>NC_056737.1:1061823655-1062476155 GCF_019279795.1 Protopterus annectens
TAAATCAGCGTTTGCTGATTTAATATAGACCCCAAATATGTATAGTAGGATGCAAGGAGATACATGTACATAAAACAATCACTGCATTTCCAGAGATTTCTGTCCCTGGAGATAGGGAGCAAAGGCAGTAATCCCTCTACATTCATGTAACCCACAGACTATTGTAAAACATTGTCAAATCCTAAAAAATGATGACTGTTCTGAAAACATACTCTCTCACAAATGCCTTGAATCCTAGTAATATACAACAAGATGTCAAGCTTTGATAGTGGAAGGGCAGGCAATCTAAGGTATGCACAGTAGCAAGTTATTGCTCCCATATGATGCTAACACAAGCAAAGGTTTTAATGGCTGCTTATGCTAATGCATTGATTAAACAATGCTTCAGATGACTGATAAATTATACCTACCTAGAGATAAAAAAGGTATGTCATCAGTTCATATAGATATACAATGTCTGGTATGAAATAAAACGATCAAGAGAAATAAGCTTAATATTAGAAATAATGTGTAGTTAATCTAGGCCAGGAGGATGGTAGAAATGGGTGTCCTATTACCCAATCAAAGCCAGAGTTCTGCAGTTGAATCAAAACTTTAAACTGGCTGGCTAGAGGCATTTTAAATGGTTTACTTTAATGGAAGAGGTAGCAAAGACAGCTCGTGTCACAGTGGACCTTCACCTCGGCAGAGCCCCAGTGCAAAGAACGTAATATGAAGTATACATGTTTGCTTACTTTAACAGTGCAGACACTGAAACATGGGTACCTTGACTGGAGAGGAAGCACAAAGTTTGCTCATTGATAAGGTGGACCACAGCATTAAAACCTTGATTACCTTGGAAAAATATAACATTATTAGCAAAAAGATCATTAAACAAGCAGTTAGCATTCCGGTACTATGACTAAGGAGATCCTTTTCAGATGTAATGAAATCAGATCCGGTCCATTACTGGCATGTCCAGTTAATGTTTAACTAAAATAAATCAGTGCTTTTCACATGTGAGAGGCTAACAAGATCAAATCTTCATAGACTTGAAAGAAAAATGTCTTCTAAGCACCCCATTGAGTCCAGTGTACAAATGGATAAATTTTCTTTCCACCGGCATTTAATAGGACTCAGGCAGCTATATATTCTTTAAAGGATTATTGCAGTCTGTATTTGGTGAGTCACACAACAGTACGACCAACTACATGAATGGAAAAGGACAAAAGGCTAAGAACAGAATTCTGAGTTTAAAAATATCACACTGTAATTGCATACATGAACACTCCGTGAGAACCACATATTAGGTTCTGTATATTATCTGACGTTACCTACTTTCTGGTTTGATGCTACTGACAGTAAGTGGCATGCTCCGGTGCTTTCTACCAGTTAGGATCCTTCAGTGCAGGTGTGTGAAGAAACTAAGTCCAAAGATGATCATGAGTTTCCCTGCTTACTGAATAAGCTAAAAGGTACTTGCCCAGTGGATATATGAATAGAACGCACTGGTCATAAGATGGATCCATCAGTTCACTTTAGTTTTATTTTAAAGCAGATTTATTTTGGATGACTGCAGATTTCTGTGGATGTTTTACAAGATTGCCTGCACAGTCTTTAGACTACATTTTAAAATATTCTTAATTTTTATTTTTTTGAAAATGAAGTGGGCTTTAATCTTACAGCAGCCAATTCAAGAAAACCCACCTTCAATTAGCATGCTAGCAAAGTTAAAACATAAGTCACATTTTAAATGTTCATTTTGAATAAAGGATGGAAAACGTGCTACAATCCACATATGAATGTTGTATGCATATATATATATATATATATATATATATATATATATATATATATGAAGAGAGAGAGATTTGTGTGTATTTATATAAAAAATATGTACACTCCAAAAGAAAATCTCCAGCACTTAAGATAAAAAATAAATCAAGACAGTGGAGTAGCTAGAGTTTGTATTGCCCGGGTCTATCTTTGAGTTTGCTGCCCCTACCCCTCACAAAATCATGGTCAAATGGGGGCCCCCCTTACACAGCACTTCCCCCTACTGCAGCCATTCCAGTGTCCCATTACTTGCCTGTTTCTCCCCATTTACCATAAACACTGTGACATGCATACTGCTGTATGCTTTACTTCTACAGTGATTATTTAGATTTCATTTAAAACTTTTATTTTAAATTTTATAGCACAAACACTGATAGACATCTGCTAAACAAAGCAATGCAGTCTAACAATGAAAACACACTTCGCATTAAAGCTTCTCTGCCCTTGCAACTCACATTCATTGAAGAAGCATTGAAACCTACAATCAAAGAAAATGCATCTGGCTAGTGGCGGTTAAAGTTTACCTTTGTTTTTTTTTTTCCAAATCATAGGCACCATGCACACTATTTAGGAACATACAAATATACATGTTGAGTCTTTCGGCTTTTCCCGGTTAGGAGTCGCCACAGCGGAACTCCGGTCTGCTAATGATTGGTAGTTGATTTTTACGTGCTGAGTTACCAGCCCTGATGCACAACCTTCAACGTAGGTACGCCCATTCACGCATATCTCCACGCAGAAGACGCTCTAGCTGAGAATCGAACCGGACAGAGTCTTACTGTGAGGCGACAATGCTACCGCAGCACCACCACCGTGGGCAACATGCAGATATACATGTGTTCTTTAATTCACCTTCCTGATTGTATTAAATTATATTCCCTGTATAATACAGCACACTTGTTAGGAGAGCAAAAAACTTAAAAGACTTGTTTGAGTGTCAAAAGAGACCTATAAGTAGAGTAGTGGGTATGTATAAATGTCAGAGTTGCAATTTTTGCAAGTATATTACAGAATCTAACAGGTTCAAACTTGAAGACTATACTTACAACTTGAAATATAGGGTCAGTTGCAACTCAAAAATGGTGGTCTACCTGGCCCAGTGCGCAAGTTGTCTTGCGTTTTATGTAGGCAAGACGGAGCGCCGTCTCCGAGACCGCATTTATGAGCATTCTTATGCAATTAGAAAAAAATAAACATGACAATGCTCTAGCAAAACATATTTCTCTTTTTCCCAGCCATTCCTTCAAATTCATGGTCATCGACCAGGTTATAGCAAGTGAAAGAGGTGGTCCAACAGGTTTTAAGTTAGAGGAATTAGAACTGCTTTGGCAGATTAGACTTAATGCCTTCAACGCCCCAGGTCTCAATGAAAACTGCTCAATAAGCAGCATTTTGAAAAATCAAGAGTTTATGTAGATGACAACTTTGTTTGTACAGGTCTATTGTTAGTAGACTTTTCATCCTGGTAAATGCTTGTGTGCTTAATAATTTTTTAGTTTCTTAGTTTTTTTGTTCATCTAAGCCTTTTATAATGTCATTACTTTTAAGTATGTTTAAACATTTGTAACTTTTTACTGTTTCTTATAGTTAATATTATATAATTACATTTTTGTCTTTAGCTTTTCTGAAGTCAAAGTTATATTAATTTAATAGGTGTGGTTTTGTGGTTTTGACAAAATAGTTTTAGTAACAAATGCTAACGCATCACTTTTTGTTGCTGCTATGAATTTGTGGCTGCCTTTTTAAAAAACAGTATGTAGTAGTTCATTGCTTAATTGTTTAATTGTTTTTTGCCTGTTGCTTGGGTTCTCCTTGTAACTGCGTGTATATATAGCAAGCCTTTTTTAGAAGTAATTGTCTGAAGAAGTCTGTGTCATTAAACCAGACAAAAAGCGCTTTATTTTAACAAACTCTAATACATTTCCTTACATTTTTGGTCGTTTGAAGTACCGTTTTTCCTGCTCCGTTTCAGCTGTGTTGGTTTACTAGTGTCCCATTACTTGCCTGTTTCTCCCCATTTACCATAAACACTGTGACAATGCATACTGCTGTATGCTTTACTTCTACAGTGATTATTTAGATTTCATTTAAAACTTTTATTTTAAATTTTATAGCACAAACACTGATAGACATCTGCTAAACAAAGCAATGCAGTCTAACAATGAAAACACACTTCGCATTAAAGCTTCTCTGCCCTTGCAACTCACATTCATTGAAGAAGCATTGAAACCTACAATCAAAGAAAATGCATCTGGCTAGTGGCGGTTAAAGTTTACCTTTTTTTTTTCCAAATCATAGGCACCATGCACACTATTTAGGAACATTCAAATATACATGTTGAGTCTTTCGTTTTTTCCCGGTTAGGAGTCGCCACAGTGGAACTCCTGTCTGCTAATGATTGGTAGTTGATTTTTACATGCTGAGTTACCAGCCCTGATGCACAACCTTCAACGTAGGTACGCCCATTCATGCATATCTCCATGCAGAAGACGCTCTAGCTGAGAATCGAACCGGACAGCATCTAACTGTGACGCGACAACGCTACCGCAGCACCACCACCGCGGGCAACATGCAAATATACATGTGTTCTTTAATTCACCTTCCTGATTGTATTAAATTATATTCCCTGTATAATACAGCACACTTGTTAGAACATGTTTTAAAATTGTTTTGAACAATTTTCCAGTAAGCAATGAAACAAAATGTATGAAGCAATAATGACAAAATTGCCCTGTTTAGAACATTTCCATCATAAAAGTCTACTCAAATTTCTATTATTGCAATACACCAATATGAGTACACAAGTAAAAGTCATCTAAAAAATTCCACATTAAAGAGGTATGTAACTAATGAAGAGGTTGCTGCTAGCAAACAACTTTATATTTTATTGTTTCATCTACAAATAAAGTGTCTGTTGCCCTTGAAGAATGAATTGCCTATGTTACACTAAAAAAAATGATAAGCTAGTAATATTGCAATAAGGAATGGATGGCAAACTGATAACAGGTTCATAGTTACTAGGTATCTCCTCTAAAGAAGGACATTCTCAAGACTGCAGCCTCCACCCCTTTAAAGTACAACATAGTACAATCAGCAATCTACCTACATAATGTGGGAGTAGAACCCACAGCCTTCTGCATCAAAAACAAGTATACTACCTGTTATGCTACTAACAGTGCAAACAGACTTGACATAAGCAGCACTAAATTTCTCTTCCCCTGAAGTTTTCAGCTCCTAGTAGAATCCACTTGACACTTCACTATATCTCTCAACTTTGCAGCACGGGAATTCTGGAAAAAGCCAAAGTTTATTGGGGAGGCGAGGGACAAAGTCCCAAAACCATATCAAGTAGAGCCACTGGAGTGATCCCCTGGTTGAACTTTCTATTTCCCAACCACTTATCATGTTTTCTCTTGAAGAGGTCCAGTGATATGCTCTGCTTGTCATGTATGGGAAGTCTGTTCTAGAGCATGGGCATTCTCTGGGTTATTAACATGTCCCTCCAGCATGTTCTGTTGATTGTGGTAGTGAGACTGAGGTCTCTGGAGGTTGTGGTGCGGAAGGATTGGGATTGCTTTAGATGTAGCATTTCTAACAGAGCTGGGTCAGACATGGCTTTGTAAGTCAAGCAGAGATCGCCTCTTAGTAGATGATGTGAGACAGAGAATAGCTGGAGTTTTTTGAGTCTGTCCATGTAGGACATGTGTTTAAGGCCTAGGATCCTCTTTGTGAGGTACTCGGGCCTTTCCAGTTGTTGCATGTGCCTAGTGAGGTACATGCCAAATGGGGCATTATACTCGATGAGTGGCCTAATGAGGGAAGAGTAGAGGGAGACAATGACCTCTTTCTTCCTGGATGTAAAACCCTTGGTAATGAGATGTGCCACACAGAAGAAATTTCTGACCACAGTGGCAATGTGGTGGTCGAAAGAGAGGTTGCTGTCAATCTGTGTCCCCAGATCTCTTATAACACCTTCAGTCTTCAGTGGGCTCCCATCAATGTGGTAATTAGTGGGAACTGAGTTTTTCCCAGAGGGGATGAAGACGCATTTTTTGGCATTAAGCTTAAGGCCATGGTTTTGATACCAGTCATTGGTCTCAGTGAGGCCTTTCTGTGGGATGTCTACATCACTTGGGAAGTTAATAATGACTCCCAGCTTGCAGTCATCTGCGAACTTGGTCAGCCAGAGTCCCTTCGAGTTGGTGTGGACTTCTGAGAAGTAGATGCCAAACAGGAGAGGACCCAGGACCAATCCCTGTGGGACTGCACTCGTGACTGGTCAGCAGTCTGACTTTGAGTCCACTACTTTCACACTGTGGGTTCTATCTGTGATCCAGTTTGCAACCCACCTAGTGATGTAGGGGTTGATGCCTAGTTTGGTGAATTTATCAATAATTCCTGAGTGGGAATGGTATCAAAGACCTTGGCCATGTTGAGGTAGGCTGTATGAACTGCCTTGCCCTCATCTACAGCTCTGGTGACTGACTCAAAGAAGTCAACCAGGTTGAGCAGGCTTGATTTACCTTTCACAAAACCAAATTGCATGGGATCTAGAGTTTGGAGATTCCCTATATCCTTGTTAATTAGGTCCATGATGATGCACTCCATAGCCTTACATATCAGACTTATCAGGCTAATGGGGCGATAGTTCCCAAGTCTGTAGTCGCTCCCCCTTTATGGAGAGGGATGACTGTAGCATTGCGCCATTCGGTAGGGACAAAGCCTGAGGTGAGGCTGTGATTGAACAGGGCAAACAGATGTGATGCCAGTTCACTTTGTAGTTCATATAGAATACATCCAGGGATATTGTCGGGTCCCATGGAAGCTGTATTCGTGACCTTGGACAATGCAGCTTTAACCCGTGCTGCAGTAATACTGGGTGCTTGTCATTCCTCTGGTGTTGTGATTGGTCCTTTGGGGGGGAGGGGTAAAGTTGGCACTGAATCTGTCAGCCAGTATGCTGGCAATATCTGTTGGCTCAGTACAGGAGGTACCACTGTACAGTAACTCAGAGCAAACCTGGGTATTGCCATGGAGATTCTTCATATAACTATAGAAGGCTTTATGGTTGTTTTTTGTGTCTGCTGCAATTCTCCCTTCATAGCTGGCTTTAAAGGTTTTGATGAGGGATCTCAAGTTTTTGTTGCAGCTAATAAGGGAGTTTTTCCAGTCTTGGGACTTCACCTTTTTCTGCAACAGTTTCTTCCTTCTGTTGTAGAGCTTATTAATGGCAGGGGACCATCAGATTGGCTTCCTTTTTTTTGGAGGAGAGCGTCTTGGTTCTGTTGGGCATGGCTAGTTCCATGCATTCGTGTACATGTTCGTAAAGTTCATTGGTGTAAGATTTGGCAGTCATGCATCTATTTTCCCTTGACATGGGTGCCATGAAGTTAGCCACCTCTGTTTTTAGGAGCCCAAAGTCAGCTTTGGAGAAGTTTTTCATAGTAGTTACCTTTGCGGGACTTGTGGGTGAGATGTGGATGTCCATGGTGATTAGTTTGTGGTCGGATCTAACCAGGGAGGAATTGACTGTTGGTGTAGAGCAGCGGTTGCCCATGTTAGTAATAACCAGGTCAAGGATGTTGCTTCCTCTAGTGGGAGTAAGAATGAGCTGGTCTAGGGCATTGGAATTGATGAATTCCAGGAAGCGTTGGGCCAGTATATTGGTGCATAGTAGTTTTTTCCAGTTGATGGAGGGGTAGTTGAAGTCACCTAGTATGAGAGTGTTGGGTTGGACCCTAATATTTTCCAGGGTGCTTAGGAATGTGGATGAGAGTCTTGGGACATGATTGGGGACCTATAGCATGGTAGGACCTGAATAACTGTCTTACCCAATGTTAGTTGTACCTGAGGTATCTCAAATGTGTTATGCTGGGCTACTGGCCTGGAGGTGTGCATATCCTTTATGAATATGGAGACACCACTGCCTTTGGAGCTTTGGTCCATGTTCTGGGGCCGAAAGCTGTTGAAATAGTTATAGCCTGGTAGTGCAAGGGTGCGTTCTGCTGCTTTAAACCAGATCTCTGTTACAACACAAACGTCGATGTCCGCCATTTTGAGGAGTGCTTCGAGCAAGTGCATCTTGAGATTTAGGCTTCTAACACGGAGTAGCATGACCCTCAGATTGCATTTATTTAAAGCTGTTATGGTGGTAATTTGGCCTTTGTAACATCGCCTAAAAAAGGCACTAGAGGGGCAAGAGCCTTAGCCAGTATCTGGAATTTTGTGTTAACCATGCATTTCCTGAAAGATAGGAAGACTGAAACTTAATTGGCTGTCAATATTTAGTGAATTCAGTTCTCATTGATATGCCAGAAAAACACTAATTTTAAGAGGAACATACCAAAAGTATGAGCCAAACATTCCAGACATTCTGTGAAAATCTGGACAGAGTGCTATGCACTCCCAAGTGGTGGTATGGGCAGAGACGTCAGGTTCTTGTTTCTTGTACTCAAGGTACAGGTTTTTGAGCCTGAGTAACACTAACCACCAGGTATACCTAACTGGGGCATTTTATACACACACACATACACCCCTTCCCTTGATCAGCAAGAAGCAGCTATGCACACACACCCCTTCCCTTGAACGGCAAGAAGCAGCTACACACACAAACCCCTTCCCTTGAATGGCAAGAAGCAGCTACACACACACTCCTTTGAACAGCAGCACAATTCTGTAAAATCGCACACACAATTGAACAGCAGAAATAAGAAACAGCTCCTTTACATGAAACAAGAATAATTCCAGCAGCACAATGATATAAAGCAGCTTAATTTTGGCAGCAAGTGCTGTACTGTGAAATTTGAAGTTGCGCAGGCGGATAAGGACAGGACATCTGTGTGACAATGCAGTGCACAGACATGATGCGTCTGGACAAGCTATGGGACAGTTCTTAAAGAACGACAACTCTCTTTAAAAAAAAATTGTTAAATTAAACTGTTAAAGTAAATGTTGACAGTCCCAAAAGTGCCGCTCGAGGCAGACCGCCCCTCCTGCCCCCCCCCCCCAGCTACACCACTTTATCAAGAAGTATTTTATATATGAAAACTCCACCAAAATATCAGTTTCACAAAACAGCCTCCTCAGTGTAAATCTAACTGATTATTACTTACATCAACTGAAATAAACAAAATTAAGTCATGTGACTATACCCTGCAATACAACACTAGATCAGTTTATATACAGCAGTTTAAAAAAGTGTAGTGATAAAAGCATGCTTAGTCACATGAATGCACATTAAAAAATGATCCATATTGGGAGCTCAAATCAAACAAATCAACTGTTGACGTATATTGGTTTTAATCATATTATACGACAGATATAATGTTAATATATAGGATTTAAGTAGGCAGACGTGAACACATACAGTATTCCAATTTAAGGAAATGTCACCACCTAGTGGATAAGTTGTTTAATACTTTAAAAAATAATTGGTTAATCCTGGTTTAAACATAGCCCCTAGCATTATTATCCATTTCTTTTCCAATTCATACAACCTGTCATGTTTATCAAAAAGAAAAAAAAAATCCCTTATTATTTCTTAAAAAAAATTAAAAGGGAAAGTAGCCTTTAAGTTAGAGTGTGTTTATATAATTCACTTCTCGTAATCTTGCATCATATTAAAGTGCACTCAAATCTATCCTCTTGAAGTTTGCCCCATGTAAAAAGTAATGCATGAGCAAATTGCCATATAAATAATCCATCTTGTTTGGCAGGTTGTAAGTTGCTTGATAATATACAAGTTCTACTTGTATTAGTCTTAGTGAAATGTTTAGTATGGCAAACGTGTTTACAATTAATTGACGAATAGAAAATATCCAACTGGCTTAGAATTCATATAGGTCCGTTTAGTCTGTGATGTCTTTTTTATGCCAAGTCAAATGTTTCCCATTATCTGTACAACATCAGACTCCATCGACAAAATTCAAAGCATCTAACCCTTTATTTTGAGGAAACCTGTATATAAAGATTGAAAAGGTGGACCTGAAACATAAATTGTCCATCATCTTTAAAAAAAAATAATTAGACTCCGCAATCCTAGCTCTAACTGGTACAAGCAGTGGTTTATGTTTCTGATCCAGATAATGTGAGAGTGGTTCCATATGTATGTAAAAGTACACACGTGCATAAATATCTTTTATGTGTGCGCATGGATGTTGATCTATATCTGTGCATGTCTGTGTGTGTTTATATATATATATATATATATATATATATATATATATATATATATATATATATATATATATATATATATATATATATATATAGGTCCACTGAAATATGTCGATGCTGTTGTTGCTCGACGTGTTTAGCCAGTAAAATATAGTCGACTACATAGAAGTTTGACAGGTGTGCGAGACTGCACAATTCATTGGGGTAGGGAAATATGCCCTTTCCCCGAGATTGTGCAATCACAGAGTTATTGTTTATAATTAGGAGGGGAACTTGTCCATCTGCAAAAAATTGTTTTTATTTTGTAAGTGAAGTTTTCCATGGGCCCATATTCTTGCTTAAAACATGGGTAGCAGCATGTCGACATTTGCAAAGTTTACTTTTTCTTGCTGACTTTGTAACCTCAGTCATTGGGTGTTTAATTTCAATACGTGTGTGTGTGTATCTATCTATATATATATATATATATATATATATATATATATATATATATATATATATATATATATATATATATATATAGATGGATCTATGTTCTTTAATCGAAAGTCCGGTTGAACCGTACTTCTGCAAACTGACTTCCTCGAAAGTGCATTTTGTCGAAAATGCACTTTCGCGGAAAAATTAAAAGAAAACTAAACATAAAAAAAAACACAGTAAACACTAATATGCAGGGGGCAAGGCCCCCTACAGCCCCCATGTGGGCTACCCCCCACTTTAATATTCTCACTCCGAGAGCGCACTACAGTGGGGAAAAGGGAATATTCCATTATGCCCACTGTACCGCAATCTCAACAGGAGTTTCCTTAGTTGTACATCAACAGTATACGTTGATGTATAACTAACGGTACATGCAAACTGCATGTTTTTTTTTTTTCTTTAGCAAAAGTGCATTTTCAATAAAATGCACTTTCGCTAAAGTGGGTTCAATAAAATGCGGTTTGATGAACGTTACTTTTGACAATAGAAATAGGACCCATATATATATATATATATATATATATATATATATATATATTGATTTTTCCCTGTATATACGTATATAGATTTATGCTAAAGAAAGAAGATGCTTGTAGACCAGTTATGGATCTTTCTTTCCTAAACCTGTTTGTAATAGTGCCCAAGATCAAAATGCTATCACTTCACAATGTGTTCCCTCTTCTTTCTCATTTAAGTTTCCTGGTAAGTCTAGATTTAATAGAGGCTTATCATCACATTCCTATTCATCCACACTTCTGGCATTTCTTAAGGTTCTGTGTGTCTGGATCATGTGATCAGTTCTCTGCCTTACTCTGTGGACTATCCCCTGCACCAAGAGTGTTCACAAAGTGTCTAGCTCCAGGTATAGCTCATTGCAGACTACAGGGTATCTACACTTATCCATATTTAGAAGACTCTCTTATCTTTGCAGAGACCTGTTCAAAGTGTCAGGAATCTCTCTCTCTCTCTCTCTCTCTCTTAGGTGAGTGATCTCTTACCCAAGCTGAGATTTCAAAGGAACATTCAAAACTATGTTCTGACTCCTTCACACAGGATTGTGTTCCTGGGGTATCAGCTAGACACCTCAGTTCAAAGAGCTTTAGTTTTGCAGGAAAAGTAGATCTGTAGATGACTTCCTAAGGTTTTCCAGTCAGACTTCTGTCACTCCAAGGGAATACCTTAGGATTTTAGATCTCATGGCATCTGTGATTCTTATAGTACCCCCGGCAGGGCTCCACATAAGAAAGATACAGGGTTATCTGAATTTCCTTTGCTCACAGCATCATCATCCTTTGTATTTTCAAATCCCAGTGCCGGGGTTTATTAGAAGGGAAATCACTTGGTGCAGGCAGTGAATTTCCCTAAATCCAGGCCTCACCTTCTCCCTCCTTTCTTCAAAGAAGTCATTACAGAAACCTCTGTCTTTGCTTGGGGAGCGTTGTCAGGAGGGATAAAAGTGCAAGGTGTGTGGGACCTCCTAAACAGATGCAAGCACATAAATATAAAAGAGATGCTTGCCCTGATCAAGGCACTAAACTGTAAATTATCTTTGGTCTCCGGGGCCTCTTCTTGTTGTTACAGACAGCCCCACAGTCATGTGGTACTTCAATAAGCAAGGGGTAACCAGGTCATACCCCCTTTACAAACTACCCATGTTAGCTTGGGATATACATTCACAGTATAATCTCACACTGCAGGCATCCTACATTCCATGAGAGCAAAACTGTGTGGCAAGACAAGCTGAGCAGGACGAGGGTAGACCCTCAAAATGGAAACTAGATCAGGAGATCTTCCAAGATTTAATCTGTGGGAAGTTTCCAAAGTAGGCCTATTTGCCTCAGTCTGCTCTAGGACTCCTTGCAAGAAAGCCTGGAAAACAGATGCCTTTTCATTTCTTTTTCTTGGACAGGAATGTTCACGTATGCTTTTTCACTGATATCCAGGTTACTTTGAAGATTCAGTAGGAATCCTCCAAGATCATTGTGGTGACTCTCTTCTGACCCAGGCAACTGTGGTTCGCCATTCTTTTGGAAATGTCCGGGGGCAGTTACCTCAAGCTTCATCACAGAATGGATTTACTCACACAGTATCAGGGGTGTTTGATAAACATTGACCCAAATCAACACTCAGTCACTATCCTCCTTCATAGAGCAGAGCCAGAGGTCACCACATCTGAACTCTATACTGCAGGAGCTCTGCCACAAGGCCTTACTCCCGCAAACTTACTGAAAATGTTATTGTGTTTTGTCATTCTATTATGTAAGAATGTTTATCATGAAGGATCTTGCTGTGTGTTAACTTTAATCAGTTAAATACATGCTTGTGATCGAAAGTATCTGTGAAGTAGTCCATGCACTCTAAGGATCTGTTACTAAATTGGCCACTATCCCCTTTTTTTTGACCAGTAGACTATACTGCATATGCCAGTTATTTAGTCTTGGGAAATGACAGGCAACCTGTTTTACTTTACATCTGTTTGTTAATTGATTTGTACTGGCTATAAACTGATTGCTTTCAGTTATTATTTGACCTGAGGGTGGGAAGTTTTAACAGCTACTGAAACATGGCTTTGTAACTCACAACTCATACACAACCCAGGAAAGACCAAACTACTGCTTTTTCCTGAAATCCCCTCTCTTATGAAAAAACAAAATTTAAAGTCCTCTCTCTTGGTAATACAACAATTGAAGTCACTTCTCATAGCAAATTATTAGGGGTGATAGTGGATGATAATCTTACATTCGACCTAGATATACAAAATTGCAAAAGAAAAACTCATCAAAAGCTAGGGATGCTTTAGCGATCCAAAAACTTTCTCATTGATGCGACTAAAACTACACTTGCCATAACTTATCTCCTTCCCACTGTTCTTTATGGCACCCCCATCCTTTCTAACCTCCAGGCTTCACAAAAATTAAAGCTTGAACAATGCTATAACAACGTTGCTAAACTTGCAGCAAATACCCTTTTCAGAACCCACCACTGTATAGCACTAAAAAGCCTAAATTAGTTGGAAATGCCTCATCAACTAACATACACAGCTTCTTACCACCTATAATCCATCTGCCTGTTGTTGTTGTGTCTTTCGGCTTTTCCCAGTTAGGGGTCGCCACAGCAGAACTCTGGTCCGCTAATGATTGGCAGTTGATTTTTACGTACCGGGTTGCCAGCCCTGACGCACAACCTTTAACGAAGGTACGCCCATTCATGCATGTCTACACGCAGAAGGCGCTCTAGCTGAGAGTCGAACCGGACAGCGTCTTACATTCTACACAACTACGTTCCCAGTCAGTCATTGTGATCCAATGACCAAAAACTCCTGTCTACAAACATAGCAAATCTGTTGGGCATTGTCTGTACTGGTACAAGGTTACTAAGGCCTGGAACTCTGTACTTGTGTCCATCAGGTCAGTACCCTATTTTCCATCTTTCAAAACCACTCTGAAAGACTTCTGGGCTAAAATCTGGCTCAGTTCTTGGTGAAAAGCAGGATAAACTATATTCCTAAATGTGAACAAGTACTTTTTCATTCCTTACACCTTCTTACTCTCCCTTCTTCACTTACTTCCTTACTTCTGTCTAATTCTCTTCTCTGACTTTCTCTCTAAATATACCATAAGCCTGTTTTTCCCTAACTTCATACTGCAATTCCTGTTTGTATTAGACTAGCTTACCTTTAATTTATCTACAAACTGTTCAGAATTTCTCTAAATATTAAATGATTGTCATATAACCTATATTGATTCTTGACCCAATGTTTTTATATTGTGTGTAGTTTGTTGTAATTATTTAAACTGCAGATGTTTTTGTTTTATTTTTGAAGATTGTAAAATTATTGTTCTTAAAATGTTTTGTAATAATTTGGAACTTTTCTCCCCGGGCCTCTGCTGAAAATGTGCTTCTAACCAGTTAGACTTTCCCAGTAATCAAATGTCAATGAATAAGTAAATAAAAATAAATGTCAGCTGTCTGCCCAGTGATAGGGTTTTAATTCCTTTAGGCACCTGTTAACTGAGGACATACAGCAGGTAGTAATGGAGGCAAGAATGCTTGCTACTAGAAAGTCATATGTCAGTAAATGAAAACAGTTTTCTAGTTGGTGCCATCAACATAACCAGCACCAGTTCTCTGGTTCTCTGATTTTACAGTATTTGTTTGAGCTACTGTCCAGTAGCCTTTCTTACTCATCTCCGAAGGTTCATTTATCAGCAATTTCAGCATGTCTGCCCATGGAAGTCCAGTAACAATTCACTACTTGGATTTAGATTGGATAAGCTACTGTTTTCAATGTTACTCCTTCAAGTATCTCAGTTATTCTCCACATGAGCATTGATGCCCCATTGCCCATATGGTCTGCAAGGCCAAATGCTCTGTATAGCTCTTTCTTTTTAAATAAGAAACATCTTTATTAAATTATCATGTATGACATAAGTCATGTTACATTTATGTAAGTGAAAAAAAAAAAGTAGCGACACAATCTCAGTTGCAAACATTTACAAACCATGCCAACCCACCTGTAGCTGCAAACATTATACATCAATTTTAACATATCCAGTCATTGTCAGTCAAACATTACATAGCTCATTCAAATCCTGCCTTCTTTTAAACCTCGTTCCTCCTCTGCATGTATTGAACCCACATTTCCCATTTTTTCCTATGTAATTTGCTCCTACCCTTTTCTAAAGATCCAAAGTCCAGTTGTTTTAGCTCTGTTGCTGTCTTCGCTACTTCTAGTAAAGTTGGTTTAGACTTTGATTTCCAATTTGGCAGCCATCATTATTAGTTTCAGCAAGGCATTACTATAGGCAATTCCGATTCTTTATCATAGTTCAAAAAATCATTTCCCTGGTTACTTCAGTTTGCTCACCCAACATCTCCGACAGAGCAGTCTGCAGGGAATTTTTCAAGTCTGCCAAATCATTACACTCCCAGAAAATATTTTCCCAGTTACCTTTTTCTTCCCCATCACACCTCAAACACTTGCTTTCTACCTGAGGAGAAATTCTTTGAAGTCTGCTTGGGGTATACAAATACCTATGTATACACTTCCAGGCAAATATTCTAAATCTTCTAGATTTTGTTGCATATCTGGGAGACATGCATACATCCCTCCATTGTTTCTTTGTGAATTGCTTATCTAGTATCTCTTCCCAATCCTTCCTAACCTCCTCTGATTGATTCTTATAGTTATCATGGAATATATTATATGCTGCACTAAGTATTCCTTTCCTAATGGCAACTTTTGTTCTAGATTCTACTAAAAACTCTCCCAGTACCGGTCTTTCATTTAGGACCCCACTATTTCTTTCTCTTTGCCTATACTCTGATATCAGTCCTTCATAGGGAAGGCAGTCTCTAACCTGCACTCCAAATAAGTTCTTAGCATCTTCCCATTCTATTACTTTTCCCTCTCTAGTTATTTGCTCCCAATACCTTGGTTCCTTTGCCAGTCTTCTCCAATTATTCCTGCCCCCTCTTGCCTATTTTCTGTATCCCTAATTGCAGTCATCTCTATTGGCAGAATCTCCTTTCTTCATTCACGTGTTGGCTTAGTTCTTAAAAGACCTTCTTCTACTTTATGAATGTAATCTTCTGTATGTTTATTGTTGTTCTCCTTAAAGGTTTGCATCCAAACTCCCACTCTTTCCCTCTTACTTGAGCTTCCTCCTGGTGTCATCATCATCTCTTTCCATTTTGAATTATAGTTTTCTGCTTGTGCTTTGTATAGGACCCTTAACTGTGTTGCTTTGAAGTACTGCTTCAACTCAGGTAATCCCAATCCTGTTCTTTTGGAAGAATAAGCTTATCCCGCTTGACTCTTGCTGCCTTCCCCTCCTAGTTGCTATCCACAACTTCTCCTCTGGTTTATAAAAATATGCCTGATCAGTGTATAAGACGAAAGGGACTAAAAACCTTTTAACTGCTTGTATCTTACTATCAATGTCCATAAAACAGAGCTTCCATTTTCTCAGTTTTTGTATTATGTTTTGTTTAGTCTCTTTCCACATACCCTTAGCAGCCACACCAGTATAATTTTTAATCCATACTCCTAAATACATCATTTTAGCATGTCCCCATAAATATGGATCTTGCTGAACCAATTCATATGTGGCTACGTAATTTACCAGTATTGCTTTTCTTTTATTTTCATTAATTTTGTATCCCGAAAATGTTTGAAACTGTCTCAATATGTTCCACAGCACTGTAATGTCCCTTTCTGGTTTTGTTAGGTATAAAATAATGTCATTTGCAAGTAGAGCCAGCTTTTCTTGACTACCATACCAATTATACCCTTGAATTTCTGAGTCCCTTATTTTCTTTGCCCGTGGTTCTAAATATAATGCAAATAAGAAAGGAGAGATGACGCCCCTGCCTGGTTCCTCTGCTTAAGTAGAGATTATCAGATAGGACCCCACCCACTTGAATTTTCACCTTCAATCCTTCATATATCCTCCTAATCAATGTTATAATTTCATCAGGGAATGCAAATGCTTCCATTGCTCTACTCATAAAATCCCAACATACTCTGTCAAATGCTTTCTCTGACTCAAGACCCACCAGCAACAGTGATAGCGTCTTACATTCTGCTTCCCTCTGGATCATCAGTGTTCTGTTAATGTTGTCAATTGTTTCACTCCCCTCCACAAAATCACATTGATCCATATCTATCAATTTTGGCATTACTTTTGCCATTCTTTTAGCCATTATAGTCATAAATACTTTATAATCATGATTTAGTATTGAAATGGGCCTGTATGAAGCTGAATCTGATGGATCTTTATCCTCTTTAGGCATTACAGCTACCACCGATTTCCTCCAGGATGTTAGTACTTCTCCTCTTAAAATACTGATAAAAACCTTCCAGATCCTTATCAGTTTTTTCCTTCCTAGCTTCCAAACTTCCACAACAATATTGTTTATTCCTAGGGACTTTCTTGTAGATTGGTTATTAATTGAGCCTCATCTCCCTTTAGCCTTAGCATATTTAATTCTTTGGATTGTGTTGTCTCACTGCTGCCTTTCTGCCTTGCTGCTCAAATAAACGCTTTCACCGACACTGTGTACTTGGTACTTGCTTTTTGTTTACTAGTCGTTTACAGTACCTTCCATTTTTCGTCATATTTAATTCTTCCATAAATATTTCCATTTGCACCATTTTTTTCCATTTGTACCTTTTCTTGATTTTCATATTTCTCTGCTTTATACAGAATTTCATAGAATTTCCGAAGTACTTCTAATACTTCTACAGGATTTCTTGTTATCTTCCTTGTTATAGGTTCCCCTAGGCTTGGGGACACCCTTTCTACTTTTTGTTGCCTGGGTTGATGGACTAAAAGTTTTTGTATTCTATAGTTATTATCAGAAACAGTTGCTTAACAGCAATCTTTCTAAACTCCAGTATTATTGAGGTAATCCCTTATTTTCTGTTTAGCATTCTGTAGTTGTTCCTCTTCTTGTTCTGTGAAAATCCCCCTATTTTGCAATACTTTAATATTTGTCAGTCCATCTAAATAATTCTTGTTACTTCTTAACCATATCTCCCTTTCTTTTATTTCCACCCTATTTTTAAATTCCACTTTAATTTTATCCCACTCCCTGGCTGTATTTTAGAAGAAGTTTCTATTATTTTCAGAAGAAGTTTCTATCTACTGTAATAGCTCCTGGATAATTTCCACCACCCATTCCTTAAATTCTTCTCTTTTCAACAGATAGGTGGGAAAGCATCAATGTCTCATTTTTATGTCATTACCCTGTGTTTTTATTTTAGTTATTATTGACACATCATCTGAAATAGTTATTGGGTATGTATCAAGACCTTCAATTAAATGCACATGTTCCTGTGAAATGTAAATTCTGTCTAGTCTAGCCCAGTGTTTGCATCTTGAGAAATAATATGCAAATTCACTCCGAATTCCTAGTACTGAATTCACATCATCCATGACAAATATTTTCATAAATTTCTTTAAAAATTTATCCTCCTTTGTTATATTTCCCTTTCTGGGTCCCCCAGATACATCTTCACTGTTGCAAATCAAATTCCCGCCCCCCACTATAAGTAATATTCCTTTCTGAAAGCTGATTATTTCTCCTAGAATTTACGTTAGCTCCATTATAGCAGGTTTAGGTGGAATATAAATACATGCCAGTGTAATCCTCTTCCCTTGCCAGAATCCCTTAGTACTACATATCTACCATTTTTGTCCTTTTTCCTCTTCTATTGCTATTGGAACTCATCTTGCAATTAATATAAATACTCTTCTCTTCCTTTGCCCAAGGTATTCCACTGAATAACCAACCTGAAAACCTTTCTTTATCAAATTCTCATGTTCAGTTCTTTCCAAGTGTATGCATAGCTATTTGCAGTCTACATTTTCTAATATAGTTCACTACTGTTTCTTTTTTGTATTTATCTATGAGACCATTAATGTTTAAAGACTTTATAGAAAGAATCATATTCTTGAGGGATTATTATTCTCACCTTGTATTTATAACAGGTTTTTGTTAAATGTCTAGTTCAGATTTTGTGTTACATGCATGCACTCTTTGGCTGGTTAATCTTTTATACAGTGGTTTCTTATAATCTCCATTTGAGCCTGTGTCACATCTTGCAGAACATTTTGTTTTATTGAAAACCATCAAATGAAAATACATACACATCCCAATACTCGTCTAAAACCTACTAACTTAATAATAACACACAAAACCATGTACATCTTCAAATATCAAAGTTTTACCCCCCTGATAGGAACAAAAGGTCCAAACTGACAGCCAAACACACAGACTCGAGGTAAACAGAAAGAAAGGGTATCCATGCTAAGATGCATTGTACAGCTTGTGATTCTGTTAAATGTTGTCTGGTTTTGCTGTACCTTTATAGCTCTCCCAGCTGGGAAAGCACTTGAATGCTTCCAGAAGACATCTTCTCCAAGCCTGTTCTCTTTGCCAGATTGTCTGCTAATGGTATGGGAACCAGTAACAGGGCTATTTACTAGAAAAAAACTGTAATTTTCATTGCTCTGTATAGTTCTTAAGGTACATATGCACAAGTAATGGTCAGAGTTTTCCTCTTTGCAACTCACAGTTGTGTTGAGGTGACCCTTTTCTCTGCTACACAGACTCCACCAGCAGCAGCAGCAACATCCAGATGGGGGCTTGAGATTATCCCAACATTTACCCATGACTTCTCTTGACAGGCAGCAATGGAGAAGAAAAATAAACCATCCCTGTTCAAGAAGTCTTGTCCCAGAACCAATGCTTTGTGTAAAGGCCAAACAAACTGTGCCTAGCTGATATTTTTCAACCTCCTGCACAAGCCTTGGCTCCCTACCCATTAGTGAGATGACATTCCAAGTCACAACAGCTAATTTTTGCAGCCAGAGTCTAGTACATATTAATCAGCCCCATGTCTGCCTGCCACTTGTCGGGCACTGCCTCAGGTCACAACTCATCACTTTGTGTTTGTTGAGCCCACATGGAGACTCTACACATCTCTTTCAGGGTGGCTCTGACTAGGCTGTATCTGTCCCCCAGTCACAAGGGCGTCACTAGTGATTCCTTTTTAACTGAGTCATCGTGTAGGTCCTATCATCTCATGAAAAATGCATTTTCCAGTGTTGAGGCTTCAGAAGGCATACTTTCCAGTGTTGGAGGCAGAGCCTCTTACACTACCAGTGCACCTCATCTTATTTATTATTACTTGCAGCATTATACAGGTCTGGGAAAATTTAATTCTTGACCCCACCTACCTGAGTCAAAATTTTTTCTTTAATGCATAAAAGGGAATTTTTAATTGGAACAAGTAACATTTGTATCTGATGGAGTTGCATTCAACCAGTAGCTAATCTACTCAAATAAACAGAAAAACTACAATAGTCTGATGTGTATAGTCTTGAAGAAAGAAAATGAGAAAGCAAAGTTAAATACTGTGTAATAGTATCAGCAAAGTCCAAGTGGACACCATCTTTCTTAAAAAGGTCATGTGAAGATACAGGGCAAATGGTTAGGGGGAGATATTTGTTTCACAGAAAGTGTTGGGAAGGATGACTGAACAGTCTTTCTGTAGTATTTCAGTTAAAAATGCAGAATGCTAGACTGCTTGGAGCAGACCCGACATATCTGTTGTTTAAGTAGGGCATGTAGGTTGTAACTAGATAGGGAAAGGAGCAGCCTACATGGGTCCAGATGTCTTTATCTGCTGTTAATGTGGGTGTTCTGTGTATAGCAATTGTGACTTTGGGGAGGGAAAAGAGGATAAGGGAAACCTGTATGTAGGTTGCTGAAATGTTAGGATTTCTATTTGGAACTTTGAGCTTGAAGTTTTGATCAGAGACACAGAAGAAGCTTAGTCTGGATCTGATGTTATCTTAGTCACCATTCCTCACATTAGGGTCTAGGATCCAATCCAGCATACTTAGACAAGAGCTTAGCTCAAGCTCCTCCCCTCCCACGATGCTCTGCTGCCCTCTAATCCCTCAAATCTCATTTGCTGCTTGATTTAGACAGACGCAGATTAAGCTCCTCATGGTCAGTAAGTAGCTGTCTTTTGTTTCGGGTTTTTTGACTCCAGTTCTCTCCCTTTGGGTGGTTCAGGGTTCTGCTGCTTCTGCAGTTTATTTCCTCTTCCCTTCCCCTCCCCTCCTGGTTTTTCAGAATTGGCCATTTGGCACCCTTTTTGAGGTTTGTTGTGGTTTATATATCCTGTCAGTTTTACTTAGTGGTTTTGTTGTTGTTGTTGAGAGGTAGTTAGTTGTGTCTGGATGGATCGCCTGTTTTTTTGGACTGTTTCACGTGTTTAGTTTTTGAGTTGGACTGTCCTTTAGTTGTGTTTGTTGGGTTTTCTACCATGTCAGACAAACCCTTAGGATTCAAGAGATGCTCCTCGTGTGGTCGGAAGATGCCCATTTCCAACTCACATGAGGAGTGCCTGTATTGCCTCGGCGGTGACCATCTGGAGGTCGAGTGCGGTATTTGCACCGCCTTCAACCCCAGAGCTGTGGTCGACTGCTGAAACAAGTTGCTAATTAAAGGCTTGGTCAAAGGGGGCCCCTTGGTCACTGCTACCCCGACCAAATTGGCTCCTCATTGGCAAAGTAAAAGGTTCCTCCAGCTGAGGAGGCCCCATCCAAGCGACCCAGGCTGTCGGATCCTAAGTCCTCAGATCCAATGCCAGCCGGGGCGGGGTTGGATCTGAGAGCCTCAGGTCCCAGAACCTTTAGGGAGTCCACTCCTTGATCCAATCAGACTCCAGGTCTACAGATCCAACAGTTTTGGTCTCCACCCCTGGATCCAAGGCTCCAGATTCGAGACCTTCAGATCCAGGAAAGGGTGCTGTTACCACGGATCCAAATATCTCGGATTCAAGGGATCCGAGACCTGTTACCTTGGATGCAGTTTTGCTCTCTGTTCCAAGTCAGCCGGATCCGAGGGCTATGTCAGAACCCATTGTGGTGGAGGAATTTCCTCTAGATCCCTTGGGTGGAGAGCACATTTTCCCCTCTGCACAGGTCTCACTCTCGGGAGTGCAAGAGGAGATCCTCCAGGTCTAGATACTGTTCCCCTGCAAGGTCCTCCATTTCCCCCAATTGTCCAGAAGTGTTTTTCCCTAGGCTGTGAACAGGATGATGCAGTCCTTCTTGAAGGCTCAAATTGAGTTGGGGCTTCTGGCTTCCCATCTCCCCACTTATTTTCTCCTCCTCAGACCTCCAGATTGGATTCTCAGGGACTGGTGCATGGTATGGAGGTGATGGGAGTTTCTGGCCCCATTGTGGTTCCTACCACATTGGGATCGGTGATCAGCTCTGCTCATATCCCCCCAGGACAGACCATCTCTCCAGTCTGGGCTGTGGCTCTGGGATCCATGGGGCAGGCTTGGGTCTGGCTTTGTCAGACCATTCTATGCCTCTAGGTGCTTCTGCTCTCCACAGCTCCAGGCTGGCACTGTGCATTGCAGCAGGGGGTCTGGTGGGTTCTGCCCCTTCTTTGGCTGTAGTGTTATCAGCAGGAGAGGGGGACGGGACCTCATCCAGCTAGTGAAAAGATACTTTTCTGTAGTCAGAGTTGCCTCTCACGCTCATGGTCATTCCACCCAGCCCCAGTATTTGAGCGGGCCCACTCATCCTGCTTCCAGTCAGCCCAATCGGTCTAGCCTCTGGAGGGGGGTCCTCCCCCATAGGGGTCCCCTCCTCTTCCGAATCTTCTCCACAGCCTCCGGCGGAGGAAGTTCCTCAGAAGAGGGCATATAAGAGGAGACATCTTGACTCGCCTGTGGAGTCCTTAACAAAGGATACAGATGCAGATGAAGGGGACGGGTCACCAAGATTGCCACCCGATGACGTTTCCTTCAGAGACATACTTGAAATCCTTAAGGCCAAGGGTGGTTGGTCTGCCCAACCCCCGTCCTTGGAGGAAACCATATTTCTGGAGACTTTTGGAATGGACCCGTCTACCTCTTGGGTGTCCCCTTTGCTGACCCTCTTATCAACCTCATGGCCAGCAGGGCTTGGAAGGAGTCAGATACAGTAGAGCCAGTTTCTCAGCCCCCCATCAGATAAAACCTTCTGGTCCAAGGCAGTCCTAGTTGATGCTGTTGTGGCTGCCACCACTAAGAAAGAATTGGCAGGGCAGGGTTCTTCTGTCCACCCTCCCAATCACGAATCAAGAGCTCTGGACAAATTCGGAAAATGGGTGTTTTCTTCGGCTTCCTTTAGCCTGTGAACCTTAAATTACCTTATCCATTTCACCTGTCTCCAGAGGGACTTGATTAAGGAGCTGTCAACTTCCCTCATGGGGTCCATGTCTGAAGAGGAATGTAAGATCATTTCTCCCAAACTGGCCACCCTTCATTTGATAGCCAGTTCATCCATGAGGTAAATTTCTAATGCAGCGGAAGGTTCCTCACTGGTGGCGGGATCAGACATTGCCATTAGGTGTCATGCCTGGGTATGCTTAAGCGGTTCACAGAGGCCTTTAAGACGTCATTCATTAATGCTCCCTTTGATGGTTCCACACTCTTTGGACCCAGCATGAAAGAGACGTTGATCCACAATGAACAGGAAGGAAAGAAATTGTCGACTGTCGGGATTAGATTTTCTACCCCTCAAAGGTCTTTTTCTAAGACCCAAAAGAGGAGCAAGAAAAATGTGGTTTTGCAAGGCGCAATCTTCCTTCCAGGATATTCAAGATGATTCCTCTTCCAGGGGACAGGGGAGATATTTCAATGTTAGACGTCACCCCAGAAGCAGAGGAGGGCCACAGAATCAAGATTCCAGGGAGCCCTTCTCTGAGAAACCGTTTTACTGTCCCTGAAGCACTGCCCGACTGTCTTTCCCTGCAGGCAGTCAGAGGTCAGTTATCCATGCACACTCTAGCCTGGGCAAATATCACAAGTGATTAATGGGTGCTAACTATTATATCCAGGGGCTATTGCATTCTCTTTTCAGAGAATCCTCCAAAGATCAAAACTCTCCCAAATGTGCCATCCATTCAGAGAGAGTTGGCCCACCAGGAGGTCTCGAACCTTCTTCAAAAAAGAGCCATACAAAAGGTCCCCACAGGACAGAGAAGATCCAGAACTTACTGCCATTTCTTTTTAGTACCAAAGAGAACAGGGAACCTGCATCCTCTTCTGGACCTCAGTTTACTGAATCTGTTTGTAAAGAAGTCAAAGTTTCAGATGGTCAAGGTGCAGTTGATTGTGCTCCCCTTGCACAGCAACAACTCAAAGTGCTCAGTGGATCTCCAGGACGCATACTACCATGTCAAGATCGATCGACGGTCCAGGAGATTTCTCTGCTTTCACTCGGGAGCCAATCACTTTCAGTTTAGGGTCCTGCCCTTTGGTCTCACCTCAGCCCCCCGGGTGTTCACCAAATGCATGGCAGTGGTGGCAGCTAATCTCCAGCTGCTCGGACTCCAGGTGTTTCCCTGTCTGGACGATTGGCTCCTTGCAGCCCCCACAAAGCATCAACTATTGGAGAACATTTGTTTCCTGCTCTCCCTTTTCGATCAGTTGTGAATCACAGTATACCTAGCCAAATCCTTCTTGGTTTCGACTCAACAACTGGAATTCATAGGTATTCGGTTGGATACCACCTTGGAGATTGCAGCACTTCCTCTTTGCCGTGTAATTCTTATATACTCTCACATTCAAGTTCTGCTGGAGCAAACTTGCCCTCTGGCTTCACACATCCTCAAGGCTCTAGGATCTATGGCGATGGCCATTTATCTGGTACCACTGGCAAGGTATTATATGAGAGTGCTGCAGTGGACTTTTGCAGTTCAATGGTCAGCATTACATCATCCCCTATCATTCGCCATTCATCTCACCCCAATTTGTCGGAAACATCTTTTATGGTGGATGCGCTCCCCAGACCTCTTAGCAGGCATGTCCTTCTGCCCTCCAGTTTCCAAAGCCACTGTCACCATGGATGCCTCTCTCCTAGGGTGGGGTGGGGGCATTTCCGGGGAAAGATGGTCCAAGGGACATGGTCCCCCTCAGAGACCAAACTGCACATCAGTGTTCTGGAGATGAGAGCAGTCCTTTTATTATTGCAAGCCTTTCAGGATTGCTTCCCTCAGGGGATGATTGCAGTTCTATTGGACAACATGGCCATTGTTTGGTATATAAACAAGCAAGGGGGCACACGTTCTTATCTGCTTTGTCGTGAGGCCATGAGGGTGTGGGAATGGGCAATGTCCATGAGGTGCTTTCTCATTGTAACACACATTCCTGGAGCATCCAGCATATTTGCAGACAAACTGAACAGGGCTATTCTGACCCCTCACGAATGGTCCTTGAATCCAGTAGTTGAGCAGCAGATTTTCCATCAGTGGGGCCATCTGAGCTGCAATCTGTTTGCATCTCCTCTCAACCACAAATGCATCAATTTCTTTGCATTGATCCCTTAAAGGGGGAATCTCCAGGGAAGCAGTCACGCATTATTGGCCTCTGGGTCTCCTTTATGCTTTCCCATTGTTGCCCTTAATTTCCAGAGTACTTCAGAAAGCCAGATGCCTCAGGACACAGTTGATCCTTATTGCCCCCTTCTGGCCTCGGCAGGTGTGGTTGCCCCTCCTACGGTCTCACTTGAGGCACCCACCTTGGGTGTTCAATCCATCTGAAGATCTAATATCTCATCCATCGCTACTTCTGCTCCCGAACCTTCAGACCCTTCATCTGACAGAGTGGCTTGTTCACTTCCAGTGATCTTGACTAAGTCCAGGCAAGCCACGCCAGTGAAGGATATTATCCTTCCTTCCCAGAGATCTTCCACAAGGAAAGTGTATCACAGCAAGTGGAAAGATTTTCCATCTGGGCAAAGAACAAGAATCTTGATCCATTTTCGGCTTCCATCCCCGAGATTTACCTTTTTCTAACCTCTCTTTTCAAGGAAGGGGCCAGTTTTTCCATAATCAAGGTTCAGTTAGCAGCAATATCCAATTTTCATCTTAACAATGAACCTACCTTTTCTTCTCGGCTCTGCAAGGCCTTTTTGAAAGTTGTATTTCTGTTATGGCCTCTTGTCAAGGACCCCTCTCTGCCATGGGACCTTTCTTTGACACTACAGTCATTAACAAAAACTCCCTTTGAACCTGCTGCATTCTGTGATCTCAAATTTCTTTCCTGGAAGACTGCTCTTTTAGTGGCTGTCACTTCAGCTAAAATAGTCTCTGAGCTGCAAGCTCTTAATATTAAGCCACCTTACTTAATTTTACATAAGGACAGAGTAGCTCTGAAGCCTAACCCATCCTTTATGCCCAAGGTGGCTTCAGAAGCTAATCTCAATCAATGTATTCAACTTCCAGTATTCTTCCCTAATTATTCTAATAAAGGAGAATATATTCTGCACACATTGGATGTTCATCATCAGTTACATTTCCATCTGCATAGAACCAAAGAATTTTGGCATTCAGGCCAGTTGTTTGTAGCATTTTATGTAAACAGAAAGGGCCGAGGAGTTTTGAAAGTTACGGTCTCCCGTTGGATTTCACAATGCATTTCCTTCATTTATTTTTCAAAAGGTGTCCCTTTATCTGCACCAGTAAAGGCTCATTCCACTAGGGTGGTGTCTACTTCAGCTGCCTTTGCGGATCGACAATCCTTGGATGACATTTGTGCAGCAGCAATGTGGTCTTCACCTCACACATTTATTTCCCACTATAAGTTGGATTTGATTTCTAGAGGAAGGGTTTCCTTTGGCTCCATGGTTCTTTGGCATGGCCTTCCTTGAGGCTTCCCAGGATTTAGGTAGCTGGGGCCTCTGATCCTAACGTGACAAATGGTGACTAAGATAACATCAGATTTATAGTTATGTACTTACCATAACTTTCTGTGTTATCTGTAGTCACCGTTCATCATGGTCCCACCCTCCAGCCCTCCCTTTACTGAAGGATTAGCAGGATGTTGGTGGACCTTTGTTGGTGGCAATTGTTTCTGTCTGTCTTCTTTTCATAGTGCAAACTCGATCTGAGGGATTAGAGGGCAGCAGAGTATCATGGGAGGGGAGGAGCTTGAGCTAAGCTGTTGTCTAAGTATGCCAGCTCAGATCCAATATCGGATCCTAGACCCTAACGTGATGAATGATGACTACAGATAACACAGATACCAAGTCATGGTAAGTACATAACTATAAAAAAAACAACAAGGCAAACAAACTGAAAAAAACAAATCTCTGAGCAACGAAGTAAGGAAGGCACGTACAAAGTAGAATAGTTAAGCGCTTTTCGTTTATGTGTAACACAAACTTCTTCAGACCAGAAGAAGTTTGTGTTACACATAAACGAAAAGTGCTTAACTATTCTACTTTGTACGTGCCTTCCTTACTTCGTTGCTCAGAGATTTGGTTTTTAAGTACATAACTATAATTTCATTGCTTGAATGGAAACTGATAGCAAATCTAAAATAACTGATCTTAAAATACAGGTTTTGTGCTGTTGTGAGTTAAACAAGAAAAAGTATTCAAAGGTGTACTAATTTGATGATCTCTGTGGACATAAACTGATAAAGCATATGTTTAAATTGCCATGATGTTCTTTGCAGTCCAAACCTGCCAGCAGCACAATAACTACGTATTACTAATTTTAATGTTTTCTAATCCTGAATGCTGTCATGGGGGTAGGCAACCTGACCTGATCTCGTTTTCATGGAAAGCTGCTATTTGCACATCTGTGATGGCAAGGATGCTGATACTGACAATAATTCACCCTTGTCTTTCCTGTCAAATCACAGTTATATTGAGTTAAGAACAAAAACAGTGAGAAATGATGTTAGGTTTGAGAGTCATCAGTAGAAGAGTCATAGCCTGGTTTGTACTGACGCCCGTATTTGTTGCCCACTTATGAGATTATATACAAATTATAAATGTCTTTTTTTCTGAAGAGAAAAGAAGTAACTCAGATAACAGTTAAAAAAGTAGAATTTTGTGAATTTTAGATCCTATCCTCCTTTTGCCTTCCTTCTTTGAATCAGCAAGGGTATCATGTTAATTTTACAGAAGATTCAATAGATTTATGACCTCTGGAAAGGGGAAATAATGTGGCTGCAAATGTCAGTACATGATTTTTATGACTCTAGTGGATGTAAAGTAACAAAAAGAGCATCAGGTACCTTGCTGTATATGTTTTCCTTGGCAAGAAACTTTCTGATGTGACTGGTGGATTGATTAAGTGAGAGAGGGAGGGGTTTCTAAAGAATATATGGGAAGATTTCTTTCAACTCTAGCATGGTCTGCACAGAGGAAAATGAATTGGATAGAAATGCCGCAGAAGGAAATCAGCTGCTAAGTCATGCTTTTGTTCTTTAAGGAGGGAAAAACAACTTTGAAGAAATTAAATAATGTGTTTAGAGTGTAGTTATCCATGATGGTCTAGAGTACAGAAAGTTGTAGAAAATGTCTAATTCATAAAAACAAAGTTGAGCTTAATGCTTTCTGGAAGCTTAGAGTTGAGCAGTGCAAGCTGAAAAGGTTAGCTAATTTTCCAAATCTTTGGTATGACACAGTACAACACTGCAATAATACTGTAAGTGATCAGGTTAAGGAATTCAGGGAATAGGATTTTAGACTTTTTGTATAGAAAGGGGAGTAGTAGTTTATGTCAGAGCAGTTTACTAGACTTGAGAATGCAAGGTGTGTCACAGGGCATCTGGAGAACACACCACATTGATTCCCAGCATCCTAGTACATTACAGAAGTTGAAAGAAACAGAAATATGTTGTAGTGTATAGCTTGTGTGTGTGTGTGTGTGTGTGTGTGTGTGTGTGTGTGTGTGTGTGTGTGTGTGTGTGTGTGTGTTGGGGGGGTTAATAGGGAGAGGGGTAATCAAGTGTAATGACACTGGTGAAGAATAAGACCTTTTATGGTTATCAGATATGCTCTCCAAGTAACAGACTTGGACAGACAGAAGGCATCACTGGCAAGCATGTGACTGTGTCAAACAACCTACATGTTCATTTATAAGAAGACCTACAGTGTAGTGCTTAGGTGGGAGAATGTTTAATGGTGGCGGAGAATACACCATTCAGAAAATATTGCATGCGAACTGCAGCATTTGAATGTCTGCAGGAAGCCATTTATATGTAACACCTTTCCTAGAATTGGGGGGGGGGGGTACTCCATAGCAAATAGTTACAGTGTATGCCAAAGCATCCATAATTTATTTATATTAGATAGCAGTTCATCCTGCCATATCAAAGTTAATGAATTTAGTGCAATATACGATTCTGTCATAAACATGTATGAAAATAAAGTTAGCACAGAGCATTAGCATATCACTGTTTCAACGTAGTGCGTATAGGAGTCGCAAATGGTTTGCTTTTAGATCTCGGCTTATCACAGAATTATGTTTTGAGAATTTCCATTAGATTAGCATTGGAGTGATAAGTAGCTTTGTATGGTTCAGGTTTAATGCCTCTGTTATGTTTCCTGTTTCAGGTCCATGTGACAGTTATGTCCCTAGACGACCCAGCATGGCAGCTACTGAATTTCAACCAAAAGATGGATATCAATTTGCTAGACCTTGTTGTAAATTCTTTTTACACTGGACAAGGATCTCAGGTAAATAGAAATTCATTTTTACTTCCATACATTCTGCCAAGAACTCCATACTATATTCTTAACATTCAGTTTTATATGGCTGGAGTAGGACATACAACGGAAAGCAATCTGGACAAATTCTAAAACTGGCATTGTGTCAGACATTTAACCAGCAGACAAGGGTTGTTGCAAAATGTTTTTTTCTGTCTCCACCCTAAGAAGCAATTACTCAGAGTTGATTATACTAAGTAACAAGGCTGCTTCTAGGTTCAGGGCAAAGCCCCACAGAAAAAATGCTTCATTCACAAGTTGCCTGAATAGACGTGTCTATATCATAACATCAACAGCTTAGGTTGTCGAATACAAAATCATCGACACAGAACAAAAACAAATGGAGACCTCCACGATGAAAAATAAACTTAATTTATTATAGAAACAAGCGCTTTCACGTACATCCAAGTATGCTTCCTCAGGTTTTAAAAAATATAGCTCTGTACAGCTGCTTTATATATCTTAGTCAAACAAATTAGATTCAGTTCATAAATCACTTATTCAATTAATTAGTCAATTAGCTGAAATTTTGTTAAAGCTGAAGTAAAACTCAATATCATTAAAATCTATATGAACATTAAATTCTTTTATATGTATGAAAATATATATGTATATGTATATAGAAATATATATTTAACTAAAACAACAACAACATTAAAATATACTGGGAAAATGCAACAATCTAAAACATAGTATAAATCTATGTAAAACATGTGCAAAATGCAAATGCATATACGAGGCTGAGAAAAGCTGAACGCTAATAAGATGGTAATATTAAGCCAAGCAATGGCTAACATCCAAAAATCCAAAAATTCAAAAATTCCTAGTCTCAAGCCTATTCAGTATAAGGTATGAACATTAAACTTTAAAAATCTGAATGTATGTGTATGACCTGTGACAAAGGACTTGGATTTAAACAATTTTACCTACGTGTAGCTAATACAGGTTTTATACTAACTGATTGATTAAGTCCTGGTTGAATATGGGATCTCAACCTTAAGATCCAGTTTAACTCAACTGTTTCTAAATAGTTCTGGCTATCACCCCCCTCTCTTATTGGGTCTTATAACTTGTAAGACCCTAAATTTAAAAGTATGATCAGAGTGCGTATCTATGTGCTTAGCTAAAGTGTTTGTTAAATTCATTTTCCTTATGTCATAAGTATGATTATAAATACAATCTTTCAACCTTCTAGAGGTTAAACCTACATAATAAGCCCTGCATTGTGTGCAGGTAGCTAAATATATCAAATTCCTAGTCTCACAGGTAGCATCATCGACACCTAAGCGTCGAAAGCTAAAAACAGCAAATGGCCAAATCATCAAATTCTTTCCTAGGGAAAGAACTCACTTGGCCGTCCGCAAACAAAATAAACAAACACACCCAAACATAGTGGCGGGCTTCGCCCCCCCCCCGATGTGGGGGACTGCACCCCCACACCCCCCTAACTAAATATACCAACTCAGAGACCGCTCCACATTGGGGAAAGGGCAAATCCCTGAGAACGGCCACGCAAATTCTTTCCTGAAGAAAGAATTTGATGATGTGGCTGTTTGCTTTTTAAGCATTTGACGCTTAGGTGTCGATCAATAGGGAACCGAATGGACATTTAGCCAAAGTTTCTTGTACTTTCTTTGGCATAGTAACATGTAGCAGCACCCAAGACACCCCTAACAGCTATGTCTGAAAGACATAGTTTTGGCTGTTACACTGTTTGTGTCTCTCATTGTGTTACTTTAGTCTCATTGCTCAGTTCCAGTGTGTCTGTCATCCTGATGGCTGTGTTGGTGTCAAATCTGACTTGGGAAAGTAGAGACATTGTCACCATGACATCCTGAATTTATATTTTTCCTTTATTCACCTTTTTATGTAACATTCACACTGATGGCTATGGTATATGGGTTGAGGAGGTGATACTTCTGACAAGTTGATACGGAAGACAGAAGGGAGAGCTGGAATTTGTGATTGCTGCAAGCGATTATTTAAATTAGACTTAATGAAGTCCTTTTATAGACTGGGTACATGGACCATTGTATTCCATTTGAAAATATATATATACTTCCCTACAGCAGATAAAGAAGACTACTTCCACTGTCAGTAATGTCCACACATAGCAACGGTTATGTACAGCATGTAGTAGTATGTGTAGCTGGGAAGTAATGTTCTACATAGTTGAACATATGTTGACAGTGGGATAAGTGACCTCAGTTTAGATTAGCTTGTAATATACTAAAACATTTTATGGCAGGAATGTTGCGGAGTGGTATGGTTGAGGATGGCACCTTCAGTAGTGGACCAGTGTAAGTGATGTCTGCTTCAGAGTGTATACAAGACCAAGGATGGACACTGAACTTCCGTTAAGTAACTACCAATTGCAGTACAATATCATTGTTTGGCATTGCCTGCAGTTAGCTACTAAGCAGCAGATCCAGATGAGGTGTGGTGACTTGTTACACCACAGTACCTTATATTATTTGTTGTTATCTGCAGTTATTCACTGGACATTAGATCCAGATGAGGTGTGGTGACTTGTTACACCATGGTTCCTTATTGTCTGGCATACCTGTGGTTATCCACTGAGCATTAGATACAGATGAAACATGGTGATGTCTTGCACCACAGTACCTCATTTTGTATGGTGCTATCTGCAGATATCCATAGGGCTTTGGATTTCGATTTGGATGATCTGTCTTTACATGTTGCACCACAGTACCTCATTTTGTATGGTGCTATCTGCAGCTATCCATATGGCTTTCAATTTCTATTTGGATGGTGTGCATTTACATATTGCACCACAATACCTCATTTTGTATGGTGCTATCTGTTGCTATCCATAGGGCTTTCAATTTCGATGATGTGTGTTTACATGTTGCACCACAGTACCGCATTTTGTATGGTGCTATCTGCAGATATCCGCAGGGCTTTAGATTTAGATGATGTGTGTTTACATGTTGCACCAAGTACTTTATTTTGTATGGTGCTATCTGCAGATATCCATAGGGCTTTCGATTTAGATGATGTGTGTTTATATGTTGCACCCAGTACCTTATTTTGTATGGTGCTATCTGCAGATATCCATAGGGCTTTCGATTTCAATTTGGATGATGTGTGTTTACATGTTGCACCACAGTACCTCATTTTGTATGGTGCTATCTGCAGATATCCATAGGGCTTTCAATTTCAATTTGGATGATGTCTGTTTACATGTTGCACCACAGTACCTCATTTTGTATGGTGCTATCTGCATATATCCATAGGGCTTTCAATTTCGATTTGGATGATGTGTGTTTACATGTTGCACCACAATACCTTATTTTGTATGGTGCTGTCTGCAGATATCCATAGGGCTTTTGATTTCGATTTGGATGATGTGTGTTTACATGTTGCACCACAGTACCTCATTTTGTATGGTGCTATCTGCAGATATCCACAGGGCTTTAGATTTGGATGATGTGTGTTTACATGTTGCACCCAGTACCTTATTTTGTATGGTGCTATCTGCAGATATCCATAGGGCTTTCGATTTCAGTTTGGATGATGTGTGTTTACATGTTGCACCACAGTACCTCATTTTGTATGGTGCTATCTGCAGATATCCATAGGGCTTTCAATTTCGATTTGGATGATGTGTGTTTACATGTTGCACCACAGTACCTTATTTTGTATGGTGCTGTCTGCAGATATCCATAGGGCTTTTGATTTCGATTTGGATGATGTGTGTTTTCATGTTGCACCACAGTACCTCATTTTGTATGGTGCTATCTGCAGATATCCACAGGGCTTTAGATTTGGATGATGTGTGTTTACATGTTGCACCCAGTACCTCATTTTGTATGGTGCTATCTGCAGATATCCATAGGGCTTTCGATTTCGATTTGGATGATGTGTGTTTACATGTTGCACCACAATACCTCATTTTGTATGGTGTTATCTGCAGATATCCATAGGGCTTTTGATTTCGATTTGGATGATGTGTGTTTACATGTTGCACCACAGTACCTCATTTTGTATGGTGCTATCTGCAGATATCCACAGGGCTTTAGTTTTGGATGATGTGTGTTTACATGTTGCACCCAGTACCTCATTTTGTATGGTGCTATCTGCAGATATCCATAGGGCTTTCGATTTCGATTTTGATGATGTGTGTTTACATGTTGCACCACAGTACCTCATTTTGTATGGTGCTATCTGCAGATATCCATAGGGCTTTCAATTTCAATTTGGATGATGTGTGTTTACATGTTGCACCACAGTACCTCATTTTGTATGGTGCTATCTGCAGATATCCATAGGGCTTTCGATTTCGATTTGGATGATGTGTGTTTACATGTTGCACCACAGTACCTTATTTTGTATGGTGCTATCTGTGGTTATCCACTGGGCAGTAGATCCAAATGAGGTGTGCATTAGTTAGATAATAGAGTGAGCAGTATCTCGAAGTCCAGTCAACAACTGAAAAATCAGAAAAAGTTCTGAATTGTTGTTAAGCGGCCTGTTAGTAACGAGCATGTTGGCATCTGTACCCTGACAACCAGGAGGCTGCATTTCACATAAATAGATGATATCCAAGAGCCTGAGTTGTTGTAGAGCTTATTGTGCTAACAGAACGTAGAACTGTTAGTGCACAATGTATTTGATTTTTTTTTAAATTTTATTTGATGTATCAATTGAAAAAAGAAAGAAAAGAAAACCAAGCAAGCCTCTTGGATTAGGGGAAGGTGTTTAGCTTTGTTGCGGGCGATCAGGGTTCCAATTAGCAACCCCAGAACCAGAAATTGGAAAAATGGAAAAACAAGGACCTTATCTCTTCCATGACCTGGACATTTGGTGTAGGACATGGTGCTGTAGTCTCCGCATAGTGATGAAAACCAGCTATATAAAAGGTGTAGACCCATCTGTTATAGGCACATAAGCAGAAGCTTAGCATTGCGCTCATGGAAGCAGAAAGCATTACATTGATATTACTAATTCTTACTTATAATGGAGCAAGGACGTCCTCTGCACTGTGGTTGTTATTATTTATTTATTTATAGTTTGTTTGCCAGGATAGTCAATTGGGCCATGAGGAGCCCGTTTTCTTTTTTTTTTTCAATAATTTTTATTTTTATTTTTACATTAATAAATGTCACAATAAAAACCATCTTAGAACATGACCGTATATATATATATATATATATATATATATATATGTTATTTTATGAGCTAAAAGGTGTTGTATAGCTACTTGTTTAAAACCCTCCCAAGAGATATTTATCGTATCTAGCCATTTAAAATCTATATACAGTTTCATTAGTAGGAAAATTGTTAAAAGTGTATTTGTTTGTTTTCTTGGTATGTTGGATGGGAGAATGTGTAATAGAGTGAATTCCCAAGTTAATGTTGATGTTTGATAACCCGTTTTTTGTAATTGTACCTTGAGAGAGTTCCAGAGTTTATAGACACATTTACATCTCCAAAATACATGGATTAAGTCAGCTATCTGGTCCTTACAGTGTTGTCAGAAAGGTGATTTTGATGTGTTAAATTTGTGTAGGATTGCAGGTGTAAAATAAGCATTATTATTGATCATGAGCTGAGTGTATGCTAACTTTTTGAGGGGTATAATCTTCAGTGTTAGATTGATTGCTTGGCTTATTTGCTGATCATCTGTGGATGGTTTAATTTTTCTCCAGTAGTTAGAGAAGAGGAGGTCTTTCTGGTATTTGATTTCATTTATCATTTTATATGAATTAGTAATAGTTTTCTTTGTTGTGATAATAGTTTTCCAAAACCTGCTACAAGTTTCTATGTCATTATTGGTCATAGTAACATTTTGGAGGTAACTGGAACACAATTCTTTGATTTGTCTTAGGATTATTATGTGTGATTTAGGGAGGTTTAAGTTGGTCCTCATTTCTTGTATTGAACAGTTAAGGTAGGGATAAATATCTTGGATTGTTTTTTCTTTCAGTCTGGGAAAAGGGACTAAGTCCAGCATCTTATTGTTTATTTTTAAATTTGGGTTTTTATGAAGGGGTTGCAGTATTGTCATGGCTTGTCTAAGTAAGGTTCAAGAACTGAAAGAGTTTTTGCGCTAGGTTAATAGAATATTTTAAGGGCTCTATAATGTTATAAGTTTGTATTTCTTTCTGCTTCAGGAATGGAAGTGCTTTGGGATTGAAACCTAGAACTTTAATATATCTATAATAGATTGTCACCCAAAGAGGAGACCAATTTTCCATTGACGGGTTATGTTCAGCTATTCTTAATATTCTGATGTTCATCGTGCATACAGCTGCAGTCATAACAGATGGGTTCTCCTGCCGTCAGGCGGGTCTTCGGTCGGCCGAATTCCAAAGTCTAGGTCCGGCGGCGGTTGTCGTCGCTTCTTCCCTGACGTCAGTGCGCCAGGGGTATAAAATAACGAGCCAATGCCATTTTCTTCAGTCTTTCTTGCCGCGCGGTGCTCGAACCAGAAGCAGTTCGCAAGTGGTGGTCGGCCAGCTCCTGAAATTACGAAAATTTTGCAACCGAAGTCTTCTTGAAAGCTAAGTACCCCGTTGGGGAAACGTTTCTTGCCTCAGACCGATGTCAGACAAAGTTAATAATTGTATTTCATGTGGGAAGCAAATACCGCATAAGGATTTCCATTCCCTCTGTATTCCTTGTTTAGGCCCAGACCACAACATCTGGGTCTGTCGCTTTTGTGCTACATTCAACAAACGCACCATTAAGCGTCGGGCGGAGTTCACCCAGCATTATTTTGGCAAAAAATGTAACTATATTATGTCGTTGGATACTCCGACTCCAGTTTTGTCTAAAAAACGCAAAGACAAGGACCGACACACGAGGTCCGTGGCCTCTACCAACACCACGCCAAAGCCGACTACATGTGGTCTGGTTCTCAGCGAGGCACCTACGCAGCCCCTGACTACCGACGACACTACATTGGCGGTCTCTCCTGTGCCCGAGGTCGCAGGCTCCTCGGCCCACACCCCGACGACAGATACCGAAGCCACTCTTGGCGGTGAATCTCAAAATGTGGACAGGTCTACCTCCTCTCAAGGTGTCTTCAGACCTTTCTCTTCTTTTTCCATCAAGGCTTACACTAAGTCTAAAGCAGCCATGCATTTTAAGAGACAAGCTACACAGGGCCCATCTCCAGGCCCCATGCCTAAAAAACAGATGCTTAAAATGGCTGAGGATTTGATTACTCTTATCAGGGGTTCTCAACCACCCCCCGGACAAAAGGCCCAGAGTGGAGGAAGAATCCCCCTCCTCTGATCAGGGCTCCATTATTTCAGAGCACTCTGATGAACAGGAACATTCTTACTTCCCTTTTGAAGATTCTGATGCTGAGGAGTCCATCCCGTCTGTCTCCCCCCCAGAGGATTACTCATTTGGGGAAACTTTGCATACCTTAAGGGAACACTTCCACTGGGAAGGCCAAGATTATTCAGATTCCAAGAAAAGGCTTAGGGAATTTCTCTTGCTACCTCAGCACAGGCCTCTAGCTATACCTCCTGTCTTGGACATACTAGATGATGTGTACTCGGAGGCCTGCCTTAACCCGGATTCTCTACCTCCAGCTCCAGTCAAGCCTGACAGGTACTACAGGGTTCCTGACTCACACCAATTTCTATACAAAAGCCATGCTGCTGACCCAGAAACTATCTCACAGGGCCCCAAGGGAATTAAGGCCTCCACTGCTAAAAATCCATTACCTTCCGAGAGAGATTCCAGATCCATAGAAAGGTGGGGAAAAAAGGTATATACCTCGGCCACCTTAACCATGAGGGCATTAAACTGTCAGTTCCATATGCTAAAGTACCAGCAGTTTTTGTTATCACAACTGAGAAGTAAAATGTCACAACCTGAACAACCAGACTTGAAGGAGTTGCAGGATTTGATGCATAGTGCAGAACAAGTGGGTAAACATACCTTACAATGTGGTTTTGATGCTCTAGAGGCCTCATGTAGAGCTGCTGTTACAGGATCAGTCATACGTAGGCATGCCTGGCTCAAGGAACAAACCTTACCAGATCATGTCTAAGCTAAATTACTAGATGTCCCTCTACAAAAGGATGTATTATTTGGTGCTAATGCTGAGGAGGTATTAAGGAAAATGGAGGAAAAGGCAAAATCAATGCAAACAGTGAAAGATTTTCTACAGGTACAACTCCCACGTTTCAGTAGAAATTGGCCTTCCAAAAATTGGTCCTTTCCAGCCACGGACAGACTCCAAAGAGGTAGATACAGGTGCCCGAGGGGCAGAGGGCAATCCCAAGGATCGTTAAGAGGCAGACAATGGCAAGCTCCTACACAAAGAGGTGGTGAGGATAACTCGCAACCATTCAGAAAGCAAGCCCAATGACTTTCCCCTTTGCATGCCAAGCAAGACTCAAATGGCAGCACCATTAGGCGGAAAACTGGCATTATTTTCAAAAAATTGGCATATTGTCACAAGACAAATGGATCCTGGACATTATAAACAGAGGCTACAGATTCCATTTTCACACCCTTCCAAAAATGAGAGGCATGCCAAACCTGCCACACAATCAAAGGGCAGAGGCACAAAGACTAATTTCAGATCTCATAGACATGAAAGCTATTCAAGAGGTACCTACGCACGAACAAGGTCAAGGTTTTTATTCCAGACTATTCCTGGTACCAAGGAAGGGAAAAGATTGGAGACCTATTTTGGACCTATCCATCCTAAACACATTTCTACTCGTACCAAAATTCAAGATGCTCACTCTACAGCAGCTTCTTCCCATGCTGTGCAAGGAGTCTTGGCTGGTAACATTGGACCTCAAGGAGGCATACCTGCATGTCCCAATCAGACAAAATTGCAGAAGATACCTCAGATTTCTTGCAGGTTCAACCCATTATCAATTCTCTGCGTTGCCCTTTGGCTTATCTACTGCGCCCAGAGTATTCACGAAATGCCTGGCATCAGTAATTGCCTACTGCAGACGTCAAGGGATACAGATATACCCCTATTTGGACGACTGCCTGATCCAAGCGGACAGCAAGCACATTCTTCTGAAACATCTGGCTTATGTAATAATGTTGTTGAATTCTCTGGGATACACAGTCAACAAAAAGAAATCAAGGCTAATACCCTCTCGGAAAATAATTTTCCTGGGTGCCAACTTGGACACAAACACCCAGATGGCCTACCTCACGCCAGAGAAGCAGGGGCAACTAACTCAATACTTCAGAACACTAGCAAATTGCACCAGGCTGACTACAAGGAAAATCCTGCAGGCTCTGGGATTCATGGCATTTTGCATCTTACTAATCCCATGTGCAAAGCTGCATATGAGGAAACTTCAATGATACCTGAAAAACCTATGGTCTCAACACAGCCACAGGCTGGAAACAATAATACCACTAATTCCATGTCTTCAAAAGGAATTTCTGTGGTGGGTTCAAGCATGCCAAGCAAACACAGGTCTCCCATTCAGCAAGCCTCAAGCAAATCAAGTCATCACAACAGACGCCTCGGACTACGCCTGGGGGGCGCACATGACAGATCGGTGCATTCAGGGCAAATGGTCCCAAAAAGAAAAGCACCTACACATCAATCAAAAGGAAATGCTAGCAGTAATAAATGCTATTATAGCTTTCAAAGACCTCCTGCAACCAGGTCAACTATTGATAAGGACGGACAACACCACAGTAATGTGGTACATAAACAAACAGGGAGGAACCCATTCATACCCCCTATGCAGACTGGCCATGTCACTTTGGAACATGGTCCTGGACTTACAAATCGAACTACAAGCACAGTACTTGCCAGGCAAGGAAAACACGCTGGCAGACAACCTAAGCAGAAATATGACAGATCCACACGAATGGAAGTTGCATCCTCAAGTTTTTACAGAGATAATTCAAGCATGGGGAAGGCCAGACATAGAGGTCAAATATCAGTGCAGTTGTGCTTCCAATCATATATGTTTTAAAGTGAAATCTTACAATAGTTTCTATGTAACATTGTTTTGGAAGTATTAACATAAACATAAAGAGGGTGTATTAGGTAGTAGGTTGTAACTATAGAAATGCCTGGAGGTGTCACTAGGCTGTAATAAGTTAATATGAGATTCATCAGGGAAATAGATATCAAATAGAAGTTGACCCAAAACACAGCCCTGTTGTACATATTTATTTTATTTAGTTAGTTATTTGTTTATTTGATATTAGTTAGTTGAGAAAGTCTGACTGAGCATAGAACCCATTCAGCAGAAGAAAAGCTGCAGTAACAGGATATTTGATGCATGTACAGTAGTCCACAATTTGGAATGCAAGTGTGAAGACTGAGCAATATTTAATTAATACAAATGTGGTGGCAGAAGAAACAACAGTACAGTATTTACATTTATAAGTATTTACAGTTTCCTGTAACTAGCTGGGTAACATTATTGTGTTTCCATAACTTTTACAATATGAGAGCTTGTTTATTTACAGAAGAGAGCTAAGATTCACAGATGACTCATTAAAAATAGATGGAGGGGCTGGTGGACAGGATAGAAGATAAAAAGGGTGATAGGAAGAACAGATGAAGAGAAACAGAAAAGGATGACCAGAAGAAGAGAAAGAAGAGAAAGGATGATGTTTCACCCTGGTATGATACACGTACAGGGCCAGTATTGGATGAGAAAGTGTTCTTGTGAGTGTTAAAACAAGTACTAGATATCACTCTAATGTCCATTGTAATATTGTTCCGAGCTTTGGCTACTGAGTTTGAGTGTAGAGAGTGCCCAGTGGTCTTTTTGTGTTCATAAATTGTAAGGAGATTTTTCAGAGGTGCAAGGTGTGGTTAGGTATGTAGTGATTAAGAGTAGACCTAACAGCGGGACACGCTGAGGGGTTATATGTCACTGTGTGTGCTAAGAGAAGTTGTTATAGGGCCTATGTTAAATCAGCGAATGCTGATTTATCGGCCCTATGTAAGCGAAAGCTTACAATCCCGAACACTTAGAACAGCGATTGTTTTCCCAGGGAGAAAAAAAAAATCGCTGTTCCAAAAAAGAAAAGAAAAAGACTTTAAAACATTACATAAAGTGGGGGGCTTCATCCCCACACCCCCCGACATGGGGAGCTGTGGCCCCCACACCCCACTACTTAAATATACCAACTCCGAGATCGCACTGCAGTGACAAAAATGGCAAAATAACGAAGGCAGCCAAGTGACTTCTTTCCCAGGGAAAGAATTCACTTATATGCCATTACAGCATTTTGCTGTTTCGTGCTTTCATGTTCGATCAAGATGCATTCGAAAGAATGCGTCTTTGATCATATAATAGGGAACCTTGTTGTATGTGAAACAGAAAGGTACCTTGAGTCACTTTAAGGATTTGGGTGCAGAGCAATGATGAGAAAAGTTTGGGTTGTTTGCTGCAGACCTAGCCACTTTATTATAACATAGTTGTAGTTTTGATGTTAGATTGGCGTGTAGTTTGGTTAGAATGGGAGAAGCATGGAGTAAGGAAAGATGGAATGAGATAAGAGCTAACTTGTAACTGTGGAGGGGTTAGTGAGGAAATTTTTCTGATTTCTAAAGCATTCCAAGTTTTTGATGTGTTTTGTATAGAATTATGTATATGTAGGTCAAATTTAAGTTAGTTATTAGTTATTGCACCTGGTAGTTTGGTATGAGAAACAATTTCCATAATAGTGATATTTTAATGATTAATGATGAAATTTTGAAGTTGTCTTTAAGTGCCCAGGACTCTGGAAAGAATAAAAGTAGTTTGCTTTTTTGGGTTGTGGGGTAGTTGATTGTCATTTAACCAGTTGTTGGTGGCACTGAAGGCATCTTGTGTAGTGGTTTGTATATGAGAGAGACTGTCTGCTGAGCAAATGAAAGTGGCATCGTCTGCATATTGTATCAGAGAAGCTTGCTGGGAAGATGTGTGAAGATTTTTAATAAATTTATTGGAACGAAGTGGGCCAAGGATGCAGACTTGTGTAACACCAGTGTTTACTGGGAGGAAAAGAGTGAAGCAGAGATTCATTTAACAGACTGGCAACAATTAGATAGTTAGCTAGTAACGCAGTTAAGAATAGAGTTGGATTGAGCTAATGCAGCCATTTTTGATAGCTGTTGGGGATGGGAAACAGTTTTGAAAGTTTTATAGGGGTCTAGAAAGAGGAAGGAGACTACTTTATTGCTATCCCTGACCTTAATAATGGTTTCTAGGAAAGATGTAAGGGCAGTTGTATTATGTGCTGGTTGGAAGCTATGTTGAATCGGGGTAAATAGGTTTCCAATTAGTAAGAACTGGTAAAGCTGTTTGTGGATGTATTTTTCCATTGTTTTAAAGAGAGAGGGGACAGTGAGGCAGTAGGTCTAAAGTTTGTTATTTCAGCAGGTTACCTCCTTTATGTAGTGGTATGATGTATGATTTTTCTGTAAGAAAGGAACACAACTCAAATGGAACAATTAGAGATTTGGTTTGCAGTTGTGGAGGAGGCTAACTTTAGTTATTGTGAAGGTACGTTGTTGATCAAGGTAGCGCAAGGTTTGCTTAATAGATGTTTTATGTAGGAGGTAGAAATGAGTTGTAGGGAGAAAGTGGGTCAGTTGGCCTTTGGGTGGTATATCGGGCTGTTGTGGGACGGTAAGGAACTGCTTGTATGAGTAGGTATGGAGTCTGACTTGGAAGTTGATTGTGGATCTAGGCAAAGGTTTGGAGCATTAAGTGTGCCAGAGTGTAAGTTTTATTTTTACTGAATACTAGAACTTTTTTGGGGATTATGTTTTAGATTACATTGAGGATGCAAGTAATACTGTTTTCTGTCGATGTTGACCTGCTTTTTGGCTAAGTTTCAGAGATGTTTGTAGTTTTGTAGATGATCTAGGGTTTTGTTTTTTTTTATATTCTCTCCAGGCTTTATCTCCTCTCTTCATTACAGTTTTGCTAACATGGGATAACCAGGGTGTCTGTTTGGTTTTGACTCTTCTTCTTATCAGGGCTATTTAGAATGCCACCAAGTGTGACAAGTATCTTGGAGGAGAGTGAATTATCAGTTGCCTTGTGGTTATCCCTTGCTGACATGGCAGTTTTTATTTCATAATTAACTCTGAAGGATTTGATCCTGTTCTCGATTTCTTTAACCCTTTGGAGGATGAGTGTAACAAGCAAAGATTTTGTTCTGTTCTTTGGGACTATGAACTTTTTCCATTTGTTGTAGTTTGTTTATAGTCGAGTTAGACAAGAGGAGTTTGTTTTTAAACTTGCCATTGTATCTGTGGTAAAGAGTAATATGAGCCTGTTCAAAAAGATTGAGATGAGAGAATAAACTTTGTCCCTAGGATTCGTAAAGTTTACCAGTAAGTTCACACTTTGTGTATACTTTCTGTATTCAAGAACATCCCTGCCTGGGAACATTCAAGAACATCCCAGCTTGGGAACATGTGGCAGTATTTGCTGTACAGTCATTGAAGGTAGGGGACAGTTAATCTGTCTCAAGTCATCAATCAAGTGCAAGGAAACTGACCTTGGGGAAGATGCCAAAGATGGTTAGCCTAACTCTATCTAAATATGACATAACTCTGTTTCTGTCTCTGTCTCTCTCACTTCATTTTGCAATTAATGCTTGTATTACACTAACTTAACTTTAATTTCTGTAAACTGGCTAAAACTTTTCTGCATATTAAATCAACATCATAGAAGTTGTATCTATTTTTTACCAATCTTTCCACATTATGTCTGATTTGGTATAATTATGTAAACTGTAGATGTTTTTGTATTATTTTTGATGATTGTAAAATTATTGTTCTTGAAATGTTTTTGTAATACTTTGGAGTTTTTCTCCCCCAGCCTGCAATGAAAATGGGCATGTTCTTCGTGTTTCACTGTTGCAGTCATCACATTTGGGCTATCCCTGCCAGGGTAGCCCTCAACTGGCCCGAATACCAGAGGCTTAGTATTTCTGCATTGGTTGCTGTCACTTGAGGACTGATGTCAGGTTGTCAATGGTATAAAGTAAGGAAGCCGACGCCATTACATCAGTCTTTCTTGGCATGAAGCCCGAAGCAGTTTGCATGAGTGCCGGTCGGCCGCTACCTGAGTTTTCATTTCTGAATTGAAGTTGAAGTCTTCTGAAGCTAACTACCCTGCTGGGGATCCTTTTTTCTTGCACTAACAGATGTCAGAAAAAGTTAATAATTGTCTCGCCTGTGGAAAGCAAATACCACACCGAGCCTTCCACTCTTACTGCATCATTTGCCTAGGTCCAGACCACGATGTCCCCCGTTGTAGCTTCTGTGCTTTGTTTAACGCCAGAACTGTCCATCGTCGGGCCCTTATTGTAGCCAGATATTTTTGTTTACAGTCCTCGAATTCTGATATGGTTTCGGTAAGCCACCCGACAGCAGATCTTCCGAAAAAAACATAAAGATAAAGACAGAGACAGACCACACAGATCCAAACCTTCCGATGAAGCTCCTGTTAAGCTAGTCATCAGTCCTCCAATACTCAGAGAGGTGCTTTTGCAGCCCCTGATGCCCGCTTCAGTTGATTACCAGACCACTACCAAGATCATTTCGGAGTCCCGTATACTGCAAAATTCTTCTTTGTCTAAGGATCCTGCGGTCGTCTCTACTGTGGATGGGTCTGGAGCCACTGAGCAGGCACCAGCTTCCGAGGAAGTCCTTTGCACCTCCGAATCTCGACACAAACCGACATCTTCTTTCATGACTACCGAAAACAACCAAGTTCCTTAGGCCCAGGGTTTGAACCACACCCAAGAAACCGACTACTCACTCTCAGGCGGTTGCTACCTTGCCTCAGTCTCAAATGCTTAAAATGGCAGAAGACCTTATCATGCTTATCAGGGGAAGCCAAGCTACCCCTTCAAAAAGGAAAAGAGATCTGTCCCCAGTAGTTCTGTCTGAACAAGAGTCAGATGAATTTGATGCATCTGCATATAAAGACATGCAGCCCCTCTCCACTTATGAGGATTCTGATACAGAGGAATCCATTCCTTTAGCCTCTCCCCCAGAGGATTTTTCTTTTTGGGAAACCCTGCATACTTTAAGGGAACATTTCCAGTAGGAGAGTCAGGACTACCATCAGTCTAAAAAGAGACTCAGGGAATTCCTAGATCTTCCGCAACACAGACCCTTGGCCATCCCCCCAGTCCTGGATGTGGTGGATGATGTTTTCCTTGAATCCAGCTTGACTCCTGATGCCCTACCTCCTGCTCCCAGAAAATCAGACAGGTACTACAGAGTCCCTGACTCTCATAAATATCTTTTTAAAAATCCAACAGCTGACCCTGAGGTCATTTCTCAAGGGCCAAAAGGGATTAAAGCAACCTCTGCTAAGAATCCCACCCCCTCAGACAGGGATTCCCGAGCATTGGACAGATGGTGTAAAAAAACTATACACCTCAGCTACTCTTGCTATCAGGGCACTAAATTGTCAGTTCCATATGCTTAAATATCAGCAACATACATTGGAACTCCTTAAACAAAAAATGTTCTCCTTTCCTGCTTGGGCAGAATTTAAAGATTTACAAGACTTAATGCATTCTGCAAATCAAGTAACTAAACACACCTTGCACTGTGGTTTTGATGCCCTAGAAGCTTCTTGCAGGGCAGCAGTCACTGGTTCTGTCATTAGAAGGCATGCATGGCTTAAGGAACAACCCCTGCCAGACCATGTCACATCTAAATTGTTGGATGCACCCTTGCACAAAGATAATGTATTTGGCACTAAGGCAGAACAGGTCTTAAAAAAGATGGAAGAAAAAGCAAAGTCTATGCAAACAGTTAAATATTTCTTACAGGTCCAGCCTCCTAGGTTCACCAGGCATTTTCCATCCAAGCACTGGTCCTTTCCTGCTCTGAGTAAACAGGCCCAGCCTAGGGCCCGTGGAAACAGACCCCCCCCCCCAGACAGCAGCCCCAGGGAATGCAGAGATCTAAGCAGTGGACTACCTCCACTTCAAAACCAGGGAGTTCTATCCCAACCCCTTATTGTAAGAACTCAAAATGACTCACCTCCTCCCGACCTCCCCTCTGCCCACCTTTACTTACCCCTAGCAGGAAAACTCTCCTTTCACTCAAGCACCTGGGCCACCATTACCAAGGACCAATGGGTTCTGAACATTGTGTCTCAGTGATACAAATTTTCCTTCCACACCCTTCCAACCCCAAAAAGGTTCCCAGATCTACCACCAAATCAGTGGGCAGAGGCTCAAAAGCAAATCCATTCCTTGCTCTCTTTGAGGGCAGTAGATTACGTTCCTGCAAAACAGATAGGCCAAGGCTTCTACTCCAGACTTTTTCTGGTGCACAGAAAAGAGAGCACCTGGCACCCCATCCTCGATCTATCCATTCTAAACACCTTCCCGGTGATCCCAAAATTCAAAATGCTCATCTTCCAGCAGCTGCTACCCATGCTCTCCAAGGGTGCTTGGCTAGCCACCCTAGATCTAAAAGAGGCCTACCTCCACATTCCTGTCAGGGAATCATGCAGAAAATATCTTCGCTTCAGGGCAGGATCTCAACACTTTCACTTCTCTGCGCTTCCCTTTGGCTTATCTTCTCCTCCCAGAGTTTTCACAAAATGCCTGGCTCTGGCCATTGCCTTTTGCAGCCAGAGAAATATTCAAATTCACCCCTATTTAGACAACTGCCTTATTCAGGCAGACAGCCAGGAAAAGCTGCTCAAACATGTGGCCTCCCTATGGTACACTATCAGTGAAAAGAAATCAAAACAGGTGCCCACCCAAAGGATAATCTTCCTGGGAGCAAGTCTGGACACAGCATCCCAGATGGTATACCTTACACCAGTGAAACAAATTTTCCTGTCAGCCTACTTCTCTCAACTGGCCATCAGGCCTCAGCTTTCTGCAAGGAAAATCCTGCAAGCTCTCTGGTTCATGGTATCTTGCATACTCCTTATTCCATATGTCAGACTGCATATGAGGAAACTTCAATGGTACCTAAAGAGCTTTTGGTGTCAACACTCTCAAGACCTGGAAACTCTTCTACCTATAATTCCTTGCCTCAGAAAGGAATTTCTTTGGTGGGCAACAGCATGCTCCCACAACAAGGGACTGCCCTTCCCCCCACACCGCGCCACCCAGACCCTCATCACAGATGCATCAGACTACACTTGGGGTGCACACTTGGATGGCGGGTGCATACAGTGCCAATGGAATCCACAACAGATCCTTCTGCACATCAATCAAAAAGAGATGATGGCTGTGCAGCACGCCTTGATAGCTTTCAAACCCCTTCTCTCTCTCCAGGGGTTCTCCTGATCAAAACAGACAACACCACTGTGATGTGGTACATCAACAAGCAGGGAGGGACTCACTCCTACCCTTTATACAGGCTGGCCATGACCCTTTGGCTCACAGCCTCTTCCATGCAAATACACCTGTTAGCGCAATACCTACCAGGCTCTGTCAACTCCCAGGCAGACCAATTAAACAGAAACCTTTTGTACCCACTTGCATGTCAGCTGAACAGAAGTACCTTCTTCCTAATAACTCAGAAATGTGGAACCATGAAGGTCGACCTATTTGCCTCCTACACCAACTATCAGCTCAGCAAATTCTGCACCATGGAGCATTACTGTATGGCTTGGAAAGTGGATGCCCTGTCCTTCCCCTGGGTAAACCTCTCGGTATATGCCTTTCCTCCACTACCTCTCATCCCCAGGGTACTGCTCAAAATAAGGGAGGAAAAAAACAAGGACCATTCTTATAGGTCCAGACTGGCCCCAAAAGCACTGGTACCCCTTGCTGCGCAGCCTGTCCTCGCTGCCTCCATGCATCTTCCTCAGATTCCAAACCTCCTAACCCAGAGGGAAGGGGAATTCATGCATCCCCAATTGCAGACACTCAGTTTGGCAGCTTGGCTTATTCCCTAAACCCAAACCAATCTGCCATCCTCAGTAAACAGGTTCTGGATGTTCTCCATGAGGCCAGATGCCCTAGCACCAGAAAGTCTTATGCCGATAAATGGAAAAGGTTCTGCACCTGGATCCAGGCTAAAGGGGCCAATATGGCACAGCCCTCCATCCCTCTCATCCTGGATTACTTAGCTGACCAACTACACAATGGTCTCTCTTTCTCCTCTATAAAAATTCATGCCTCTGCTATTTCTGCTAATTTTCCCACTGAGCAGTCCCTTTTTCTCACACCCTTTGATCAAACAGTTCCTCAGAGGGGTTAGCAACTTGAGGCCCCCCAGAAGGGCACCAACCCCAGCTTGGGCCTTAACTTTGTCTTGGAAAAGCTCACCCTGCCTCCTTTCGAACCAGCTTCTTCTGCAGAGCTAAAATTTCTCTCTTGGAAGACAGCCATCTTTCTGGCCATCACTTCAGCCAGAAGAGTCTCTGAGCTGCAAGCACTCATGGCTGTGGAACCCTTCATCATCTTCCATGCAGACCGGGTATTCCTCAGAACTAACCCATCATTAATGCCCAAGGTGGTGTCCAGTGTGGCTCTCAACCAATCCATTCATTTGCCCACCTTCTTTCCTAATCCCCAGAACAAGGGGGAAAGGATTCTTCACTCTCTAGATGTGCACAGAGAGCTCAGATACTATCTGGACAGGACTAAACCCTTCAGAATGTCTGATCAATTGCTGGTTAGCTTTGTTACAGGGGCAGAAGGCAAAGCCATCTCCAAGCAAACCATTTCCAAATGGATAGCACACTGCATCCATTTCTGCTACAAACAGTATGGTAAGCCTCCCTCCAAGGGGGTCAGGACACACTCCACCAGATTAGCCTCCACCTCTGCGGAGTACCCACCAGGGACATCCTGGAGACTGCCACCTGGACATCTGTTCACACTTACTTACCACCTGCCTCTCTTCTCTAAATCCAGGGCAGGGCTTGCCTCTGCAGTCTTGCAGGGCATCCTAGCCAGCCCCTAGCTTCCTTCACTGCCTCCACCCACTTCCTCAGCTTTGGAAATCAACCCAAATGTGATGACTTCAACAGTGAAACATAAAGAATATAGTACAGTTGTGTACTTTTACCATAAGTGTAGATGTTCGAGTGTATTCACTGTTGCAGTCCTAGTTTCCCTCCCTCCATCCCCCCTTTTTTTCTCCATCTCCTTTTGTTACCATTCTTCCTTGTTGTTCTCCTTTCCTTACAAGGGACATATTAGTATTTATTTCCACTGCTGGGGTTCTACCACCAGAACCTGGCCTCCTACTTTAGGGGCTCCTGACAGGTTAGGGCAAGAAAAACTGATGTAATGGCATCGGCTGCCTTACTTTATACCACTGACGTCAGTCCTCAAGTGACAGCAACCGAAGCAGAAATACTAAGTCTCTGGTATTCAGGCCAGCCGAGGGATACCCTGACAGGGATAACCCAAATGTGATGAATGCAACAGTGAAATATGAAGAACATCTACATTTATGGTAAGTGTAGACAACTGTACTTTCTACCCAGTTGGGCTTTCCCAGCAATCAGATGTTAGTAACTATAAGCAAAAAAAGAAAGATAATTTTGAGTCATTTACCCAAAGTGCAAGCTGTGTCAGACTCTTTAAGCAGATAATTTTGAGTCACATTTACCCAAAGTACAAGCTCTGTCAGACTCTTTAAGAAGATAATTTTGAGTCATTTACCCAAAGTGCAAGCTGTGTCAGACTCTTTAAGAAGATAATTTTGAGTCATTTACCCAAAGTACAAGCTGTGTCAGACTCTTTAAGAAGATAATTTTGAGTCTCATTTACCCAAAGTGCAAGCTGTGTCAGACTGTTTAAGAAGATAATTTTGAGTCACATTTACCCAAAGTACAAGCTGTGTCAGACTCTTTAAGAAGATAATTTTGAGTCATTTACCCAAAGTACAAGCTGTGTCAGACTCTTTAAGAAGATAATTTTGAGTCATTTACTCAAAATGCAAGCTGTGTCAGACTCTTTAAGAAGATAATTTTGAGTCACATTTACCCAAAGTACAAGCTGTGTCAGACTCTTAAAGAAAATAATTTTGAGTTATTTACCCAAAGTACAAGCTGTGTCAGACTCTTTAAGAAGATAATTTTAAGTCACATTTACCCAAAGTACAAGTTCTGTCAGACTCTTTAAGAAGATAATTTTGAGTCCAATTTACCCAAAGTACAAGCTGTGTCAGACTCTTTAAGAAGTTACTTTTGAGTCACATTTACCCAAAGTGCAAGCTGTGTCAGACTCTTTAAGAAGACAATTTTGAGTCCCATTTCCCAAAGTACAAGCTGTGTCAGACTCTTTAAGAAGTTACTTTTGAGTCACAGTTACCCAAAGTACAACCTGTGTCAGACTCTTTAAGAAGATAATTTTGAGTCCCATTTACCCAAAGTACAAGCTGTGTCAGACTCTTTAAGAAGATAATTTTGAGTCCCATTTACCCAAAGTACAAGCTCTGTCAGACTCTTTAAGAAGATAATTTTGAGTCATTTACTCAAAGTGCAAGCTTTGTCAGACTCTTTAAGAAGATAATTTTGAGTCACATTTACCCAAAGTACAAGCTGTGTCAGACTCTTTAAGAAGTTACTTTTGAGTCACATTTACCCAAAGTACAACCTGTGTCAGACTCTTTAAGAAGATAATTTTGAGTCCCATTTACCCAAAGTACACGCTGTGTCAGACTCTTTAAGAAGATAATTTTGAGTCATTTACTCAAAGTGCAAGCTGTGTCAGACTCTTTAAGAAGATAATTTTGAGTCACATTTACCCAAAGTACAAGCTGTGTCAGACTCTTAAAGAAAATAATTTTGAGTTATTTACCCAAAGTAAAAGCTGTGTCGGACTCTTTAAGAAGATAATTTTAAGTCACATTTACCCAAAGTACAAGTTCTGTCAGACTCTTTAAGAAGATAATTTTGAGTCCAATTTACCCAAAGTACAAGCTGTGTCAGACTCTTTAAGAAGTTACTTTTGAGTCACATTTACCCAAAGTGCAAGCTGTGTCAGACTCTTTAAGAAGACAATTTTGAGTCCCATTTCCCAAAGTACAAGCTGTGTCAGATAAGAAGTTACTTTTGAGTCACATTTACCCAAAGTACAACCTGTGTCAGAGTCTTTAAGAAGATAATTTTGAGTCCCATTTACCCAAAGTACAAGCTGTGTCAGACTGTTTAAGGAGATAATTTTGAGTCACATTTACCCAAAGTACAAGCTGTGTCAGACTCTTTAAGAAGATAATTTTGAGTCATTTACCCAAAGTACAAGCTGTGTCAGACTCTTTAAGAAGATAATTTTGAGTCCCATTTACCCAAAGTGCAAGCTGTGTCAGACTCTTTAAGAAGATAAGTTTGAGTCCCATTTACCAAAGTACAAGCTGTGTCAGACTCTTTAAGAAGATAATTTTGAGTCACATTTACCCAAAGTACACGCTGTGTCAGATAATTTTGAGTCACATTTACCCAAAGTATACAGTGTCAGACTCTTTAAGAAGATAATTTTGAGTCCCATTTACCCAAAGTACAAGCTGTGTCAGACTCTTTAAGAAGATAATTTTGAGTCATATTTACCCAAACTACAAGCTGTGTCAGACTCTTTAAGAAGATAATTTTGAGTCACATTTACCCAAAGTACAAGCTGTGTCAGACTTTTTAAGAAGATAATTTTGAGTCATTTACCCAAAGTACATGCTGTGTCAGACTCTTTAAGAAGATAATTTTGAGTCCCATTTACCCAAAGTACAAGCTCTGTCAGACTCTTTAAGAAGATAATTTTGAGTCATATTTACCCAAAGTACACGGTGTCAGACTCTTTAAGAAGATAATTTTGAGTCCCATTTACCCAAAGTACAAGCTGTGTCAGACACTTTAAGAAGATAATTTTAGTCCCATTTACCCAAAGTACAACCTGTGTCAGACTCTTTAAGAAGATAATTTTGAGTCACATTTACCCAAAGTACAAGCTGTGTCAGACTCTTTAAGAAGATAATTTTGAGTCATATTTACTTTAAGACAAGCAAGATGTACAGTTAATGATGCCAAAAGAAAGTTTTGTATCTGTCTAGGCTATGAGTCTATATTTGTTCCGCAATGGTCATAGTCATCGAATACATCTTCAGCGAATACCAAATGCCAAAATTGACTTCAGCAACCCGAGTAATTTTTCCCATGGTTCGCATACACTTTGCCATCACCTCAACTTTGCCCTTTTCCTCACTGTAGTGTGATTTTGGAGCTGGTATATATAATTGGGGGGGCACAGCCCACCACATTGGGGGTCATGGGGGTGAAGCTCCTCACTTGGGTGGATTTGGTTTAATCTGTTGTGTGTTCCAGACAGTTGTTGGGCCAAGTGTTTGCAAACTGTGGGAAAAATTCCACGGTTCACTGAAGTGAATTTTGGTGGCTGGTGTTTGCTGATGTAGTTGGTGATTACATCTTTCACGGAATTAATGTAGACCCCTAGGGTACACGATTGGGAGTAAATAGACCTCAAAAAAAAACTTGTCAAAAACTGGCCTTTACACAGTACTAATTGTCAAGTGATTTTTTTAGGTTAATAGGCTACTATATAAAGTTCATATCCAGCTGTGCTACCAAAGAATGTCTTCTGACAAACCTTATAAAAAAGGTCTCTCTCTGTATAAGGTAGACCATAGAAGCAGGAGAGGTTTTTAATAACTGAAAATTGTTTTGTGTTCAGAGATGGTCATGGTTGTCCCTATCTTTACTAAACCTTTTGTAGGGTACACCGTTGCATCTGAAGTTAGGAGGTACATTATCAGAAGAAGTAGGTGCTGAAGAGCACCCTGTCTGATACTTAAACAGAAAATTGAGTAAGGCTGGTATGAGATCCTCTGCCACAGCATGGGAATATCTTGCCATTAATTGTGCACTAACTTACCTGCAGTGTTTCATAGTAGGATGCAGCTTCTATCTGTTAACTGACCATGCACCTTCACAGGTAACCAATCCAACATCTCTACATTGGTTGTAAAAACACGATGCTACCACCAAGTTAGGTAGGTGGGCTTTGTCACTATAGCCATTTTATTTCATTTTTCCATCAGACATAGGCCTGGCAATAGTTGCATGAATGCAGATGGGTTATCCTGGTCCCATAACTCATCCCATTCAGTGTAAAACTAGCAGTTCTATGCTATAAGGGGAGTCATTATTGTGGCAAAGGGACTATTTCAGATATCAGAAATTGCCCTTCTGTTCTAAGTGCTAGATGTACACCATAAATTATGGTAGAAACTAATGGTGATGTCTACACAGCAGTACAAGTGTGTACCTGCAGAAGTAACATGGATCACCTAAAGAGTAGTGGTTAAAAGAAGGTGAGGCTAGCACAGGTTAAAGTGAACATTGATGCCCTTACAGCTGCTATCATGGAAGCTAGTGAAGCAGTTATTTTTGTTCTGGGGTATGTTTCGATTGGGAAGCATCAGGTATGTACTCTTTCTCCATATTTATAGAGCATAATGTCCAGTGTTCTTAAAAGTTGCTTACAGCTGTACGCTGGCAGCTTTCTTGCTAAGAATGCAAGTAACTGATATGAAAGGTTATGTTCTTCCTTATTAGTACAGGATGTGATAACCAAACAGTTCATGACACTTTATATTGGGTGGGGGGCAGCTGTCATTATCCTTTGATGTGTTATCTGGAGGTGGAGGTGAAATGGGGCATCTAGCCCCATAAGAGTGCAACATTGGATATGAACCTAAAAAGCTGTCTTGTTTCCCTAGCAACGTATGGCTCAGGACATTTTAAATTATATGAAGGAACACCCAGATGCTTGGACAAGAGTGGACACCATTCTGGAATTTTCTCAAAACTTGAACACAAAGGTAATCTTGTTGCTTTTTCCCTCTTAATGTTACCTTTTTCACTATGCAGATGCTATTATTTCAGTAATTATTTAATACATTAAAGTGTGTGAGAAATATGTGGATACCACTAGCAGTGCAAAAACTTCATAGTTGTGGGCAGCAAAGATAATTGTGCTGAAGAAGTGGATTTACAGAATGGCCAGTATCTGATCTTAGCCTCTGGCATATCTAAATTTTCCTTATATTGACAAATTTTAGAACACTGCATCAGGTTTTTAGATTTGCTCAGTTGTATGAATGATTTGGGGATGTTGCTAATCCACGTTCCAACTGTTTTGTAGATGTGGAAGAAGCTTGTGATCTTTTATCTCAGCATGTGCTATGAGAGGTCCTCCGGGTATATGGCACCCCATGGCCACTACATTGTGCTCTGTGGTTTTCTTGTGAACGTGGTGAGAGTTATCTGATGGGTGTCAGACTTTGCCAAGTTTGCATCATAAATACCATTCTTATTCGTGATTATCTTGGACATCCAGTTAGAGTGCAGATTACGTTAAGAGGTTGTTTGGTTTAGGGACCTTGAGGGGGTACTTGTGTTCTTCATAAATAATGATGTAATTGTGGCTTTATCTGGTTGAAACTTTTAAAATGTACCTAGAGTAATTAGCTACTGAGAGCACGGTGGCTCAGATGACAATTAATTCCTCTAAAATGAAGTCATGGTTCTCTCCCAGAAAAGAGCAGATTGATTTTGCTTTAGGTTGGGAAGAGGACCATTACTTTAAGTGAATGTTTTGAAGTACCTCATGGTATTTAAGTTTGATGCTAAGGAAAAGCAGATGAGAACAGTGTCTGTAGTGTTGTTGGCACTGAACTGGTCTGTGATGGTGAATTGGGAGTCGAGTCTGTTGGGCAAAGCTTGCAGTTTACAATTCGGCGTACATCTCTGCTTTCACATAATATTGCAAGCTTTTATAAGAAGTAAATGCGATTGTATGAACAAGCAGTGGGGGCTGACTGTTGAAATTCCAAGTACTGTTATTGTGATCCTCAGAACAGCAGAACTGTAAGTGCAAAAGCAGGGAAGTGTATATCAAGTTCAAAGCTGTGCTATCTTAGGTTATACCTGTCATTCTAAGGTACTGCAGCCTCACAGTATAGATAGGCAACAGAGATGAGAAGGTCCATGTCCTCCTACACAGGTGGTGCAGGACAGGTGATGTCTTATACAAAAGTCAGTTTTGAAATCACAGTTCACTTTTCAGCCATTATTTGGTACCATGCTGCTTTTAGGGAGCCAGCGATGGAAACAAAATGCCTGCATAGGGTCACTGGGCTGCACAGGGTTGTTGGGCTTGCCATTCTTAACAGAGATCAGTGATTCAGTAGACTTTGCTGTGATACTTTAGGTATCTTGAAGTTTACCATCTGGGCACCCACCATTGAAGTTCCTATAGCAACAGTCCACTGCCAGGATTCCCCTGATCAAACCTAGGACATGATAGACAGATTGTTTCGCTTAGATAGCATGGAAGCACTTTGTGATCCCCTAGGGTTAGTTACAATCATTATCTTCTTAAACTGTCTCAGCTTTCTTCCTGAACCACTAACCATGATGCAATGGGGTTCTGTTTCAACTTTCTTCCTGAACCACTAACCATTTTGTCATAGTTTACTGCTCACTGTACTTGATTTTGTTGTTTTTAATTTATCTGCATGTATTTAAACTGTATTTGCTTTAATATTTCTACACACACGTGTGCTAGCTTGTACTGCATTTAAAGTGTTTTTGCTACTGTTTTTACTGCTTTTATGCAAAAAAAGCAAAAAGTTATAAGCTTGTTTCCCGCCTTTCCTGTAACTAGTCTAGTCCAGATACAGACTTGCTGTATCCAGGACTGTTTTGTAACTTTCTGCGCCCCCCAGACCTTTCTGTATTGGAGGCAAGCCCTGTAGCATATCAGTGGGAGTGGTAAGCAATAGGTAGCCTATCAACCACAAGAGGAGTGCTTTCTGTCCCAGAAATTGTAGTTTATTGGCCGTTTGGGCAGTTTTTCCATCTTTTTCAACTTTCTGGTTTAAAAACCCGTGTTTATGTGGGTTTGCGCTTGTTTAAGCTCTGTGGATCCAGTTTTGGCATCCTGCAGACTAGGACTGTTTTGTAAGTTTCTGAGCCCCCCAGTCCTTTCTGTGTTGGAGGGAAGCCTTCTGGCTTATCAGTGGGAGTGGTAAGCACTAGGTAGCCAATCTACCACTGGAGGAGTGGTTTTATTGGCTGTTTGGACAGTTTTTCCATCTCTTTCAAGTTTCTGGTTTAAAAATCCTTGTTTATGTGGGTTTGCGCTTGTTTAAGCTCTGTGGATCCAGTTTTGGCTTCCTGCAGACTAGGACTGTTTTGTAAGTTTCTGAGCCCCCCCCCCAGACCTTTCTGTGTTGGAGGGAAGCCTTCTGGCTTATCAGTGGGAGTGGTAAGCACTAGGTAGCCTATCTACCACTGGAGGAGTGGTTTTATTGGCTGTTTGGACAGTTTTTCCATCTCTTTCAAGTTTCAGGTTTAAACGTTCATGTTTACATGAGTTTGTGCTTGTTTAAGCTCCGCGGATCCAGTTTTGGCATCCTGCAGACTACAAGAGCAACAGGAAGGAGAAGAGGGATACTCCAAGTGCCTCCATTTTGATTTTTTTTTCATAATGTATTGCTCTCTGCACTTGTTTTTTGTCATTTTTTAATTTATCTACATTTATTTAAGCAGTATTTCCTTAATATTGCTACACACTCGTGTGCTAGCTTGTACTGCATTTAAAGTGTTTTTGCTGGGGTTCTAACTCCTTTTCTGCAAAAACAAAATGTTCTAAGCTTGTTTCCTGCCTTTCCTGTAACTAGTCTAGTCCAGATACAGATTTGCTGTATCCAGGACTGGTTTGTAAGTTTCTGAGCCCTCCAGACCTTTCTGTGTTCGAGGGAAGCCTTCTAGCTTATCAGTGGGAGTGGTAAGCACTAGATAGCCTATCTACCACAAGAGGAGTGGTTTCTGGTCCAGAATTTGTAGTTTATTGGCCGTTTGGGCATTTTTTGCATCCCTTTCAACTTTCTGGTTTAAATGCCTGTGTGTGCACACCATGCAGTGGCGCTCAGCTGAGGTAAACTATTACCGGTGCCAGAAAGTCTGCTCTTCAATTTTCCCCTTAGAATGTGCTTGTTGTTTTACTTCTTGCACTTCAATTAGCATAATCGGCTAGCACTTTAACAGGCTTTTGTAGCATTTATTGTAGCACTCTTAGGTGCTATCAGCACTAGCTGTTCCTGCGCAGTAACAGCACCAGTACCTTTTAGTTGTGGCCACCCCTCCTGGTATGATTGTAGGGCAATTTCCTGTGCTTTCTCATGCTAACCTGGTGCACTTGGGCATTCTGAGACAGTGTGGCAACTGTATAATGTACACAGACAACCCTATCCTCTTACCTCCCAACACTCATACTTGTGAGAGATGCACTTATATCACCAAACTGGAAGCAGTGCACGCTACAACCAAGACTGGACTAGCTGGTCAAGAGGTGAAGGTCAACACCTGCAAGTCACTGCATAGAACACAAAGCCCTCCAAAACACCAACCATTACAACCCACACATAGAAACACAAACCATACACCCACCTTCGCGGAGGCTCTCAATAAAAATTTACCCAAACAACAGAGACCCCCCAAGACCGAAATGCACTCGACCCCCACAACACAACACCAACCACAGAACACAAAGCTCACCATCACAGTATGCCCCTCAACCCAAGCCCTTAAGGCAAAACACTTTGCCCAATGTACTAATCATAGGAGACTCAGTTGTGAGGCACATTAGGTTGAACAAGGAGAAGGTTACAGTCAATTGTCTATCAGGTGCCAGGATCCGCCACATAACATATGCACTCAAGTCACTCCATAACCAGTACAAATATGACTCAGTCATTGTCCATGTGGGTGTGAATGACCTGAGACGTACCTCTCTAGACTACATAAAAAGAGATGTGATGGAGCTCTTGGATTATGTGGCCCAAGCAGGTATGACCTTAGCCCTGAGCAGTATTATACTGTCACCCAGAATGATACCACAGTACGAGCAGGAAATGATTAATTTCAACAATTGGCTAAGTTTCTGGTGTTGTTCTAAGGGGATCCAGTATCTGTCTGCCTGGGACGACTGATCGACAGACCTCGATGCTTTGCCAGAGACAGCCTGCATCTGTCACTCCTGGGATTCCGGGTACTGGCTAAGGCTCTTGCCACAACTATCGTGCCTTTTGTAGGCAGTGTTCCAAAGACCAAAATTCCACTATAACAGCTACAAACAAATGCAGTATGAGGGTCATGCTGCTCAATGCTTGAAGTCTAAATCTCAAGATGCACTCACTCAAAGCTCTCCTCAAAATGGAGAATGTCGACATCTGTGCTGTAATGGAAACCTGGTTTAAAGAGGCAGAAAGCACCCCTACACTCACAGGCTACAACTCATTCCATACCTTTCGGCCTCAGAATACGGCCAGAAGCTCCAAAGGAGATGGTGTCTCATTATTCATAAAAGATACGCACACCTCTAGACTGGTAGGCCAGCATAATGCATCTGAGATACGTCAGGTACAGCTAACACTGGGTAAGACTGCGATACAAGTCATAGCCTGCTACAGAACTCCAAACATGTCCCTAGACTCTCACTACAACTTCCTAAGCCTCCTGGAATCTATCAAGTTCCAACCCAATACCCTCATGCTGGGTGACGTTAACTACCCTTCCATCAACTGGGAAAACTATTCAAGTACCAATGTACAGGCCCAACACTTTCTGGAATTTATCAGTTCCAGTGCCCTGGACCAGCTCATTCTGACCCCCACTAGAGGAAGCAACATCCTTGACCTGGTTATCATCAACATTGGAGACTGTTGTTCCACACCTATAGTCAATTCCTCCATGGTTAAATTTGACCACAAACTGATCACCATGGAAATCTCCATCTCACCTACTCCCCCCCACTAAGGTGACCACCCTGAAAAACTTCTCTAAAGCCGACTTTGGTGGCTAACTTCTCGGCACCCATGCCAATGGAAAATAGCTGCATGACTGCCGAATCATACACCAATGCACTGTATGACCATGTACACAAATGCATGGATCTTGCCATACCAAATAGAACTAAGACGCTCTCCTCCAAAACAAGGAAGCCGATCTGGTGTTCCCCAGCCATCAATAAACTCTACAACAGACTGGAAAACCTCTCTTATCAGTCTCAACAAAAAGCTGAGATCGCTTATCAAATCCTCTAAAGCTAGTTATGAAGGCTGACACCAAAAACAACCACAAAGCCTTCTTTAACTATATCAAAAACCTCAAAGGCAATACCCAGATTTGCTCTGAGTAATTGCACAATGGCACCTCCTATACTGAGCCAACAGATATAGCCAACAGATTCAGGGACAGCTTTACCCCTCTTCCCCCCCCCCCAAGGGGCCTATCACAATGCCAGAAGAAAGCCTGGTACCCACCATTTCTGCGGCACAGGTAAAAGCTGCATTGGTCAAAGCCAAGAATACAGCATACATGGGACCTGATAATATCCTTGGCTGCATCCTACATGAGCAACAAAACTAACTGGCACCACATCTGTGTGCCCTGTTCGATCACAGCCTTACCTCAGACTGTCCCTAATGAATGGTGCACTACTACAGTCATTCTGCTCCATAAAGGGGGAGCAACTACAGACCCTGGGAACTATTGCCCAATTAGCCTGACGAGTCTGGTATGCAAAGCTATGGAGCACATCATCATGGACCTGCTTAACAAAGATATAGGCAATTTCCAAACTCTTGACCCCACACAGTTTATCTTTATCAAGGGGCGGTCCTGCCTGCTGAACCTGGTTGACTTCTTTGAGGCAGTCACCAAGGCTGTGGATGAGAGCAAGGCAGTGCATACAGCCTACCTTGACCTGGCCAAGGCCTTTGATACCATTCTCTATTCAGGTATCATTGATAAACTCACCAAACTATGCATCAATCCTTACATCACTAGGTGGGTTGCAAATTGGCTCACAGACAGACCCCACAAAGTGAAAGTTGTGGATTCCAAGTCAGACTGTCAATCAGTCTTGAGTGGAGTCCCACAGGGCTTGGTCCTGGGCCCTCTCCTGTTTGGCACCTACTTCTCAGAAGTCCAGGTCAACACAGAAGGACTCTTGCTGACCAAGTTCACTGATGACTGCAAGCCAGGAGTCATTATCAACTCCCCAAGTGATGCAGACATCCTACAAATGGGCCTCTCTGAGACCAATGACTGGTGTAAGAACCATGGCCTGAAGCTTAACTCAAAAAAATGAGTTATCATCCCCTTTGGAAAAAACTCAGTTCCCACAAATTACCATGGTGATGGGTGCCCACTGAACACTGAAGGGCCGTAAGAGATCTGGGCACCCAGGTCGACAGCCACCACACCTTCGACTACCACATTGCAACTGTGGTCAGAAAGTCTTTCTACATGGCACATCTTTGACCAAAGGTTTCACATCCAGGAAAAAAAGAGGTCATCATCCCTCTCTTCTCATCCCTCATTAGACCAGTCATCGAATATAACACCCTATTTGGCATGTACCTGACCAGACACCTACAACAGCTGAAGAGGCCACAAAAGTACCTCACAAAAAGGATCCTAGGCCTTGAACACATGTCCTACATGGACAGACCCAAGAAACTTCAGCTGTTCTCAGTCTCTTATCGTCTACTTAGAGGTGATCTGTGCTTGAGTTACAAAGCCATGTCCGACCCAGCCCTACTTGAAATGATACACCTAAAGAAATCCCATTTCCCCCGCACCACATGCTCCAGAGATCACAACCTCATTACCAAAATTAACAGAACATGCTGGAGGGACAGGTTCATCTCCCAAAGACTGCCCATACTCTGGAATAAGCTTCCCATTCATGTCAAGTAGAGCACCTCACTGGCCCTCTTCAAGAGAAATCTTAACGAGTGGATGGGTAACAGAAAGTTCACTCCAGGGATCATTCCAGTTGCCCTACTGGATATGGGCACTGTGAAGTAACATCTGGTGGCACGGTGCCGGGGCATTTTTTTTTGTTGGGGCTAGGCGTGTAAAGGCTCCAGGGCCATTAGCCTAGTACACACCTAGGAACCTATGATGCGATTGAGTTCCACGAGTGCAGCGCCTGTTGTATAATGTGATTTTTACTCATCCCCATCTAAATCTGGTTTTCTGAATCTGCTTCCTGGGCTACCATTTCACTTGCACCGCATTGCTTCCACCTTCTATTTTTCACATTTTGTACCTTGAGATCATGTTCTGTCTCTCCCCTCTGGTCTCCAGTCTATACCTACTAAGGGCTATGATTCTGCTCTCATTTCCAGCATTCCCAACCCCATGATAATAATTCCCTTCATCAGATGAGGCCTCCAGAAGTAAACTTTTTACTGCAAGTAGAGTCTAATCATTATTCGGCACAGCAGAATGTGGTTTTAGTCTTTTCTGGGATCAGCATCTCAAGCATCATGCTCAGTATGTCCTGTGCTCAACTTCTAGCCTGTTAAAATTTCAGGCAGTATTTTGTCTGTCCAAGGCAAAGAATTCAGCTTCCATGGGACCTGATCATATTCCAGGCTGTATTCTGCACCATCTCCAGCAAGAACTAGCTTTGCCATTGAGCACTCTATTCAACCACAACCTAACTACAGGCTTCATTCCAGCAGAGTGAAGAAGTGCCATTGTCATCCCTTTGCACAAAGGGGGTGCCACTACTGACCCAGCAAACTATTGCCCCATCAGCTTGACACGTCTGATCTGTAAAGTCATGGAATGTATTATTATGGATCTCATAAACAAGGACATAGGCAATCTCCAAGCACTTGAACCCACCCAATTCGGATTCGTCAGGGGCAGATCTTGCATATTGAACCTAGTTGACTTCTTTGAGACCATCACCAAGGCCCTGGATGAGGGAAGTCAGTATATACAGCTTACCTTGACCTGGCCAAGGCCTTTGACACAATCCCTCACTCGGACATCATCAAAAAGCTAACACAATTTGCTGTTAATCCCTATCTACTCAGATGGGTGCTCAACTGGCTCACAGATAGGACCCATAAGGTGAAAATAGGTGCTGCCACCTCTGACAGCAGACCTGTCACTAGTGGTGTTCCCCAGGAATCTGTCCTGGGACCTCTACTGTTTGGAATATACTTCTCAGAGGTCCAGGCAAAGACAAAGGGCCTGTGGCTGACCAAGTTTGCAGATGACTGTAAGTTGGGTGCAGTCATTGACTCCCCAGTAGATGTTAACATACTGCAAGAGGGTCTCACAGCTACAAATAACTGGTGCCAAAGTCATGGCATTAAGTTAAATGCAAAAAAATGTATTATCGTACCATTCAGCAAAAACACAGCCCCTACTGATTACCATATCAATGTCAACCCCCTAAGCAGACAACCTGTGGTGAGAGACCTGGGTACTCAGGTTGACAACAATTTCACATTCGACCATCGTATGACAACAGTGGTCAAAAAAGCCTTTTACTTGGTTTATCTCATAAGTAAATGAATTGCATCCAGAAAAAAGGAGGTTATTACCTCTCTGTACTACTCCCTTATTAGACCTATAATTGAGTATAATGCCCTGTTTGGTATGTAGCTCTCCAAACACCTGTACCAACTGGAAAGGCCATAGAAATACCTCACAAAGAGAATCCATGGCCTCCAACACCTATCCTATGCGGACAGGCTTATATCACTATCACTCTACTCGATGTCATGCAGATTGCTCGGAGGTGATCTGTGTCTTACCTACAAGGCAATGCCAGACCCTACCCCACTAAAATTTGTCCCAGGGGTCCCACATTTGTCCCTCATTGACAAGAGGACAGGTGCTGACTGAGGTTTTTTTTTTTGGGGGGGGATAAACTTTTGGCTAGGCTTGTAAGGGCCCAAGAGCCATTAGCCTAGTAATCTCCTATGATCCTATGTAGTACTAAGTGTTAAGTGGAAACTAGACCTGTAGGATGAACAAAAGGTAGATTGTCACATGGGGTCTCAGAGTGGTGAGCTAAAACAGTGATAAGTCACAACTTTGCCATGCCATCCCAGGGGCTTAGAGTGGTGGGCTAAGACAGTGATAAGTCACAACTTTGCCATGTCATCCCAGGGGCTCAGAGTGGTGGGATAAGACAGTGATAAGTTACTACTTTGCTATGGCATTCCAGGGGCTGAAAGTGCTGGGTTGAGACAACAATAAGTCACATCTGTGCTTGCCATCCCAGGGTGTCAGATTGGTGGGTTAGGACTATGGTAAGTCACATCTGTACCATGCCTTTCCAGGGGTTCAGAGTGTTGGGCTAAGACAGTGAGAAGTCACATCTATGCCACACCATCTTAGGGGCTCAGAGTGGTGGGCTAGAACAGTGATAAGTCACATCTGTGCCATGCCATCCTGGGGGGTCAGATTGGCTGTCTAGGACTGTGGCGCGTCACATCTGTACCATGTCATCTCAGGGGGTCAGAGTGGTGGGCTAGGACAGTGATAAGTTACATCTGTGCCATGCCATCCCATGATGAGCTGTGACAATCATAAGTTACATCTGTGCCGTACCATCCCAGGATGCCCATTTATGGAAACCTCAAGAGATATGAGATTACAGTAGTTTGTATAAAATATATTTTGGTTTGCATGGACTTAAGACCAAGAAACTCAAGAAAGCCTTAGCTAACACTGGAGATTTATGATGTCAGCTCTTTGCACCCTCGTGTAGTTAAGTAGTCCTGCTGAGAGACTTTATACATTGTCATTGCCCATTTTTTCAGATGTGTATTTGAGGAATGGTTGCTAAATTATATATCATTACCATTTCTGTACCTGTCATAAATAAATGACATCTTGCATAACTGTTACGGTGCATATAGCAAGCATTTATCATTGCTGATGTGCATGTATAGTTTACTGTATATAAAGAGAATTAATGAGATCTGAATCTAAATTGTAGGAGAGTGGAGTGAGTTATGGGTTGTCATATTTTACCATTTTCTCATGTTAATGAGACTGTTAGGTATGTTTATCAGAACAATAAAACTAAAGGGAGTGAGTGAAACTTGTTTTCGTTGTAAAATTATGTAGTGCAGTTGTTCCAAGTTAGTGTACTGTGTGGGCAAGTGCTCAGTGAAGCAAGCTGACACGTGCAAAGACAGCATGCATAACAATTCTCTGTTGTGCTTTTTAGTGAAACACTCTTCCCCACATGTCTTTCACAGAATGTATTCTGTGTTTAAAAACTGCCCTTCTGCAAAGTGTTTACTTCAAGTTGTTAAGACCATGGGGTAGGTTATGTTTAATGAGGGGATACAGTGGCTTTTGCCATGTGATGGGTGGTGTTGAGGGACCTCAGAATATTTTCCATCAAGCATAGTTCTGTGGAATTCATTCAGTCAAGTACTGTTTTAGGGAATTCAAGTTTCATTTGGCTGTAATGGACTTGCAAGAAAATCTATGGAAATCCTCTGTTTTTTTGCTAATGGATTAAATTTGTCTGCCAACTGTCGTGAATAATGCAGATATGATGTGATTTGCAGGTAAACTGATTATCTGATGGTGTTTTATTTCCACAGTATTTTGGACTGCAAATCCTTGAGAAAGTCATCAAAACAAGATGGAAGATACTTCCTAGAGATCAGTGTGAAGGTGAGGATCAATCAGTCATAAAAATCATTGCTGAAAAGAAAATACTTTTGTTTGTTTAATCCAGACAAACTCACTAGACACAAGTACCTCTTTTTTTAAACTAGGTAAACTTACTAGGCACCAGTGCCTCTTTTTGTTTAACCAGGTAAACTTTCAAGACACTAGTACCTATTTCGGGGATACAACATGGGAAAACTGTCTGGTTAAGGTACTTGCTCAGTCACACAGTTAGCAGAGACTGAGAGGGATTCAAACACTGAACACAAAATGAATCTTGTTAGCAACTCATAGTCTTAATCCTCTGCAGTAAACCTGACAGACACATTCTAGACGTTATCCAGGTATACTATCTTGTGTACAAAACAGCAAGTGGAAATCAGCATGTGAATATATTAATATGAGAAGGTAAAAAGTGTGTGGTAGTTGAATAATATGCTGACAATTAGATTGCTTTTGGGAAAAAAGAGAGATAGAGAGGTAATGTTGTAAAGTACTCTGGTTAAGCTTATATGACCCCACCGTTCACCCTTCAGACATTGCCTAATGCTTATATAGCCTTTGAATGTGCATTGTTGATGTTCATCGTGCATGCAGCTGCAGTAATCACATATGGGTTCTCTGCCGTCAGGCGGTCCCTCGGTCGGCCGAATTCCAAAGTCTTGGTCCAGCGTCGGTTGTTGTCCCTTCTTCCCTGACGTCAGTGCGACAGGGGTATATAAGTTACAGCCGACGCCATATTCTCCAGTCTTTTTTGCCGCTAGGTGCCCGATGCAGAAACAGTTCGCAAGTGCCGGTCGGCCAGCTCCTGAATTTACGAAAAATTGGAAACCGAAGTCTTCTTTAAAGCTAAGTACCCGTGAAAATTTTCTTGCCTCAGACCGATGTCAGACAAAGTTAACAATTGTATTTCTTGTGGGAAGCAAATACCGCATAAGGATTTTCATTCCCTTTGCATACCTTGTTTAGGCCCAGACCATGACGTCTCGGGCTGTCACTTCTGTGCGACTTTCAATAAACGCACTAATAAGTGTCGGGCGGAGTTCGCCCAACATTATTTTGGTAAAGCCTTTGATTATAAAATGTCGTCGGATACTCCGACTACCGTTTTATCAAAAAAACGCAAGGATAAAGACCAACATGTGAGGCCCGCGGTCTCCACCGACACCACGCCAAAGCCGACTACACGTGGTCCGGTTCTCAGCGAGATGCCTATGCAGTCCCTGACTACCGACGACACTACCTTGGCGGTGTCTTCTGTACCCGAGACCGCTGGTACCTCGGCCCTTACTCAGACTTCAACCACCGAACCCACAGTGGGTGTTGAGCCTCCTAGTGTGGACATGTCCACTTCCACCCAGGGTGTATTTAGACTCTCTTCTTCCTTTTCTATTAAGGCCTTCACTAAGTCCAAATCAGCCATGCATCCCAAGAGGCCTGTTGCACAGGGCCCATCCCCAGGCCCCATGCCTAAAAAGCAGATGCTTAAAATGGCGGAGGATTTAATTTCCTATATCAGGGGTTCCCAACCCCCTCCAGACAAGAGACCCAGAGTAGAGGAAGACTCTCCCTCTTCTGAACAGGGCTCCATTTTCTCAGAACATTCTGATGTGGAGGAACACTCGTACTCCCCTTATGAAGATTCTGATGCAGAACAGTCCATTCCTTCTGTATCTCCCCCAGAGGATTTTTCTTTTGGGGAAACCTTACACACCTTGAGGGAGCACTTCCTTTGGGAAGGCCAAGACTTTTCTGATTCCAAGAAAAGGCTTAGGGAATTTCTCTTGTTACCCCAACACAGACCTCTGGCTATACCTCCTGTCCTGGACATACTTGATGATGTTTACTCGGAGGCTTGTCTTAATCCGGATTCCCTGCCTCCTGCACCAGTCAAGCCTGATAGGTACTACAGAGTCCCTAACTCTCACCAATTTCTTTTCAAAAGCCATAATGCTGACCCTGAAACCATTTCTCAAGGCCCCAATGGGATGAAGGCCTCTACTGCCAAGAACCCACTACCTTCTGAAAGAGAATCTAGATCCTTAGAAAGGTGGGGGAAAAGGTATACACCTCGGCCACCCTAGCCATGAGGGCCTTAAATTGTCAGTTCCATATGCTTAAATATCAGCAGTTTCTGTTATCACAATTAAGAAACAAAATGTCTCAACCTGAACAACCAGATTTGAAGGAATTGCAGGATATGATGCATAGTGCAGAACAAGTGGGTAAACACACCTTACAATGTGGTTATGATGCCTTAGAGGCCTCAAGCAGAGCTCTTGCTACAGGAGCAGTCATTCAGACATGCCTGGCTTAGGGAACAAAGCTTGCCTGATCATGTTAAAGCTAAGCTACTAGATGCTCCTTTACAAAAGGATGTGCTATTTGGTACTAATGCTGAGGAGATACTACGGAAGATGGAAGAAAAAGCTAAATCTATGCAAACTGTCAAGGCTTTTCTACAGGTACAGCCACCTCGTTTTAGCAGAAATTGGCCTTCAAAAAACTGGTCCTTTCCGGCCACGGACAAGCCCCAAAGAGGTAGATACAGGCGCTAAAGGGGCAGAGGACAAGCTCAAGGATCATACAGAGGCAGGCAATGGCAATCTCAAGCACCAAGAGGTGGCGAAGACAGTGTACAACAATACAGAAAGCAAACCCAATGACTTCCTCCTTTTCATGCCAAGCAAATCTCAGCTGGCAGCCCCCTTGGGAGGAAAGCTGGCACTATTTTCAAGAAATTGCCAGATTATCACAACAGACAAATGGATCCTGGACATAATAAACAGAGGCTACAGATTTCATTTTCACACTCTTCCAAAAATGAGAGGCATGCCAAACCTGCCACACAATCAAAGGGCAGAGGCGCAAATACAAATTACAAAACTCATGGACATGAAAGCCATTCAAGAGGTTCCTACTCACAAACAAGGTCAAGGTTTTTATTCCAGACTTAAGGAACCGACAGGAGACCCATTTTGGACTTATCCATCCTAAATACATTTCTACTCGTACCAAAATTCAAGATGCTCACATTACAGCAACTACTTCCCATGCTGGGCAAGGAGTTTTGGCTGGTAACATTGGACCTCAAGGAGACATACCTGCATGTCCCAATCAGACAAAGCTGCAGAAGATACCTCAGATTTCTTGCAGGTTCAATCCACTATCAATTCTCTGCATTGCCCTTTGGCTTATCTACTGTGCCCAGAGTATTCACGAAATGCCTGGCATCAGTAATTGCCTACTGCAGACTTCAAGGGATACAAATTTACCCTTATTTGGATGACTGCCTGATCCAAGCAGACAGCAAGCACACTCTTCTGGAACATCTGGCTTATGCAACACAGTTACTGAATTCTCTAGGATACACAATCAACAAAGAGAAATCCAGGCTGACACCATCTCAGAAAATAACTTTCCTGGGTGCCAACTTAGACACAAACACCCAGATGGCCTATCTTACGCCAGAAAAACAAGGGCAACTAACTCAGTACTTCAAAACACTAGCAAATTGTACCAGGCTTACTGCAAGGAAAATCCTGCAGGCTCTGGGCTTCATGGCATCTTGCATTCTTTTAATCCCATGTGCAAAGTTGCATATGAGAAAACTTCAATGGTACCTAAAAAACCTATGGTCTCAACACAGCCACAATTTGGAAACAATAATACCAATAATTCCATGCTTGCAAAAGGAATTTCTATGGTGGGCCCAAGCATGTTAAGCAAACGCAGGCCTCCCATTCTGCAAGCCTCAAGCAAAGCAAGTCATCACAACAGACGCCTCAGATTACGCCTGGGGGGCGCACATGACAGATAGGTGCATTCAGGGCAAATGGTCCCAAAAGGAAAAGCACCTTCACATCAATCAAAAAGAAATGCTAGCAGTAATAAATGCAATTACAGCTTTCAAGGACCTCCTGCATCCAGGACAATTACTGATAAGAACAGACAACACCACAGTATTGTGGTACATAAACAAACAAGGAGGAACACATTCATATCCCCTGTGCAGACTAGCCATGACACTTTGGAACTTGGCTGTGGAATGGCAAATCGAACTTCAAGCACAATACTTGCCAGGTTTGGAAAACACGCTGGCAGACAATCTAAGCAGAAATATGACAGATCCACACGAATGGAAGCTGCATCCACAGGTATTTGCAAAGATAATCCAAGCATGGGGAAGGCCAGACATAGATCTCTTCGCCTCCCACAGGAGCCATCAATTGGAAAAGTTTTGTTCAAGGACTTTTCATCCAAAGGCATGGAAGGTGGCCACCCTTTCATTCAGTTGGGCAGCATGGACAGTGTACGCTTTCCCACCTCTGCCCCTTCTATCCAAGGTACTCTTGAAAGCAAGAGCAGACAGACCGAAGATGATACTGATTGCTCCAGACTGGCCAAGGCAGCACTGGTACCCACTCCTAAGGAGTCTAACACATACTCCTCCCTGGCCTCTACCTCAAATGCCTCTCCTACTGACTCAGCACAACTACAAAACTCTTCACAGTCAGCTAAAAACACTCAAACTTGCTGCATGGAAAATTCTTTAACACCACAGCAGACCCTTCTCTCCAAAGAGGTGCAGAAGGTCATTCTGGAGGCCAGAAGGCCATCTACTAGGAAGACTTACTCCGCAAAATGGAAACGGTTTTGCTCTTGGAATGAGAAAAGAGGCCAGGACCCTAGAAAACAGAATCTGCCTCAGGTAGTGCAGTATCTAGCTGAGCTGCTGAACAGTGGACTTTCATTTTCCTCCATAAAAATCCATGCCTCAGCCATTTCTGCAGAATTCAACACGGATCCACCGTTATTCTCTCACCCACTTTTAAGGCAATTCCTCTGAGGGGCAAAGAATATAAGACCACCAAGGAAACAACCAGTGCCAGCCTGGGATCTTAATTACATCCTAGAAAAATTAACATTGCCTCCATTTGAACCAGCTGCCTCAACAGATTTGCAATACTTGTCCTGGAAAACAGCTTTCCTTCTGGCCATTACCTCAGCTCGTAGGGTTTCGGAACTACAAGCCCTCATGGCTGTGCAGCCCTTCCTTATCTTCCATCAGGACAGGGTTTCCCTTCGAACCAACCCGTCATTTATGCCTAAAGTGGTATCCAAGGTAGCTTTAAATCAAGCCATACACTTACCTACCTTTTACCCCAATCCTCAAAACAAAGGGGAAAGGCTGCTACATTCCTTAGACATCCATAGACAGCTATGTTACTATTTGGACAGAACAAAGCCTTTCAGGAGATAAGAACAACTTTTTGTGTCTTATGCTGTAGGAGCTCAAGGGAAGCCTGTTACCAAACAGACAGTCTCTAAATAGATAGGCCACTGTATACATTTTTGTTACTCCTATCATGGGAAATCTGTCCTTGTAGACATCAGACCACACTCCACCAGGGCCACAGCTACCTCCACAGCCTTCCTCAGAGGAGTTCCTACTAAAGATATTTTGGAGGCAGCCACTTGGAGTTCTGTACATACCTTCACTAGACACTACCACCTGTCTTTATATTCCAAAACTAGAGCAGGCTTTGCTACTGCTGTATTGCAGGGCATTCTGGCTCATCCCAGTTCTACCTAGTGCCTACCACCCTGTGCGTAGCTTTGGGATTCTACCCATATGTGATTACTGCAGCTGTATGCACGATGAACATAGTACAGTTTTGTACCTACCATAAATGTAGATGTTCGAGTGCTAATACAGCTGCAGTACAGGTTTCCCTCCCTCCTTCCCCTCTAGGTACAGGACTAGTGGCTAACACCTCCTCATACAACTTATTTTGGGTTATCCTCATATGGTGTATTTGCTTGCAACTACTCTTTTTTGATAACATTGCATTGCTTGAATATATTTATATATATATATATAATTTATCTATTGCCTTCTTTTGGGGGCACCTGACATCTGGGGCAAGAAAGACTGGAGAATATGGCGTCGGCTGTAACTTATATACCCCTGTCGCACTGACGTCAGGGAAGAAGGGACAACAACCGACGCCGGACCAAGACTTTGGAATTTGGCCGACCGAGGGACCGCCTGACGGCAGAGAACCCATATGTGATTACTGCAGCTGTATTAGCACTCGAACATCTACATTTATGGTAGGTACAAAACTGTACTTTTTGTAATATACACATGGAGTTATTTAAAAAGACAATGGGGGTCTATCAGTGATGCTACTGATGGATTTGATAAATGTGTGATTTAACCTACTGTCCTTTGTTAAAGGAAAACTCTACCTTGGAACTCAAAAAAGCAGATGTTCTTCAACTCACATTGCTGCAGTCCTAACACTTGGGTAGTCCGCTGTCCCTCGGTCGGCCCGAATATCAGAGTATAAGGCTGACGTCGGTCAAGGCGCATTTGACTGACATCAGAACGTCAGGGTACAAATGCGCATGACCGACGTCATATCCTCAGTCTTTTTTGCCGCATGGTCCGATGCAGAAGCAGTGTTGCAAGTGCCGCTCGTTCTGAAATTTTTCAATCGGAGTTTCAGACCGAAGCCAGAGTTGGTTAAGTACCGCTGGGGAATATTTTGGTTTTTCTTGCCTCAGTGGTTTACCGGATGTCAGAAAAAGTGAATAACTGTATTTCTTGTGGGAAACAGATACCGCATAGGGATTACCATAATTTGTGTATACCTTGTTTAGGACCTGAGCACGACGTTGTTGGATGCCGCTTTTGTGCTAGGTTTAATAAACGCACTATAAAGTGGAGGTTGGATTGTGCAAGGTTGGTCTTTGGGAAGCGGTGCAATTACAAAATGCCGTCGGGTGCTCCGACCGCTTCCTCAAAGAAGCGCAGGGACAAGGCAGTTAAACCTAGGTTAGAGGAGTCGTCCAACCGGACGCCAGTTCTTTAGAGGTGTCAGTGGAACCGTGGCTCGACGGAGGCCTCTCTGGAGTCCCAGGGAGAAACTTTGATTTTACAGGATGTGGCCTCCCAGGAGGCAGGGCAGGCTGTAGGGGCTTCTCAAGTAACTGTACTCCCTCCCTTCCTAAGGGGTCTAGGCCCTCTCTACTTCCAAGGCTTCTCCTAGAGGCAGGTCTAGTTTAGCTTCTGTGGGTGTCACTCCCAGTTCTTCAGGTGCTGTGCCCAAGAAGCACATGCTCAAAATGGCAGAGGATTTAATTACTTTAATTAGAGGCTCTATGCCCCCTCCTGATAAGAGGCCTAGGATGGAACCTGTGTTGGGAGATTATGAGCAGGCTTCGATGTGTCTGAGTCTTCGGCTGAAGACTTGCAGGAGTATTCTCATTATTCTGATTCTGATGTGGATGATTCTACTCCTTCTGCTTCTCCTCCTGAGGATTTTTCTTTTCAGAGACCCTTCACCCATGAGAGAGCATTTTAAATGGGAAGTTCAGGATTTCTCTGATTCCAGGAAAAGGCTTAGGGAATTTTGTTTTACCCCAGCATAGGCCTTTAGCTATACCTCCTGTTCTGAATGTGGTGGAAGATGTGTTTGCAGAGGCTTCTCTTAATCCTGATTCTTTGCCTCCTGCTCCTGTTAAACCAGATAGGTATTACAGGGTGCCTGAAGCGCATAAGTATCTTTTAAGAGCCCTAGGGCAGACCCAGAAACTGTTAGCCAGGGGCCTAAGGGTGTTAAGGCTTCTGTTGTCAAGAATCCGGTTCCTGCAGATAAAGAGGCCAGGGCCTTGGATAGATGGGGAAAGAAAGTTTATACTTCTTCCACTCTAGCCATGAGAGCTTTGAATTGCCAGTTTCACATGTTGAAATATCAAAATTATCTCCTTTCTCAGTTGAAATCTAAGGTTGATGCTCTAGCGGAAGGTATTGACTGTAAAGAGTTACAAGATTTAGTGCATGTTTCTGAACAGGTGGGTAAGCATTCTTTGCAATGTGGTTTTGATGCTGTACAGGCCTCGTCTAGGGTGGCTGCCACTGGGTCAGTTCTTCGCAGGCATGCCTGGCTGAGGGATCAAAATTAAAACTAGGATTTTGGATGCCCCTTTGCAATCTGATGTCTTGTTTGGTTCTCCTGTTGAGGCAGTTTTAAAGAAAATGGAAGACAAGGCTAAGTCTATGCAGACTGTTAAAGATTTTTTGCAGGTTCAGCCTCCAAAGTTTAGTAGAAATTGGCCTACTAAAGGGTGGACGTATCCTTCTTATGATTCCCAGTCTAGGGGTAGATCTAGACGCGGCAGGGGCAGAGGTCAGGGCTCTTTCAGGCCCAGGACAGGGAGTTCTCCTGCACAGTCTTCGAGTGAGGGCAGGGGTCAGTCCTTTCGTAAACAGACCCAATGACCTACCTTTTCAGCTGCCAGAACCTTCTCGCCTGGCAGCACCTTTGGGAGGAAGGTTGGCACTTTTCAAAGAAAATTGGAGTTTGATTACCCAAGACAAATGGGTACTGGATATCATACATCACGGTTACAGGTTTTATTTCCATACCTTGCCTCCCTTCAAAGGCATGCCAGACATTCCTCCTCAACAAAGAATAGAGGCTCACAAGCAAATTTCACTGCTACTCCAAATAGGGGCCATACAGCCGGTTCCTATGCCAGAAAGGGGCCTAGGATTTTATTCTCGCCTGTTCCTAGTCCCAAAGAAGGGGAACACGTGGAGACCAATTTTGGATTTATCTATCCTCAACACTTATCTGGACATTCCCAAGTTCAAGATGTTGACGTTGCAGCAGCTTTTACCTCTGCTGGGCAAAGATCATTGGATGGTAACTTTGGATCTCAAGGAGGCTTACCTTCATGTTCCTATCAGACTAAGTTGCAGGAAGTATCTGCGTGAGCTGGGACTTCTCACTATCAGTTCTCTGCATTGCCCTTTGGCTTACCTACCCTGCCCAGAGTGTTCATGAAAGTTCTGGCTTCAGTGATAGGTTTCTTCAGGCTAAAAGGAATACAGATCTATCCTTATTTGGACGACTGCCTGATTCTGGCTCAAGGAAGGAAGAGCTTCTTCATCATTTAGAATATGTGATAGCAGTGCTAAGATGCCTGGGGTATTCTGTGAACGAAATAAAGTCCAGTCTAGTACCCTCTCAAGACATGTGCTTTCTGGGTGTGAGACTGAATACAGCATCCCAGATGGCCTTTTTAACCCCGGACAAACAAAAGAATCTATCCCTTTACTTCCATCAGCTATCTCATCAGTCCGGGCTGACTGCAAGGACAGTCCTTCAAGCCTTAGGGTTCATGGCATCTTGTATTCTGGTGCTTCCCAATGCCAAACTGCATATGAGGAAGCTACAATGGTATCTCAAAAATCTGTGGACACAGCACTGCCAGGATCTGGACACTGTCATTCAAATAATACCTTGCATTCAAAAGGAATTTTTGTGGTGGGCTCAGGAATCTCACCTAAACAAGGGACTCTCTGTGACCCGGCCAGAGGCGAGTCAGATTTTAACAACGGATGCCTCAGACATAGCTTGGGGAGCTCATCTAAATGGAAAGTGGATACAAGACAAGTGGCCTGCCAGACTACAACATCTACATATCAACATGAAGGAGATGTTAGCAGTCCACTTTGCATTAATAGCTTTCAAGGATTTACTTCTTCCAGGGCAGGTGTTGATTCTAACAGACAACACAACTGTCATGTGGTACATCAACAAGCAAGGGGAACACATTCTTATCCTCTATGCAGGCAAGCAATGATTTTGTGGGAGACTGCTCTCAGTTTACAACTAAGTCTTCAGGCAAGGTTTCTGCCAGGAGCACAGAACTCCTTAGCAGATGTGTTAAGCAGACAAATCATGGATCCCCACGAGTGGAAACTGGATCTTCATGTATTTCAGAAATTGACAGTGTCCTGGGAACTCCAGACATAGATCTGTTCGCTTCTCCACTAAACCACCAGCTGCCAAAGTTTTGCACAAAGGTTTCATCCCACAGCTTGGAAAGTGGATGCTCTTTCTTTCAGTTGGAAAAATCTTCATGTGTATGCCTTTCCACCTCTGCCTCTCCTCCCAAAGGTACTTCTGAAGGTCAGACAGGACAAGCCAAGGATGATTTTGATAGCTCCAGATTGGCCTCGACAGCACTGGTACCCACTACTGAGAAGTCTAGTACAGAAGCCTCCATGGCCTTTGCCTTTGATTCCACATCTGTTGTCCCAGGAGGACAGTCATTTGCTCAATGTCAAACTTCACTCTCTTCACCTAACAGCATGGCATATTCTGTTTTAAACCATAGAGGGTCTCAACTTCCACAACAAGTTTTGAATGTGATTTTGGAAGCTAGAAGGCTTAGTACAAGGAAAGTGTACGCAGATAAATGGAAGAGATTTTTATTTTGGAGTGCAGCTAAGGATTTGGATGTTTCTGAGCCTGATTTAAGTGTGGCTCTTCAATGTCTTACTGAGTTATTGGACAAAGGTTTGTCCTTCTCTTCTATTAAGATTCATGCTGCAGCAATTTCAGCTCACTACGATTGTGACCCACCATTGTTTTCTCATCCTTTATTCAAGCAATTTCTTAGAGGGGCAAAGAATATAAGACCCCACGAAGAGCTCCTACTCCTGCTTGGGATCTCAATTTTGTGTTGGAGAAACTCACTCTACAACCTTTTGAGCCTGCAGCTACTGCCGAGTTGAAATATTTGTCATGGAAGACTGCTTTTTTGTTGGACATTACCTCTGCAAGAAGGGTTTCTGAATTGCAGGCCCTTATGGCAGTTGAGCCTTTCTTAATTTTCCACAAGGATAGAGTATCTTTACGCACTAATCCTTCCTTTATGCCTAAAGTGGTTTCTAGTGTGGCTTTAAACCAAACTATTCATTTGCCTACTTTTTATGCAAATCCCCAAAATAAAGGGGAAAAGATTTTGCACACTTTAGATGTTCACAGGCAGTTGCGATATTATTTGGACAGAACTAAAGGGTTCAGACAATCTCAGCAGTTATTAGTTTCTTTTGCTTTGTGCTCTCAGGGCAAGCCCGTGTCAAAACAAACTATTTCTAAGTGGATTGGATTTTGCATTGCTTTCTGTTATTCCCATCATGGCAAAGAGATTCCAGCCGGGATTAGACCTCATTCCACTAGGGCTACTGCCACTTCAACAGCTTTTTTGAGGGGGGTGGCTACGAAGGATATTTTGGAGGCAGCCACTTGGAGTTCAGTGCATACCTTCTCTAGGCATTACCACCTTCCATTGTACTCTAAATCCAGGGCTGGTTTTGCCACTGCTGTGTTGCAGGGCATTTTGGCAGCTCCTGCTTCATTATAGTCTAGCCATCCTCCCTTACCTCTGCTTTGGGATTCTACCCAAGTGTTAGGACTGCAGCAATGTGAGATGAAGAACATAGTACAGTTTTGTACCTACCATAAATGTAGATGTTCAAAGATCCACATTGCTGCAGTCCAATTTACCCTCCCTCCTTCCCCTCTGTTGTTTGAGGTGGTTGTGTGGGTTGGGTTATCCATCTGAGGTATATTGCATTTTGTATATATTGTATATATTATACATATTTTTGGTGTTAGGCTAGTTGGTTGTTTAGTTGTGGTCTATGGGTTTTGACCTTTCCTTTTAGGGTCTTCTGACATCTGGGGCAAGAAAAGACTGAGGATATGACGTCGGTCATGCGCATTTGTACCCTGACGTTCTGATGTCAGTCAAATGCGCCTTGACAGACGTCAGCCTTATACTCTGATATTCGGGCCGACCGAGGGACAGCGGACTACCCAAGTGTTAGGACTGCAGCAATGTGGATCTTCGAACATCTACATTTATGGTAGGTACAAAACTGTACTTTTTTTTTCCTTATGTCTTTGTTTCCTTAGCTATTTTCATTCATTAGAACTGCTTTAAATGCTTCTTATAAAATTTTAATATGTTTTTCTACAAATTGTCTGTCATGGGGCATATCATATTAACGTGAATTGTTTCTGATTTCATGTACTCTTCCCAGAATCTATTTCATGTCCCATTTATATAAGTCATGCTAGCCATAAGAAAGTGGTGTTGTCTTCCCATCACATTCACATACAACGGAAGAAGTATAAGTCACAGGCATCTCATACACCTTCTGCAACAGGAGTGCTTCCGTTATTTTCTAAATGACCATCATATACCTTTTTCTCAGATCTTGTTTTAAGCTATCCACATCACTTGTACAGTTGCAGCCAAAGAATGTATCTAAATTGCAAGGACTGACAGTTTGTAGTCCTAGAAACATTACTGACACACCTTCTTTCGCAATCTTCCTTAGGTGTCAAAAGTTATTAATGCAGTCCTGGAACTGTTGTCCAACTCTTCAGAAGTGATTCTGCTATTCTCTGTATGCAGTAGGAATTTTTTTTTTCATCCTGAATACTAGAGAAATCCGGTTGCTGTTTTTGCTGCAAAAGGGGTAGAGTCATCTATTCTTTAATTTGTGCTGGCAGAATTTATTTAAACTGAGACGCAGATGCCTTCATACATTACAATTTCTCATTTATTTTGCATTGCTATTGTATAATTTGTTACATTGGAGTGTACTAACACTTTGTTAACACCATAATCCTTGAACATAGCAGATTAGTAGTTCTCTGTGCTGTTTGCAAGATTAAAATACAACTTTCTATAGAACTGTTGCAGTCACAGAAAAAATATACCTCATACAAGTCAAGTCATAGAAAATGTAAGACAATTTTGCCCAGTCACCATTTACACCTTGCCAGTGACCACTCTTAGACCTTACCTCCTTTTTTAAAGAAGCAACAAGCCAGTCATACCAGGGCTAAATTTGTGCATACCCATCCAGTTATATAACTCCTTTTTGAAGGCAGAAAGTTTGTTGCATTGCTTCATTTGGAGTAGAAGTTTGTTCTAGAGAAAAGGCAAGTGTTACATGACAAATGTGTCTCTCCACCATGTTTTGTTTATTTGCTGAATGAGGTTAGATTTTTGGTTCTAGTAGTACTGGAGCTGTTTGATTTTGTAGCACTATAAGAGGTCTTGGACTACTGAATCCCTAATATCCCAAAAAGCAAGACACAGATGACCCCTAAGGAGTCTGTAGGAAACTGAATAAAGAGACAGTGCTTCCAGAGTCTCCCGGTAACTCTCTTAAACCAGTGATCTTTTTAGTTAGGAACATTGTATTTCTTTCCACTTGCTTGGTATGCCTAGTAAGATACATCCCAAAAGGGGCATTGTGTTTGATAACAGGTCTAATCACTGTAGAATGTAGAGGGTTAAGAATTCCATGGATCTAGATAAAATACATTTTGCAATCAGCTGTGATAGGTTAAAAAAGGATTCTTAGCCATTGTTGCAATGTGATGGTCAAAGGCAAGAGAATATCTACCCATGTTCCAAGAACTGTCACCTACTTTTATTTTGAAGTGGGGTATTGTCTATACTATGAAATGAATGAAGGCATTGTTTACCAAATGCATTAGTATAGCACTTTTAACATTTTGGTTTAACTCATGTTACTCATGTCTTGTTGACATGTGTAACTTCCAGTCGAGGCATCTGCATATCAGAGGAGAGCTTGAGGATGACACCATCTTTGTAGTTATCCACAAACTTGGTTTGCCAGAAATCCCAATTTGTAAAGTGGAGATTTGCAAAGTAAGTGCCAAATAGTCAAAGTCCCAGCACAGAATCCTAAGGAACACCAGTGGTCACCTTCATGTTTACTTATGGCGCACCTGCCTCCCTCACTACATGGCTTCTGTTCATCAACCATTTTGCTTTCCCACTTATGTAGAGGTCAGTTTGGAGCTCATTCTGCCTATTATTATATTAGCATGTTGTATGGTGTCAAAAGCCTTAGCCAGGGAAAGGTATGCTGTATGGACAGCATGTCTACTAACCACGGCTTATGTTCCGCTAACCACAGCTTGTGTTACACTCTCAATGGTGTTGACTAGAGTCATTAGACATGATCTGCTGTTAACAAAGCTGAACTGCTAGGTATTGAGCCTTATACATTTTTGATATTGTAGTTAATTAGGTCAGTTATAATAAGTTTGTGGCTTTGCAAATGAGACAGGTTAGGCTAATGGGTGTGTGCATTGTACTTTCTGGACAATGCAAGTAGCTAAGTTTGGGTTGAATAGCTACAGGAGTGGGTCCACTAGGACGTATTGTGTCCTGCTTATCAGGCAATTAGGTATATTGTCAGGTCCATGGATGATGTATTTTTTATTTTGAAAAATACCTTTAGGGAATGTTGTTTGGTTATAAAGGATGATAAACATTTTGTGGGATATGTGGGCTTTGTATAATTGTTTAAGGGGTGAAATATGCACCCAATTTGTTTGCTGGTATGCTGGCTATGTCTACTGGATTCAAGTTGGCACTGCCATTTTGGATATGTTCCAAACAATGTTACATGTCAATCCTTGGTTCCCTGTCCTAACTAAAGAAGGATTTATAACTATATTTAGCTTTTGATGCCAGTCTAAATTCATTTGATGCCTTTGGTTTCCTGATAGTGTGTTTTTTATTTCTTTCTGTAATGTTTTAATGTTAACCGTGATGTGAGCTTTTATTTATTTGTTTGTTTAAGAATCATTTCTCTTTTATTGTAATTTTTTTTATTTGTACATGTGGCTCACCAAGCTGGTTTACTTTTAAACTTCCCATTTTGTTTGGATCTGGTAGGGACTACCAGGTCAGTGCATTTATCTAGCGGCATATATAAATATGTCAGTTTCTGCAGTCACATTTAAAGATTCCAATAACAACAGTATTCTCAGTGTTACAGAACAGAAATACCTGGAATTGACCTTAAACTCATGCCTAAACTTTCATACACACACCAACAAAATTTCCAGTAAAGTGTACTCACAACTTAAACTTTCTTATTATATCTCCCATCTGCTCTCACCCATAGCCAAGACAGCCATTGCCAGAAACATGCTATTACCAAAACTTGAGCATAGCATACCCATGTTATGCTTCCACTCATCTTATAATACCCACATACAGGCTATTGAAAATAGGATTTATACAGGCTATTGAAAATAGGATTTGCAGATCTGTTACCTTAGCACATGCCAGACCACATCACTGTGATGTACTTAAGGCTATCAGTTGGCTCATCTTGCCATATTCTCTTATTTAAAATACTTAAACAAGGTTATTAATCTCCCAATCAAGATAATATTAGCAATACAAGAACAAGCCTACACATTTAAGTAGCAACAATGATGAAAGCTTTAGTCAGACTCCCCCTTTCAAGACAATCGTAGGAGAAAGACACTTTTCCAAATTAGGTCCTGCTATTTGGAGTACATTTTCAGATAGTATAAGAAATCAACAAAACTTGGTCAGTATTCAAATCTACGCTGAGGAAACACCTTCAGGAGGAAGCCACTTGTACCTGTTTTTGTGACACTGGATAATAATCCAGTCTCACACCTCATCAACCATATCTAAAAATTTAAGACAGTGTATTACTGTATTACGAGAGAAAAGACTGGACTCCTTACATTGTCTTCTGTGTCTACCACAGGGTACGAGGGTCAGTAGGCTAGTTCATCAACCTAGTTAAATGAAAATAAAAACTAAAGAAGTTAAACTTGAATTTTTAGATGTCATCAGGGAATTGTAGAAGGTCTGAACATTTGAAATCTCTAAACTTTTACATCTAATTGTGTGAAGATTTTGAAGGAAAGTGTTACCTATTTGTGATTTGATTTAACTGGAGAAGGGAGAACCAGGGGGATACGTTGATATAAATGCTATATTGATAAGGACAAGGTAAAAAATATTTTGTCCTCACAAACTTCCAAGATGGCTGCACACCAGTCAACAGCTTAACTTCAGATTTCATAATGTTAAAATAGAAACTGGAAAAAGGAGTGCCATTGAAACAGTTTTTTTTTTGTGGGGGGGGGGGGGTAAACTTCTAGTAAGTACACTGCCTAAATCCCAGCAAAGAAGAAATCTAGAAAACCTGAAAGAAAATCACTCAGGAAGGTGAGGAAAAAACACTGTTTGGGAAGGATTCTGCAGATGTTCAGCAAAAAGCAGTTTAAGCTTCAGCTTTGGTTCAAGAAATGGCTTATAGTAATTTAGAGGAAAAAAAAATCAAACGTGCTCAGGGGTGATTAACATTAATGAATCATGGAAGGACTATAACTAAAGTAACAAAAGACTGGGAAAAAATTTATCTGAACAGCTAGATAAAACAGCTTCTGATAAATCTGCATAATCGGAGGCTGAAGAAAAAGCTGGCTGGTATGAGGCTCCTCAGGAAAAGCTGCTTCAAAGAAAGAGTGAAGTTAGAATACAGATCATGCAGCAAAAGCATGAGATTTTCTGCTGTATCAGAGAAAATGGAAATAACAGACTTTATTCAATTTATGAAAGCAAAAATAAGCAACTAGTCTGCTGTTCCACAGCAAGATTTGTTACATATTGAGTGTATGATCCAAACCTGGCCATGAGAAAGTAGCCAATACCCATGTCAGTATAAAAAGTTGATCCTGAAAAACTGTGGCAGAAGGGCAAAGTATTAAAAATTGGAGACAGCAGAATGTTTGTGGGAAATGATTATTGACTGTACAACAGGCAAAATACATGCACATTTATCCCAGCAGTTGGGGGATGTTGAGAGGTAGGTATGAGATTCAAGGTGCTGTATCCAGCTGTTTTCAGAGTATTTTTTTCTTGAAGGATCAAAAACATTTTTTTTTGCCTCAGAAGTACAAAATATATATATATATATATATATATATATATATATATCCAACAAAAAGTGAGCCAGCAAGCAGATGGGGACTGTGCATCTCATTCTACTGACAGCAAAGTTTATAGAAAGACTTTGCCAGTGAAACGTTTTCCAATGTTTGAAAGGAGAATGCTTGAGAAACAGCAAAAACACAAGAATTGTCTAGAAGAATCAGGAGTACCTTGGACTTGAACCGGAGACTGGTGTTGGGAGATGAAGATGATCAGGAAAAAGGCCAGCAACACTGAAATTAGTAAGTAAATATGTAATTTTAAAGCATCAATCACATTGGCGAAATATGACTTTGTAAATATAAGTGGCTGAGAAAAGACTGGACTTTTCTGACTGTGTTAAACTTGTATGTGGACTGTAATGCATATGTCTTTAATGTTTACAAGGACACGAAAGGGAAAAAAGAAAGAAGTAACTAAAAGAAACAATTTCTGTTCTCATTACTATTTGTATGAAACATTTCATGATGTAAACTGCATGTCACTCTGTAAAGTAGTTTTGTTTAGTGTGCAGTCTTGGGTATTTCAAATGTGTGGGGGTGGTCTTTTCAGTAACTGTTGTAAGTGTTAAAAATGTTAAACAAGTACTTTTGTAGTTGCAATAAACATAGATTTTACAGTATTAATATGAGAAAAAAGCCAAACAGAAGCAAATTTAACTTAATATGCTGTGATTAGAGCTGGTGGGTGGGGATGAGGTGTAAAAGAGTACTGAATATATTGTATGTAGAACTAAGATGAATGTTTCCCTTATTTTTCCAAGAGTGGATGTCTAGATTAATGTCTTTGGTTTAAGCCATGGACATTTTTGTGTGTAAACAAATAGGCTTGAACGGTAAGACAAAATGATGAAAGTCAGGAAAATGCTAATTGTCTTGCATCTGCAGATATAGTAGCCTGTTTTTTATTATTATTTTTTCCATTAGCAAATGTTATCAGTGACATACAAGACGCCTGCAGCTGAAGGCAGTCAGCCAGGGGATTTCAATATATTCTGTTCTCAGAGACACTTGCAAATATTCCTTCAAGCATCTTCAAGTTAACTGTTTTTTTTTTCATTGCTTAACACTTTTGCATGGAGACAAGCTCTCTGCAGGTGCAGCAGTTAATCTTCAGAGTTCTGAATATTCTTTGCCGAGGGAAATGCAAAGTTTAAAAGTACAGTGACAAGCAGTTCATTGAAAAATAAACTTTGAAGTTATGGGAAGTGAATAAGAGATGGTAGTCTCCCCAACACCTTTAATACTTTAATGCATTTAATAGAAAAAAGGCATAATTTAGTTTTATTTAAATATAGCTAGTGCACTTTTTAGGGGTTAAAAAATAATATTTTCTGAAAGCATACAAGTTGTTTTTTTTATATCTGGGTAGGGAAATAGAGATAAGAAAAGAACAGACAGGAATCAGTGTAAGTGGAAACACAAGCTGTAACATGCACTTTAACATAGGCAGCCTTAATTTTAGATTAGGTTATGCCTGTGGGTGCAGCTGTCAATTTGGAGCAGTTGTCCCTATCTGGAGGGTTACATTTTATTTGTTAAAAATTTATATAGGTTTGTTTGTTTGGTCTAAGTTTCTAGGGGATGGGGGTATTTTGAAAATGTATTTAGTTGTTTTATTTTGAGGATTTTTATTAAAACCAGAACGTATTGAGAACTGTGACATAGGTTCAAATGGAGATGAAAATAAATAACCATATAAAAGATCACCCTGCCAGACATTATTATGTACATGTAAGACAAAAGTTGGAAATACACATTCAAAAAACTGTCATGTATAATACGTGGGAACAGTAGCTTTTTATTATAATGACTACTCTAGCCATAATATCTTGGAATTTAAATGGTCTTACAGGTATAGACAAAAAGGAAAGAATACCAAATTATGTTAAGAAATGCAGAATGCAAATAACAATGCTGCATAAAACTCATTTGGAAAGCAATGAGCATGTGAATTTAACAAAGAAAAGATTTCAGGATGGATATTCATTAGAATATCAGGGACAAAGTAGAGGGAAGTAATAATCCTGATTGTTAGAAGGTCTCCAGTATTGATAGAAGAGAGAAAAAAACAATAGTGGTGTTGTGACTACAAGACACAGTTTATACAGAGTAGAGATAAAACATTAGTACATTTAGGCATAAATTTGAGAAACATTCAAAAATAAACAGTATTGAGATAGTGGTACATTTGTGGTAGTAAAGGGCTGTTAGCAAGGGAGGAGGATTATGCTGGCTTGTATTTATATTCCACCAAAAACTACTTGGAGAAATAATCATTTTTCATCAGGGAGTATTACTTATAGAACGGGACTGGGACTTGATTTGCAACAGTGAGGGTGCATGAGTGGGGCCTAGAAGGAAAAATATAACAAAAGAGAATACATTTAATTTATAAAAATATTGGTATGTAAGACATGAATTCAGTAGTAGGAATTCAGACAGAATGTATGTATTATTCCCCAAGGTCCAATAACTGGACTAGAGTGGATAGAAATTATGTCTCACAGGAACACCCGCATTTAATTGAAGTCTTTGACACACATCCAGTAAGCGTTTCAGATCATGCACCAATAAAAACAAAGGTAAAAATGCAGGGTAATTAATTAAAAATGAGACACTGGCCCACATGAAGGAATGGGTAGTGGAAATTATTCAGGAGTTATTAGGGAAATAGCAATTTCTTCAGAAAGAATAGCTAGTGAATGGGAGAAAATGAAAATGGAGTTTAAAAATATGGCAGAAATAAGAAAAAGATATATTGTTAAGAAATAATGGGAATTATTTAGAGGGGCTGACAGAAATGCAGAATAAGGGGGATCTCACAGAATAAGAAGAGGAAGAACTGCAAAATGCTAGACAGAAAATAAGGGAATATTTTGATAATATGCATGAGTTTAGAAAGATTGCTGTTAAGCAACTATTTTTTATAACTCCAGAGCACAGAAACTTTTAGTGTAGCAACTTAGGAAACAGAAAGTCAAAAGGGTTATCACCAGACATAGGAAGCTTATGACAAGAAAAATAACCAGAGATCCTATAGAGATATTACAGGCATTTCAGAAATTTTATGAAAACTTATGTAAAGCAGAGGAATGTGAAAAACAAGAAAGAGCACAAATGGAAATATCTGTGGAAGACTTAAGTATGTCAAGATTAGGGGAAGATAAGGCTCAAAAACTGATACTTATGATAGGAGGAGATGGTGATGTATGATCAATCTGCAGGGACGTCTCCAGAGACAGATGGTATTCTTGTGGAAGTTTGGAAGTTAGAATGGAAGAAAGTGATAAAGATCTGAAATATTTTGTTTAATAGTATTTTAAAAGGAGGGAAGTATCAGCGTCTTGGATGAAAGCTATGGTGGCTGTGTTACCCAAAGTGGGTAAATCCATCAGACCCAGCCTCATATAGACCCATTTCGATTTTAAACCCTAGGCAAAAGTGTAGGTCACCCTGCATTTCCCAAGAAACTCGCAATGCGAACTTGGGCTAACTGGTGATTCTTACCATCCAACCTAACACCCTTCTCATGGGAGAATTTAATTACACCTCTACAGATTGGGAATCCTACAGAGCCTCAAATCTATAGGCATAGAGATTCCTGAACTTCATAAATACAAACACCCTTGACCAAATCCTGAATATGCCCACTAGAGGCTCCAACATACTGGACCTCATACTCACAAATATGGGAGAACCCTACACCCCCTGATGTCTCATCCTCAGTGGTAAGGTCAACCATAATGCCATCTCCTTCAGCTTTATAACCCCAGTAAAACCATTAACAGGAACTATTCCAAACTACCTTTTACTAAGTAATGGTTTGTCAAAAGTCAGTGCTGCTCCAAACCCCAAGAACACAGCAACCTACACTGAATTGCTCTCAGAAAATCTGATAACCATGTCACTGGTTGCATTGAGGCTGCTCTACCTACCAGATGTAATCCATTAACTAGCCCCAGAAGCAGACTGCCCTGATAGCATTCCGAATTAAACAGGATATTCAATAAAAGGAAACAAACTTATGACAAAAATCAGGAAGGGTAATTCACATAAAGATAAAGCTCTGTCATCAAAGAAAATAGGCAACTAAGCAGGCTAATTAGGCCTGAAAAGCCAACTTTGAGGATAATAGCCTCATAAGTGAAGGATAACCATAAGGCCTTCTTCAGCTATTTTAGGAACCTCAGAGGCAGCACACATCAATATGCTGAACTGGTGGTTAATGATGCCACATTCACCAAGCCTGGTGATATAGTAAACCTGTTAGTGGATAAATTCAGTTCCAACTTTACCCCCTTTTCACCCCCAACCATCCCCCAAGAAATGCCCTCAAACATAATCCTTCCCATTATAACTAGAGAGCATGTACTGGCTGCACTCGCTAAAGCCAAGAACACAACCTCAATGGGCCTCAGTAGCATCCCAAGATGCCTCCTGAACAGTCTAAGTTATGACTTGTCGGGACCTCTGGAGTCAGTATTCAACTATAGTCTTAAAACAGGCTTTGTGCCATGAAAATGGAGGACTGAGATGGAAAAGGTCACTAAGGCAATGGATGAGGGGAAAGCAGTGCACACTGCCTACCTAGATCTGGCTAAAACATTTGGTACAATGCCCCACTCAAGCATTGCCATCAGACTTTGCAAACTAGGCATAAGTCCCTTTATAACATGCTGGATAACTAGCTGACTCAGGGATGGGACCCAAAAGGTTAGGATTAGTGAGGCCACCTCCACAAGAGGCCAGTCATCAGTGGAGTCCTTTAAGGATCTGTTCTGGTCCTGCTTCTCTTTGGCATCTACTTGTCAGAAGTCAAAGCCAATGTCAAAGGCCTCTGACTGACCGAGTTTGCAGATGATTGTCATTGAATCTCTGCAAGACAAGAGCATGCTTCAGGAAGGTCTAATGCAGACAGACACTTGTTGCCAAAGGCATGGCTTTCAACTCACTGCCAAGAAATGCATTATAGCACTTTTTTGGTAGGTCAGCCACCCCTGGTAACTACACTACTACGTCATTAATAAAACACCCCTAAAGTTTGATCCAGTAATCAGGGGGCTGGGAACTCGTATAGATAGTAACATAGCCTTCAATCAGCATGTGTCTGAGCCAGTGAGAAAATCCTTCTGTGTTGCTCAACTTATAAGTAAGGGCATGGCATCTTGGTCTGGAGAAGTCATCATACCACTATACTCTGCTGTCATCAGACCCACCATAGAATATAATGTCCCCTTCGGAATGTACCTGACCAGGCATATTCAGCAACTGGAACATCCAGAATGTTTCCATACAAAAAGAATGCAGGGAATAAACACAGTGCCCTATGCTGATCATACAGACTTCTGAGAGGTGATCTTTGACTGGTACACAAGCATCCCCAGACCCCACTCTGATGAACCTTTTGCACAACAACAAAACAAACAGCATCAGAGCTACTAGATCAAAATACCTAAATTTTGCTTGCGACATAAATAGGACATGTTGGAGAGACAGATATGTTTCTCAGAGAATTCAAATTCTCTGGAACAAGATCCCCATCCATTTGAAGCAGAGTTCCTCCCTAACCCTATTTAAGCACAACTTGGACCAGTGGATAGGTAAACATAAATTCACCCTTGGTCTGGTGCCTATTTCTGTGATGTACAGAGGCAGTCAGTAAATCACCCCCATGTAAATCAAATTTGTGGTTCACATTTGGGTTGCATGGCTAAGCTTATAAGGGCCCTAGTGGTTATTAGCCTAGTGTACACCTATGAACCTATGAAAATACTGCTGTTTTTGGCGGGTCTTTATAGAAAGAAAGCATTTAATACAGTAAAGTTGGATTTTATGAGTAGGGCAATGGAAACTTTTAGATTCCCTGATACAATAATAAAGTCATTTAAGAGGATGTATGAAGGTTCAGAGGCAAGATTTAAAGTGGGAGGATTCCTCTCAGATAAGTTGTGTTTGAAAAGAGGAACCAGGCCTGGGTGTCCTATTTCCCCTTTGTTTGGTTTATATTTAGAGCCACTGGCAAAGAAAATAAGAGACCCAGAAATTCAAGAATATAATTGATGTGATAATCAAGAAATATTTCTTTATTTGCAGTTGATATTATTTTGTACTTGATAAATCCAGAAAAGGACATATTAGTGCTGTGAATCATTTTGAGACTGTTTCAAGTCTTTTCAAGGTTTATAATTAATGCCGATAAAACAAAGGCTTCAGCCATAAATTGCATACCCACTCATGGCTTGGTTCAGCAGTACCCATGACACAATAAGATGAAGTATTTAGGAATATGAATTTAAATATGCTTCTATTATGGCAGCTAAGTATATGTGGGACGAGACTAAACGAGGTAGTACAAACACAGAGAAACTTGAATCTCTTGTATATGGATAGTAAGATCAGCACTGAAAATGTTTTTAGTCCTTTTAATTTTATGTACAGGTTGGGCATATTTTTATCATTCAGAGAAAAAGTTGTGAGCAATAATTAAAAAAGAGTTGAAGGATTTTGTCTGGGAGGGAACAAGGGAAGAGTTAAGTGGTATAAGTTGATCTGCCAAATACAACTAGGTGGTTTAGGATTGCATGATTTAAAGGGATATTTTAGAGCTACACAGTTAAGGCTCATATCCATAAAACAAACAGAAGGTTGCAATTCAGAGTGGAAAGAAATAATGATGAACTGGGGGGTGTTCAGGGAATAAGGAGAGAGTAGGGTTTTGGATGCAGATCCTTAAGGAGAATAACCACCACCACCATCAAGAATATCACACTTATAAAGTTGCAGAAAGTATTTAAGAACTAAACCAACATACAAATGGAGAAAGGAATTTGCCAATAGGGATGACTGCAAGTTGGCGTACAGAAAATAGGCAAGATGGGGCTGGAATTTACTGGAGAATGCTGGCAAAGGAACCAAGCATTGGGAGCAAATAACCAGAAAGGGAAAGGTAATAGAATGGAATGAGGCCAATAAGAAGTTTGGACTGCAGGTTAGAGACTGCCTTCCTTATATCAGGGACTGGCATCTGTTTATAGACAGAGAGAAAGGGATAGGGGAATTCTAAGTGATAGAACTCCTCTGATACAATTTTAATTGATTCTAGAACAGAAGCTGCTGTTAAAAAGGGGATAATTAGCAAGACGTATAAAATATAGCATGGTAGCTGTAAGAATCATTCAGAGGTGGTTAGAAAAGATTGGGAAGTGAGACTGAAAAAACGTTTTACAAGGGAATAATGGGAGAACGTATGTATCTCTCCCAAACATGCAACAAAATCTGGGATCTTTGTTTGGAAGTGTTTACATAGATATTTTTATACCCCAAGTAGACTTCAAAAATTTTTCTTCAGGTAGATGGCAAATGTTGGAGATATGATAGGGAAGAAAGAAACAACTGTGAACATATTTTTTGGGAGTGTAATGAGTTTGCCTATTTAAAAAAATTCTGCAGAGCACTCTGTCAGAATTATTGGGGCAAGCAAACAGCTGTAAGTAAGGAAATGATTCTTTTAAGATGGGATACAGGATCTGAATTGCTTAGACAAAATAAGGACTTAAGTTTAATTATGTTGGCTGCAAAAAAAGCAATTACTCGAAAATGGAAATCAAAAACTAAACCAGCTGTAGTAGTGGTATTGAATATTGTAAAATAAATAAATGAACCAGAAGAGGAGTGTTTAGAAAAGAGAAGTTGCAAAATACATAGAAATATATATAAATTGCGGGAACAATACATGCAGAATAATGTTCAGGAAGGGGGAGTGGTTTAAGGGAATGCAGGAAATGAGTGATTTATGTAATGTTGGACTGAAAGACAGTTGTTAATAAAGAAAGATAAACTGTAATATATAATGTATGTAAATTAAAATTTTTTTAATATGGTTTGTTTTCTTTTCTATAAATGTATGAGTGCCCATGTCTTAAGTAATATTTTAATAAGTGTTTAAAAAGAAAGAATATTTTGTCCTCCAGTGGGTTCATTGACAGTTTGGTCTAGGGAGCTTTTGTTTTCGAAATCAAAGAATTTTTGGCCATAACTACAGTTGAGGAATAGGTATTCAAGTTTATCATTGGGCAGTTAGTCTCCTGGGATAATGGAATTCCTGGTGGAGTTTATCTAGTGTATTTAGAAAACTAACATGTTTTCTTGGGAGCATAGAGGGGTGCTACAATATGCTGTGATGTGATACTTGGTCCTATTTGGTGTCATTTGGATCAAAATAATAAATTTTCTGAATCTGTAGGGATTTTCTTAAAAATTATCTGGTCCTTAATGAATATGGTTACTCCACCACAGTTACCATTGGGCTGAAAGGTGTGGTAGGTGTAAAACCCTGGAATGGATGGAGTACTTCCTGTACTTTTTTTAAAAGAAGTTTCTACAACAACACACTCACATGTGCACTCCAAATGCAGTAGAACCTCAAGATCAGGCAAGTTGTTATTTAGAATAACCATAAAATACTGTTGCAACACAGGCATAAAAATACCAATAACCAAACTGAAACCGCTGTCTGACCGCAACCCAGTAGCCAGCTTTGCAAGTTCAAATTAAATGTTGCAACTTCTTTTGTATAACAAATTTATTCAAAGTTAAATGCTTTTATCTCCAGCCTGAGGCTTTATCAGTGCTAATCCAGTAGTACAGAACTACAAATTTAAATACAGGAAACCACCATGATTGGTGGTGGAAAGTCCCACGCCATTATGTCATTTCCTTCACAGTGTAATAAATACAATTAATTAATGTAATGAATTAATTAATATAATGTGCAAACATATTTAACTAGCATAAACATGTTTCAAAACTAACAAGAAATTCCTTAAACAATGGCACACTCTATAATTGACTGTATACTTATAAAAATTCACTTATTAATAAACTAGCTATAAACATGAATTACTGTAAAAAACTAAAACATGCAAGTATTTAAATAAATTATAATTACATTAATTGTAATCATAGCTTGAAAAATGAGGGACTGATATAATACCAATTTGTAGTTTTGTGCTACTGGATTAGTTCTGATGAAGTCTCTAGATGGAGACAAAAGCGCTTAACTTTAAATAAATTTGTTATACAAAGAAGTTGCAACATTTAAATTGAACTTAAAAATTTGGCTGCTGGGTTGTGGTCAGACAGAGGTTTCAAGTTGTTTAATCTCTTGGTGATCATTGTGCAAAAAATGTGTTAACTATTAGGGTTTGCCTCCTTTTTTGGATGCCCAAAGTGGGATATTCTTACTGAAACTTGATTATACAAGACAAAACATGCCATCAACCAATGAAAAACTGACATAGTTCAGTTGAAAGAGTGTTAGACTGAAGGTTTAAAAAATGCAAATTCACCCCTTGTTTAGTACCAGTGGTCCTCATGGATAGGGAAAACATGTAAGTACCCTATGAATAATAATTATTTTGCCTTATTACAAAATAAATACACTCTGGTGTTCAGTGTTGGTGGTTTCTACTACTATATATCAAATTATTATAATCTAAGTGTAGTATTACAGTTTTCTGCAACATTTAGAGAAAGGTCATTTTTTGTTTTGTAAAATATCAAGACATTTGCCATTTTTCATACCCCCCCCCCAACTTGGGACAGAGCTGTCCAAATCAGTACAGAAAGGGGAAAAGGTGGTCATCCTATCAACTATGTGTGCTTATACTATACCTCTCTCTCTGCATTCAAAGCACTAGAAAACAAGGTTCCCCTGTGGTGCAGAGGGTTAAAGCACTTACTGCACCCCTGATATCCTGCATCCATTTAGTGGGATGGGTCCTAAGGGGGTCACAGGTAGAGGATGGCAATGAGTGGCCAGTATCAACAAGCAATCCTGGAAGAGGAGGGCAGCCTAAAGGCTTACTGTAGTTTGCAGTCTATGGGCCTGGCCAGCTGTGTGATGCATGAGCAGTGAACTGGTTCATTAGGAGGTTGTGCATGCATGCACCTCCTGAGGGCAGCACTTGCATTGCTGTCAAGAACTGGATTTAGGACATACTGCCTGGCATGCAGCAGGACACTGTACTGCCATCCTTTATTTGTTCACCAGCCTCAGACTTGAAATTTGTAGGTTCAGTAGACCCAGTGAATGAGGAGAGGAGCTGGGCAAAGCCAACAGTCAGCTGAAGGGGAAGGAAAAAAAAGCAGCAGAAAACACTCTACATTTTTTAGCAGCTGCTGCCATCAGCAAGACTGATTACCTGTGTAAGACTGTGGACAGTATCCAGCAGGAAAAAGTACAGATTTCCCTCTGTGGTATGTCATGTAAGCAGAGACAAATTCCTCTGCCAAAGCATGCAAGAAGTTAAGCTTAAAAAGGTGGGTGGGATTTCCCTTCCTTAGATTCCAAATTAAAGTTTTATAAAGTATAGGAAGGTTTCCAGTAAGTAAAACATACTATTTCCAAAATGTTTTATTTTTATCTGTTTTCATGGAGTTTAAGATTTTGGGTGTATTTGAGTAGCAGTTCAGTGGTGCATTTATTTTTGTATTCAAGCCTTCACTGACTCAAAAGATATTTAATTATGGAGTTTCATACTGAACATTGCATGTTAACTACTACTGGGGAATGGGCATAAAAGAGCTGTTAAGATATTTTTTAGTAAGTTTTGCTTCATCTGTTATCATGCCGAATAAGAATAAAGCAATGCCATTTAAAAAAAAAATGAAATTTGACTGTAGTATTAATAACATTTGATATTTTATTTATTATTTATTTATTTCCAGTTTGATTACTGGGGAGGTCCACTGGGCCCTGGGGACCCGTTTTCAGTGGAGGCCCGGGGAGAAAAGCTCCAAAAATACAAATACAAATTACAAAATATGAAAAAATATAAGTGATACATTGAGGTGACCAGTTTGTACAATAGGAACATTCATTATTACAAAATAGTCAAATACAACTTCACTAAGGTTATTCTAAAAAGTTTATACAATTATAAAGCTGTCCTTATAGAGTAATTTGAGAAAATGCATTATATAAGCACATTCTAAAAAGGCTATACATTTATAAAGCTATTCTTATAGAGTAATTTGACAAAATGCATTATATAAGCACATAGAGAAGAGAGTTAAGAAAATCTATTTACAGTATTTACACAAGGGGGCTCAAAGATAAATAATTGTAGGACATTTTGAGAGCAAGGGTACATTCCATGTGGGATATCAATGTGTTCTTGGATAATTTTTAGGTGGGGTAGACTATATGCACTGCCTCACCTTTTTACATTCTAGGTAGGATATCAGTGTATTCTTGTATAGTTTTAGGTATGGTGAAGACAGGAGCATTTCCACTTAGTAGACAGATGTTTGAAAAGCTGAGTTTTTTAATTTTCAGAGTTTGATATTGTTCTTAAAGAGGAAGGGAGAGAGTTCCAAGTCTTGCCAACAGTGAAGGAGAAGAGAAGTTGGCCAGCTGGACGTTTAGGTTTATTGATAGCAATCAAGTTTTGATGTTCGGATCTGAGAGTTCTATTGGGGATGTAGGGTGGAAGGATGTTATATAGGGCAGGACAGTTAGATGTCTGAAATATAAGTTTGTGCGCTGTGGTGAGCTGCAGATAGTTTAGGTAATTTGGTAGTTCAAGCCAATTTAGGGATTGAAGGGAAAGGCAATGATGGGTGGAATTTTTACAATTGGAGGCAAATTTAGACATTTTATTGTAGCAGCTTTCTAGTTTGGAGGTGATAGAGGTTGACAAGTTGGTTAGGAGAGGAGCAAAGGGAATTTTGCAAAAGCAGTTCTTTTGACTGCTTTACTGAAGACTGCCATTGCTATAGGTAGAAAACTGAAAATGTATGTTTTCCTTGTGTGTGTCTGTGTCTGTCCTAAAACCCCATGATTACTGTGGGGGAAGCATTAGCCCCTGACATGCATTCTTGAAGTAAACTAATAAACAACAGGTACAACTTCCAGGTTGAAAAGTGTGGAATGCCTCCCCCACTACAGAAATTGTTTAGAATGTTTTCTAAAGCATTCATAAACTTATATTTTGAGAAGAATGTTTTCATTGTATTGCTTTGATAAAGTGAATGTTGACTACTGTTCTTTGTCAGAGTTATCCTTTGTCACTGAAAATGTATGTAGCCGACTCAATGAGTAGTTTATGTGAAATGTAACAATGTGACAAAGCATGTGGAAATATTGAAACTCGTAAGAGTTCTGAATAGCTAAATAATATAACTTTTAAAAGATGAATGTGGAAATATTTTTACTGATGATAGGAAATAAATAGATCTTATCCATAATTTTGACAACCATCTCAATGAGATTTACTTTGTCAATGTCTGGTTGACAAAACCCATGATATTTATTAGACATTTGGTATTACACTTCTAAATTGAGAGACATTATGGCAGCTTCACCTACTCCACATATAGTATAGTCCTGGATCAAGTGTTTCAAGAATCCACATTATTTTAGCAATACTAGTTTATTACAGACCTCTCTAGTCTTCCATCTATTCCATATATACTCTTTTTTATACATCTTTATTAAATTTTTGCATCATAGACATAGGTACACATACAATAATAGAAAATAAAACTATCACAAACATTTTTCATTTTCTTGCATTATACATGTTTTCTTCTTAGCAGTTATCATTCAGTCAAACATTACATAAACTACTGAACTCCTGCCTAACCTCAAGCTTCACAACTCTTTTTGAACATTTTTCTGCATGCATTGTTGCTACAAATTCTATTTATTTCTATGTACTTTGTTCCTTCCCTTTTATAAAACCTTGTTTCCAGTTCTTTTATCTCCTTTACAGTGTTCAGTATTTTAATGTAGCTGGCTTAGATTTCAAGTTCCATTTTCAAGTAATTGGTTTTTGATAGCTAATAGCAATAAACTTTGTAAGGCTTTACCAAGTCTGGACAATTCAGGTCTTGTATCCCAGCTCAGAAGACTCACTTCACCAGTCACAACTATTAGCTCCCCCAACATTCCTGACTAAGTACTCTGTGTGGAGTTTTTAAAGTCTGCTAGCTCATTATATTACCTGCCCCTAAAAAACATTTTCCCATTTGCCTCTCACTGTCCTATCACACCTCTAGTATTTGCTGTCTACCTGAGGAAAAATGCTGTAAAGTCTGATTGGAGTATAAACATACCTCTGCAGACACTACCAACCAAATATCCTGTACCTTCTGAACTTTGTCTATACTTATAAGTCATATAGATGTCCTCCCATTGGTATTTTGTATATTGCCTTTCTGTTCTCTTTTCTCAAAAATTTCTAACATTCTCTGATTGATTCTTATAGTTATCATGTCATATGCCCTGCTAATTTTCTCTTTTTTTAACAGCAACTTCTGTTATAGAATCAGTCAAAAACTCTACTGAGCTGGTCTTTCACTTAGCATTGCCCTATCAGTTTCTCCTTGCCTGTACTCTGCTATCATTCTGTGGGAGGGAAGACACTGTTTAACTTCTAGTCCAAACTTTTATGAAGTGACATCCCATCCTGCTCATTTAACCTTTCCATCTCTAGTTATTTGCTCCAGATACATTTGTTCCTTTTCTGTTTTTCTTCACTAGATTTCTGACTCTACATGCCTATTTTCTGTTCTCACTTGCAGTCATTCCTATTGGAAAAATCTCCTTTCTTTATTCCCATATTGACTTAGTTCTTACTTTCTGCTATTTTATGAATATAATATTCAGTATGGTTGTTTTTATTCTCCTTAATGACCTCCATTCAAAATCCTACATTCTTTTTACCACTTGTACCCCCACTCCTCCCCCATTTTATCTTCGTCACTTCTTCTTTGGTTTATAATGTTCTCCTTGTGTTATGTACATGAGCCTTAACTGTGTAGCTCTAAAGTATCCCATCAAAGAAAGCAATCCCAACCACCTTTCTCTATAAGGCAAATCAATTTATCCTACTTAATTTTTTCCACTTCCTCTCCCAAATAAATTATTTCTATTGTTTATTACTAATTGTGGTCATAACTTTTCTGGTTGGTTAAAATATGCCTGACGTGTATATAAAACTATTCCATATGTCACACTGCCAGCCCAGCTATCTAGAATTTTGTAAGTAATTCTATGTCATTTATGAATATTGATATGATTTATACAGAACTGTATGTTATATATGGAGCCAAAATGTAACCACAGCATGCTCTGCTGGCTTAGAACAGAAATGTGTGTATGTATATATATATATATATATATATATATATATATATATATATATATATATATATCTATATACATACACACACACACACACACACACACATATATATATATATATATATATATATATATATATATATATATATATATATACATATATATATGTATATATATATATATATATATATATATATATATATATATATATATATATATATATATATATATATATATACTATATACCTGTGCAAATGTATGTTTTAATAGTAGAAACTGGAACATACAGAGTTAACTTGTAAAACTTCAAGAAAATAAGTTGAAATTAAAGTGTTTTACGATTGTGTCATAAAAGTTAGTTTCAATGCAGCAAGGAGACAGGATGTCTAGAACTAGGGTGCATTTTTGTAAGTGTTTTATTGTTTTATGTCTTCCAAGATCTGCAAAGATCTCAGAGATATGTATTTCTCACACAGAGAAGTTACATTCTGTTAAGTTTCTGTTTAGCCTGGGAACTGAAGTCAGGTGACAGAGTGATGTCACCCAAGCTAACCCAGGAGTAAAATGTGATATTAATTTAAGAACTCTCTCAGAGAGAGACTGTACATTTGGTTTTTTGTCTTGGACCTAGCAAAAGCATCCACTCATCAATATCTGCACTTGCCTTGCTAGTAGTAAGTAACTAGGGTACAGTAATTTATTTTAGATATAGTTAGGAATATAGCAAATATTAGTTTAGGCATTTTCTGTATTTATTTGAGACTTCCTGCAATGTTGTTTTAAAATACTTCATGTGATTTTTGAACTCTGACGTAACTGTGTTTGTTTATTGAGTATTGTTCTGTTCTTTTATTATTTATTATTAAATATATTGGAACCTATCTTTGTGGCTAATATTTGTGAGACATATTTGAGCTCTTAGGGTACTTGCATATGTATTTGGTGACACTGTACAGGCCACCCCTAATAGCCTGGCGCTTGGTCAAAACTATCATTTGAATTATTAGTAACATTACACAGTAGGATTGACACCCCTTGTTAAGGGCCTAGAGTAGCTGATAAGAGTGGTTGGTGGCAGTGATAACTACCTTATAGTCTGGACAGAAGGAGGCATAGCTACTAAACCTGTGCCAGCCTTTCCCAGGTGTGTGTGTGTATGTGTGTGTGTGTGTGTGTGTGTGTGTGTGTGTGTGTGTGTGTGTGTGTGTGTGTGTGTGTGTGTGTGTGTGTGTGTGTGTGTGTGTGTGTGTGTGTGTGTGTGTGTGTGTGTGTGTTTGTATATAAATCAAATCTCAAAGTGTGTATGTGTCAGCCACTTGGTCAGCGACATAAAGCACTGGTTAGACAGAGAGGGTGCTGGAGGTTTTGGCTTGACCACTCAGCTGAGATCTCAACCCTATAGCTGTGCCAGTGGGGAGTCTTATTGGGGATCTGGGGAAAAAAGGAGAAACCAGCCCCAGACTGACTCTGGTCTCTGTGTGCTCTTAAGGGAAATTGCACTTTACTGTGTGTGTACTTGTCATCCTCCCATTGTGTATGTCCCCTAGCTGTTGCCAGTGATAAGGACTGAGGCTCCTTGATTACTGGACCAGTGCAGGGGCATCACACCATATATAATCAAATATCATATTCTTAATTGATTTTAAAATAGTACTTGGCAACTATACCAGAAATATCTGGAATATATATAATAGTAATGAAGACAATAGAAAGAATTGCACGGATTTTTGTTTGTGATCCACCTGCTGAACTATTATTTTCCATCTTTGAATGTTATCTTTAAGTCTGTTTTCAACTTTTAATATGTATTTTTAATGCATCCATATAATTTGTTCCCCAACCGTATCTCTAAACACTTAATATAGTCATCCTCCCATAAATGGCCAGAAAGTGGTACATATAGATTGGAGTTCTACTCCAGTTAACACATTTAAATGAAAACAAATTAGTAAAACATAAAAGACACTCTGGACGCTTTTGGATGGAATATAATTAATCTGTACTGTCATAGTTTTTTTTTATTTACCTTGTAGTGTAATACTTTACCTTCACTTTATAACCCATCACTTTACCAAATGTATGCAATATCTGAAAGAACGTATCAATATCTCTGTCACGGTGAGCTGAATAAATCAATGTATCATCTGCAAGTAAGGATATTTTAAATTTTTCACCAAGTCCAGTGACCTCAGTGAAAGAGAATGATTTGCCACCATATTTTAACTCTACTACTGACTTATCATCCACTGCCCTTAGTACCTTCAAAAGTCAATAACACTTCCATTAAGTAATTCCATTCGACATTGTCAGAAGCTTTCTGCAGATCAAGAATCAATACCGCCTAAGGGTCCTTCTGTTCCTGCATCCTTCACATCAGCAAAGTTATCTTCTGTGCAAAAGCAACAAACTCACACTCAGTTAATTCAGTAATAGACTAGCTACCGTGTTTAATAATATCACCATGAAGAGCTTATAACTGTGATTTAAAACTGATGTTTATCTATATGATGAAGGAAGTAAACTGAGGGTAATGCTACTCAATGCCAGAAGTCTATTCCTCAAAATGCACGCACTCGAGGCACTTCTTAATATGGAGAAAATTGATATATGTGCAGTAACAGAAACCTGGTTTAAGGCTCCAGAGAGCACCCCAGCACTACCAGGCTACAACTCATACCATACATTTCGGCCACAAAACCCGGACCTAAATACAAAAGTCAGGGGGGGGTATCCATATTCATCAAGGATACCCACACCTCCAGGTTAGTGGCACAGCACGATGCTTCAGAGGTCATCCACGTGCAACTAACAATGGGCAAAACTGCTATTCAAATTATAGTTTGCTACAGATCACCCATTTTCCAGGATCCCCCACTCCGCATTCCTGGAAACACTGGGAAACATAAAGGTCCTACCAAACACCTTGATATTGGGTGATTTCAATTACCCAAACATTAACTGGGAGAACTACTTAAGTACAAACTCCCTTGATCAACATTTCCTAGAATTTATAAATTCAAATGCCCTGGATCAAATGGTCAACACTCCCATCAGAGGAGACAACATATTGGACCTGGTCATCACCAACATGGGCGACCGGTGTTCCACACTAGAGGTCAACCCCTCACTGGTTAGATCTGACCATAAACTAATCACTCTGGATATCCACATTCCACCACCACCCCCAGTCAAAGAAACTACCTTGAAAAACTTTTCAAAAGCAAACATCATGTTACTTAAGACCAAGGTGGGAAGTTTCAAAGCCCCATGCTAAAGGATAATGCTGTCCAAGCTGCAAAATCCTTTACTAATACACTCTACGGGCACCTACAAGAATGCATTGATTGTGCTGTCCCAAACAAAACAAGACTCACTCCTCTAAGAAAAGGAAACAGGTCTGGTGGACCCCTGCCATAAACAAGCTATACAGTAGAAGGAGGAAACTAGTACAGAAAAGAGTAAAATCCCAAGAAGGGAAGACATCCCTGATCAGTATCAGCAATAAACTACGTTCCCTCATAAAATCATCCAAGGCTAGCTTCGAAAGAAAAATTGCCATGGACTCCAAAGATAACCACAAGGCATTCTTTAGCTATGTCAAGAATCTAAGTGGCAATTCTCAGATCTGCTTGGAGTTAGTGCAGAATGGCACAAAATGCACTGAACCGACTGATATAGCCAGCATCCCGGCAGACAGGTTCAGTGCAAACTTCACCCCCCTCTCACCCCCAAAAGGGCCCATAACTGTACAGGAAGAATGTACTGCCCCTGAAATCACAGACACTCAGGTTAAAACAGCCCTTTCCAAAGCCAAAAACACAGCATCAATTGGACCGGACAGTGTCCCAGACTGTGTCCTACACAAGCTCAAAGATGAACTAACCCCTCACCTAAACACACTGTTTAAACTCAACCTGTGCACAGACTATGTGCCCACAGAGTGGCGCAGCAACGGTTATTCTGTTCCACAAAGATGGAGCCACACTGGACCCCGGGAACTGTCACCCTATAAGCCTGACTAGCTTAGTCTGCAAAGCTATGGTGCACATCATCATGGATTTCATTAACAGAGACATTGGGAACCTCCAAACAGTGGACCCTACCCAGTTTGGTTTTGTTAAGGGCAAGTCATGCCTCCTAAACCTGGTGGACTTCTTTGAGACAGTTACCAAGGCTATAGACGAGGGAAAGGTAGTCCACACTGCCTACCTAGACCTCGCAATGGCCTTCGACACCATTCCCCACTCAGGTATTATAGACAAGCTCACCAGGCTGAATATAAACCCCTGCATCACGAGATGGGTTGCCAACTGGCTCACGGACAGGACCAACATGGTAAGAGTTGCGGGAGCTAAGTCTGACTCTAAATCGGTTACAAGTGGTGTTCCCCAGGGCTCAGTCCTAGGACCCCTCCTGTTCAACGTATACTTCTCAGAGGTACAGGCAAGCGCAGGAGGACTATCGCTGACCAAGTTCGCAGACGACTGCAAACTAGGGGTTATAATTGACTCTCCGGCTAACACAGATATCCTCTAAAAGGATCTGACTGAGACAGATACCTGGTGTCAAAACCATGGCCGCAAGCGAAATGCCAAAAAGTGCATAGTCATCCCCTTTGGAAAAAACAAAGTACCCACAAACTACCACATAGGTGGTAGCCCCCTAAATACGGAAGATGTAATAAGGGATCTGGGGACTCAAGTAGATAGTAACCTCTCCTTTGATAATCACATTGCCAAAGTGGTTAGAAAATCCTTCTATGTGGCCCACCTAATCACAGAATGGTTTGCATCCAGATCGAAAGAGGTCATTGGGCCCCTCTATGCATCATTCATCAGACCTATCATAGAGTACAATGCCCCATTTTGGATGTACCTTACAAGACACCTGCAACAACTGGAAAGACCATGGAAGTACCTCACCAGGAGGATCACTGGCCTCAAACAGATGCCCTATGCAGCTCGACTGAAGAAACTCCAACTGTACTCAGTTGCATACCGCCTACTCAGAGGTGATCTCTGCCTGACATACAAGGCCATGTCCAACCCAGAACTGATGGACATGCTTCACCTAAAGAAAACCATATCCCCTCAAGCCACACGCTCCAGGGATCTAAACCTCACCACAACAATAAATAGGACATGCTGGAGGGATAGATTCCTGTCCCAGAGATTTCCCATGCTCTGGAACAAGATTCCAATCTACATTAGGCAGGGCTCCTCGCTAACCCTCTTCAAGAGAAACCCTAACGAGTGGATGGGAAACAGAAAGTTTACCCCAGGGATCACTTCAATGGCTGTGCTGGAAAGAGGCACAGGGAACTAATCTAAGGGGGCGGCAAAAGCCAACACATTCTGGCTAGGCTTATAAATGCCTTCGGGTAGATAGCCTAGTACCTACCTATGAACCTATGATGATTTTGTTCTTCCCTTTTTTAGGAATCAGTGTAGCCTGTTTTGTATGACTCTGATATCTGCTTAGTCTTAAGTCTGACTTAAATAATAATAACACTAGTATGGACCTCACCAGTTCTGATTGCAAACTCCAGAACACAATCAACAGACCATCATTCACAGGAGCTTTCTACTTAACCTACCCTTTTAATGGTTCACCAAACTCTTTTCAATGTAATTAATTTTATCGAACAGTCAGATTCCTACGTCTAATCCTCGGTAACTAAATTCTAGACTTAAACCTCTTGAATCACATTCAGAATTGCCATTTAGCTGAAATAGCTGTAATTTGCATATATCCCATGTTGCTTCTGACACAAGAGGTTTAAGGTATCACACAGTGGAAAGTCTAGCTTTGCTAGATTTTTCTTTTTGTGTTTTTTAACCAGTTGGTTTTCCTGTGTGACCTTTTCATTCATTGTTTTAGTTTTGATAACTAAATTCTGCAAAAAGCGTCTTATTTCAGGATAAAGTCCATGTGCAAACTGACAAAATAAGAATAGCCTGTTTGTTCTCAAAATGCATTCTGTCAGTAGTTGCTTACCTTTTTCCTGTCTTTCTATCATTTAAGTTTGAATTCTCACTTTTCTTTTTAAGGAAGATCGCTTCCAAAAATGCCCCCTCCACAGCCATAACATGCTCCACCCTCATTGATTACTGTACAGGAAGTTCTGCTTTCTTGCTGACATGCTGACATCACATTGGGGTCAGCAGAGTCTATAACCTAGTCAGCATGAGGGAGAAAGGAGTACAGGGAGACAATTTTCAGACTGGGGCAGTTTCATTTGCATTTTTGGTCTAATTTTCAGTTTTAAGGTTTGTTATATGTTGTTGGTTAATCTGGTCTTCAGTCCCACCCCACCCCCTGCATTCTGGGTTCCTTTTTTGAGGAAGCTAATGTGAAGGCTGTTTCTGTTTCTCTACCATAATGAGCGCATCGTGTGCAGCATTAATTCTCTGTAATATTGCCTAGCGTTACTGAATCTTACCTTTCATTTGTCCATGATTTTTTGGAAATCGCTTTTACCTCATATTTTTACCTTGACCACCCGTCATAATACTTTTGATTTTCTAATAAATCACTGAGGATTGCAGTTAGACACTAATGCTAGATATTACTGTTTTATAGTTCATTTTACCAGGAAAATCCATCCTAATGCAAAACCTGTTCCATTAATAAACATATATTGCAGTCGGCTTCTGTGCATTTTAAATAAAGAAAAAGCATGCACTGCTGAAGGAGCAAAAATAAACTCAAAGGTTTGAATCAAAACTTTAGTCCTCAGTCAAGCACTTTTGTCAAACAAGATTTCATCAGGACTGAGTTAAAAACTAATTTCTCCTAGTAATATACCATTCCCTATAGTCACATGGCACAGTGTAACAAATTGATGCAACCCAATAAATTACACAAAATGTTACACTAATTAAGCAATTAAAACACTTGTACTTTAAAATACTTTTGATATTGAGATGTCATTTTAAGCCAGCTAGCTTTCTAGCATCAGGTTTAATCTGCAATTTTAATTCTTTAATTTCTTGATAATTCTTAATATCCCCACCATACCATTATTAAGAACATTATCCAACACAAAAACAGAAAACCTCCAAAAATTATTACTTAACCCTGAATGCTTGCACATTTGTACAGTCTTTATTTTTAATTGCGTTGATATGTTCTGCAGCTCTTTCACAAAATTTTCTCTTTCCAATATAAAATACGCCACATTTTGAATATAGTACAATAAACAACTGCTTCAGTCTTACAAGTAAAAAAAAACAGTGGCTACTATTATTTCATCTATAAAAAGAAGTTATGTCTTACCATAATGTTCCATCTGTGTTGTAGATCTTCATTCATTACTGTTAGGACTTCGGTTCCGTTCTCGGAACCAACACGTCCGTTACCAAGCTCACACCAGCCAAAAACTCAGCTAAGACCTACCCACAATGCTCCTCTCATAGTCTCTTCAGATCGAGTTTGCCTGCCATTATAGTACAGAAGTAGTAAAAATGATATAAGGAGGATCTGTCTGAGCAAGGAAATCCTAAAGTCCACCAGGAGTCCAGGCAGGGGAAAGGATGGCGGGAAGTAATGAATAAAGATCTACAACACAAATGGAACATTATGGTAAGACATAACTTCTTTATCTGATGTTGGAAATCTTTATTCTTTCCTTACTGTTAGGACCGAGTCCCCAACTACTTGAGTCCTAGGTGGCCCTAAGGAAGGACATTCCGGAGCATCATAGAACCAAAGGATGCTCGTCCCCTGGAGGCCAAATCCAATTTGTACTGAATGATAAAGGTATGAGGTCTTGCCCAAGTGGCTGCTGCGCAGATATCATCCATAGAGGCTCTGGAAGGAAAAGCCACTGAAGTAGCCATCAATCTAGTAGAGTGAGCCTTTATTCTGGAAGGTAAGGCCACTTTGTTCTGATGGCAGATAAAAGCAATGGTGTTTCTGAGCCAAGAAGATAAAGTCATTTTGGAAACAGGCTTACCCAGTCTGGGTCCTGCAAAAGCTACAAACAGTTGATCCATTTTTCTGAAAGATTTAGTTTTGTCCAAGTAGAAACTAAGTTGCCTATGAACATCGAGGGTATGCAGAAGGTATTCCCCTCTATTTGAGTGATGAGGAAAGAAAACCGGTAGGTCAGTAGATTGATTAATGGAAAAACCAGAAATGACCTTGGGCAAAAAGGAGGGGTCAGTACGTAGGGACACTCTTTCCCTGTGGAAAATCAAGTAAGGTCTCTTGACACTCAAGTCCTGCAACTCAGATACTCTTCTCGGTGAGGTAAGGGCTATTAGAAGGAGAGTCTTCCAAGACAAAAATTTTATATCACAGGAGTTAGAGGGCTTGAAGGGAGGACTTGTTAACGACTGGAATACCAAAGACAAGTCCCATGGCTCTATAGGAGGCTTGACCAGAGGTTTAATATGTAATACTCCTTTCATGAAGGTTTTGCAGAGTCGGTGAGGCATAACAGAAGAATTGTCAATTCCATTGTGAAAATTTGCAGTAGCTGCTAAATGTACTGTAATTGTCAATGCTGAGGCTTCTGCGTGTAAAAGGGTAGACAAGTATTGTAGGATCTTCTGAATAGGCATGGAAAAGGGGTCTATATTATGCTCTTTGGCCCGTCTAGAGAACCTAGACCACTTACTAGAATAAGTTTTCCTGGTGGAAGGTTTGTGTGAAATCAGAAGAATCTCACAAACATGGGATGAAATATCAGGTAGCCTGGCAATCATTGGAAGTGGAGAAACCAAGCTGTGAGCTTGAGGCTGTGGAGATTGGGGTGAATCAGTCCCTGAGGATGAGACAGCAAACCTTGGGATTGATCCATGATCCACGGGCTGTGAATCAGATGAGGCCATAAGAAAGGGAACCAGACTTGACGGGTCCAATAAGGAGCAATGAGGATCACTCTGCTTCTCAATCTTTGAGCTTTCTGGAGGAATTTTGGGGTCAGGAGAAATGGGGGAAGGCATACAGCAGACCCGGGGGCCAGTCGTACATCAGAGCATCCCTCAGTGATTCCCCCTGAGGAGGGATCAGGGCAAAATAGCTCCTGTGTTTCTTGTTTAGGGGAGAAGCAAGCAGGTTGCAGCAAGGCCTGCCCCAACGGTGGAAGATCTAATCCGCTATTATAGGACTGAGGGACCACTCGTGAGGCATCAAAATGTTCCTGCTCAGATTGTCCGCAATAAGATTGGAACTCCCGGGAATGTGTGCTGCTGTGAGAAAGTGGTTGGAAGCCATCCCCCAGTGCCAAATTCTCATGGCCTCCTGACACAGGGGGTAAGACCTGGTTCCGCCTTGTTTGTTGATGTACCAGACAACTGACATGTTGTCCGATTGAATTGGAATGTTCCTGGAATGAAGTGATGTGTGAAACACTTGCAATGCTAAGAGAACTGCCCTCAATTCCATGACATTTATGTGCAAATTAGCCTCCATGGGGGACCAGGTGCCTTGGGCTGTCTTTTCCTGGAAATGCCCCACCCCACTTTAACAAGGAAGCATCCATGGTCACTGTGGCCCTGGGCTGGGGAAAGTTGTGAAAGAGCCATTGTACCTAGTCTCATCTGCCAGCCAGTAGTGGTAAGGTAGGTATGGTTTGCTACATAGATCCCAATAGCTGTAGTACAAGCGTGCTGGTACAAATGTGTGTGGAATGAGGACTTGAATCTGGCTCCAGTGCTCTTGTGATTTGTCCATGTTGATCGTGATACTGAGTGTAAGAAAACTGGTAATGAGTATATTCCTGGTAGTGGCGGTAAGCCAATTGTTGAAAAAACATGGACTCTGAATCTAGGAGATGAGCTACTGATGAGCTGCCATACATTGGTGAACACCTGGGGGGGGGGGCTGTCAGACCAAAAGGTGTACCTACCTGAACTGATGATTGGCTCCCAACCAGAAGCGGAGAAATCTCTGTGAGCATTTGTCCATCTTTGGGACTGCTGGGGATGACTCTTTTTCTTAGCAGCTTCTCGATTTCTAAGGCTGCATCATCCCTCTGACTGGTTGGGACATCGGGGATTAATTTTACGGGTCTGGGAGTGAGATCGAATGGGATATAATAGCCTCTGGATATTATTCTCTGCACCCATGCATCCTTTGTTATGATTTGCCAGGCCTGTAGGTGCAGGGAAAATCGACCCTTGACTGCTTCCAGAGGAAAGCAATCGGGCTGCTGTTCAGGAGAACTGGAAGGGTCAGCCAGAGAAAGAATCTCTAGCAACCTGGTTGCACAGACCCCCTGTGCCCCGAAAGGGGCGTCTTCTGCATGAGTTGCCCCCACTGCCCTGGGGGGATTGCTCATCATGAGTGTCATGAAAAGATCCTTGGGACTTCCTAAAACACAATTTCCTCACCTCTGATTCCTGGAGTAGGATCTATGGGGGGTGGAAAAACATATGCTCACAGCAGACAAGGTCTTTCCATCCTTCTCACTACGTGACAGTGTGTCTCTTACTTTGGGACCAAAAAGGAAAGATTCGTCAACAGGCACGTTGATGAAGGAAGATTTACGGTGGTCCGCAAAGTCACATAAACTCATCCAAGCATGCCATCTCATGACGATGCCTGATGCAGCTGCTTGAGCTACCCCCTCAGTAGTGTGAGAGATAAAGCGCATCAAGGAGTTCAAGATGGATTCCAGGGTAGCGAGGTGAGAGGCAATAGTATCACGCACCTCCTCAGACAGGCCCCCTGCCAAAGAGGCAGACATTTCTGAGATTAGGTCTCTGAAGGAGACAAGTAAAGTGTGCCAAATAATTCAGCAACTGAATGGCAAAGGTTGCTGAAGCGTAGTCCCGCTTCCCCAGCTTGTCCATAGCCCAAGACTCCCTGTTTGGGGGATGAACAGTGGAACTATCTTCTGCCAGTTCCTTCTTGGTGGCTGCCGCCACGACCATGGAATCAACTATCAGTTGTTTGGACCAATTGGATTTGTCTTCAGGAGTGAATAAAATGTTGGCCTCCAGGGGACAGGTTCTGTGTTGTCTGGAGCCTTCCAGGCACACTGCACAATAAGTTTAATAAGCTCATCTGCAGGTGGAGTCACCCAGGAAGTAGATGGCTGAGCACAGAAGGCCTGCAAAAACACTGATTCCTCTGAAGAAGGGTTGGAGAGCTTCCAGTCTCCCCTCTGCTTGAGGATCTCGAGAATGTCTCCAAATGAGACATCTTCCGGGGAGACCGTGGGGAACCTTCTCCCTCATCAGAGTCTGTCTCTTTGGTGATGGATTTCAGAGGGGAATCAAGATGCTTCCTCTTGGAAAGTTTCTTCCCTGATGGCTCCACAGTGGGATCTTCTGAGGAGGACTCCGGAGAAAGGGTTCCCTTCAAGGGAAGGTCTTGCAGCTCCCATGCTCAGGATCCCAGAGTAGGGGGTTGGGACAACTGCATGCTGGGAGGGGTCTGATGTCAATGCCAATGGTGCCAAGTGCGAGCCTGTTGAAGCACGGACCCTGTCCATCACCTGGAAAGCAGGTCTGCCTGAGGAGGGATGGGAGCCCAGAACCAAGAAGTACAATCTCAGAACCCGGGTCACATCCCACACTGAGGAGCCCGCCTCTAATTGAGGAGCTCCGAGAGGACTGGCAGCTGCTGGGAGAGCTGTGGCCATAGACGGCACCACTGAAAAAAATAGGCACTGAAGTAGGTGCCACGGTGCAGACAGCCCAATCACTGCGCCGAGAGTGCACCAGTTCCAAAGGAGCTGTTGCACCAAGAGTAATCTGTGCTGACAGAGAAGCCTCCACTTTCGGAGCTGAGACAGAATGCACCAGGATAACCATCAGTACTGAAGTTTCCAAGACCTGGGAGGAGGCCGGAGGAGGATATACCGGTGAATATGCCGTGAGAGCTTCCACTCCAAGGGGGAGGGAAGACCTGACCAGGGTGGGTAATCCTCTAGCTGCCAAAAGCTGGTCCACAACCCTCACTACATCTTGTTCTGAAATACTCTTGGTGGATCTGAAGGAAGCTGTCGATGGAGATTTTGGCCTCTCAAGAATTGGGCTAAATTGTTGTCCCAAAAAGGGGTCATAAGAGGCAGAAAACTTGGTTCTGAGAAGGTGCTCGACCTTTGGAACTGATGGTGTCAGTATTGGTGGAGCCATATAAGATATCGGCACCGTGGCCAGAGATGGTGCCGATGCAGGTACAGTAGTTGGAGCCTGTGTGAAAAAGAAGGTCGGCACCAAGGGGGATGGTGCTGAAGCTGGTACAGTGGTTGGAGTCTGAGTCAAAATTAGAGGCGGCACTGCGGGAGAAGACATGGACCCTGGTGCCGAAGCTGTCTGCGTCAAAGGCGCGGGAGAAGCCTGGTGTCGACTCGGTTCCGAAGAGGATGGAGATGTCAGAACCGAGTGACTCCCTTTCTCTTTGTTATTTCACGTCCTTATGCTTTGCAGGTGGTGAAACCTCCATCCCAGAAAGAGCAGTGTTTTCAGCATATCCTTAAGAATAAGTTTGTTCCTGCGTTCAGCTTGAGTTCTGTTGCTGAAGGTAGAACAAATGTCACAGGAAATGTTAAGGTGGTCAACGCCCAAACAATAAACACACCGGGCGTGACCATCAGAGTTGGGCATTTTACGCCAACACTTATCACACTGCCCAAGCTTGACCTTATCTGACATAATAACACGCCAATATACCACACAATAAACTAAACTACCAAACAAGAAAGATAAAGGGATAGTATTGTTTTGTTTTTTTTTTTTTTTACAGAAGGCTAAGAAAAAAGTACCAACAATGGTACTAAGAAATACCAGAAGGGTAAGAGGAGCACCTACTTGGAAGGGAAGAGCGAGTAGTACCAACGATGGTACGAAAGAACTACCAAGGTAGTGGGTAGGGTTTAGTCAGAAAATAAGAGAGGTAAAGACAAGGAATAACCTTAGACTAGGACGAACTGACTAATAAACACTTAAGAGCTAGAAAAAAACACAAAAACTACACTTAGCTGGAGAGAAGGCTTGGCACGTCTGACAAGGAATGCGATAAACGAGATCTGAAGAGACTATGAGAGGGGCATTGTGGGTAGGTCTTAGCTGAGAGTTTTTGGCTGGCGCGAGCTTGGTAATGGCCGTAACAATTCTGAGGGTGGAACCAAAGTCCTAACAGTAAGGAATTAATAAAGATTTGCAGCATCAGATCTAAAATTTGCTGCCCTTCACAACTAACAGTGGGTGAGAAAATCCCACTGCTTCCTGAATCCATTGGAGAACATAAAGATCTTCCGAACACTCAATATATTGGACGATCAACTACAGCCCCAGACTGGGAGCACACATGGACTTAAGCATTAGCCCAAAGGTTCCTGGCCCACAACCACTCAAACATTATGGAACAACTAGTCACCACTCCACCAAGAGGGGAAATTTACTACTCAAAATCATTACCAACACAAGATTTTATGTCTATACCAAGAGTATACCATGGTCAGATATATCCATACATGGTACACTACTGCCCATCCCAGCTCAACCCCACCCCAGCCCAGAAAAACCACAGTGAAAAACACACCAAGCGAATCTCGACTTCCCACCCCCACTTGGAATCCTTCCAGTGGGCAGGCCAGTGGAAACCCAGGAAATCCTGGATATCTCCCTATAAACGCATTCTAATGGACATCATTTGGAATGCATGAATCATGCTATCCAATTTCCATCAATCAAAGGCAGGCCAAACAATCATCCAACCCAGTCTGAAGTCAAGTGGAAACAACTGTACAACAGAAGAGTGACATGATAGAGCATGATCCCAAAAAAACCCTAAAAGGAAGGCATATAGATCAGTACTAGCAAAAAAAACAAAAATTCATAAAAAAAGCTTGCCAAAAAATTGGAAGGGAAACACAAGACATCAAAGACAATCATCAGACCTTTTTTAGGATGTTAGAACTTGGGATGCAACTCCCAGAAGAGTTTCACTGAATTGACAAAACAAAAATAATTACAACCCACAGACTTCATCTGCACATCCTGGCAACTCCCAAACCTCCATCACCCCCCCCCCAAAGAGCCAGGATCTTTCCTGGCAGAGTGCAGCCTCCCGAATGATGCTCTCTCCCCTCTCAGCCCTCCCAAGCAAAAAAAAACACTGACCATGACCAGATGGATGGGTCTCGGGCCTCTACATGAACTAATCAAGAAGAATAAATTTCCTTTAACTGCTGTACAATCTCAGCCTCACTACAGGATATTGCCGAATGGCGTACAGCAACAGTGGTCCCACCCACAAAGGTGGCACCTCCGGACCCTGGAAACTAACGCCTCGCTCATAAGCCTGACTAGCCTAGTCTGCAAGGCTATGGAAGGATCATCATGGAACTCATAAACAAAGACACATTGGGGACTACAGACACTAGATCCTACCCAATTTGGCTTCGTCAAGGGCAGATCCTGCCTTTTTTGAACCTGGTCGACTTGGAAGAAGTCACCAAGGCCATAGATGAAAGGAAGGTAGTCTCTCTTGTGTGTTCGGTAGTTCAGTGGTACAGGCCAGGCTCACCAAGTTGCTGGCTCACCAAGTTGGAGAAAGCACTATTCGACTCTCAATGACATTCTCTCCAGCACACACAAATCAAACAAAAAGGTCACAATGAAGGACTTAGAGGCACCCATGATCTAAGCTATTAAAAAAAGCAAGGTGTATAGTCATACCCTTTGGCAAAAAAATGTGCCACCAAATTACCCATAGTGGGTAACCATTACAATACAGAGAAAATAATTAGGGATCTGGGACCAAGTTGATTGTAAGTCTCCTTTGACAACCACATTGCCAAAGTGGTTTCATAACAAAGGCTCCTGCTCTGAATATAATTCCAATTCAAGTTAGGCAGAACCTTGATGAGAACCTTGATGAGTGGATGTTTGTCCAGGTTTACTTTTCATTCACTATTAGACAGAGGCACAGTAGAGTAAAACTTTAAAAAGGCAAAAGTATACTCAAAAATCAAGGGCGCGTGGCGTAACACAATCGGGCTAGGCTTATAAATGCCCCAGGGCAGATAGCCTAGTATGAACCTATGAACCTAAATCTACACCATCTTCAAGAACCCCATTTAAAAGTACCCTTTCTAGGAAGCTCAAAATACATTGGATGCTCTAAATACCCATGTGTGACATCCCACCTCTGGGCCAGTAATCGAGGAGCCTCAATCCTCACCAATGACACTGGTGGGGGGCAGTCACTTGGAACAAAAATAGATACACTCAGTATTTCCAGATGCAGCTCTCTGCACCAAGCACAAATTACCTTAATAGCACACAGGGAACACAGTCAGTCCTGGAGCTGGGTTTCCCTCTCTCTCTCCAGGTCAGTCCTGTGGCTGGATTTCCCTCTGTCTCTCCAGGTCCCATGTAAGACTCCCACTGACACAGCTGTAGAGTTGAGTCCTTAGCCAAGTGTTCCAAGCCAAGTCCTTCACCACCCTCTCTCTAAAACCAGTGCTCTGTGTACCTGCTTCAAGAAGCTCACATACACACACACACACACACACACACACACACACACACACACACACACACCTACCTGAAAAGGCTGGCACAGATTTACTAGCTGTGCCCCCTCTGCCCAGACTATAAGGTAGATACTTCCACCACAGCACTCCAAAGCCAGCTATTCTAAGGCTCTTACCACAGTATCCAATTATACTTAGTAAAATTAATACTAATACAAATGTTAGTATTCAGATGAAATGCAAGGCTTTCAGGAGTGGCCAAAGTGTCACCAAATAAATGCAAGTACCCTCAAAGGTTAAAATATTCCCTAAAAGACTAGCTACAGTGAAAAAATAAATATATTTAATAATAAATAATAAAAAGAACATGAAAATACTGAATATCTATTTACAATAAATACCAAGGTTCCATTCACATGAAATATTAAAAATAACACTGATGGAAAGATTCGCAGATACAGAAAAACAATACTTAACTAATCTTGTCTGTTTTTCCCTGACTGATCTAAAGAATTACTGTCCGCTAATTCACTTACTAGAGCAAGGCAAGATGACGTGGGTGAGTGATCCTTTGTCAGGTTTCACAAACAGAGTGCACTGAGACTTCTGTCTCATCTAGTTTTAAAACATCATTTCAGTGCTGGTTTACAGAATGACATTGCATACATCTGGTCACCTGACTTCTGGTTCAAACCCTACCCCACTTTACTAGAAATTGATCCAGAATCTAGCACATATGTGTCATAATACACACACATAGAGCTTTGCTAAGATGTGTTCCAGCATCTGGAAGCTGTAAAACCATTTCAAAAATTTCCACCCTTCCAGGATAGCAATTAGTTCACCCCTAAGGACAGTACAGTAGGATTCCTAGTCCTGGTTTTTACAGACATTTTGTCTCAGGCTGCAATCAGAACTGTGAGATACAATCTTTATGGCCTAAACCAGATAATTTAATTTCAGACTATTTTTCAAAGTTAGCTGGACTGAGATTAACATATTATCTTCTGGTATCCTCTGTTGCAATATATTCATGTCAACAATTACAGTACAATCTGACATACAGGTGTGTTTCTTTTCTGTCCAGTAGAACCCACTGTTGGTACATTTTTAACACAAGCAGCTTTACAAATACATTTTCAACACAAGCACCTGTACAAATCAGTTTGATATACAAATGGCATGTAATTTTTTTACAAAACTCCATCTAGCTATGCTGGCATATGTTACACATTCACTGCCTTACTTCTCCTGGAATAGCTGGTAATATCTCACATCTTCTCACCATGTGCCAAGAAATTTTTCAAGTTACATCCCTTTTTTCCCTGCAAATCTTGGGTTCTGTCTTTTTTCCAATTATTTCTGGACAAGCATAAAAACATTCTCCAATTGTTAGTAATATTTTGTAATATCTTTATTAGCAATACCGTATGTTAACCCAAATGCACTAGTAAAACCCTTACACATACTAGCCTTCTTCATTGGGCCACTATTAACCACATCCCTACCGTTATTAGTTAATAAGGGTCTGTACTTACTATCTCTATCATGCGCCACTTCGTCAAATATTTTATTAATAAAAGTTTCCTTGTGTCCTCTTTCAAGCAACATACTTTTTAGACATCTAAGATTTTCCTTAAAATTCACGTCCTTAGTAATTAACCTGGATATCCTTATAGCTTGAGATTTGACTACATTAGTCTTTGTGCATACTGGATGTCTACTGCTTACCTGGGCAAAAGGTTGTTATTTGCAAAATTTCTTGGAATGTAGGTATTTAGAGCACCCAATGTATTTTGAGTTTTTTAGAAGGGATACTTTTAAATGTGGTTCTTATAGATGCTGTAGATTTATTTATGATGGGCAGCAAATTTTAGTTAGAAATGAAATAATAATAGCCATTGGTCTTTTTACTTGTAAGACTGAGGCAGTTGTTTATTGTGCTATGTGTGAAATGTGGCACATTTTATACTGGAAAGACAGGAAATTTTGTGAAAGAATTGCAGAACATATCAATGCAATTTAAAATGAAGATTGTACAAAAGTTTTGCTTAAACATTTTGGGTTATGTAACAATTTTAGGAAGTTTTATTTTTGTATTGGATAATGTTCTTAATAATGGTATGGGTGGGGATATAAACAATTGTCTTGAAATTAAATCATTAAAATGGAAGATTAAACTTGATGCTGGAAAGCCACTTGGCTTAAATGGGCATATCAGTATCAAAAATATTTCAAAGTATGCGTTTCAGTTGCTGTAACATTTTTTGTAATTTATTGGGTTGCATTGATTGGTTGTATTGTGTCATGTGACTGTAGGGAATGGTGTAGTATTAGTAGAAATGATATCTGAAGTCGGTTCAGATCAAGTCTTATTTGATGAAAGTCCTTGACGGCGGGTTGCATTTTTTAATCAAATCGAGTTTCTTTTTTGCTCCTTCTGCAGTGCATGATTTTTGTTTAGTAAGTGTTGCGCTTTAAATCTTAGACAACAGCTTAGCCTTTTTTTCTTGTGTGGATCATTAACCTGCTATGTACTTACTTACAAAAAAAAAAGCTCCAACTTTACATCATCAAAGAGACAAGCATGATGATGCAAAGACAGAAAGTACTGCTCCTGAAAGTCTGTGGAGAGACAAGTTTGAGATCAGGAAATAACAGTAAAATGAAACAATCCACAAAAAAAAACTGAGCCCAACTGAAAAAACAAAAAAATATGGAAAGAAGAAAAGACACACACAAAACCAACAAAAATTCCAAAGTAAAAAAAAGTATGAAAATGGTATGATGACAGCTTCAAAGTTAAAATCTTCTTTTTAGACAGAACACTGCAGACACAAAGGAAAGCTTTGCGCTGTGCTGTAACCTGCCTTCTTCAGTGAAATGAAACAATGTAATATCAAGTAAATTAGATTTGCAGAAAGAGAAACAATCCAATCATCAATGACGAAAGAGAAAGACTGCTGGTGCACACAAAAAATACTTGCTTGATACATTCTGTTGAGCTTGATACATTGTTTGATAATATTCAGCTATCGACACCTGATTTTTGCTAACACTCCTTTCATCCTCATTCATCTTATTTGCTATAATCCTTTATGCGGCTGTTGTTGAAGTTGGACCATCAAAGATTTTTTTTGAAGAATGATAAAATTGTTAATTTCTTAAAAACTGACTTAGAATTTCATCCTTCATGTCTAACATCCTCTTTAGAACCCATTTTAACCTTCTCAGTAATATAATCTTCACCTTCTGGTAACCTGTTTTGCAGCTCCCCCAGTTTCTTTTTTAACTAATTAATTTGTCCCTTATGGTTTCTATTCAGCTTTGCCTTGTGAGAACACACCTTCTTTTTTTAACATTTGCCAAAAATTGATCCCACTCTGCTAGTAATATTTGATGGTTACTCTCGGTCATAAGTATGTTGAGCTTTTTTAGCTCACTGCACCAAACCCTAAATATTTCCATTTTTTTGAAAACCAGTAGGAAATCTCCAGTGTTTCTCAAAACAGGAATGTTCCACCATGCAAACAACATATTCCTTTAAGCCATTATATGATATGGTATTAACATTTGGAATATCTTAACATTATTCACTAGATGTGTATGTTCATTTGTTAGGTATGTATATGACTGATAACTGTTTGAATCGTATATACACTGCTCCATGGACAGTTTAATAGCAGACACAGCGGTAAGACCCATTATGTTCAAATACACTGTTATATCCCTATTTTTGGAAAGTGTCTCATTGTCAGGTCTCTGTTTACCTCTGCTGTACTCGTATCTGTATTCTAGTTCTCCATATACACTGTAAAACCTTCCTGAGATACAGTCATTTCATTAACATTTTTTTAAATCTTGAAATTCCACTTGCACAATTCTCTGTAGGATATAATCCAGGAAGAGATGGTATTCCTCTAGAAGTTTTGAAGTTAAGAGAGAAAAAAGTGATAATGATCTGGAATGTTCCGCTTAACAATATTTTAAAAGAAGGGACAGTACTAGCATATTGAAAAAAAGCTGTAATTACTGGACTTCTCAAAGAGGGCAAAGACCCTTCAGACCCAGCTTCATACAGACCGAGTTCAAATCTGAACCATGATTTAAGGTGCTTATGTCTATACTAGCTAAGAGAAATGCCAAGGCGTTGCCAAAGCTGACTGTTATGGATCAATGTGGTTTTGTGGAGGGGAATTAAACATATTATAACGTTAATGAAGATGATCCACAGCAAACAGAGTGCAAGAAGATATTGCTGTTGTTGGTGGGTCTTGGTGCAGAAAAGGGATTTTATGAGTAGGACAGTGACAGCATTTGCATTCTCTGATAGAATAATGGGGTTAATTAGGAACATTTGTAAAGGGTAAGAAGCAATGACCATGGTGTGCTGTTTCTCTCTGACAAGCTGTGTTTGAGCAGAGGAATCATGGCAGTGGTGTCCCCTTTGTTATCTGCATTATTCCTAGAGCAACTGGAAAGAACATAAGGGACTCACAGAAATAAGTTAATAACTGGTATTCTTCTGAAGAAAATTAGCCTTATTTTGTACTTGGTAGTTCCAGAAAAGGATATTTTAGTGTTGTGGAATATTTCAAATCAGGTTCACTTTTTTTCTTTCGGATATAAAGTAAGTCAAGATAAAACAAGGGCTTTAATGATAAGCTGTGTTCCCAAATGGGAGCTGTTTCAGCATTACCCCTGTATACCCCCTGTATACGGGCACATTTTATAATGAAGTGTTTATATGTATAGATTAAAAAAGATTCTATTATGGCAGCTAAAGATACACTGGAAGAGACTAAACAAAAGATAATACAAAATTCAGATGTTGGAAGCTTTTGATTCGGGATATAAATAGTAAGGTACAAGCAGTGATTTTTTTTTTTGTAGCCTGTTTATTACCGTATGCAGGCCAGGCATATTTTTATCAACCAGAGGAGAAACCGTGGATGGTAATTAATAAATAATTGAAGGAATTTATTTGGAAGAGAAGAGGGCAAACTTTAAGTGGGATACTGCATAATCTCTAGAAACTTGCTAACTAACAGTACCCCCTCCTAATAAATGCCCATAATACGTAGACCCACAATTGGCTTTGGTTGCATGGCTAGGTTATAAAGGCCCTGGTAGTCATTAGCCTAGTATATACCTATGAATCTGTGTATACACTAAATTGTGACCCTGATGTTGCACCCAAGTAATCCTTGGCCCCTACATAGCATGCTGGTTCATGGCACCTACCATCGCCATCTTCTAAGCAGTTGCCTCCTCAATGTATTCTGCTAGTTTTTGGTAACTGTCTTAATCTGACTTCAGAATTTTTGTTTTACATTGGCAAAGAAATCCTTTACCATTCTCACTTCATTTGCAACCATTTACTTAGAATGTGGAAATTCTGGCATTTGCTTATCACTCGCTAACTTGGATTCTCTCTGTTTCAGCACACTCGATTTCTCTACCAGATTATTTCCTTTTTTAGTTTTCCTCCTGAATTAAGTTACGTAAATCCATTCTTCACTCCTTCTTCAAGACACACACCTCTCTATGGCTTAAAAGATTCAACTTTAGACCACAAGTTTAACTCATGCTGAGACCAAGGAGCATGTCTTCTGTCTAAAGCACCTTTACTGAAAATGACTTGATGTTCATAGAATGAACATTTATTTTTATGGCACATATTTCACACATAAAAGCATGTTGAGGTAGTTTAAAATTAGTGATATGATACCCATTATGTACCTAGTGTATAGTGAGGGTTGTTGTTCCTGCAGTGGGTAACCCTAGAAGTATCTTGTGTAGAATCTGTTAATGTCAGAGTCCAAAAGTTCCATGTCACAATCACGAACATCATCCAGTCTTTCATCAATACCCACTATGTCCTGTTTGGGAGTATGGAGTAGCCATAAGGTAGAGAACTAATCCTGGCAGCCCCTTGTCCACCTTACTAATGCATGGTAATCCTAAGCCTTTTCCTACCCCTGCGTATTAATTTACAAAGAAACCTTTTCCTAACAATGTTACTATTCAAACAAATTTGGTCTGAAGTGATTGTTAGGGTTAGTGTTTAGCCGTTGGAAAGGATACTGTTTGTTTCCTTTTTTGATCACTTTTCTTTTTTTTCTCCATTATTTTGTTTTTTTTAACTGGGTTTTATTATTTAGTGTTTTAGTCTATAATCATAAATTATGTATGTGGACTTTATAGTAAATTTCAGCAAGAAGATACATTGGTTAAGTAGCTTTGTATAATGTATCGTTGCTGGATACCTGGAAGTATCTGTTGTCTAGGCCAAAGCAGTTACATTCTTTCCTGAAGTCATCAGGAGGTTTTTCTTATAAATGTTGAGATTCCCTGAGTTTCCTGGCATCATTGGGGAGAGGGAATTCCATGCTGCTATGCTGGTAAAACGTTTTTCTCCTAAAGCCTTATTGAGGGTGTGGTCTAACCAGAGTGGGGGTATCTTTACTGGATGGCCAAAAGATGTATATCACAAACTGAGTTTGACACTTAGGGGTTTGTTCCATCATGTGTTTTTGGAAAGGGTAAATTATTCATCAAACAGCATAACAGAATGTCTTTGGTAAGTTAGTGTGGAGATGTGATTTTCTTGTAGACCATTGTTAAGAATTAGTCGACATTATTTATTGAGTCCCAGATAACATTGCTGTGGATTTGCTATAGTTAATAAAAACAAATCCTGGCTTTTGGCTAATTCCAAATGAGGCCTCATTCTGCAGCTCTGTTTAGAGTATGGAGTTTGCAGTGAGTTGAGCTGAGGATAATAATATCATTCGTGTAAAATTGGCAGTTAAATTGATGGTAGATAATAGAGGTGGTTGTTTATATACTTGCTGATTTACACTTTTTGTGTGCTCTAGCATAGACTAGATTCTGACCTGCTGAATCTGGTTCTGTTTGTTAAATTGAGCACTAAACCAGGTTATCTTGTGTTGGAGAGGCACCCCCTGCACCCTTGTGGCAGGAGAGTGCAGTTAGTACTCATCTGATTGAAGGTTGCTGGAGACAGGGCTCAGTTAAATTGTTTAATTCAATTTGCTCACTGTTTTGACTCACCTCCACAGAGTTAGGCAGTCAGCCAATGCTCTCCTATATTCATCTGTGCAATCCAAGGAATCCATTGCATTTTGCCAACTATAAGCACAATTTTATACTGTAGTTTGCACTTTTAAACTGTATTTTTGCTATATTGCTGATTTTAAAAACTGTTCTTGCTGATTTGTTACACTTTTTGTCTGCTGTAGCATAGATTAGATTCATACCTCCTGAATATGGTTCTGTTTGTTAAACTGAGCACTAAACCAAGGTATCATTTGTTGGAGAGGACCCCCTGCACCCTTGTGGCAGGAAAGTGCAGTTAGGACTCATATGAATGAAGATTATTGGCACAGGGCTAAGTTTTGAGCTTTTTCTGGGTTAAATTGTTGAATTCAGTTTACTCACAGTTGCTACATAAGGCCCATATTTGCACGGGTTTGCAGTTGTTTTAAAACAGCTCCACAGAGTTAAGCAACCAGCCAGTACTCTGCTGTATTAATCTGTTTACATATAGTGCACCTCCGCGCAACATCGAGCATTACTGCACAGTGGGGGTAACCATTGGCGGTTATAGACACAAAAACTTCAGTAGATAAATTTTCCCATAGTAGCTGCCCGTGATCCGGCTGAGAAATCTTTAAATTGCACTTAGCTGCTCAGAGAGCACCTCAGCACTTTTGCTCTTAAACAGTCACCAAACCACCAAATCTACAATAGTCTCATACCATTTAGAAAACCCCTGCTAGTATAGACTCTTTATAGAGCTCCCCATTAGTATAGACCCCATTTAGAGCACCCAGTTATACCACACCCCTCCATTTTCTCTCCCCACTGTAAAAACAGGATTTAACCTAACATTATGGATGGTTGGTTGCCCTCCATTTCTCCTACCAGCCTGATTGACATGGGTATCATGAAGCAGTGTAGCAACTGCCTCATATACACAATAACCCTCTACTTCTAAATCACCCAAGTACAATTTGTGAGAGATATATCTACACTAAGAATCTGGAATCCTTGCTCTCTCGTGCACAGAACAGTAACAATGAAGAGGTAGTCAGCTCACATACTACACCTCCTATGCAAACCATTGCACTCAGCACATAAGTCATCATATGCGGAGATACTCACCAGCAACCTACATAAACACTAGAGACCTTCCAAACACAAACATGCTACACCTAATACAGCACTCAGTACACATAAAAACACAAGCAACAGTGTCTCACCAAATAAGCCCCTAAGGCAAAGCACATCAAAACCAAATTTTTCAGTTGTAGGTGACTCCATTGTGAGAGACACAGATATTCCACTCACCAGGCTGGACAAGGAGAAGGTTACAGTCAGCTGTCTGTAGGGTGCCAGGATCCATCAGATGACACATGCACTCAAGTCTGTTAACAGTAAGTACCATTATGACTCCGTCATAGTTTATGCTGGTGTGAATGACTTGAGACATACATCACTGGACTATATGGAGAGAGAGATGATTGAGCTCTACGAATGTGTGTCCCAGGCAAGTGTATCCCTAGCCTTGAGCAGCATTCTACCTTCACCTATGATGACACCACAATATAAACAAAAATGATTGACTTCAACAATTGGCTTAGTTTCTGGTGTCATTCTAATGGAATCCAGTTCCTGTCAGCCTGGGATGACGTGCTTGATAGACCACACTGCTTTGCCAGAGATGGTCTTCACCTGTCACCTCTAAGCTTTTGGTTACTGGCTAAGGCACTTGCCTCCCCCATAGTGCATGTTTTTAGGCAAGATCTCAAGAACAACATTTTAGATGTGAAACTATCACTCATAAATAAATTAATGGTTATACTGCTAAGTGCTAGGAGTTTAAATCAGAAACTGCACTCTTGTAGATGAACTCCACTCCCTGGAGGATTTTGACATTTGTGCAGTCAGAGAAACTTGGTTCAGGGCTGCAGGGAGTATCCTGGCCTTGCAAGGCTACTCTGCCTTCCACACTTTCAGACCGCAAAATGAATGTGTGAGACCCAAAGGAGAAGTATATATCTTCATGAAAAATAAATGCACCTCTAGACTGGTTAGACAGGAAAACTCCATGGAGTTATTCCAAGTTCAACTAATTGTGGGTAAGACCCCCCCTTCAAGTTGTCGTTAGCTGCAGGCCTCCTTCGATGAACCAAGATGCCCGTACGCTGCTTATTTGGACCTAGTTGAGTAAATCAAAGTACAACCAAACACTTTAGTCATGGGCAATTTTAACTATCCCTCCATTGACTAGGAAACTTATACAAGTCCCAACATGCTCACACAAAGGTTCCTGGACTCGTTAACACTAATACCCTAGAACAAATGGTATGCAACCCCACAAAGGGCTCAAATATTCTTGACCTGGTCCTCACCAACATGGGTGACACTGCGCCACCATAAGTATAAGACCCTCACTGGTTAAATCCGATCACAAATCAGTCACATTTGAAGTAGCTATAACACCTGAACCCCTCTTAAGTGAAATCAGGCTAAACAAATTTCATCAAAGCTAATTATACCCTCCTAAAGGGTGGCATAAATAATTTCCAAGCTCCTGTTCCCACAGATGGCATTAACAACTATACTATGGTATACACAAATGCTCTATACAAACACTTGCACAAATGCATTGACATAGCTATATCTGTTAGGATCAAAACCAAGATCCTCAAGAAAAAAGAAGCCTCCCTGGTGGACACCTAGCATTAATAAGTTATACAACAAGAAGAAGAAGTTGCTGTTTAAGAATAAAAAAGAGAGGTCCCAGCACTGGAAGAACACCCTCTTCTTCTTGAACAAACAAATAAGACAACTTGTAAAATCCTGTGAGGGCAGCTTCAAAAAAAATGTTGCAACCATAGCTAAGGATAACCATAAGGCATTTTTCAGCTATATCTGTAACCTAAAAGGTAGGACCCAGATGTGTGTTGATCTGTCTGTGGATGGCATCACACACACTGATCTTGCAAAAATAGCTGACCTATTAGCCGACAGGTTTGGTGAACATTTAACCCCCCTATCCCCTCCAAACATTCCACAAAGCATTCCCTCTACATCTCCCCCACCTTGCCTCTCCAGAGAGTAAGTCATTAATGCTCTCTCCAAGGCCAAAAACACGGCCTCTACGGGACTGGATGGCATCCCAAGTTCCATTTAAAATGGTCTAAAACATGAGTTACAGCTCACTTAGGTACTCTCTTCAAACACAGCTTGAGTACTGGTTTTGTCCCTGCTGAATGTAAAACAACAACCTTCACCCCCCTTCATAAAGGGGGTACAGCAGCAGACCCTGGGAACTACAGACCCATAAGCTTAACCAGCCTTATCTGTAAGTCCATGGAACGAATCATCATGGACCTTATAAATAAGGATATAGGTGATCTCCAAACCCTTGATCCAACACAGTTTGGTTTTGTCAAAGGCAGGTCATGCCTGTTAAACTTGGTGGAATTATTCGAAAATGTCAGCAGAGCCATAGATGAAAGCAGATCTGTGCATAGAGCCTACCTTGACTTAGCCAAAGCCTTCAACACAGTCCCCACATTCGGGCATCTTTGATAAACTCTCCCAGTTGAATACCAACCCTTATGTTGTCAGGTGGGTTGCTAACTAGCTCACCAACAAAAGTTGGGGACTTTACCTCAACCAACACATCTGTCACCAGTGGGGGTTCCATAGGGGTCAGTGCTTTGCCTCCTGTTGTTTGGAATATATACTTCTCAGAAGTTCAGTCCAAAACAGAGGGGCTGTGGCTGACTAAGCTTACTGACAACTGCAAATTAGGTGCAATTATTGAATCTCCAAACAATGTCAATGTACTTCAAGAGGGACTTACACAAACCAATGATTGGTGCCAAAGCCATGGACTCAAACTCAGTGCTAAAAATGCATTATCACCCCCTTCGGTAAAAACAATATCCCTGCAGACTATTATATAAATAATAATACCCTAAGTAACAACTCGTTAGTGAGAGAGTTGGGAACACAAGTTGACTGTAGCTTTAACTTTGACCACCATGCATCTACTCTGGTAAGGAAGGCATTCCACATCGCTCACCTCATTAGGAAAGGCATTGCCTCAAGATTAAAAGAGGTTATAACACCAATATACTCAACCCTCATCAGGCCAAAAATTGAGTACAGCACTCCCTTTGGTATGTACCTTACCAGGCACCTGCAGCAACTTGAGAGACCTCAGAGATTTCTAACCAAGAAAATTCAGGGTCTCCAGCACATCATACATTGACAGACTGAAGTCACTGTCACTGTACTCAGTAGCATGCAGACTACTTACAGGAGACTTGTACTTGGCCTACACAGCAAGTCGAATGGGACAAAGATCACCCGATCCAGGGACCTTAACCTGGCCTGCAGCATAAATAGGACCTGCTGGAGAGACAGATATGTCTCTCAGACATTGCCACTCCTCTGGAATAGGGTACCAATTCACATCAAACAAAGCACCTCTGTGACCCTGTTTAAGCATAGCCTGGATGTGAAACTGTAAATTCCTGCCAGGGTTTTACCTATGACACTGCTAGATATGGACAGTTGTTGCTAACTGAGATCTTGAGTTTAGGCAGGATCTTTGTATTGGGTTTCTCTAGTCTTATATTGGGTACACACAGCTAGGCTGATAAAGACCTTTGGATCAATAGCCCAATAACCACCTATGAACCTACAGTGAAAGAAGCAAGGACCCCAGAACTAAACCTTGTGTAATTCTTTCCTGGAAAGTACTATCATCAGATGCTGCATTTCCTTGCTTGTAAGTGAATGTCCTTCCTGGTAAGTAGAATGACACAATTGTAATGCTGAGTCATCATACCTGTAGTGATGTAGTGTATTTTGAATCTGAGAGTGGTTAACAATTTCAAAGGTGCATCTTAAAGTGCTGAATAGGACTGCTGTAAGTAGGACCCGTTCCACTGATTCGTAAGTGTGGTTTGTAACTGTGTAGATAGCTGTCGGAGTGTTATGGCATGATCTAAAGACATGTTATTTGTTGTACAGTAGGTCATATTTTAATAGTTACTCAAGTGATTACATGGCAACTTTTCTATCAGCTTAACAATTAGGCGTAGTGTGGCTGTTTGTGTGAGGAGTAATGCTGAATTAGGTTGTGCAATAGCTAGATACTGAACTGCATATTTATCTTGAGCTGAAGGATTCAATGAAGCACATAGAACTATCTTACTGTGTATTATCCTATCAGAAGAAGTTTTGATTTGGATTTACATCTAGGAGAACGAGAAACCTTCCTTGTGAAAAGCATGGCTTTGTCAAATTGCAGTAATCCAAAAAGATGCTTTAGAGACTGACTCAACTCAGGGCACACATTTATTAAAAATAAAAAATATTAAAACCAACTCCATAAAATAGTTAACTGCTTCCTTCTCTTAATTTATCAAGGACGTCCTCAGAACAAATCAAAACAGTCATGCTGCAATCTTAACCATTTCCTTAATGTCAAGTGATGTAAATAAACACATTTAATTGGCTGCAACGTGCATAATTATTGCACTGCTAAAATATATTTAACATAGGTGTTAAAAACATATTTTTATCATTTATGCAAAGTCCCTTGAAAGGAATTTTTTTTAATCTGAATTCTCTTGCTTGGTATCTGTGGAAGACATTAATTAGGTGTTTAACTCTGTGCAAAGGAGTCATGCATGGAACTTGACAGGCTTTCTTGTGAGTGTGTGTGTGTGTGTGTGTGTGTGTGTGTGTGTGTGTGTGTGTGTGTGTGTGTGTGTGTGTGTGAGAGTGACATTATGAGATCATATCTACAGTCAAACTTCAAAGGGTCTTGTGTAGGGTTCCACCATCTTGGAGGCCTACTGGATTGCTATTAAAGCTAGAGAAGTCTCACATTCTGTGGGTGTCATATAGGCTTGTTTCACTGATAATGGAGGCAGTAAAATCTTCATGGGATATAAGCCACTAAGCTTCAGAAATGTTGATGAATAAATATCAGTCATCACTGCAGCTTTACATATGGCATACCATCCATCCATCCATGTTCTGAGCCACTTGTCCTGTTGAGTGTTATGGTGGTTAACAAGCTTAGTTAGACAGACCAGACCTCTCTGCCCACAGTAATAGTATTGGTCTCATTCTGGGGAATGATGAGATGATCTGAAGTCATGTGATAGAGGTAACCTCTTTAGAATGTTTTGAATCTACTCTAGGGCCTCCTCCCAGTGGATTGGGTCTGGTAGACCTCTCATGAGAGGCAGTCAGGGTCATCCTAACTGTGTGCTCAGATCACCTAAACTGGGTCCTCTCAGTCCAAAGGAGATACAGTTGTGTTCCAGGATCCTTCGGGACTGCCAAGGTGTCCACTCTTTCTTGGAGAGTGGGACCAGAAACCATGCGCAGTAATACTTTACACTGGTCAGTACCCAAAAACCGTGACCATAACTGAGGAATGGAATGTAGATTGGCCACAAAAATCAGATCTTCATCCTATATCTCAGTTCCACCTCCTCCTTCTTAGTCTGGTACAATGCCTGCCTTAGTGCTACCACTGCATCCATCCACTGAATCCTTCTCCCAATCCCCTATATTATCACACATTAAGAAAATTCCAAGATACTTAAACGTGTCTACTTGAAGTTGCTGCTGGCCAGTCATCTGCATAGAGCAAACCACACTCTTGGATAAAGAACCATGACCACTGATTTTGCAAGACTTATTCTCATCCTAGTTGCTTCACATTTAGCAGTGAAGCACTCAAGTGCATGCTAAAGAGCAGTTACATGAGGCCAAGAGGACACCCCTGACTTCAGACAATAGAGATACAACAGTCACATTCCTAAAATAGATACCCTACAAACATCCACTGCACCTTGATATCCTATCCGTGAAAATCTCAGCTGGAGGGATGATAAGCTTTAGAACTTGCAGAGTCTTAGAACCACCTTGAATGTATTTAACTTAACAGTAAGAAGGAGGACAACTGACACGCACCATGTTAATTGAACTCATGTCACCTGAGAAATAGTCAAGGCTTTATCTGTGCATGCCACTGGAGCAAGCAGGGGCACTGTTTTACAGTCTCTCTTTCAACACCCTGCTATAGTTTTTTTTTTTTTTTTTTTCAGGAAGGCAGAGATGTGACCCCTCTGTAAATGAAACACACCCTACTCCCCCCTCTTTTAAAATGGGATCCATCACCCTTTTTTGCCAGTGTGGAGGTACAGTCTCCACTTTCTATGTCACACAGAAGAGGCTTATTAACAGTGAGTCCCTAATAGTATCCAGTGCCTTCAGCATTTTCGGCTAGATCTCATCCACTCCCACAGCCTTGCAACTGCATTGTTGTTAATCACCATAGTGAACTGTGCTACAAAAATAGATTCAATCTCACCAGTTGTCTTCCCCAGGGAGGGCATGCCCCCCAGGTTTGGAAGTTACACAGAAATGTTTGTTCAACCTGCCAACAGTGTCCCGTTTTAGATCAGCATTTTTCTGCCCTTGCTGAGAACAGACTGAGCAGTGTCCTACCCAACCCTTCTTACTTGCATAATGGTTTGCCAGAATGTCTTTCAGACCATCCTAAAGTTATTCTCCATTGTCTCACCAAACCCCTTCTGTTGCCTTTGCTGCACCTTCCTGTCATTTCAGTATGTGTCAGTCATATCTGAAGGTTCCTTCAGCAGTGTTACACAGAAGGCCTCTTTCTTCTCGCACAGCTGGTGTCCACCAGCAGATCCTAGCAACATCATCTTTAAACTGCCTCAGCTACTGCGATCATGAACAAGGTCCATTCATACTCCATGCTCCTGAGTTCCCCAATTATAAGGGAGCAGCTCTTATTGAGCTGGAAGTCAAGTTGTTCCTGTACAGAAGTGTTTCCCAAGTGTTCCCCAGACACATTCACCACACATTTGAATGGAGAGGATGAAACAGAATTCCCCATAGTATAAAGACAATAGTAGAGAGGAAGTAATACTATTATGTGTTTACTCCTTACCCTAACAAGGGAAGAATGCAGGGGGGGGATCCAGGGAGCTTAAAAGCACTATGAAATATAGTGACTTCAGGATGTCTTAACACTGGTACCTGTTTACTTAAGTGATTTGCTTGTGATGGATTTTGTGTGTATTATACATTTAAAAAATATTCATTTGTATTTGAGGGTTGAAGGATAATTTTGTGTACATATATGCATAAGGGGTAGATGTACTAAAATCTAACTAGTTTTAGGGCTCTATAAACGTTATTGAGAAGATTCGTACTTGCAGGGGGGACTGAGAGTTTGAATAGTACGTTTTAACTTGTTTCAAATCTTAAACTATCTGAGGTTTAGAACTTCTGTGATACTGAACTGCTCTGCTATTCGTAATGCCTGTTTTTGAAGCCTGTTTGGGGCTCCTAATCTCTTATTTGTCTCTTACATTCCCATCTTTCCTTACCCTTCCCACCAGATGTTCTTGCTGTGGTGAACTAACATGGATTAAAGCAGTATTTGGTCATGGAAATTTGATGTTGGACAACAAATTGAGACTATGGAATATCTTTTTTTTCCAAAAGCATTTTTATTAAATTTTGTTAATAAACATGGACATAAAGTATTAGAAATAAACAATATAAAACGTAACTATTTACACTACATACAAACATCCATGATAAACATTTGTTTTATCCAAGAAAGGTAATCAATATTTATCTAACAATCTTTCCAGTTTTTGCCAAGTTAGTCTTTTGTGTGTTACATTCGATGATCTCTGATAAATAGTTTGCATTTCTTTTTTTACGTACAGATTTTTCTATTGAAATAAACTCAGTAAACATAAGATCTTGCTTATTTTTCCAGTTAAATGTAATTATTTTTCAAGCAATAGCTAGAATTAACCAAAGAACAAGTAACTGATGTCTAGGAATTACACTTGGGGTAGGAACATTGAATAATATCAGAGCTAGTAATTTGACAGTTATCAGACCAAAGGGCTTTTGTGAAATGTCTAAAATCACTCCAGTCTTGTGTGAGAGTGTCACATTCGATGAACATATGAACCAGGTTGGCTTCAAGAATATCACCACACCTCCAGCATTTGCTTTCATTACTCTTGGTTATAAGGTCAATTCTGTGGGAAGTGTAAAATCTTCTATGAATAAATCTCAAGGTATATAGTCTCCAATGTAAAGATGATGAAGTGTTTTTTATTGAATTTAATAAGTGTTTCTTATTATTGTTAGGTAAAGGTTCACCATTAATCTTTATGGAGTAATTCCAAAAAGCTGGGTCAAAAGTAATCAAGTCTTCTTTTAGGATTTTATATACAGGTGATATGCTTAATTTATGTTCAGTGTTCATCAAACTACACCATATGAATAGTTGTATCAATCTTGGTATAATATCAGTTGCCAGATTTATTGACTCTCACTTTATTTTCAACAAACTGTCTTAAAGATTGAATACAGAGCCAGATATAATGTCTGTCAAGATAACTGGCTCATTGGTTGGATCTTCTTATTGTCCATAAACTGGTGCCAAAACTGTAGATTATTCTCTTTAAGATTCCGCATAGGTTCATAGGTATGTACTAGGCTATTGGCCCTAGGGCTATATATAAGCCTAGCCAAAAGGTACCCTGGCTTTCGCCACATAAGAAAATTATTTTCCTGTGCCACTGTCGAGCAGAGCCACAGAACTGATCTCTGGGGTGAATTTCCTATCTTCCATCCAATCATCAAGATTTTTCTTGAAGAGTGCTAATGAGGAGCTTTGCTTGACATAGATAGGTAGTTTGTTCTAGAGTATGGGAAGTCTCTGGATAGGAATCTATCCCTCCAGCATGTTCTGTTTATTATGGTGACAAGGGTTAGGTCCCTAGAGCATGTAGCTCGGATGGCTTGGGATTTCTTTAAGTGGAGCATGTCCAAAAGCTCGGGGTTTGACATAGCTTTGTGTGTTAGGCAGAGATCGCCTCAGAGTAGGCGATATGCGATGAAGTAAAGCTGCAGTTTTTTGAGACAGTCTGCGTAGGGCATCTGCTTGAGGCCGGTAATCCTCTTTGTGAGGTATTTCTGTGGCCTTTCCAATTGTTGTAGATGTCTTCTGAGGTACATACCAAAAGGGGCGTTGTGCTCTATAATGGGTCTAATGAGTGACGAGTAGAGGGGAACAATGACCTCTTTTTTCCTGGATGAGAAACCTTTTGTGATGAGGTGTGCCACGTAGAAGGATTTCCTGACTACTGTGGCAATGTGATTATCAAAGGAGAGGCTACTGTCCACCTGTCTCCCAAGGTCTCTTATCACACTTTCGGTGTTAAGTAGACTACCGCCTATGTGGTAGTTCATGGGTGCAGAGTTTTTACCAAAAGGGATGACAGTGCACTTTTTGGCATTGAGCTTGAGGCCATGGCTTTGACACCAGGCATCTGTCTCAGTGAGGCCCTTTTGTAGGATGTCCACATCTTTTGGAGTTTTGATTATTGCCCCTAGTTTGCAGTCATCTATGAACTTCGTTAGCCAAAGACCTTCTGTGTTAGCCTGTACTTCAGAGAAGTAGATACCAAACAGGAGAGGACCAAGGACTGAACCCTGTGGTATCCCACTTGTCACTGGTCTGAAGTTGGACTTGGAATCTGCTATTTTCACAGTGTGGGTTCTGTCAGTGAGCCAGTTGGCAGCCCATCTTGTGACATAGGGATTTATACCTAGTTTAGTGAGTTTATCTATAATTCCAGAGTGGGGGATGGTGTCAAAAGCCTTGGCGAGATCTAGATAGGCTGTGTGAACCACCTTACCCTCATCTACGGCTTTGGTGACCGCTTCAAAGAAGTCTATCAGGATTAGGAGACATGATCTGCCTTTTACAAACCCGAACTGGGTGGGGTCCTGAGTTTGGAGATTACCAATGTCATTGTTTATAAGTTCCATGATGATACGTTCCATAGCCTTGCAGACCAGGCTTGTCAGGCTAATGGGGTGGTAGTTTCTGGGGTCTGTGGTGGCTCCCCCTTTGTGGAGTGGGATAACCGTCGCTGTGCACCATTCAGTGGGCACATAGCCTGTGGTGAGGCTATGATTGAACATGGTACTTAGGTGGGGTGCCAGTTCGTTCTATAGTTCATGGAAAACGCAGCCTGGGATGTTGTCAGGTCTCATGGATGCTGTGTGCTTGGCTTTGGAGAGTGTGTTTCTTATCTGTGCAGCTGTGATTATAGGAACTTTGCATTCTTCCGGTATAGCGATGGGCCCTTTAGGGGATGAGAGGGGGGTAAAGTTAGCACTGAACCTATCTGCCAGGATGTTGGCAATATCAGTTGGTTCTGTATATTTAGTGCCATTGTGCTGTAACTCAGAGCAGATCTGAGTGTTGCCATTGAGATTCTTGACACAGCTATAGAATGCTTTGTGGTTGTCTTTAGAGTCAGTGGTGATTTTGTTTTCGTAACTAGCTTTGGAGGATTTTATGAGGGATCTCAGCTTCTTACTGAGGCTGACCAGGGAGATCCTCCAGTCATGGGATTTTACTGTTTTTTTGCAACAGTTTCTTTCTTCTGTTGTATATTTTGTTTATGGCAGGGGACCACCAGATTGTCTTCCTTTTTTTGGAGGATAGTATCTTGGTTCTGTTAGGGATTGCACGATCCATGCACTCGTGTAAGTGCTTATAAAGTGCATTTGTGTAGGATTCAGCAGTCATACCTCTATTGTCCGTCAGCATGGGTGTCGTGAAGTTTGCCACTTCTGTCTTAAGAAGCGTGAAGTTGGCTTTGGAGAAATTTTTTACGGTGGTTTCCCTAATGGGGGGTGGGGGAGGGATGTGGATGTCTAAGGTGATTAGCTTGTGGTCAGATCTGACCAACGAGGAATTGACCTCTGGTGTGGAGCACCGGTTGCCCATGTTGGTAATAACCAGGTCTAGGATATTGCTGCCCCTGGTGGGGGTGTGGATAAGTTGATCCAAGGCATTGGAATTTATGAATTCCAGAAAACGTTGAGCACAAGTGTTGGTACATGAATAGTTTTCCCAGTTAATGGTGGGGTGGTTGAAATCATCCATTATTAGGGTGTTAGGTTGTACCCTAATATTTTCCAGTGTATCAAGAAATGAGGAGTGGGAATCCTGGGGCATGGTGGGGTATCTGTAGCAAGCTACAATTTAGATTGCTGTCTTGCCCAGAGTTAGTTGCATTTGGATAATCTCAGATGCATTATGCTGAGCAACTAGCCTGGAGGTGTGGATATCCTTAATGAATATGGACACGCCTCCGCCTTTAATGTTTCGGTCCAGGTTAGGTGGCCGAAAGGTGTGGTATGAATTATAGCCTGGTAATGCAGGGGTACTCTGTGGAGCCTTGAACCAGGTCTCTGTCACTGCACAGATGTCAATGTTCTCCATTTTAAGGAGTGCCTCAAGTGAGTGCATTTTGAGGTTTAGACTTCTACTATTGAGTAGCAATACCCTAAGATTCTGCTTGCTTGAACCTGTTACAGTGGTGAATTTGTCATTTGAACCTTGCCTAAAAAAGGCACTATAGGGGTGGCTAGAGCCTTAGCCAGTATCCGGAATCCCAGGGGCGACAGGTGCAGGCCATCTCTGGCAAAGCATTATGGTTTGTTGATCATGTCATCCCAGGCAGACAGATACTGGATCCCCTTAGAATGACACCAGAAGCTTAGCCAATTGTTGAAGTCAATAATTTTGTCCTTGTACTGTGGTATCATTCTGGGTGATGCCAGGATGCTACTCAGGGCTAGGGTCATACCTGCCTGGGCTACAAGATCGGACAGCTCCTCCATGTCCCTTTCCATGTAGTTCAGGGAGGTACATCTCAGGTCATTCACACCAACATGGACAATGACAGTCATATTTGTCCATGTTGTGGAGTGACCTGAGTGCATGCATTATGTGGTGGATCCTGGCACCCGACAGGCAGCTGACAGTAACTTTCTCCTTGTTTAGCCCGGTGAGTGGAACATCAGTGTGCCTGACTATAGAGTCACCTATGACTAGAGTATTGGGTACGTTGTTATGCCTTATGGGCTGTGGTTGGGTGGCACACTGAGTTTGTGGGCTATGTGTCATTTGGGTTGTGTTGGGGGGGGGTGGAGGTTGCTTGTGTTTCTACGTTTGGAGGTCCCTGTTGCTTGGGCAGCTTTTTACTGAGAGCCTCCGTGAATGTAGGTGTGTGTTTTGTGTTTCTGTGTGTGTGTTTTGGTGGCATAGGTTTTGAGGGAGTATGTGATGAGTGTGGTGTGGTGCAAGTGTTTACCTTCTCCTCCTGACTGTCTAGTCCAGTCTTGGGTGAAGAGAGCTTTGCTTCCAGTTTGGTATATAAGTGCATCTCTCACAGGTTGTAGTGTTGGGTGGTAGGAGGAGAGGGTTGTTTGTGTACATGAGGCAATTGCTGCATTGTCCCAAGATGCCCAGATTCAGCAGGTAGACAGGAGAAAACACTGGGAGCTGACCCTTTAAGTGGAAAGAGAGAAAGGAGGAGCAGAAACTAAATGGATTGGCCTTCTCAAATGTTCTCCCTGTATTAGGTAGAATGAGGTAATAACACTAGACTGGGAGGAGTGTCCCAGATCAAATTTACAGTAGGGGAGGGCAACTGCAAAGCCACCAACTATAAGAACAGCATACAAAGAAGGAGGAAGGGAGAGAAACAAACTGCAGAAATATTTCTCACAGCAGAAAAGCAGCAGTGAGCCATTAAATGAAAGTTATAAGCAGATAAAGGAGTCTCTAGAGAAAGCTTTTAACTGCAAACAAGTTATCAGAATCAAACAACCCAAACAAATGCTTAATAAAAGTGGACAATTTCCAGTTAATACTTCACACACAGTGAAACTAGCTAGAATAGTATGCAGTAGACAAAGTGCTATAAATAACTTCTAAAATAAGCAAAACAACAGGATACTTAATGTTATATTTTATAGATCCGAGTTTGCTCAGTGTCCTTCCTTCGATTAGCTCAGTGTGAAATTGCAGAAACACTCACAAACTTAACTTCTTAGGTAACAGAAAGTTGAAACCTGAGACAACTTTAAAAAAAGCTCAAAAGAGCCAATGAGGTGCTTACTCTAAGCTGTAGTCCAGGTGACCCAGTCAGCCAATGACTTTAAACAATCCTCTCTCACTGAAATGCCTAATGGCTTTGGCTAAACCAAGATGTCCTTGAACATGTGCTCAGACACACAGCCTCCACAAACACTAGGCCCAAACACAAGCCTGAATATGGACAATGCTACAAATATCCACACTACTTAGGTAGAAACAAACTGCAGAAATGTTTCTCACAGCAGAAAAGCAGCAGTGGGCCTTTAAATGAAAATTTTAAACAGATAAAGGAGCCTGTAGAGAAAGCTTTTAACTGCAAACAAGTTATCAGAATCAAACAACCCAAACAGATGCTTAATAAAAGTGGACAATTTCCAGTTAATACCTCACCCACAGTGAAAGTAGCTAGAAAAGTATGCAGTAGACAAAGTGCTATAAATAACTCAAAAAAATAAGCAAAAAAACAGGATACTTAATGTTATATATTATAGATCTGAGTTTGCTCAGTGTCCTTCCTTCGATTAGCTCAGTGTGAAATGGCAGAAACACTCACAAACTTAACTTCTTAGGTAACAGACAGTTGAAACCATCTTATTGATATTGAAGGTATGTAGGCAATCCGGTGTATAAGCTATGGGAAATGTAATGAAAAAGGTGTTATTTAAACTATAATTGTTGTCAATTATATTTTTAAAAATATAAAATATTTGGTTTATACCATGTGAGAAGTGGCTACATTTCTTATTGTATAGGCAATATTCATGGAGTATCCAAAATATTTTATTAATTCCAAAGGCTTCCTTAAACTGGGTTTCTTAGTTCTCAGAGGAGGTTATATGTATTTCATGTAGTTGTTTCCAGCTAAAGGTGTATATGGATGAAATCCATTATAGTATTATGTTAATAATAACAGATTTGGAATATAATTCTATGTTGGGAAAGCCAATTCCATTACTGTCCCAGGCTCTAACATGGCATTTATAGGCTATTCTTGGTTAAAAGTTAGTAATAGGGAATCTATTTGTTTAAAGAATTTTTTAGGAGGAGGGAAAATCAATGATTGTATGTAAAATAAAATCTTGGGCAAAATAATCATTTTTATTAATGTAAGTCTGCCATGGTGAAAAACATTTTGTTCCACTTTTTAGTCAAGTCACTGATTATAGCTAATAGTTTAGTGAAGTTAAATTTAATAGTCTCATTCCATTTATTCTTAATACTTATTCCTAGATAATCCATCTTATCATTTTCCCAGTTGAATGTATTGTATTTTTGCAAATTGCTATTTATTTTCTTTTGATTAAAACTGTTTTGGTTTTATTTTGATTAAAATTGAGCCCTGAAATTTTTCCAAATAGAGTTATGGCATTTATGATATGTTGTAAAGAGCCTTCTTTGTCACTGGATATTACCAGAATATCGTCAGCAAAAAGCTGAACTTTTGGGCAGTATCTCTCATTAACTTGAATTCCTTTGATATTTGGGTTACTTCTAATAAATGAAGCAAAAGGTTCCACTGATAAAGCAAAAAATAATGGGGATAGAGGGCAACCTTGTCTAGTTCCCTTATGAATTTTTGCTGGGGATGATAGACATGATTTCACTAAACTGATATTAAATATTTATAGTGATTATAAAGCATTTGTTAAGATTGAGACCATGGAATATCTTAACATCAACTGATCACACTTATTAGACCAGGTGAGTGAAACTATCTTGCTTTTTTAAAATGATCAATGCGTATTAGTAACCTATTCATTCACTAGTCTGAGATTTTGTCTTTTTAAAGGAAACAAACACATTGTAATATATGAAATGTATATGAAATATCTCCTTTTTCTGCTTAAACAGGTATAAAAAAGTATATTGTTGGTCTGATAATTAAAACTGCAGTGGATTCATCGAACTTAGAAGTAAGTGAAAATATGTTTTCTTTTTTTCTTTACTAATATGTCTTTATTGGTGTGTGAAGACTCTACAACAAAGCCTGTTGTAGTGCAAAAAGTCATGTCAAATACAAGTGAATGTGTGTGTGTGTGTGTGTGTGTGTGTGTGTGTGTGTGTGTGTGTGTGTGTGTGTGTGTGTGTGTGTGAGATACTGGGGGGGGACAGTATCCAGACAAGGGTGTTATCTATATAGATGAGGATACTACAGCAAGGATTTTGAGAATTATTTGCCCCTTTATGGGCTACTCACCCCAGAAATGGGAGACGGGGACAGCAGCGGTCCCTTGCCATCTCAGTTGCTGCCAATGTGTACTTTCCTGCAAAGAGTAACATTGAATTCAGTTGACAATGTGTATGTGGCACTGGGGGTGGGGGTTCTCAGAACCTAACATTTGCATGAAAACTTGGCTGTTTATATATGAGCCGTAAGTTCAGATCTCAGGTCCTAATAATTTTTTCCCTGCCATCTTATTATCCTCCCCAGCCCTGACCATTGAGTCCTGCTTAGCCCCTTGTGGACCTATTCACTTCCTCATTGTGTTTACCCAAGTGAGCAATGGTGGGTGAGAATGTGGAACCAAGTGGCCTTCATCCTTAGCTGTCAAGATGTTTGTAGCCTATCTTCCCACCTTTTAGCAGTCTGACAACATCCACACTTCCTAGACATGACCTACAGTGTTGGAGTGTAAATGCAGTCTACCTCATGGGCTACACTAATATGCATTGGCCAACATGCTTTCCTAGTGATGAGCTGGCACTTATACAGTGAGGCCTTGGCACATCCCTTCCACTGGAATTGGCAAGATGACCACACCCACTCACTTCCATCCCTCCCTGGCCAGCTTCTCCAGCTGCTGAGCTCACTATTTGAACCTAGGCCATCTGAAACATAATCTGTGCTTTATGACTGTGTGCCTTGAAGTAGACTTTTAACTCATTACCATTTTCCAGCTTGTGGGAAGATAGGGATTGCATTTGTTTATTTGTTTGTTTATATGTTTGTCATTTATTCATGCATGCATTTTTCTCTGTTTCTTCTTTTCTATGTGATCCAGGTAAGTGGAGTAATGCTACAGACCTTTTCTGGCCTTTTTCAGCCATGCCTTTATCTGCAGGGCAAAAAGTGAAAGTGAAAGCTTTACACGCATACATAGCTTATAGCAGTCAGCCAGCATGCCTTTCATATGTTGGAGAAAACCAGACTACCTGGTGGAAACCTGTGCAAACATGAAGAAAAGGAAACCTTCAGATTTCACAAAGAGAGCAGAGAGAGGGTAACCTCAGGTCAGAACTGAGCCTAGCATCCTGTTGGTCTAAGTATACTGGGCAGATACAAAGCAGCTGAAAGTTGCTATCGGCCAAAAAACAGACACTAACAAAAGAACCAAATTTGTTTTACTGTGGAAACAAATCCACCAGCTTCCCATGCAGGTGTCTATGTCCCCTGCACACATTTACAATATAGTCTGCTACAAGGTAAAGTTTCTCAATCATAAAGGAAAGAGAATAACACCTTTCTAGTTTAACACTACAGTGGGGATATGAGCAGCAACACTAACAACTGTGCTCCTCACTTTTCCAAGTTGTAATGATTTTTTTAAGTAGGACCTTTTAATTGCTACACTTCCCTTACCCGTATACTTTAAAGTAGTAACGTAACACAGTAGGTCGGGTTTGAAGGTATGCCTGAAGATTTACTTTACTATCACCTAAACTGTATCAGCATGTCAACTGAATACTTAATGTTAATAGATCTTCAAGCAAAAAATGAACCCACAAGGTTGTTTAAAAAAAAAAAAACATTGTGTAGTTCACTATCATATTTGGAGAACAGTAACAAGTCTCAGTTTTCACTGATTGAAGAGACGTACGTGATTCTGTTACTCCATCTCAAATTCCTTATTTACCTCTAATAGTCTCATCATAGGAAGAATGAGTGGCAAACACTGCAACTGCACCGCCAGCCTTAAAACACATAGGCAGCCTTCAGACACTGGACCCAGCCCTGTGTAGCTTTAACAAGGGAAAAACATTCCTTCTTTGAAAAGGTCACCAAGACAATGGATGAAGGGAAAATGGTGTATACCAAGTACCTGGACCTGGCTAAGGCATTCAGTACAATGTCCCACTTGGATATAATTGACAAACTCACTGAAGTGGGCATAAACCCTACATAACTTGCTGGATTGCCAGCTGGCTGTCAGACAGGACCCAGTAAGTCAGGATTGATGGTACCACCAACACTAAGAGACCGATCACCAGTGGAGTACCTCATAGCACTGTGCTGGGACCACTCCTGTTTGGCTTCTACTTCTTGGAAGGAAAGGCTAATATCAAGGGCTTTTTGGCTAACCAAGTTCACAGATGATTGCAGATTGAGAGCTATCTCGAATTCCTCCCATGACGCAAACATCTTACATGAGGGTCTAATACAAACTCTTTGCCAAGAAATGCTTTATAGTGTCTTTGGGAAAACTACCATCCAGACTAATTACTCCATTGATAAGGCACATCTCAGATTTGACCCAGTAGTCAGGGATCTTGGACTATATGTAGACAGTAATCTGGTCTTAGGCCAGCATGTGGCCAAGGTAATAAGAAAATCTTTCTATGTTGGCCATCTTATAAGTAAGGGCATGACATCCAGGTCCAAGGAAGTCATAGTAACAATTTATTCAGCCCTTATCAGACCCATCATTGAGTGTAATGCCCCCCTGCAGCATGTACCTGACCAAGCATATGCAACAGTTGGAATGCCCACAAAGGTTACTTACCAGGAGAATCCAGGTTATAAATACTTGTGCTGTACAGATTTCCTTAAAGCTGTGTCTATACACTCTGCCTCCTTCATGTCAATGGGAAATGATCTATGCCTGCCATACAAGGCAATCTCATATCCAGCTCTGGTGAACCTTTTACACAACCACAAAGCAAACAGCATCAGAACCACTACATCCAAGGATTTAAATTTTGCTTGTGACATAAATAAGCCATGTTGGTGAGACAGATAGGTGTCTCAGAGCTTCCCCATGCTCTGGAACAGGCTTTCCATTCATGTGAAGCACAGCCCACCCTTAACCCTATTTAAGCGTAATCTTGACAAGTGGATGGGAAATCAGAAATTCACCCCAGTTTTCACCCCCGTGTCTCTGATAGACAGAGGCAGGCAGTAATGCACAAACTAACATAGCCCCCCACCCATATAACCTCTAGAAACTGCCTAACTACCATTCCTCCTCCTAAAACATACTCATGCTAGATAGAGACATGGTTGGATTGCATAGCTAGGCTAATAAAGACCCTGGTGGTAATTAGCCAAGTATCTAACTATGAACTATGCTTTAAGACATTCGTATTTCATATAACCCAGTATGACAATTTCAGAAAAGTTCCATACCTCAATAATGATAATCATATCATATTTATTGGAATACATTATTACTTTAAGCCCATCCTGTCTTTGTTCAAACATCTGGCATTAGCATAGAAAATATTTAAAGAAAGGGATTAATTCTATGATGCAATTGCCCCTTACTTAAAAAATTACTGGCATTGCAAATTTTGAGTGATAGATTGTGATCTCCCTGATAACTGAGATGGAATCTACTCCATGCAAATAGTGAATTATCACATTGCGCCTCCTCTCAGTAGGTTCATATTTGCAGACCTCTTGCCAAGCCATATTAATGCGGCTATTTGTTAAAAAACTTGCATGTGGTAAATTGGTAATTAATTAAACTTAACTCCACAGTAGTCATTTTGTGCCACTGCTTTATGCACTGTTATTTGTATACCTATTTTATTTTTTCGTTATTAATATTATCATGAATGTAGAGAAATTTCAAATCCCTTCCATCAAGATGCATTTCTTAGACATGTTGCTTAATCTGCATGCAAACTCAGACGCGATATTTTTATTGATGTCCTTATTGAATGTAATTTATACTTGCATTACCCTCGTTATGTATTAGCGTAAGAATGCTGTATAACATTGCCTTTGTGTTGGATAACTTCCAGGATGGCTGCACACTAAGTATCAGCTTAATTTCAGCTCTCACGGTGTGAAAATGGAAACTTAGAAAAGAGAGCTAATACATTCGTATTTTGGGATAAATTTCAGTTACTAGCTGTTTAGTGCACTGCCTGGATGCCAGCAAAGAAGAAATTTAGAGATCCTGGAAGAAAATCGATGACAAAAGGTGAGAAGAAAACACTGGCTGGGAAGAATGCTGCAGCTGTTCAGGAAACAGCATTTCAAGCTGCAGCATTGGTGCAGGACATGCTACCAGTAATCTAGAAGAAAAATAAGTCAGATGTGCTTAGAGCTGATTAAAATAAAACACTGAAGGAGTATGTCTGCTCAAATATCAAAAGGCTTTAAAAATGAAAGAAACTTTAAACAGATATTTAGATAAGATTTTAAAACTGAAAAAAAATCAGAGGTCGAAATGAAGAAAAGGGTGGCATAGCAGTGGTCACCGTTGGTTTAGATGCAAACATTTTGCTTGTTAAATTTTCCTGTAGCAGTTAGCTTGTGGTCCCCCAAAGGTTTTTCTCAGCCCTGCTCTACTATCAGGTGAAACATTAAGCCTAGCCTCAGAGGTGCCAACATACCTCTCACCTACTAGCCTTTCTTAAGTGCGACCTCTGTTCCTGACCATATAAATTTACCTAACACTATGGATGGACAATTTGCCACAGTTTCCCCAGCCAGCTTGGTCAACATGGGCATTCTGAGGGAGTGTAGCAACTGCCTCATGTTCACCGACAACCCTCTCCTCCTAGTCCACACAAACTCAACATGTGAGAGATGCAACTATATTAAGAACCTCAAGTCCATGCTCTCACACACAAGTTAGTACGTATGACAATGAGCGGGTTTTCAGCATGCACAGCTCGCCTCCTATTCCACCCAAACCCACATCACACATACCTACATATGTGGAAGTCCTCACAAGAAACATACCTAAACCCCATAGACCTCCCAAACACAAGCACCCTACACATAATACTTCCTCTGCAGAACACATTACACATAATAGCTCATGTACCAGTGTCTTACCTGTCAACCCCTTAAGGCAAACCACAAAACCAAACATATTACTCATAGGTGATTCCACCATGAGACACACAGATGTCCCTCTCACCAGGCTGGATAAGGATAAGGTCACAGTCAGCTGTCTGTCAGGTGCCAGAATCCTCCATGTCACACATGCACTCAAGTCTCTCCATGTTGGTGTGAACGACTTGAGACATACCTCTCTGGAATATATGAAGAGAGGCATGACTGAGCTCTCGGACTATGTGTCTCAGGCAGGTATGTCCCTAGCCTTAAGCAGCATTTTACCTTCACCTAAGTGATGCTTCAATACAAACAGAAAATTATTGACATCAATAATTGGCTTAGTTTCTGGTGTCATTCTAAGGGGATCCAGTATCTGTCAGCCTGGGACGACTTGATCGACAGACCTCGATGCTTTGCCAGAGATGGTCTTCATCTGTCACCCCTGGGATTTTGGCTGCTGATTTAGGCACTTGCCACCCCGTAGTGCCTTTTTTTAGGCAGTGTCTCCAGGATGAAATTCCCAACATAAAAACTCCCATCTAAAAACAACCTCAGGGTTATGCTGCTTAACACTAGGTGTCTTAACAAGAAACTGCACCCACTGGAAGCAGTCCTCACCTTGGAAGATAAAGACATTTGTGCAGTCATGGAGACCTGATTCAAGGCTGTGGAGAGCACTCCAGCCATACTGGGTTACAACTCCTTCTACACGTTCAGACCATAAACTGAAGGCTTGAACACTAAAGGAAGTGGTGTATCAATTTTCATTAAAGATAAATACACCTCCAGATTGGTTAAACAGCATTATTCCCTGGAGATACTTCAGGTGCAGTTAGCTGTTGGTAGGACACCTATTCAAATCATTGCCAGCTACAGGACCCCCTCCATGAATCAGGACACCCATTCTGCCTATTCTAATTGAGTCTATCAAGATACATCTGAACACCATGGTTTTAGGTGACTTTAACTATCCATCCATTGATTGGGTAAATTATTCGTTCTCAAGCTCACTTGCACAAAGAATTCAAAACTTCATTAACTCCAGTGCCCTGGACCAGCTGGCTGACACCCTCGCAAGAGGTGCCAACATACTGGATCTGGTGCTTACCAATATGGGAGACCACTGTAGCATCCCCACTGTGAGGTATTCCCTGGTGAGATCTGATCACAAATTAGTCTCATTTGAAGTAACTATCACACCTGACCACCCCCCCCCAAGCAACAACTAAACTAAAAACTTCTCCAAAGCAGATTATAACCTCTTACAGGATGGTATAAATAGCTTCACTGCACCTCCATCCCTCAGATGGAACTGGCAGCTATGCCAAGTTCTATACCAATGCTTTATACATGCACCTTTATAACTGTATTGATTCAGCCGTACCTGATAGGACCAAAACAAGCTCCTCAAGGAAGAGAAAACCTGCCTGGTGGACAACTGCCATTAACAGGCTTTACAATAAGAGGAAGAAATTGCTATCTAAGAGTAAGGGAGAGTGAGCCCTAAACTGGAAACACTCCCTCATCAGCTTAAACAAGCGAATAAGACTTCTTGTGAAGTCCTCCAAAGCAAACTGTGAATCCAAATTAGCTTACTCAACTAAAGACATCCATAAGGTGTTCTTTAGTTTATCTGTAACGTAAAAGGAAAGGCCCAGATTTCTGCTGAACTGGTAGTTAATGATACCACATATACTGAGCCTGTCGACATAGCTAACCTGTTGGCCAACAGGTTCTGTAAGAACTTCATTTCCCTGTACCCCGTGACATCCCTGCCAACTGTCTCGTACCTTGTATCTCTAAAGAGCAGGTCATTAATTCCTCTCTAAGGCCAGGAACACAGCATCTATGGGACCTGATAACCAACCAGGCTGCAGCCTACATAGGCTCCAAGATGAATTAGCAACACCGTAGGGTACTCTATTATAGACCTATTAATGAAGTCCATGAAGTGAATCATCATGGACCCTATGACCTAATAGAATGCTTAAAAATGTATAGGATACACCCTACACTGATCAATTACATTACACTGACCATGAAACAGTGGCCTACCACTTTGTAATTAAGCCATGATAAAGGGCAAGTTATTATTCCAAGGATAACAATTCAAAGGGGGATATTCCAGGGTGACACCCTGTCACCACTGCTATTCTATATTGCCCCTAACCCATTAAGCTGTCTACTTAACAGATTAGGCCATGGCTATAAGCCTAGAAAACAACTTGTCAATGATTTAAAATTGTATAGCTCATCAGATGAGGAACTGAAAGCACAACTGCAAGTAGTCAAAACTTTTTCAGATAAATGTGCAAAAGCAGCCTTTAAAGCAGGAATGCATCAGTTTGGGACAAGAATGTGATGTAAAAGAACTTGAGCAAGAGGGAGTGTATAAATATTTGTGAATTGATGAAGGATCAACAATAAAACATTAACAAATGTGAATAAAACTTAGTAAGGGATATTTTAGAATACGTAAATTAATTCTGAAAACAACGTTGACATCTAGGAACAAAATTCATTCTATAAACCAATTTGCTCTTCCTGTCTTAACTTACAGTTTTGGAGTGATTGATTGGCCCCAAATGTGTTGGATAGATTAGATAGGAAAACAAGAAGGATGCTTCATGCTCATTGTAGATTGGAGTGTTTATGTACCTTTAAGAATTTTTCCAGTGAACTAGCACATGTATATAAATACTGAGCACGTGCAAGCAAGACTACCATTTTTTAGTGAGCTGCAGAGGTGTAAGCATGTATGTGTAGTAGTCAGTCATTTAGTTTGTTTATATTTTATGTTGCTGCTATCAATCCTGATGTGTTTGTGTGTAATAAAGTATATAAACGAACAGCCAAGACTCTTTGTCTTAACTAGTTACATAAGACAAGCAACATGGTGTCAGAATGGGATCCAGAGTCAAGACTATGTGGCAAATGGTTAAAGTTGGAGGAATATATAGAAGTGGATCATCCCTACTGCTCAAACGACTGACAAAACAGGTCTGAAACAAATTCCAGGTACTAAAACTTGCTTAAATTATATTTTTTTTATTCAACGAATGCTCAAAACAAATTTCTAGTTAAACAAAATGTCTGAAATTGTGACGTATTGATAAAAGTATTTGAAATAATTACGAAAGTGTTTGAAACAATATACAAATCACTTAAAATGTATGAAACAAGGAAAACGGCCATATTTTTTCGCTATGTACTACTTTTTCATATTAACTAAAGCTACTGAAGATATCCACAGTGTACAAACTGTTCACAAGTTTGTGCAGTATTACAGTACAGTTATTTCCCAAAACAAAGGCATTTCAAAGAATATTTTGCAAAGTACAGTCTGTTGAAGAGTTTATTGCGCATTTGAACGTTGTTACAAGTACCTGGTGTGTGTGCATGTTCATATATAATTACAAGGGCCATATTTTGCATTGTGTTTAAGCATGCTTTGTTGGCATGGCAGAAGGATTTTGCAGATCTGCTCCACTTGTATTTGATAATAATATTACAGAAGATTGGACAGTGTTTGAGCAAGAATACAATATTTTCATACAGGCTGTATTTTCTGACAAAGATGCACATACAGAGGCATTTATTCTGCTTAATTTAGCTGGTTCAAAGGCCATTGAAAGAGAACATTCATTTGTGTATGCACCTGCTGTGTATGCAGGGGAAGGGGAACCACCATATAGTGGTACCGGCTGAAACAAGGAAAGACTGAGAGAGCTTAAAATGTAAATTTAGAGAAATGTGTAACCCCCAAATGAATATTACAATGGAAAGGAACATATTTTACACCAGAGATCAAAAGCCTGTGAAACTTTTGCAGCATATATAACTGACTTGAGAAATAAGACTAAAACATGCAGATTTGGTGATTTAAGGGATGAGTTGATAAAAACAGGCTTGTGTGTGGTATTAAAGATGATGTAGTGAGAAAGATTTTGCTTTGAGACAGTGATTTAACTTTGAGTAATGCCATAGAGATTTGTCAAATATACAAGCTCACAGAGAAGCATACAAACATGCTTACAAATGACAAATCCATGTTTCCAGCACTTTCCAAAGGTAATGTTGATAGTATTCAGTACATGGTTAAAAGATACAGGCCTAAGGGCATGGTTACTTCAATGAAACCCAGAACCTTTCTAGCATAGTCCAAGGCGTATTCTATAAAGCAGACATGCTCAGTGAAGTACAGGGGTGAGTTAGCAAACTCAAAGCATGTGCCCTCGCCTAGCCTCATAGTCAACTGTTGTAATTGTGGTGGTAATCATGAATCCGAAAGAGAAAAGTGCTTAGCTTTTGGTCAGGAGTGCCACAAGTATAAAAAGTAGAATCATTTTCAAAGGTTTTGTAAATCAAGAGAGGTCCATTCTTTTATTAAAAGAGAACATTCAAAGAGGCAAGTTGATCATTTAGAAAGCTGTGACCCTACTTTTTATGTTGATGGCATGTCTATGCTTGGCGAAACAGTCAATGTGGATGATTTTTGGGCAAAGAATGAAATATTTTGTACTGTTCTGATTAATGGGAGACCCATAGAGCTCAAAGTTGATACTGGTTCAAAGTGCAATGTTATGTCAGCAGAAACATTTGCTACAGTAAAATCTGGTGAGAAGCTTGATTTATCTAAGTGTGTGAAGCTTGTTGCTTATGGTTACAAAGACATGCATCTGGAGTGTTTCTCCCTGGGCCTCCGCTGAAAATTGGCTTTGTTCCAAGTCGGGATTTCCCAGTAAACAAATGTTAAATAAATAAAAAATAAATAAAATAAAAATTATGGTGGTGAAGAAATTCAAACCGAAGGCTCAATAGTGCTTTCATGTTACTCTGCTAGGAACAGGTATGACTTGCAATTTTACATAGTCAAGAGACACAGTCAGTGATTATTAGGCCTCGGAGACAGTTTGAAAATGGGACTTCTTTCATTTAATAAGAAAGTCCACCGTATAAGTTTGAAAGAGAACTGTTCTAATATCGCCCAAACTATTTTTTCTACCTATGAAGACAAACTAGGCAAACTCCCAGTTGTGTACTCCATGAAGTTAGACCATGAAGTCAGTCCAGTCTTCAGACCAGCAAGGAAAGTTTCAGTAGCTATGCAGGGTAGAGTTAAAGCTGAGCTAAACAGAATGGTGCAACAAGGAGTGATTTGTCCAATAGAAGAACCAACTGACTGGGTATCCTCCTTGATGGTAGCTCATAAGAAAAGTTCAGATGATATTAGAATATGTTTTGATACACGAGATTTGAACAAAGTACTAAAAAAACCTCAACATCCAGTGCATACAGTCAAAGAAGTTGCTGTTATTCCAAATGCTACTGTTTTTTGTGTCTTAGATGCAAAAAGTTCATTTTGTCAAATTTTGCTTGACCAAAAATCTTCATTGCTGACCACTTTCAGTACTCCTTTTGGCAAGTACAGATTTTTGAGAATGCCATTTGGGATAAATTCTGCTAGTGAAGTCTTCAAGCGTGCAATGGAACAATTTTGTTTCTGGCTATCCATGTGCTATTATAGTAGATGATATTCTGGTAGGAGGCAATGGTGAAGTCGAACATGATAGAAACGTCAGGCATGTTCTATAATGAGCTGGTGAACTGACTCTTATGCTGAATCCTCAGAAATGTAAGTTCACGCTACAAGAAGTTACTTATGTTGGTCATTTGTTTACTAGTTCAGGCTGACGACCAGATCCTTCCAAGCAAACAGCTATTCGTGAGATGCCAGCACCTGACAATGTTCAAACCCTACAATGTTTTCTTGGCATGGTTAACTACCTAGGCAAGTTCATTCCAGATTTGAGCCTACTTTCAGCACCGTTAAAGGAGCTGACATGCAAAGATATAACGTGGTTCTGGTTAGAACAACACCAAAAAGTATTTGATGTCCTGAAACAGAGAATTGCCAGTCCACCTACTTTAAGATACTGTGATGTTCACAAACCAGTAACTCTTTCTTGTGATGCTTCTAAATTTGGTCTTGGTGCAGTCATTCTTCAGGAGGGTAGACCAGTAGCCTATGCTTTGAGAACTCTAACCAGACTGAGGTGCAGTATGCTCAGACAGAGAAAGAGCTCTTAGCAATTGTTTGCATATTCAAAGTTCCATGATTATATTTATGGCCGAGCTATTAAAATTGAAACTGACCACCAACCTCAAGTCACTATTTTGAGAAATCCTTTGCACATTGCTCCTGCAAGATTGCAATGCATGATGTTGAAATCGCAAAAGTATAATTTCAGTCTTGTTTACACAAAAGGCAAACTTCTTTATCTTGCTGATACTTTATCCACATCATCCAAAAAATGACTGAATGGCATGAAAATGAGAAACCTGATTTTGAATTCAAGCTCAAACATTATCAGTTGAGGATGGCCATCAAAGCAGTCTTGTTTACCACTAGAAGTGCAACAGTATTTTCCTTACAGAGATTACATTTTATCTGACAATAGTATTATCTGAAAGGTCCAAAAGTGATTGTCCCAAAATCTTTGCAGCAAGACTATATTAACATCTTGCATCATGCCACCCAGGATCTGACTCTACCAAAATAAGGCCGAGAGGACTAGTATTTTGGCCTTCTATGTCAAGACATATTGAGAGAGTACTTTCATCTTGTTCTTTCTGTAATAGTACTACACTGCATCAACAAAAAGAACCACTTCAGCTAAACCAGATTCCTGAAATTCCTTGGTCGACAGTAGCTACAGACATTTTCAAATGGAATGGTCAACATTACTTGGTGTCAGTAGACTCTTATTCAGATTGGTTCAAGAGTGACCTACTTCCTAATCTCACAAGCAGTATTGCCATTACTAAGTTGAAGAGATGTTTTTCTGTCTATGATAGTCCACACAAAGTTATTTCTGACAATAGTGCACAGTTTACAAGCCAGCAGTTCAAGAGATTTGCTGAAGAGTGGTCCTTTATTCATATTACAAGTAGTGCTGAATACCCACAGTCAAATGGTTTGGCAGAATGTGCAGTGCAAAGTGCAAAACAGTTGTTAGCAAAGTTGAAACGAGACAATACCGATATTTTTCTGAATCTCCTGAATCTCAGAAACATTCCTCATGATAATCATCTTGGTTTGCTTGCACAAAGACTTATATCGAGACAAACCAGAACCACACTACCAATCAGTAGCAATTTGTTGGTTCCATGTGCGAAGAACAGCAACGCAGTGAAAGCTCAACTCCTGAAAAAGTGTTTGTCAGAGAAGCCCATTATGGTAAGACCAGCAAACTGCTCAGTCCATTACGAGAAGGGGAGATAGTGAGGATGCAGACAGTAAAAGGTTTTGATCAGATTGGAGTCATGAATTGTTTATGTCAAGAGTAGAGATCGTACACCGTCTAATTGCAAGGAATAGGATTTCGATGGAATCGGAAACATTTAGTACCGGTGTCCAAGCTAGATTGCAGCATCATGAGAGTAACGAGCTGAGTAACCTCAGTCAGCATGTCGTTAATAACTGCAAAAGTGACCTTAATTACGATGATGCACTCTCAGATAGTGATGAGTCTTTATTTGGGAACGATGTTTACAGGCATGACATTACTGAATCCATTATCGGTAACGGACTTTCTAATTTGAATGATCCGGGCTATGTTGTTGATAGACACAATGCTACTGAGCCACATGTTTTTAGTCAAGTTAATGTTGGACAAAACTGATGATGCCATTGACAATATTTGTGATGACCAAGAGGTTTTTAATTTTAGAAATTTCAGTGCCCATTGTGTTCAAATGTTAAACAATGACATGGGGGTTCGGGACAGTAATGGGCAGGTTGGACTCAGTCAACATGTAGTTAATGGTGAAAGTGGTCTGGATAGTAATGATGCAATTTTTGATAGTAATTTGAGTTTGTATTCGGTTCAAGATTTAAATGTTAATACTGAAGATATTGTTGAAGCTACTACTGGTAGTGGGCCTGCTATTTTGAACAGTTTTACTTACAAAATGAGTATGAATTCATCTAGTGACAGTGGACAGATATTAGTGTGTTGCATAATGTCATGGCTGAAGCAAACAGTACATGTGAAAGTAATGGTCCAAACATTATAGTCAGTTTGGCGGGTGACTATAAAGTTTATAATTATTCTAAAAATTCCATTAATACAACACATGCTGATTTATTAGCAAAGGGATTTACGTTTGTGCCAAGTAGGCGGGGTGATTTGGCGAATATCCTAATAGATTTGAAGTTATTTACACGAAAAATTAACCTAAAGGCATGGTTTAATGGGGCAAGGCATGAAGAGCCAGGAAAGGTGTTGAAGAAACCTAGCTATTTTAATCCCCCCCTTGAACCATTGGGACATATGAGAAGGTCTGTGAAACGGATATAAGGGACAGTTATAGACAGAGGCCATATAAACTATATAACAATCTGTCACATGAGGAAAGTGATTTATTGTTGGGATTGGCCAGGGATACCAGTATCTGGATAATGAAACCGGATAAGGGTAGTGGGGTTGTGATCCTTGACAGTAATTATTATTCCAATAAGATGAATACATTGCTATCTGAAGACACATATCGTGAAAGCAATCTCAGTGAAGTACATATAGCCTACAGAAAATTAGACCTGCTGATAGAAGACATGTTATATCAGGGACAAATAAATGAAAAGGATTATCATTATCTCAAAAATGACTTCCCAGTTATACCGAACATTTTTGGTATCCCAAAAATCCACAAGGGCCTTGAATTTTTGCAGTTCAGGCTTATTGTGGACGCTAAAAGAGCTAAGACTTGCTTTATTAGTTAATATTTGGACCATTACTTGCAAAAGGGGTTGGGGGGCTTCTGTTATATAACAAAAGATTCTTGGCAATTCTTAGAACATTTGAATGGAGTTATTATTACTGAGAATACATTACTGAGAATACATATTTAGTTACTATAGGCATATGTAACTTATTCTCAGTAATGCCCCATGACACTGGCATAGAATGGCTGGGGATGCAATTGGGGAGGACCAACCTTTTTGATCAGGATGAAGTTAATGTCCTTACTACACTAATGGAGGTGGTGTTAAACAACAATTTTCTACACTTAGAGGGACAATATTTCAAACAAGTGACTGGTGTAGCTATGGAGGTGGCTTGCGCCCCCATATATGCAAATTTAGTTATGTCTTACTGGGAGCAAGAGCATATTTTCCCCAATGAATTTTGGGCGTACATAAGGCATTACACCAGATTCTTGGATGATATTTTTATTGTGTGGGAAGGAAACGAAGAGACATTAAAATACTTTGCAGTATATTAACCACACAGTTGACTTCTTCAAATTCACCCATGAGTACAGTAGGATCAACATTTTGTACCTGGATGTTAGCTTAACTGTTGACAATCTAACATCTTCAGGAAGCCCACATTTTCCAATTCTTATTTAGAATTTAGTAGTTGGCACCACTATCATCAGAAAAGATCTATTGTCAAAGGACAATATGTAAGGGCTGGCAGAATTATATCAGTGGACCAAGATTTTTTATTGGAACTCGCATGTATGACAAAGTTATTTATCAGAAGGGGTTACCCCAAGGCTCTTTGTAAATTTTGGCAGAGGAGTCAGACACAAAAGAACTGAGGTTGTTTATAGGGCAATTTTGAGTGGGAATGTGGGCAATGATAATGGCAGTGGGTTTAGCATGCCACGCAACAACCAGGTCGATACCAGAAGGAGAATGGGGACCGATTTGTTGTTTATCACCACGTATAGTCAAGATGCTGAGTGGGTAGTTCGTATCATCCTGAAAAACTGGAGGATATTAGTGGCTGATGGTTGCCAAGTAGATAAGGTAGGGGGGATTCCCCAGAATTGTATATAGAAGAGACAGATGCTTCAAAGAAATTTTGGAAATGGGGGCTCATATTGAGTCACATCAAAGCAGTAGAGTGCCTGGTAATTTTAAATGTGATAGATGCAATGCATGTGCATATATTTACGAGACAGGTGGTACTGCATTTATTAATGGGAGAAAGTTCTGTTTCCATGGTCATTTCAATTGCAACAGCAGAAATTTAATTTATTTGGCTAAGTGTCAGCATAGTCCTGCCTTTTATGTTGGCAAGACCAGCAGGCAGTTTAAGGATAGAATTAGAGAGCATAGTGCTGACATTAAAAATATGAAGTCAACAAATGCCCTAGCCAGACATATAATGCAAAATCCAAGCACAAGTTTAAATTTGTGGTATTACAACAGTTGGTGAAGGATAGGCAAGGCAGGGTTATTGACCTGGATTTAGATATATGTGAACTAAGGTGACAATTGAGATTGGATGCCACCATTTTCCTGGCATTAATGACAGTGTCAGTATTGCAGCCATATTAAAAATTAAACACATTTTAGGTTAACATATGTAATACTAGTGTATGTAGCATTCATTTATTCAGTTTGGATAACTTGGCAATTTTTTGATACCGTCAAGCATTTTATTTTCAGAATGAGTTTGTGTTCTGAATTTTAAATATGTATTTCATGTGTTCTAACAAATAGCTGGGGTTGTTGTAATACTATGCAATTTTAACTGATGTCTAATGGAATTTTAACCTACTAATTCATTTTAATTGTTTAATTGATTTATGGGGAGGGATATAAAAAGGTTGAGTTAGTAATGATCATTGTTCTGAGGAAGTCCAATAGCATTTGGATGGAAGGGCTTAACCTGTGGATTGTGGATTGTGAATTGTGAATAAAGAAGTGTGCTACAGTCTTGGTGTCCAGGGTGCCTTCATATTTGTGAGTGCAATTTTGTCTCTTTGGTTATCCAGATTGCAGCATCTTGCCTGTGATAAAGACTCTAGTTCTCAGGGTGACTTATTCAATGTCCCAGTTCCAGAGAACATTCCAGCAAATATCCCTGTTCCTGAGAATATCCCCAAGAGTTCTAAAGCAGATTGTTCACCAGTGACTGTCCCTGTTGCTAAACCCAGTCCTAACTGCTAAATTACTAAATCAGTTTGCATTTCCAGACAGTGTTCCAGATACATGGGCAACTTGGACATGAATGTTGTTTTATTCATTATTGTCTGTATAATTTGCATGCCTATTCAGGTGTCATTATCATTGCAAGACAGGCCAGTAAAGAGGGAGGATGTAGATCAGAGAGTGTGCATGTACCTTTAAGAAGCTTTCCAGTGAGCTAGCACGTGTACATAAATACTGAGCACATGCAAGCAAGACTGCCATTTTGTAGTGAGCTGCAGAGGTGTAAGCATGTATGTATGTGTAGTAGTCAGTCAGTTAGTTTGTTTATATTTTATGTTGCTGCTCTTAATCCTGTGTTTGTATGTAATAAAGTATATAACGAACACCCGAGCCTGTTTGTCTTAACTAGTTACGTAAGACAAGCGACACTCATCAAATAATTTATAAAAATCAGTGCATACCAAGAATATATATTTCCCATTCGGAAGGAGGAATGGGCCTCCTTGAAATTGATTACATGTATAGATTTGCAGTCATGGGACTGCAAACATATCTGCTGACCTCACAAGACCCAAATGTAGTGAAAGTTTTGAAACATGAGGAGAATAAATCTAAGATGACTTCCCTTATTAGTGTAGCAGAAGTGTATCAGCATCAAGTGGCAATGGAACTCAAACCAGAAGTCGATAAAAATCAGGCAGCAACTGAATGTTCCGGGGATCCCATCCCCTTCCTGATAAGAGGCCTAGACAAGAGTTAGAATATGAATCTTCAGACCAGGTTTCCATTTCCTCTGATTCCTCCTCTGAACAGGCTTACCCTATTCCTCCCTATGAGGATTCTGATGCTGACGAATCTATACCTTCAGCCTCTCCTCCTGAGGATTATTCTTTTGGGGAAACTCTGCATACTATGAGGGAGCATTTCCACTGGGAGAGCCAAAATTACTCATAGAGTCCAAGAAAAGGCTCCGAGACTTCCTCTTATTACCCCAGCACAGGCCCCTTGCTATCCCGCCTGTTTTAGACATTGTAGATGATGTAGTTTCAGAATCTAGTCTTTCTCCAGACTCTCTACCACCAGCCCCTGTTAAACCAGACAGATACTATAGGGTTCCAGATTCACATAAATTTCTCTATAAGAACACTACAGCTGACCCAGAAACCATCTCTCAGGGTCCCAAGGGGGTCAAGGCTTCTTCTGCAAAAAACCCTATTCCATCTGACAGGGATTCTAGGGCCCTAGACAGATGGGGCAAAAAGATTTATACCTCTGCTACCTTGGCGGTAAGAGCCTTAAATTGCCAGTTCCATATGCTTAAGTATCAACAATATCTTATGTCCTTGCTTAAACAGAAAATGTCAGCAAATACAGAATGTGCAGACAATAAAGAAAAATGCAGGATTTATTGCATGCAGCCGAACAAGTTGGAAAGCATACTTTGCAATGTGCTTTTGATTCTCTTGAGGCCTCCTGCAGGGCCGCTGTTACAGGTTCTGTCATTAGGAGGCATTCTTGGTTAAAAGAACAAAATCTGCCTGATCATGTTAAAGAAAAACTATTAGACGCTCCTTTACAGCATGATATTTTGTTTGGTGTTAAAGCAGAAGAGGTATTGAAGAAAATGGAGGACAAAGCTAAATCTATGCAAACAGTCAAGGATTTCTTGCAGGTACAGCCTCCCAGATTTAGCAGGAACTGGCCTACAAAGAATTGGTCCTTTCCAGAATTAGATAGACCACAAAGGGGCAGGTACAGACGCCCCAGAGGCAGATCACTGCCCCAGGGTTCATACAGACCTAAACAATCGGGTGCTTCTACCTCCAAGAGCGGAGAGGACAAATCACAGCCATACAGGAAACAGTCTCAATGACTTTCCACTTTCAGCACCAAGCACTTACCTTTTGGCAGCCCCTTTGGGGGGAAAACTAGCACTTTTTTCACAAAATTGGCAAATGATCACCCAGGACAAATGGGTTCTGAATATAGTGTCACAAGGCTACAGGTTCCACTTTCACACCCTGCCAAAGCTAAACGGTATGCCAGACCTGCCACGCAATCAATGGGCAGACGCACAAAAACATGTTTCATCCCTCATGGACATGAGGGCCATTCAACAAGTGTCAGAGCAAGAGCAGGGACAAGGATTCTATTCAAGACTGTTCTTGGTACCCAGAAAGGACAAAGCCTGGAGACCAATACTGGACCTATCTATTCTAATCACATACCTGGATATTCCAAAATTCAAAATGTTGACTCTACAGCAGCTTCTGCCCATGCTGGGCAAGAAGGCTTGGCTTGTGACCTTAGATCTAAAAGAGGCATACCAGCATGTATCTATCAGACAAACATGCAGAAGATACCTCAGATTCAAAGCTGGCTCAATGCACTACCAATTCTTTGCACTGTCCTTTGGCTTATCTACTGCACCCAGGGTCTTCACAAAGTGCCTGGCACCAGTAATTGCATTTTGCAGACAGAGGAATACAAATATATACTTACTTGGATGACTTCCTTATACAAGCAGAGAACAAGGACATTCTACTACAGCATCTGGCATTTGTAAAGAGATTGCTAACAAGTCTAGGGTACACAGTAAATGAAAAGAAATCAAAACTCATACCCTCTCAAGAGATAATATTCCTGGGTGCAAGCTTAAATACAACTGCCCAGATGGCTTATCTCACGCCAGACAAGCACAAACAACTGACTACTTATTTCAAAATGTTGGCAACAAAGACCCAGTTATCTGCACGAAAAATTCTGCAGACTTTGGGTTTCATGGCATCCTGCATTCTGCTAATTCCATATGCAAGACTGCATATGAGAAAACTTCAGTGGTTTCTAAAAAAATGTTTGGACTCAACGTTGCCACAGCCTGGAAACAAAAATGACCCTCATTCCCTGCCTGCAACAGGAGTTTCGATGGTGGGCAAAAGCCTGTCACCACAACACGGGACAGCCATTCACCTTACCCACAGCCAGGCAGACATTGACAACAGATGCATCAGATTATGCCTGGGGAGCCCATATGGCAGGAAGATGTATTCAGGGCACATGGTCCGCAAGTCAAATGCTTCTACATATCAAATCAAAAAGAGATGCTAGCTGTTCAGAATGCCCTGACAGCCTTCGAGGATCTTCTTCATCCAGGACAACTGCTAATAAAGACGGACAATACCACAGTCATGTGGTACATAAACAAGCAGGGAGGCACGCATTCCTACCCCCTCTGCAGACTAGCCATGAACTTGTGGCACACAGCATTGACTTACCAAGTACATCTGCAAGTACAATTCCTGCCAGGAAGGACAAATACTCTGGCAGATGAACTAAGCAGAAACCTAATGGATCCCCACAAGTGGAAATTGGATCCACAAGTATTCAGCATGATAACAAGTACCTGGGGATGCCCGGGCATAGACCTCTTTGCCTCCCCTCACAACTACCAACTGCAAAGATTCTGCACAAGGACTTATCACAAGCTAGCATGGAAAGTGGATGCTCTATCAACTGGAAAAATCTAACAGTATATGCTTTTCCTCCTCTGCCTCTCCTCTCCAAGGTACTCCTCAAGGTCAGACAAGAGAAACCCAATATGATACTGATTGCCCCAGACTGGCCCCGCCAGCACTGGTACCCAAGCCTAAAGAGCTTGTCTCAATGCCCACCTTGGACATTACCTCAAATCCCTCACTTATTGACTCAGCAAGACAGTCAGATACTGCACAGCCAACTCAAGACCTTAAACCTGGCAGCATGGCGGATAATGTAGCCTCTCAAGGCACACCCCTCTCTAAAGCTGTGATGGATGTTATTTTGGAGGCCAGGAGGCCTAGCACCAGGAAATCTTATGCAGAAAAATGGAAGAGATTCTGTGCTTGGAACCAGGCACAAGGTTTTGATACGACTGCTCCAAATATTCCTCAGATTTTGCAATACCTAACTGAGATGCTGGAGAAGGGCCTTTCTTTTTCATCAATTAAAATTCATGCCTCTGCCATTTCAGCTCATTATAATACAAAACCACCTATTTTTTCTCATCCATTACTAAGGCAGTACCTCAGAGGGGCCAAAAACATAAGACCCCCTAGGAGAGCACCAATGTCTGCATGAAACCTAAACTATGTCTTGGAAAAACTTGCATTGCCTCCGTTTGAACCAGCCTGTGCAGCTGATATCAAATTCTTATGCTGGAAAACAGCTCTGCTCCTAGCAATAACCTCCACTAGGCGAGTCTCAGAGTTACAGGCTCTCATGGCTGTGGAACCTTTATCATTTTCCATCCTGACAGTTTTTCTCTGAGAACAAACCCTACATTTATGCCTAAAGTAGTCTCCAGTGTGGCCCTTAACCAAACAATTCATTTGCCTACCTTTTATCCAAACCCACAGAATAAGGGTGAGAGAATTCTGCATTCTTTGGACATTCACAGACAGCTATGCTTCTACTTGGACAGAACCAAAGCTATCAGAAAGACTGAACAGCTTCTAGTGTCATATGCAGCAGCATCATAAGGAAGGCCTATCTCAAAGCAGACTATTTCAAAGTAGATAGGCCACTGTATTCGCTTCTGCTATTCACATCATGGCAAATCAGTGCCTAAGGACATTAGGCCACATTCAACTAGAGCAGCAGCCACTTCAGAAGCCTTCCTCAGAGGAGTACCAACCAAAGACATCTTAGAGGCTGCAACTTGGAGTTCAGAGCATACTTTTACAAAGCACTATCACTTACCTCTGTACTCTAAATCCAGGGCAGGCTTTGCCACTGCAGTTCTGCAGGGCCTGATAGCATCCCTACTCAGCAACAGCTCCTCGTGGTCCTGCAGAGTGGTACTAGCAGCAGAGAAACAAAAAGAGTGACTGCTTTCAAGATTTAAGTATATTTTACTGTTATTACCTGTGCAACCGCCTTTCCTCACCGAAAAGTGAATTTAAACTGTTGATTTACCTGTTTTAAGCCTGTTTTCTGTGTTTTTCTCATACCTGCACTTTTAAAAGTTTGTTTGAATTCTAACTGTTGAGGCTGCCCACTCAAGTGCGCTAGCCTGTGTATTGAATTTACTGTACTTTTCATGCTGTTTTCCTGAAAAAAAGAAAAAAAAAACAAAAATATACCATTGTTTCCCACCTTCCTAACCTAGAATAGTCCCTTATACAGGCATTGCTGTATTCTGGACTTTTGAATAGTTCCTGTGTTGCCCATTTCCTTACTTGGATAGAAGGAAGTTTCTTTGCTAACCAGTGGGAGTGGGGAGCCTTGAGCAGCCTATCTGTCCCGGGAGGAGTGACCTCAGCACAAGAATCTTGTAGTTTATTGGCCGTTTTGGGCCAATTTCTAACTCTTTAAAGTTCCCTGCATAAAAACCCGCTATAGCGCGGCTTTGCGCGATTGTGCGCATAGCACAGCATCGGGCAGCGCCGCTAAATCGTGTTTAAACTATTCCCTGCTCCACAAAGTCTACTCTTCACTTTTTCCCTTAGAACTGTTCTATCTCTCAAATTAAACACCCTATTCTCAATCTAAGGCCCTGCACTTGCCCATATAAGCAATCTTACAACTCAGCACTAACAAACTAAAAGCACTACATCCTCATATACTCCCTTCGAGTACCTTGTCCCCTATTGGTCCTTTTTGATTCAGTGATAAAGGAGTTCCCTATACTATTCTAGCATGTCCAAAGGTCAGTTAATGGTTTCCTCTCCAATCCAGCTGGTGAATTTGGGAATCTTGAGGCAATGTTACAACTGTCTCATGTACACAGACAACCCTCTCCTCCTCCCCCCAACAAGTTCAAATATATGTGAGAGATGCAATCATATAGCCAAACTGGAGGCTGAGCTCTCTCAACTCAGAACTAGTGCAACCAGGTAACCTCACACATCACAAATCTAGTCTCACATAGTCCTATCACAACAGCAAACCAAACACATAAACACACAAAAACATACTCGGATGCTCTAAATAAAAATCTGTCTAAGCAGCAGAGACCTCCAAAGCAGACATCCAAGCAAACACTGCCCCAAAACAAAACACGTGCAACACATAGCTCACAAAGTCAGTGTGCCAAACAGTCACAGCCCTTAAGGCTAAATAACACACCTGATACACTTGTAATAGGTGATTCTATAGTCAGACACACTGAGGTCCCGCTCACCAGGCTGAACAAAGAGAAGGTCACAGTAAGCCTGTCGGGCGCTAGGATCCGCCATATAACACAAGCATTCAGGTCACTCCAAAGCAAGTACAAATATGACTCAGTCATTGTCCATGCTGGTGTGAATGACCTGAGAAGTACCTCCCTCGACTACATGAAAAGAGACATAGAGGAGCTCTCTGATCTTGTAGCCCAGGCCGGTATGACCCTGACCTTGAGCAGCATCTTACCCTCACCTAGAATGATGCCTTAGTATAAAGACAAAATGATCGATTTTAACAATTGGATAAAATTTTGGTGTCATTCAAAGGGGATCCAGTGTCTGTCAGCCTGGGATAAAATGCTCAACAAGCCATGTTGCTTCGCTAGGGATGGCTTGCACCTGTCACCCCTGGGCTTTCGGATATTGGCAAAGGCTCTTGCCACCCCCATAGTGCCTTTTTTAGGCAAGACTCAAAAGACAAACCCACCTCCATAGACAACATAATGAATAAGAAACTAAGGGTAATGCTGCTAAACGCCAGAAGTATAAACCTCAAGATGCATGCACTCAAAGCCCTCCTCAGTATGGAGAACATCGATATCTGTGCAGTGACAGAAACCTGGTTCAAGGCTCCAGAGAGCACACCAGCACTACCAGGTTATACCTCATATCATGCTTTTCGGACCCAAAACTCAGACTGATCCACAAAAGGAGGGGGAGTATCCATATTCATCAAAGATACCCACACCTCCAGGTTAGTGGCACTGCACGAAGCATCAGAGACCATCCATGTGCAACTAACAGTGGGCAAAACTGCTTTTCAGTTTGTAGCATGTTACAGACCACCCTCTCAAAATCAGGAATCCCACTCGGCTTTCCTGAGAACACTGGCGAATATTAAGATCTCTCCAAACACCATTATATTGGGTGACTTCAACTACCCAAACATAGACTGGGAGCATTACTCAAGCCCCAACTCTCTAGCCCAAAGGTTCCTAGAATTTATAAGCCCAAATGCTATGGAACAACTAGTCACCACTCCCACAAGAGGGGAAAACATACTTGACCTAATCATCACCAACATGGGGACTCTATGCTCCATACCAGAGATATACCCCTCATTGGTAAGATCGGACCATAAATTAATCTCACTGGATATTTACATCCCGACCCCACCCCCAGCCCAGAAAACCACAGAGAAAAACTTCTCAAAAGCAAACTTCACACTTCTCAAAACTGAGGTGGAATCCTTCAAGGCCCCCAGACAAGTGGAAACTACGGCCCAAACTGCAGAATCCTATATAAACGCATTCTATGGACACCTCCAGGAATGTATGGATCATGCTATCCCAAACAAAACCAAGACCCAATCTTCCAAAGGCAGGCGTCCAGTCTGGTGGACCCCAGCCATGAATAAGCTGTACAACAGAAGGAGGAAGCTACTACATGATAGAGCAAAATCCCTAAAAGGGAAGGCATCTCTGATCAGTACTAGCAAAAAACTACGATCCCACATAAAATCCTCCAAGGCCAGCTTCGAGAGAAAAATTGCACAGGAAACTAAAGATAATCACAAGGCCTTCTTCAGTTATGTTAGGAACCTGGGATGCAACTCCCAGATATGCTCAGAGTTGATCCAAAATGACAAAAAATACACTGAACCTATGGACATTGCCAACATCCTGGCAGACAGGTTCAGTGCAAACTCCCCCCCCCCAAAAGAGCAAATATCTATCCCAGCAGAGTGCTGCCTCCCTAACATCTCAGATGCTCAGGTGAAAGCCACCCTCTCCAAAGCAAAAAACACAGCATCAATGGGACCAGATGGTGTCCCGGGTTGTGTCCTACATGAACTCCAAGAAGAACTAAACCCTCACGTAAAGCTGCTGTACAATCTCAGCCTTACTACAGGATATGTGCCCAAAGAATGGCGTACAGCAACAGTGGTCCCACTCCACAAAGGTGGTGCCTCTACAGACCCCGGAAACTATCGCCCCATAAGCCTGACTAGCCTAGTCTGCAAAGCTATGGAGAGGATCATCATGGAACTCATAAACAAAGACATTGGGCACCTACAGACACTAGATCCCACCCAATTCGGCTTTGTTAAGGGCAGATCCTGCCTCTTGAACCTGGCCAACTTCTTTGAAACAGTCACCAAGGCCATAGATGAAGGGAAGGTAGCCCACACAGCCTACCTGGATCTCGCAAAAGCATTCGACACAATACCCCACTCGGGCATCATAGATAAGCTATCCAGCTTAAATATAAACCCCTATGTCACTAGATGGGTTACAAACTGGCTCAAAAACAGAACCCACAGAGTCAGAATTGCTGGAGCCATGTCAGACTTGAAACCAGTTACAAGTGGCGTCCCACAAGGCTCAGTCCTGGGACCTCTCTTGTTCGGTATATATTTTTCTGAGGTACAGGAAAACACGGGAGGACTGTGTCTGACCAAGTTCGCAGATGACTGCAAACTGGGCGCCATAATTGACTCTCCAGCTGACACAAACATCCTTCAAAAGGGTCTCACAGAGATGGATAACTGGTGCCAGAGCCATGGCCTAAAGCCAAGCACCAAAAAGTGTATAGTCATACCGTTTGGCAAAAACAAAGTGCACACAAATTACCACATAGGTAGTAACCCATTAAGTACGGAGGAAGTAATTAGGGACCTGGGGACCCAAGTCGATAGTAATCTCTCTGTCGACAACCACATTGCCAAAGTGGTTAGAAAGACCTTCTGTTTAGCCCACTTTATCATTGAAGGCTTCACATCTAGGTCAAGAGAGGTCATCGTGCCCCTTTACTCATCCCTCATCAGGCCCATAATAGAATACAATGCCCCTTTTGGGATGTACCTTACACAACACCTGCAGCAACTAGAAAGACCCCAAAAGTACCTCACAAAGAGGATCAAGGGACTCAAACAGATGCCATATGCTGCTCGGCTAAAGAAACTCCAGCTCTACTCAGTTGCATACCACCTACTTAGAGGCGATCTATGCCTGAAGTATAAAGCTATGTCCAACCCGGAATTAATGGACATGCTCCACCTCAGAAAATCTAAATCCCTTAGAGCTACGCACTCGAGGGACTTGAACCTCAGAACAGAAATAAATAGGACATGCTGGAGGGACAGATTCATAACCCAGAGGCTCTCTTCACCCTGGAATAGAATCCTAGTACATGTTAGGCAGAGCCCCTCACTGACTCTCTTCAAGAGGAATCTTGACGAGTGGATGGGAGATCGTAGGTTTACCTCAGGGATTGCTTCTGTGTCACTACTAGACAGAAGCACAGTAAACTAACCTTAAAAAGGGCACAGTAAACTCAATTCAAAGGGTGGCGAAAGCCAAACACACTCTGGCTAGGCTTGTAAATGCCCTAGGGCAGATAGTCTGGTATGAACCTATGAACCTAATCCTATTTAGCACCAGCCTCCCAACCTTAGCTTTGGGATACAACCCAATTGTAATGACTGCAACAGTGAAACACGATGAACATAGTACAGTTGTGTACCTACCATAAATGTAGATGTTCGAGTGTATTCCCTGTTGCAGTCCAGGTTACCCTCCCTCCATACCCCCTTTCTTTGATGGGATTTATCTGTATTTCTCTATCCTATGCAACCTATATGGTGTATTTGCTTGTAGATGAAGGAAAAGTTGTTTTTTTTCATGCATGCTTATTGGCATAATTTAGCCTACCATTTTTGGGGCACCTGACATCTGGGGCAAGGAAAAACTGAATAAAATGGCGTCGGCTACATCTTTTATACCCCTGGTGCACTGACGTCAGGGAGGAGGTGACAGCAATCGACGCTGGACCTAGACTTTGGAATTCGGGCCGACTGAGGGTAGCCTGCCAGCAGGATAACCCAACTGTAATGACTGCAACAGTGAATACACTCGAACATCTACATTTACGGTAGGTACACAACTGTACTTTCCATTGCTTGGCTGTTTCACCCCATTTACCATTAACACTGTAACATGCGTACTGCTTTACATCTACAATTATTTGGATTTTATTTTACATTTTATAGCACAAACACTAATAGACATCTGCTAAACAAAGCAATACAGTCTCGCAATGAAAGTAGACTTTGCATTAAAATTTCTCTGCCCTTGAAACTCACATTTACTCAAACCGCATTGAAACCCACATCCAAAGAAAATGCATCTGGCTAGTGGTGGATAAAGATTATTTTTGGGCTGTTTTCAAGTCATAGACCCCTTGCACACAAAGCATACATGTGTTCTTTGATGCACCTTCCTGACTGTATTAAATTATGTTTCTTGTTGTATAACACAGCACACTTTTTAGAGTGCATTTTAAATTTGTTTTGAACATTTTTCCAGTAAGCAATGAAACAAAATGCATGAACCCAGTAATGACAAATCTGCCCAATTCAGAACATTTCCATCATCAAAGCCTACTCAAACTTCTAAAATCCACCAGTATCAGTAAATACGCACAATCTCTGCAGAAGTAAACTTTATATTTCATTGTTTCATCTACAAGTAAAGTGCCTCCTGCCCTTGAAGAATAAATTGCCCATGTTACTTAAAAAAAATTATAAGCTACTATTTCAATAGGGAATGGACGGCAAATTGATAACAGGTTCATAGTTACTAAGTATCTCTGCTAAAGGACCCTCTCAGGACTGCAGCACCTATCCACCCCATTTAAAAGTACAACACAGTACAGAATCAGCAATCTGTGTATATACTGTGGCAATAGAACTCACAGCCTTCTGCAGCAAAAGCAAGTATGCTACCTGCTGTGGTACTAACAATGCAAGTAGACTTTGCATAAGCAGCACTAAACTTCTCTTTCCCTGAAGAACTGTGTAGCACAACAAAACAGGAAAAAGCCAAAATTTATTTGGGGGGACAAAGGCCCAAAACCGGGGATACATTTTAAACATTGCTTGTATAATCTTAGAAAATTGCTAGAATAAAATGTTGCATTACCATATGTTTCCTGAAAGATAGGAAGACTGAAACTTAAATGGCTATCATTATTTACTTACATAATCTCACTGATTTGCCAGAAAACCATAAATTTTATTTAACATTTGTTTATTAGGAAAGTCCGACTTGGAATGAAGGAGCCAATTTTCAGCAGAGGCCTGGGGAGAAATCCTCCAGGTTCACGTCATTGTATCATAGGAGGAAACCAGAGCAAGAAACCCACACAAAAGCAGGGAGGACATGCAGACTCTGCACAGAAGGTATTTCAGCTGAGAATCAAACCAGAGATCCTCTTGCTGTGAGGCAACAAAACTACCACTGCGCCATCCAAATTTTAAATGGAACAGTCCAAAAGTATGAAACAAAACATTCCAGACATTCTGTGAAAATTTGTACAGTTGTGAGCTATAACTCCTTGAATCAGAAGTGGTGGTTTGGGTAGACAACTCAGGCTGTCCCTTCTTGTACCTAAGGTACAGGGTTTGAGCCTGAGTAACTCTAACCACCAGATATGTATACCTAACTGAGGCACGCACACACACACACACACACACACACACACACACACACACACACACTGCAACTCACATGATGCTTCCTAGTCCTATATTCAAAGATGAAATGACAGTCAATTATCCAAAAATCTTCCACTGTCATCAAGAAAGGAAGCCAAGTAGTAAAATAATTAAAAGTACAAAGGCAACCACCCAGACACAAGTGCTCCTGTAGCACATGAAATAAAGAATAAACAAACAAACGGAGCCCAGGAGCATGCCAGGGCTGATAAGGTTCCTCCACATACACAAATGTTGCTGGAATAAATCGACAGGAAGGCAGTCCAATAGATGTAAAAAAACTATTTAATTCAGAGATATATAAAAATCTGGCAAGCGCTTTCACCCTTATGGGCTTCTTCAGACCAGTAGTACTCCATACAAAAACTATGTTTAAATATGCATAAAATGGTGACATCATTTCCTGTATGCCATATTAATAAATTCATTCTAAGCATCGCTAAATTCATATATTCATTGTAGTTCAGTGAATACAGGAAATGATGTCACCATTTTATGCATATTTAAACATGTTTTTTGTATGAAGTACTATTGGTCTGAAGAAGCCCATAAGGGTGAAAGCGCTTGCCAGATTTTTATATATCTCTGAATTAAATAGTTTTTTACATCTATTGGACTGCCTTCCTGCCAATTTATTCCAGCAACATTTGTATATGTGGAGGAACCTTATCGGCCCTGGCGTGCTCCTGAGCTCCATTTGTTTGTTTAGTAAAATAATTAGTTGGTAATTATACTTTAGTCAGCATCCATGCAACTTAATGGATGTTAAGCAAAAAAATTCAGTTGACAATGAGTTATGTATTGCCTGCTAAATGTTAAGGCTTTGAAAGTGCAAACAGCATATAAAATAACTTATCAAATGGTTTAAAGGACTCCCACTGGAACTCTGCTGAACATCAGTAATAAGCAAACATTTAGAATCATGCAACAACAGTAATTGCCACAGTCTTGAGGTGAACTGTTCTCAGTAATACTACACTAGGTTAATAAACATCAAACTCAGTTACAAAGATGTAAGTTGTACAGTAGTATTAAATTAAAGAAATAGTAATAACACTATTAGCTTTTAACTAAACCTATTAGTCAGTTTCCCAAATAGTCAACTAACAGAATGTTCACATTTCTCAGTTGTCCAATTCAAAATGGTGAATTATGGCAGACGGCAATACTTCCCATCACAATACTGTATGTGGGTGATATGAATATGAAATCAGAACAGCTAAAGAACAAGTCGTAATAAAATTGTTTGAAATTTCAGGAACTGTAGGCTATGGTTTACTTCTGAAACTTGGGGAGAGACGCCAATATTTAAAGTAGGTTTTGTTAACTTTCATGCAATTCGACACTTAGGCAATGTACAGCTGTCTGTGCCAGTACAGTTTAATGACCCATGCCATGTACTGTGACAGAAGTACAATCGAAGAAAATTAAACCACAGCACATTACTTGGCAAATAAAGCTTTGTATAACTAAAGTAAGCTTCACCAACTCATACTATCAAAGATTATAATTAAAGGAATTATGTCAGTGATGGTTCGGTACCTGGAATTTCCAGTTTACAGCTTCTACTCTACCACCAACCATAAAAACAACATGAAAGTTTAGGCAAATACAGGATAATTATATTCATCTGTAAGGCATCCTGATGCTGAATTTCATTGAAACAAACTTACTACTTTTTGGATGTGAATGAAGTCTAGTATACTTCACATTAGAATCAACCACTTAACACAGAACTCTATGCATTAAGCTCAGTTAGCGAACTAAACCTAAAACGGATGTACACAGAACTCTATGCATTAAGCTCAGATAAATAAATGCAGCAAGCAAGATGAACTACCCCCTTACTGAACAGACTTACACAGAGCTGGCCAGTTAAAACAGACTCACGGTTTAAATAAATGCACAGTTGAAAATAAAAATAAATGCAGCAATATGCAAACGGTTAGCTGGCCAGTTAAAACGGACTCACAGTTTAAATAAGTGCACAGTTGAAAATGAAAATAAATAAATGCAGCAATATGCAAATGGTTGGCTGGCCAGTTAAAACAGACTCACAACTGAAAATAAATAAATGCAGCAAGCAAGACGGTGACAAACTAAACCACCCCCCCTACTGAGCTGGGTTAAAACGGACTTGCACAGAACTCTATGCTTTAAGCTCAGTTAACCACCCCCCTACTGAACAGACTTGTACAGAACTCTATGCGTTAAGCTCAGATAAATAAATGCAGCAAGCAAGACAGACTATCCCCTACTGAACGGACTTGCACAGATCTGGCCAGTTAAAACAGGCTCACAGTTTAAGCAAACAGTTGGCTGGCCAGTTAAAACGGACTCACAGTTGAAAATAAATGCAAGACGAACTAAACCACCCACCTACTGAGTTGGGTTAAAACGGACTTGCACAGAACTCATGATTAAGCGGACTTGCACAGAACTCTATGCATTACACACTCAGCATAAAGCAGTTGTTTAGAATGATGAACATACTGCGAATGCCAGTGCAGTGGAGTCGTGGACTTAAAATGCAGCAACACATACACAAATAAATAGTTGTTTTATGCTTGCCTTAATGTTCCCATTTCCCTACGAGTCCAACAGGCAGTAGTTGATGTCATCACGCACACCCTATAGGCTGGTGATGCGTGGTGACATCAGCTAAAATTTTTAAAGTGGCAATACAAAACAAAAAAAAAAAGACTGGGAAATTCGGAAATTAAGGGGGCCACTCGGGAATTTGTGGCACCCCAATATTTTGGCCTCAAAACTGGTAAATACTGAGGAATTCGGTATGGTTGAGAGGTATCTACCACAGGAGGAGTGGTTTCTGGCCCAGAAATTATAGTTTATTGGCCGTTTGAGCAGTTTTTTTTTCCATCTCTTTCAACTTTCTGGTTTGAAAGCCACACTTGTGCCTGTTTTCTGCCTTTCGTATAACTAGCCTAGTCCGGTTGCAGAGTTGCTGTATCCAGGGATTGTTAGTAAGCTTCTGAGCCCCCAAGCCTTTCTGTGTTAAAGGGAAGCCTTCTAGCTTATCAGTGGGAGTGGTAAGCACTAGGTAGCCTATCTTCCATGGGAAGAGTGAGTTTGGCCCAGAAATTGTAGTTTATTTGGCCGTTTGGGCAGTTTTCCATCTTTTTCAACTTGCTGGCTTAAAAGCCTGTGTTTGTACTTACTCCCCACCTTTCCTGTAACTAATCTAGTCCAGGTACAGATTTGCTGTATCCAGGACTCTTTGTAAGCTTCTGAGCCCCCCAAGCCTGTCTGTGTTGGAGGGAAGCCTTCTAGCTTATCAGTGGGAGTGGTAAGCATTAGGTAGCCTATCTACCACAAGAGGGGTGGTCCTGGCCCAGAAATTTTAGCTATTGGCCGTTTGGCCAGTTTTTTTTCCATCTCTTTCAACGTTCTGGTTTAAAAGCCACACTTGCGCTTGTTTCTCACCTTTCCTGTAACTAGCGTAGTCCAGATACAGAGTTGCTGTATCCAGGACTATTGGTAAGCTTCTGAGCCCCGCAAGCCTTTCTGTGTTGGAGGAAAGCCTTTTAGCTTGTCAGTGGGAGTGGTAAGCACTAGGTAGCCTGTCTACCATGAGAGGAGAGGTTCTTGGCCCAGAAACTGTAGTTTATTGACCATTTGGACAGTTTGTAAATCTCTTTCAACTTTCTGGTTTAAAAGACTATATCTGCACTTGTTTCCCATCTTTCTTGTAACTAACCTACTGGGTAGCACTAGAAAGCCTTAAACTGATACAAGCCTTCTAGCTTAGAAGAGAGACTTTGGAGTGATTAAGTATCAGTTTTGTGTACTTTCTTGCTGTACTTAACTGTTTTCCGCCTAAACGCAGATTTTCCAGCATTTATTGTGATTTAAAAGCTTGTTTTTTTCACATGTTGTACTTATTTGACTGCCTGCACTTTTAAAAAGTTTTTTTTTAAATAATTTAACTGTTGTAGGCTACACACTGAAGTGCAATAGCCTTTTCTGATTGTTTGTAGTTGTTTAAAGCTGTTTTAAGTGTATTTTTTACTGTTTTTGCCTTATCTTTTCAAAAAACAAAAAAATTCCTTGTTTCCCGCCTTTCTAAACTAGCATAGTCCAGTTTTCGACTAGTGCTGAATTCAGGGCTGTGATACTAGTTTCTGAGTTGCTCATACCTTACTTGGATAGAAGGAAGTTTCTCTGTTCACCTGTGAGAGAGGGGAGCTTTGAGCAACCTATCTGTCCCTGGAGGAGTAGTGGTTCCAGCCCAGAAGTTAGTATTTTATTGGCCATTTTGGGCTAGTTTCTATCTCTTTCATTTCCCTACTATAAAAGCCGTGTTTGCACGGGTTTGTGCACTGGGCAGCGCCGGTTAAATTATTCCCGGCTCCACTAAGTTTCCTCTTCAGTTTTTCCCTTGAAACTAGTCTAACTCTCAACCTAAGCACTCAAAAAGCATCTTACAGCTCAGCACTTGCTCAGACCTAATAGCAAGTACTAATATACCCTGACACTGATTGCCCAGCAGGGCAAGGCTCTTTACTCACCCCTCACCAACCAAGTGACTACGCAGCTCGCCCTACTATTCAGGCATGAACAAAGGGCAATTTCAGGTGTACTCTCCAGTCCAGCTGGTGAATCTGGGTATCCTGAGGCGATGTTACAACTTCCTCACGTACACAGACAACCCCCTGCTCCTACCACAAAATACTAACATATGCGAGAAATGCAATTATACAGCCAAACTGGAAGCTCATGTGGCCCAGGCAGGTATGACCCTAGCCCTGAGTAGCATCCTGCCTTCACCCAGAATGATACCACAATATAAGGACAAAATGATTGACTTCAACAATTGGCTAAGCTTCTGGTGTCATTCAAAGGGGATCCAGTATCTGTCTGCCTGGGACAACATGATCTGCACCTGTCGCCCTGGGATTCAGGTTACTGGCTAAGGCTCTTGCCACCCCTATAGTGCCTTTTTTAGGCAAAGTTCAAAGGACAAAACCACCACCATAACAGGTACAAGCATGCAAAATCTGAAGGTAATGCTACTCAATGCTAGAAGTCTAAACCTCAAAATGCACTCTGTCAAGGCACTCCTAAAAATGGAGAACATAGATATCTGTGCAGTAACTGAGACCTGGTTCAAGGCTTCAGAGAGCACCCCTGCAATACCAGGCTACAACTCTTACCACACTTTTAGCCACCAAACCAGGACCGAAACACTAAAGGTGGAGGAGTGTCAATATTCACCAAGGATATTCACACCACCAGGTTAGATGCCCAACACAATGTGTCTGAAATTCTCGAGGTGCAACTAACACTAGGTAAGATTGCAATCCAAATTGTAGCTTGCTACAGATCCCCCACCATACCCCAAGATTCTCACTACACCTTTCTAAACATACTGGAAAATATTAAGATAGAACCAAACACCCTAATACTGGGTGATTTTAACTACCCTGCCATTAACTGGAAAAACTACTCATGTACCAACACCTTTGCCCAACGGTTCTTGGAAATCATAAATTCCAATGCCCTGGATCAACTAATCCATAGTCCCACCAGGGGCTCCAATATCCTAGACCTGGTCATTACCAACATGGGAAATCAATGCTCCACACCTATGGTCACCCCCTCGTTAGTCAGGTCTGACCATAAGCTAATCACCCTTAGGATCTACATCCCACCCCCACCCTTCAGTAAGGAAACCTCCATAAAAAACTTCTCCAAAGCCAACTTCATGCTACTCAAATCAGAAGTGACAAAAACTTCATGACACCCATGCAGACGGGAACTGAAAATTCAACTGCTGAATCCTACACTAAGGCACTGTACAAGCACATCCACTCATGCATGAATCGTGCCATCCCAAATAGAACCAAGATGCTCTCATCCAAAAAAAGGAAGCCAATCTGGTGGTCCCCTGCCATAAACAAACTTTACAACAAAAGGAAGAAACTGTTGCAGAAAAGAGGAAAATCCCAAGATGCAAAAATCTCCCTTACCAGCCTCAGTAAGAAGCTGAGATCCCTCATAAAATCCTCCAAAGCTAGTTACGAAAATAAAATTGCCAAAGATTCCAAAGACAACCACAAGGCATTCTATAACTTTGTCAAGAATCTAAATGGCAATGTTCAGATCTGCTCTGAGCTAAAACAGAATGGCATTAATTATACTGATCCCAAGGATATTGCCCGTATCCTGGCAGATCGATTCAGTGCCAACTTCACCCCCCTCTCACCCCCTAAATGGCCCATCTCAATACCGAAAGATTTCCAAATTCCAGTAATAACGGCCACACAGGTAAAAAAACTCACTCTCCAAAGCTAAGAATACAGCATCCATGGGACCAGATGACATCCCAGGCTGTGTACTACATGAACTACAATATGAACGGGCACCTCACCTAAGTGTCATGTTTAATCATAGCCTCACCTCAGGTTTCGTGCCCACTGAGTGGCGCAGAGCTACAGTTATCCCACTCCACAAGGGGGGATCCTCCTTGGATCCCGGAAACTACCGTCACATCAGTCTGACAAGCCTTATCTGCAAGGCCATGGAGCCTCATGGAACTTATAAACAAAGACATTGGCAACCTTCAAACACTGGACCCCACCCAGTTTGGGTTCGTGAAGGGCTGATCTTGTCTCCTGAACCTGATTGACTTCTTCAAATCAGTCTCCAGAGCCATGGACAAGGGTAAGGTGGTCCACACAGCCTATCTAGACCTCACCAAGGCCTTTGACACCACCCCCCACTCTGGAATCATAGATAAACGTACTAAGCTGGGCATTAATCCCTACGTCATCCAATGGGTTGCTAACCGGCTTACTGATAGAACTCACACTGTAAAAGTAGCCGACTCCAAATCCAGCTCCAGACAAATGACAAGTGGAATACCTCAAGATTCAGTCCTGGGACCACTCTTGTTTGGCATCTACTTCTCTGAAGTACAGGCCAACACTAAGGGACTCTGGCTAACAAAGTTCTAGATGACACAAACTGGGAGCCATTATTGAATCCCTCAAATGATGTGGATACTCCACAAAGGGCCTTACAGAAACAGATACTTTGCCAGAGCCATGGGCTCAAGCTCAATGCCAAGAAATGTATAGTTATCCCCTTTGGGAAAAAACATGTATCCATGAATTACCATATAGGTGGCAGCACACTAAACACCGAAAGTGTGATAAGAGACTTAGGGACAAGAGAAGAGGGTGGACAGTGGTCTCACCTTCGATAACCACATCGCCACAGCAGTCAGGAAATCCTTCTATGTGGCACACCTCATCACTAAGGGCTTTTCATCCAGAAAAAAGGAGGTCATTGTCCCACTGCACTCATCCCTCATTAGACCCACTATAGAATACAACACCCCGTTTGGTATGTACCTCTCAAGACATCTGCAACAACTGGAAAGGCTGCAGAAATACCTCACTAAAAGAAACACAGGCCTAAAGCAGATGCCCTATGCTGACCACCTTAAAAAACTCCAGCTATACTCTGTCGCATATCGTCTACTCAGAGGCGATCTCTGCTTAACATACAAGGCCATGTCAAACCCAGAGCTGTTGGACATGCTACACTTAAAGAAATCCCAATCCCTCAGAGCCACACGCTCCAGGGGTCTAAACCCTGTCATCACAATAAACACATGCTGGAGGGATGGGTTCCTGACCCAGAGACTCCCCAGACTCTGGAATAGATTGCCCATACATGCCAAGCAGAGTGCCTCTTTGGCCCTCTTCAAAAGGAGCCTTGACGATTGGATATGAGAAAGGAAATTCACCCCGGGGATCACATCAGTCGCTCTGCTAGACAGGGGTCCAGGGAAGTAAATAGTGTGGGAAGAAATAGCCAGGGAATTTTTATGGCTAGGCTTGTATAGGCCCTAGGCTGATAGCCTAGTACCAACCTATGAACCTAAGCTGTCTCCACCCAAGACTGGAACAGACAGTCAAGAGGAGATGGTTAACACTTGCACCACACCTCCAGCCACACACAGACCTACTAAAACAGCACTGGCAAAAAATACACATAAATACACAAAATCATACTGGAGGTTCTAAATAAAAAACCTGCAAAGATCGGAGATCTCCAAAGCAGACACCCAAACAACCTGCACCTCCCGATACAAACCAGACAACACATAAAACACAAAATCAGTGTGTCACTTTAACTCACAGCCCTTAAGGCGTAAATAACATACCTAACAGACTAATACAGACTCTATAGTCAGGCACTACTTGGACGTAATCCCACTCACTAGAGCTGGACAGAAAGCAGAAGGTTACTGTTAGCTGCCCTTTCGGGAGCCACAATCCGTCACATATCACACAGCACTCAGGGTCACTCCAAGAGACAAAGTACAAATATGAGTTCTGCTTCATTGTTTCATGTTGGTGTGAAGGACTCTGAGATGTACCTCCCAAACTACATGAAAAGAGACATGGAAGAGCTCTCTGATCATGTGGCCCAGGCAGGTATGACCCTAGCCCTGAGAGCATCCTGCCTTCACCCAGAATGATACCACAATATAAGGACAAAATGATTGACTTCAACAATTGGCTAAGCTTCTGGTGTCATTCAAAGGGGATCCAGTATCTGTCTGCCTGGGTCTGCACCTGTCGCCCCCTGGGATTCAGGTTACTGGCTAAGGCTCTTGCTACCCCTATAGTGCCTTTTTTAGGCAAAGTTCAAAGGACAAAACCACCACCATAACAGGTACAAGCATGCAAAATCTGAAGGTAATGCTACTCAATGCTAGAAGTCTAAACCTCAAAATGCACTCTGTCAAGGCACTCCTAAAAATGGAGAACATAGATATCTGTGCAGTAACTGAGACCTGGTTCAAGGCTTCAGAGAGCACCCCTGCAATACCAGGCTACAACTCTTACCACACTTTTTAGCCACCAAACCAGGACCGAAACACTAAAGGTGGAGGAGTGTCAATATTCACCAAGGATATTCACACCACCAGGTTAGATGCCCAACACAATGTGTCTGAAATTCTCGAGGTGCAACTAACACTAGGTAAGATTGCAATCCAAATTGTAGCTTGCTACAGATCCCCCACCATACCCCAAGATTCTCACTACACCTTTCTAAACATACTGGAAAATATTAAGATAGAACCAAACACCCTAATACTGGGTGATTTTAACTACCCTGCCATTAACTGGAAAAACTACTCATGTACCAACACGTTTGCCCAACAGTTCTTGGAAATCATAAATTCCAATGCCCTGGATCAACTAATCCATAGTCCCACCAGGGGCTCCAATATCCTAGACCTAGTCATTACCAACATGGGAAATCGATGCTCCACACGTATAGTCACCCCCTCATTAGTCAAGTCTGACCATAAGTTAATCACCCGTAGCATCTACATCCCACCCCCACCCCTCAGTAAGGAAACCTCCATAAAAAAACTTCTCCAAAGCCAACTTCATGCTACTCAAATCAGAAGTGACAAAAACTTCATGACACCCATGCAGACGGAAACTGAAAATTCGACTGCTGAATCCTACACTAAGGCACTGCACGAGCACATCCACTCATGCATGAATCGTGCCATCCCAAATAGAACCAAGATGCTCTCATCCAAAAAAAGGAAGCCAATCTGGTGGTCCCCTGCCATAAACAAACTTTACAACAAAAGGAAGAAACTGTTGCAGAAAAGAGGAAAATCCCAGGATGCAAAAAACTCCCTTACCAGCCTCAGAAAGAAACTGAGATCCCTCATAAAATCCTCCAAAGCTAGTTACGAAAATAAAATTGCCAAAGATTCCAAAGACAACCACAAGGCATTCTATAACTTTGTCAAGAATCTAAATGGCAATGTTCAGATCTGCTCTGAGCTAAAACAGAATGGCATTAATTATACTGATCCCAAGGATATTGCCAATATCCTGGCAGATCGATTCAGTGCCAACTTCACCCCCCTCTCACCCCCTAAATGGCCCATCTCAATACCGAAAGATTTCCAAATTCCAGTAATAACGGCCACACAGGTAAAAAAACTCACTCTCCAAAGCTAAGAATACAGCATCCATGGGACCAGATGACATCCCAGGCTGTGTACTACATGAACTACAATATGAACGGGCACCTCATCTAAGTGTCATGTTTAATCATAGCCTCACCTCAGGTTTCGTGCCCACTGAGTGGCGCAGAGCTACAGTTATCCCACTCCACAAGGGGGGATCCTCCTTGGATCCCGGAAACTACCGTCACATCAGTCTGACAAGCCTTATCTGCAAGGCCATGGAGCGTATTATCATGGAACTTATAAACAAAGACACTGGCAACCTTCAAATACTGGACTCCACCCAGTTTGGGTTCGTGAAGGGCCGATCTTGTCTCCTGAACCTGATTGACTTCTTCGAATCAGTCTCCAGAGCCATGGACAAGGGTAAGGTGGTCCACACAGCCTATCTAGACCTCACCAAGGCCTTTGACACCACCCCCCACTCTGGAATCATAAATAAATGTACTAAGCTGGGCATTAATCCCTACATCACCCAATGGGTTGCTAACCGGCTTACTGATAGAACTCACACTGTAAAAGTAACCGACTCCAAATCCAGCTCCAGACAAGTGACAAGTGGAGTACCTCAAGATTCAGTCCTGGGACCACTCTTGTTTGGCATCTACTTCTCTGAAGTACAGGCCAACACTAAGGGACTCTGGCTAACAAAGTTCGCAGATGATTGCAAACTGGGAGCCATTATTGAATCCCCAAATGATGTGGATACTCCACAAAAGGGCCTTACAGAAACAGATACTTGGTGCCAGAGCCATGGGCTCAAGCTCAATGCCAAGAAATGTATAGTTATCCCGTTTGTGAAAAAACATGTATCCATGAATTACCATATAGGTGGCAGTACACTAAACACCGAAAGTGTGATAAGAGACTTAGGGACACAGGTAGACAGTGGTCTCACCTTCGATAACCACATCGCTACAGCAGTCAGGAAATCCTTCTATGTGGCACACCTCATCACTAAGGGCTTTTCATCCAGAAAAAAGGAGGTCATTGTCCCACTGTACTCATCCCTCATTAGACCCATTATAGAATACAACACCCCGTTTGGTATGTACCTCTCAAGACATCTGCAACAACTGGAAAGGCTGCAGAAATACCTCACTAAAAGAATCACAGGCCTAAAGCAGATGCCCTATGCTGACCACCTTAAAAAACTCCAGCTATACTCTTGTCACATATTGTCTACTCAGAGGCGATCTCTGCTTAACATACAAGGCCATGTCAAACCCAGAGCTGTTGGACATGCTACACTTAAAGAAATCCCAATCCCTCAGAGCCACACGCTCCAGGGATCTAAACCCTGTCATCACAATAAACAAAACATGCTGGAGGGATAGGTTCGTATCCCAGAGACTCCCCAGACACTGGAATAGATTGCCCATACATGTCAAGCAGAGTACCTCTTTGGCCCTCTTCAAAAGGAACCTTGATGACTGGATGGGAGAAAGGAAATTCACCCCGGGGATCACATCAGTCACCCTGCTAGACAGGGGTCCAGGGAAGTAAATAGTGTGGGAAGAAATAGCCAGGGAATTTTTATGGCTAGGCTTGTATAGGCCCTAGGGCTGATAGCCTAGTACCAACCTATGAACCTAAGCTGTCTCCACCCAAGACTGGAACAGACAGTCAAGAGGAGATGGTTAACACTTGCACCACACCTCCAGCCGCACGCAGACCTACTAAAACAGCACTGGCAAAAAAAACACATAAATACACAAAATCATACTGGGAGGCTCTAAATAAAAACCTGCAAAAGCATCAGACATCTCCAAAGCAGACACCCAAACAACCTGCACCTCCCGTCACAAACCAGACAACACATAAAACACAAAATCAGTGTGCTGCACAATCACAGCCCTTAAGGCGCAATAACATACCTAACACACTAATAATAGATGCTGACGTCCCACTCACTAGGCTGGACAGGCAGAAGGTTACTGTTAGCTGCCTTTCGGGAGCCACAATCCGTCACATATCACAAGCACTCAGGTCACTCCAGAACAAGTACAAATATGATTCTGTCATTGTTCATGTTGGTGTGAAGGACCTGAGATGTACCTCCCTAAACTACATGAAAAGAGACATGGAAGAGCTCTCTGATCATGTAGCCAAGGTTGGTATGACCCTAACCCTGAGTAGCATCCTGCCCTCACCAAGAATGATACATCAGTATAAAGAAAAAATGATCAATTTCAACAATTGGCTAAGCTTCTGGTGTCATTCAAAGGGGATCCAGTATCTGTCAGCCTGGGGCGATATGCTCAACAAGCTGCATTGTTTAGCAAAAGACGGCTTGCACCTGTCAACCCCTAGGCTTTCGAATACTGGCCAAGGCTCTTGCTGCCCCCATAGTGCCTTTTTTAGGCAAGGCTCAAAAGTCAAACCCACCTCCTTAAACAGCAGAATTAACAAAAAACTGAGGGTTATGCTACTCAACGCCAGGAGTTTAAATCTCAAAATGCACACGCTCGAAGCACTCCTCAGTATTCAGAACGTTGTCATCTGTGCAGTAACTGAAACCTGGTTCAAGGCTCCCGAGATCACCCCAGCACTACCGGGCTACAACTCATACCTCACGTTTCAGCCACAGTACACGGACCGAAACACAAAAGGAGGGGGTGTATCCATATTCATCAAAGATACCTACACCTCCAGGTTAGTGGCGCAGCATGATACCTCTGAGATTATCCATGTGCAACTAACATCGGGCAGATCTGCAGTGCAAATTGTGGCCTGCTACAGATCACCCTCCATGACCCAGGACCACTACTCCACCTTTCTGGAGACACTGGAAAACATGGAGGTCCTACCGAACACCCTGATATTGGGCGATTTCAATTACCCTACCATTCACTGGGAAAACTACTCAAGTACAAACTCCCCGGCTCAGCATTTCCTGGAATTCATCAACTCAAATGCCCTGGATCAGTTGGTAAACTCCCCTACCAGGGGTGAAAACATATTGGACCTGGTCATCACCAACATGGGCGACAGGTGTTCCACACTGGAGGTCAACTCATCACCAATTAGATCAGACCATAAACTAATCACTCTGGATGTCCGCACCCCACCACCACCCCCAACTAAGGAAAAGGAAAACACAGTAAAAAAATTTTCTAAAGCAAACTTCACCTTACTTAACACAGTTAAGTTTCACAGCCCCCATGCTAAAGGATAACGCTGCCCAAAATGCAGAAACCTTTACAAATGCACTCTGTGAGCACCTACAAGGATGCATGGATCGTGTCATCCCTAGCAAAACCAAGACTAACTCCTCTAAGAGAAGGAAACCAGTTTGGTGGACCCCTGCCATAAACAGGCTGTACAATAGAAGGAGGAAACTAATTCAGAAAAAAAGCAAATCCTAAGAAGGAAAGACATCCCTGATCAGTATCAGTAAGAAACCAAGGTCCCTCATGAAATCATCCAAGGCTAACTTCGAAAGAAAAATAGCCAAGGATTTAAAATATAACCACAAAGCCTTCTTTAGCTATGTTAAGAATCTAAGTGGCAACTCACAGATATGCACTGAACTAGGGCAAAATAGCACAAAATATACTGAACCTACTGATATTGCCAACATCCTGGCAGATAGATTCAGTGCAAACTTCACTCCCCTCTCACCTCCAAAAGGGCCCACAACAATACCGGAAAAGTGTAGTGTCCCAAAAATCACAGATGCACAGGTGAAAACAGCCCTTTCAAAAGCCAAAAACACAGCGTCAATGGGACCAGATGGTGTCTCAGGCTGTGTCTTGCATGAACTACAGAATGAACTAACCCCCCACCTAAAAAACACTGTTCAACCTCAGCCTGTCCACAGGCTACATGCCCATAGAATGGCGCACAGCAACGGTTATTCCTCTCCACAAAGGAGGGTCCACAACTGACTCTGGTAACTATCGCCCCATAAGCCTGACTAGCCTGGTCTGCAAGGCTATGGAGCGCATCATCATAGAACTAATTAACAAAGACATTGGGAACCTCCAAACACTTGACCCGACCCGGTTCGGCTTTGTTAAGGGCAGATCATGCCTACTAAACTTGGTTGACTTCTTTGAGGCAGTCACCAAGGCCATAGACAAGGGAATGGTGGTTCACACATCCTACCTTGACCTCGCCAAGGCTTTCAACACCATTCCCCACTTGGGTATTACAGAAAAACTCACCAGCCTGAACATAAACCCCTACGTCATGAGATGGGAAATAGGAAATATACCCCGGGGATCACTTCTGTGTCTCTGCTCGACAGTGGCACAGGAAAATAACTTTCTTGGGTGGCATAAGCCAGGGAACCTTGTTGGCTAGGCTTACGTAGGCCCTTGGGCCGATAGCCTAGTACCTACCTATGAACCTATGGGTTGCCAACTGGCTTATAGACAGAACTCACACGGTAAGAATAGCGGGCTCCAGGTCCGACTCTAAACCAGTCACAAGTGGTGTCCCACAAGGCTCGGTCCTGGGACCCCTACTGTTGGGCATATACTTCTCAGAAGTACAGGCAAACACAGGAGTATTATGGCTAACCAAGTTCGCCGATGACTGCAAACCTGGGGCCATAATTGACTCTCCGGCTGACATGGACATCCTCCAAAAGGGCCTTACTGAAATGGACACCTGGTGTCAAAGTCATGGCCTCAAGCTAAATGCCAAAAAATGCATAGTCATCCCGTTTGGGAAAAACAAAACACCCACGAATTACCACATAGGTAATAAGAGATCTGGGGACCCAGGTAGATAGTAATCTCTCCTTTGACAATCATATTGCCAAAGTAGTTAGGAAATCCTTCTATGTGGCCCACCTAATTACTAAAGGATTTGCATCTAGAAATAAAGAGGTTATAGTGCCCCTCTACTCATCACTCATTAGACCCATCATAGAGTACAATGCCCAATTTGGGATGTACCTCACAAGACACTTCCAACTGCTGGAAAGACCACAAAAGTACCTCACCAAGAGGATTACTGGCCTCAAATATATGTCCAATGCAGCCCGACTGAAAAAACTCTGGCTGTACTCAGTGGCATATCGCTTACTCAGAGGTGATCTCTGCCTGACTTACAAAGCCATGTCCAACTCAGAATTGATGAACATGCTCCACCTAAAGAAATCCAAGTCACTGCGAGCCATGTGCTCTAGTGAGCTAAACCTCGCCACAACAATAAATAGAACATGCTGGGAGGGATAGATTACTGTCACAGAGACTCCCCATGCTTTGAAACAAAATTCCAGATTACATCAGGCAGAGCCCCTCACTAATACTCTTCAAGAGAAACCTTGAAGAGTGGATGGGTAACAGAAAATACACCCCTGGGATGACTTCTTTGGCTCTGCTTGACAGAGGATCAGTAAATTAATCACTGAGGCACGAAAGCCAACAAACTCTGGCTAGGCTTATAAATGCCGTCGGGCAGATAGCCTAGTACCTACTTATGAACCTATGAACCTATGCTGTACACTGAAAAGCATAATAATGTGGCAAGACTGTAGCACTGGGGATTGTGCAAACATTATGATATTGAAGTGGCTGAAAAACACTGGAAACATGAGCCACAAAGCATCATAGAAAATGAAGTCTACATCACATGGAATCACCCATTAGCAACAGTCCGAAAGACAGATGCGAGAAAACCAGATATAGTAGTCCATGAAAAGAAGACAAAAGTAGCATTGATCATTGAAATCGCTACACCTAGTGATTACAGTGTCTTGCGTACAGAGAGACACAAACTCATAAATACCAGGATTTGCATGCAGAAATGAGAGCAATGTCGAAGAAAGATACCCAGACAGTTCCAATAGGAGTAGGAGCAAACGGTCTTATAAAAAAGTATCGACAATCGTATTTAGATATGTTATCAGTACATGTAACTCTGTACAGATTGCAGAAGGAGTCATTACTGGGCACACTGTGGGTGCTGCAAAGAGCACTTCTGGCTGACATCAAAGATTGAAACAATACTAATTTCATGAACTTTAATCGTACTTTGACTTAAAAATGGGGTCTATTCCTGTCATGGTATTAGAAACCCAAAAGACTTGGAGAAATTAAAACAATTGAGAGAGACCTTATCAACAAAGATATAAATAATCTCCAAATACTTGACCTTACTACTCAGTTTGGATTTGTCAAAGGGAGATCATGCCTGTTAAACCTGGTGGACTTCTTCAAGACAGTCACCAAGGCCCAGGATGAGGGGAAATCTGTGCATACAGCCTACCTAGACTTAGCCAAGGCATTTGACACTATCCCCCACTCAGACATCACTGACAAACTCACCCAGCTAGGTATCAACCCTGATATCATGAGATGGGTCGCTAATTGGCTTACTGATAGAACCCATATAGTCAAAGTAGGGGAATCCACCTCCAACAGCAGACCTGTAACCAGTGGTGTTCCACAGGGATCAATCCTGGGACCTCTACTCTTTGGAATCTATTTCTGTGAAGTACAAGCAAAAACTAAAGATCTGTGCCTGACAAAGCTTGCTGATGACTGCAACTTGGGAGTGGTCATAGAATCTTCAAATGATGTCAGCATCTTACAAGAGGGTCGTACGCAAACAAATAATTGATGCCAAAGTTATGGCCTTAAACTCAATGCAAAAAAATGTACTATCATCCCTTTTCGTAAGGGCAATGTTCCTGCTAACTACTGCATCAATAGAAGCACCTTAACTATGCACTCAGTGGAGACAGACCTGGGCACACAGGTTGACAGGCAACCTCACCTTTGACCACCATGTCTCTACAGTGGTGAGAAGAGCATATTATATTGCTCATCTCATAAGTAAGGGCATTGCCTCCAGAAAAAAAGAAGTTATAACCTCTGTGTACTCTTTCCTCATCAGGCCAATAATTTAGTACAGCGCCCCTTTTGCTATGTACCTTTCCAAGCACCTGCAGCAATTGGAGAGACCACAAAGGCTCCTTACAAGGTAAATTCTAGGATTTCAGCATCTGTGCTATGTGGATCATCTGAAATCACTGTCACTCTATTCTGTTTCATACAGATTACTCAGAGGCAATCTCTGCCTTGCATACAAGGCAATCTCTGACCGAAATGCTGCATCTCTATAAATCACATGGTACACAGGTTACTCACTCTAAAGACCTTAACCTGGTATGTGACTTTAATAGAACCTGCTTGAAGGACAGATTTGTCTCCCAGAGGTTACCACACTTTTTGAAGAGACTCCCACTTCATGTCAAACAGAGCACCTCATTAGCCCTCTTCAAATGCAATCTGGATGATTGAATGGGTAACAGTAAATTCACCCCGGGGATTCTGTGTCTGTTGGACAGGGGCAGTAGGTGCTGATCATGGAAATAAGGGTAGAACCTGGCTAGGCTTGTAAGATCCATTAGCCTAGTAACTTCCTGTGATCATATGAGTGTGAGACTACTCAAGAAGAGGTGTTTCAAAAAATATTAAAAAACCTGAAATTTTCTGCTATACCAGAGAAACTGGAAGGAATAGACTGTATTAATTTTATGAAAGCACAAATAAGCAACTGGACTGGTGTTTCACAGCAGAAGTTGTTAATTGATAGGGCGCATCGTGTATATGCTCCAAATCTGGCCATGAGAAAGCAGTCAAGACCTCTAATAGTAACAATGCAATCCTGCCAGCAGCAAGATTGGATTCTGACAAAGCTGTGGAAGAAGGGACAAAGTGCTAAAAGTTGGAAACAGTAGACTGTTTTGGAAATCATTTACTTGCTGAATACCAGGCAGAATAGAAGTAACTGTATCCCCACAAACAGGGAATGTCAAGAGGCAGAAGAGATGTTTCAAAAAATATTAACAGTTAGAGGACAGAGCACATAGGCAAAACCTGAGATTTTCTGCTATACCAGAGAAACTGGAAGGAACAGACTGTATTAATTTTATGAAAGCACAAATAAGCAACTGGACTGGTGTTTCACAGCAGTTGTTGTTAATTGATAGGGAACATCGTGTGTATGCTGCAAATCTGTCCATGAAAAAACAGCCAAGGCCTCTAATAGTAAAGATGCAATCCTGCCAGCAGCAAGAGTGGATTCTGACAAAACTGTGGAAGAAGGAACAAAGTACTAAAAGTTGGAAACAGTAGACTGTATTTGGAAATCAATTACCTGCTGAAGACAAGGCAGAAGAGAAGTAAACCACAAACAGGGAATGTCAAGAGGCAGGTGTGACATTCAAGTTACTGTATCCAGCTGTCTTCAGAATATTTCTTTCAGGAGGATCAAAGTAATTTTTGACGCAGCAAATGCTAAAGAGGAAATAGAAAAGTTTGCCCAACAAAAAGTGGGCCATCAAACAAAAATGGACCCTGTTTCTTATTCTTATAGGTTCATAGGTGTGTACTATGCTAAAGGCTGTAATGTAAAAAGCAGAAAAACTATGCTAAAGGCCCTGGAGCATTTACAAGCCTAGCCCATAGGATTACCTTGGCATCATGCCACCTGACCTTAGTTTCCAGTGCCTCTGTCAAATAGAGCCACTGGAGTGATCCATGGAGTGAATTTTCTATTTCACGTCCACTCATCAAGATTTCTCTTGAAGAGGGCCAGTGAGGTGCTCTGTTTGACATGTATGGGAAGTCTATTCCATAGCATGGGCAGCCATTGGGTTATTAACCTGTCCCTCCAGCACATTCTGTTGATTGTGGTGATGAGGTTGAGGTCTGTGGCATGTTTGGTGCGGATAGATTGGGATTTCTGTACATGTAGCATTTCTTAACAGAGCTGGGATCGGACATGGCTTTATAAGTCAAGCAGAGATCACCTCTAAGTAGGTCATATGAGACAGAGAATAGTTGGAGTTTTTTTCAGTCTGTCCATATAGGACAAGTGTTTAAGGCCTAGGATCCTCCTTGTGAGGTACTGTTGCGGCCACTCCAGTTGTTGCAGGTGTCTAGTGAGGTACATGCCAAATGGAACATTGTACTCAATGATTGGCCTAATGAGGGAAGAGTAGAGGGAGACAATGACCTCTTTCTTCCTGGATCCAAAACCTTTAGTAATGAGATGTGCCACATAGAAGGACTTTCTGACCACAGTGGCAGTGTGGTGGTCAAAAGAGAGGTTGCTGTCAACCTGTGTTCAGTGGACTACCATTGATGTGGTAGTTCATAGAAACTGGGTTTTTCCCAAAGGGGATGACAACACATTTTTTGGCATTGAGCTTTAGGCCATGGTTCTGACACCAGTCATTGGTCTCAGTGAGGCCTTTCTGTAGGATGTCAACATCACTTGGGGAGTTAATAATGGTACCCAAATTCCAATCGTCTGTGAACTTTGTCAGACAGAGTCCCTTCGTGTTGGACTGGACTTCTGAGAAGTAGGTACAGGAGAGGACCCAGGACCGATCCCTGTGGGACTCCACTCGTGACTGGTCAGCAGTCTGGCTCACAGATAGAACCCACAGTGTGAAAGTAGCTGATTCCAAGTCAGTTTGCAACCCACCTAGTGATATAGGGGTTGATGCCTAGCTTAGTGAGTTTTTCTATGATTCCTGATTGGGGAATGGTATCAAAGGCTTTGGCCAGCTCAAGGTAGGCTGTATGGCTTCATCCACAGCTTATAATAAAGCACATAGAGAGACTTTGCCAGTGAAATCTTTTCCAGTATTCCAAAATGAAAATGCTTGAGGGACAGAAAAAAGCACAGGAGTTGACTAGAAGAACCATAAGTACATTGGAAATTAATCAGAGAATGGAGATGGGAGATGGAAATCAACAGGAAGAAAACCAGCAACTCAGAAATTAATGAATAAATGTTGGATTACAAAGCATCAATCAATTTGTGAAATACGGATGAACAAGCAAACCTGTAAATATTGTACTTTTTTTACTTTGTTAAACTTGTAGGGGACTCCAGAGCATATGCCCCACTTCATGTTATTAATGCTTGGAAGACATTAAGGAGAGGGGAAGAGGAAGAAAAGAGGTAACTGTAAGGAAAACCATTCTGTTCTTAACCATATGTTTATAAAACATGACCTATATTGAATGCTGCATAATAAAGCATTTTCATTTATTTCTGTTTGTTATAGTGATATTAAAGTTAACAGGTGCCCCCTTTTTGTTCTTTCTCTTTAGTTTTTTAAGAAATATAAGCATCGCAGTGTAAAAAGAGAAGAAAGTCTTGACAAAAGCATGTTTAAGATAATAGGCTATAATCTTGGGCTATTGAGGTAAGAGACTGTTTGTAGAAGTATACAGATCATGATATAAGTAAAACTGATATACTTTTTCTTACTTGCGCATGGGGGGTGACTAGATTAGTGTCCTTAACTTGATCTAACAAGTTTTAAATAGAAGCAAGTGATTAAGAGAGCAGAGAATGTAATGAAATTTTCCTTTAACAAATAAATGTTCACAGTGCAACATGAGAAGCTTATAGCTGAAAGCAACTGTGCATCTGGTTCGCATGTTTCTACGCAGGCAAGCTGATACTAGGGCAATAAAAACAGAATACATTTTTATTTCAATGGCTAAAAGATCATGTTTTCTGAAGGCATTCAATTTGTTTTCTACATCTGGGAGAGGAATAAAGATAAGACAAAAACAAGCAGCACTTAATGTAATTAGAAGGAGGAAATATCCAGGGAATTGTTGTGGCTAGGCTTGTATAGGCCCTACGGCCGATAGCCTAGTACCAAACTATGAACCTATGAACCTAAGTATAGGCTGTACCATGCATCCTGTCATAGATAGCGTTAATTATAGGTCAGTTAGTGTCTAAGCATTGCTGTCATTGTAGGAAAATCGTTCCTGTTAGGTGGGTTAAACTTCATTATTGGAAGATGTACATAGTTTTGTGTATTTGTATTAAGTTATCAGGTTATGAGGGTAGTGTGTGTGTGTGTGTGTGTGTGTGTGTGTGTGTGTGTGTGTGTGTGTGTGTGTGTGTGTGTGTGTTTTCATTAAAACAAAAAGCCTTGTAAAATGTGACATGGGTTCAAATAGATATGACAAGAAACAAATGTATAAAAGATCAGCTTGCCAAACATTAGTGTATGCATGTAACACAAACTCTAAAACTAGGCATTTAAAAAGTTGTTATACATAGCAGGTGGGAATAATACATTTTTATCATAATGGCAACACTTTCCATATTATCTTTGAATGTGAATGGTCACACAGGTATGTCCAAAAAGAAGGAGTAGTGAACTGTATTAAGAAATGCAGAGTGCACATTGCTATGCTACAGGAGACACATTTAGAAAGAACTGAGAATATGAATTTGATAAAGAAAGGATGTCAGTATGGTTATTCAACAGAATGTCTGGGACAAAGGAAAGTGGGAGTATATTAATTGCTGGAAGAACTCCAGCAGTGATAAAAGAGGAAAATGTAGATTTGTAGTAGTAAGGGACTACTGGCAAGTGAGGAGGATTATACTGCCATGTATTTATATTCCACCTAAAACTGCTGTAGTGGAGCTTAAGAAAATTCTGGGAAAATAATCAGCTTTCTGCAGGAAATATTACTTATAGGTGGGGACAAGAATTTGATTTGCAACAGTGAGGGGACTAGAAGGAAAACTATAACAAAAGAGGGTAGATTTTTAAAGACATTTATGAAAATATTTGGTATGGAAGATGTGAATCCAGTAGTAGGAGCTCAGAGATAATTTACATATTATTCCCCAGGATACATAAATTGGGCTAAGCTAGTCAGAAATTACATTTCACAGGAACATGTGCACTTAATTGAAAGTTTTGATATGCATCCAGTAACTATTTCAGATCACACACCAGTAATAACTAAAGTAAAAATGAAGGGTAATGAAATAAAAGTGAGACACTGGTGCTTCCCCACCTATCTGTTAAACAGAGAGAAGTCTAAGGAATGGGTAGTGGAAATTATTTGGGAGTTAACAGGGAAGAAAGAAATTTCATCAGAAAATCTAGCTAGGGAGTAGGATAAAATGAAAGTGGAGTTTAAAATAGGGTAGAAATAAAAGAAAAAGGGATATGGTTAAGAAGTAACAAGAATTATTTAGAGGGGCTAACAAAGGTTAAAATATTCCAGATTAAGGGGAATCTCACCGAACAAGAAGAGGTGCAACTGCAGAATACTTAAGAGAAAATAACGGGCTACCTGGATATTTGCATGAGTCTAGAAAATTGCTGTTAAGCAACTGTTTTTTGATAATAACTGTGGAGCACAAAAGCTTTTAGCACAATGCCTCAGGCAACAGAAAGTAGAAAGGGTCATTGTCAGTCTTAGGGAGCCTACAACAAGGAAAATAACCAGAGATCCAGTAGCGGTATTAAAAATATTTCAGAAATGTTATGAAAATCTGTATAAAGTAGAAAAATGTGGAAATCAAGAATAAATACAATGAATGTATATGTCTCAATATGTACTGGAAATCCATTATATAACTACAAAAAAAACTGAAAAATGCCGTTCAAGAATGAATTGAGCTCAACAACAACAGTTGCTCACATGGAAATATTAACAGTAGTGAAGAAAGAACTAAAGATCTACTTCTTACTACTTCTCTTGGATGAAAGTACTGGAAATAAAATCAGAAAAGATCAAAAGAAGATATATCATCTTATGTTTCTAACTATATATAATAGAATTTCAATGTTATTATGCATAGACACACACCAAAATAGTTATATATATAATTGTTGTTAGTAATGTTTTTTAATGTAAAATATATTTATTTATCTTTATTTCATGTAATGTTTAAGACATCTTATTTGAAATAATAAAAAAATATTTAGTGAAAAAAAGAATAAATACAAATGGAAATATTTATGAAAGAATTAAATATGTCAGGTTAGAGGTAGATAAGGCTCGATTATTAACAGTTAAAATAGGAGAAGAAATAGAAATGGTAATATATAACCAATCTACAGGAAATTCTCTGGAAATATATAGTATTCCTATGGAAGTTTGGAACCTAAGATGGAAGAAAGTGTTAAAGATCTGAAAGGTTTTGTTTAACAGTACTTTAAAAGGATGAGAAGCACCAACATCCTGGAAGAAAGCTGTGATGGCTGTAATACCTAAAGATGGTAAAGCCCAAACAATCCCGCTTCATATAGGCCCACTTTGATTCTCGACCATGATTGTAAAGTTTTTATGTCTGTGATGGCTAAAAGAATGGCAAAGGTGTTGCCAGATTGATAGATAGATATGGATCATTGGGGTTTTGTGGAGGGGAGGCAAACATTTGACAACATTAATAGAACAGTGGTGATCCAGAGGGAAGAAGAACATAAAAAAATACCACTGTTGTATATGGATGTTGATGATGAAAAAGCATTCGACAGAGTAAGCTGGGATTTTATGAGTAGGACAATGCAAGCATTTGCATTCCCCTGACAAAATAATAATGTTAATTAGGAGGATATATGAGGGATTAGAGGTGAAAATTAAGGTGGGAGTGTACCTCTCTGGTAAGTTCTGTTTGAACAGAGGAACTAGGCAGGGGTGTACTCTTTCCTCTTTGTTATTTGCATTATATTTAGAACCATGGGCAAAGAAAATAAGGGACTTGGAAATTCAAGAATGTAATTGGTATGGTAATGGAACAAGATAAAATGAAGTACTTAAGAGTATAGGATAAAAAGGAATCTGTTATGACAGCTAAGGATATGTGGGAAGAGACTAAACAAAAGATAATACAAAAAATGGGAAAGTTGAAGCTCTGTTATATGGATATGGATAGCAAGATAGAAGCAGTGAAAATGATTTTGGTCCCTTTAGTTTTATACACAGATCATGCATATTTTTATCAACCAGGAGAGAAGTTGTGGATAACAATTAATAAATAGTTAAAGGATTTTATCTTAAAGGGGAAGAGGGCAAGAATCAAGTGGGATAAGTTGATCCTTCCAGTAGAACAAGGTCATTTGGGATTACCTGATTGGAAGGGATATTTCAGAGCTACACTGTTAACGCTCTAAGGTACAACAGTAGCAAAAATCTATAATTCAAAGTGAAAAGTGATGAGGAAGCTCAAGAAATAAGGAAAGACTGTGATTTTGGATGTAGATCCTTAAGGAGAATAACAACAGCCATACAGAATATTATAATACTTGGAGAAATTTAAAAAAATAGAATATTACATTCATAAAGTAGTAGAAGGTATTCTAAGAACTAAGCCAACATGGGAATGGGAAAGGCAGATTCTGCCAGTAGGGATGACTGCAATTAGTGGTACAGAGAATAGGCAAGGGAGGGGGGCTGGAATGTACTGGATAAAACTTGGAAAGGAACCAAGGTGTTGGGAGTAAATATTTAGAAAGGGGAGTGAAATAGAATGGGAAGAGGCCAAGAATACATTTGGACTGCAGACTAGAGACTGTCCTCCTTATCAAGGACTGATAATCAGAGTATAAGCAAAGAGAAAGGAATAAGGGATCCTAAGTGAAAGGCCGGCACTGGAAGAGTTTTTAGTTGAATCTAGAACAGGAGCTGCTGTTTAAAAAGCGATAATTAGTAGGGAATATAAAATATTGCATGATAACTATAGGAATCAATCAGAGGAGTTTAGAACAGAGTGGGAAGAGAGATTGGATAAGCAATTCACAAAGAAACAGTGAGGGATATGCGTATAGCTCCCTAATATGCAACAAAGTGTAGAATATTTAGGACTTTTTTGGGAAGTGTTTCCATTGGTGCTCTCATATCCTGAGCAAACTCCAATTAATTTTTCCTCAGGTAGATTTTAAATGGTGGTGTGATGGAGGAGCAAAAGAAGTAAACGGGAACATGTTTTTTGGGAGTGTAGTGAGTTGGCATACTTTAAATATTCCCTGTGGACTGCTCTAACAGAAATACTGTGTGAGCTAATTAGTGTAATAAAGGAAATGCTTTTTTGAGCTGTGATACAGGATCTGAATTGTCTACACATAGTAAGGCCTTGCTGGATTTAATTCTGGTGGCTGTCAAAAAAGCAATTATTATGAAGTGGAAATCAAAGTCTAAACCAGCTGTATTAGAAGTAGTGGATATAGTAACAGAGATGAAATAATTAGAAATGGCCTCTTTGGAAAAGGGTAAGAGCAAATTACATAGAAAAAAGTGAGAATTGTGGGAACAATACATGCAGAATAATGTTTCGGACAAGGAATGAGGTTTAAGTGAAGGAATTTAACTATGTAATTTTCAATTGATAATGACTGTATAGAAGATTATATGTGATTTATAGAGCTTGCAACTAAAATATGTCATTATGGTTTTTCTTTCATTTATATAAATGTATTATTGTCCGTGTCATAATTGATAATTCAATAAATATGTATTTTGCTTAAAAAGAAGCATTGCCTCTATGTTTGCTGACTGCACTGTTTTGTATGTGGGTGGTAGCTGAAAAGATACATTAGACCAACTTAGTTTCCTCATTAACAAGTGAATAAATAAAAGCAAAGTAAAATGCAGCTGAAGGTTAGGTTTTGTCAGAAAAGTATTTTATAATGCTTTTGGTTTATATCTGAATGTTTTCAGAGAGTTCAGCCAGGTCTTGCATCTTATGAACCTATACATCCACTGACCTCATGTAAAAAAATATGCTGTTTTCAGTGATACAGTTGCTAAACACATTTTATGTGAGTTGAACAGAAACTCATGTATTAACAAATTTTATTGTATGTATCTCAGTTGTGATTTATCTCTTTTTTCCTTTTTCTTTTAGAAGAATAAACTTTACCTTGGAAAGCTGAATTTGATTCTTGTTCAGGTCAGTATTTGCTACCTTGCAGTATAATTTAGATCTTCCACATTTCTTAGATCACTTTAATTATTGTTTAATTTAATTCATTAAAATTACTAAGAGTTTATAATATTTTGTAATCTACAGATAATTTCCTGTTTTTCTCTGCTGCTTAGGAAATTAGAATATAATAAAACAAACGTAGGTACGTTAGTCATTTTAACACAGTAACAGCAACAGTGCTTCAGAAACACACAGTAGATACGTCATTAGTAAATTACAATGGCAAGAGTTAATTAGGTAAAGTTGTGTTTTAGTAGCAGCTTTGAGCTGAACTGTCTCTCTTACAAACTCAAGAGTAAGGAGAAATGATAATATTGCCAAGCAGTATTGACTCTTGCTAGTGACAGTGGTTCTTATGAATCCTATATTTAAGAGGAGATCCAGGAAGTTTATAGAAAACTATAGCCTGGTAAGTCTAGCATTTATAGCCGGCAAGGGTTGAGGCACACTAAGTGGTAGAAGCTGGTAATACCTCAGAGGAAACAGAATGTGGAATGGGTGAAAACGTGTCGTTACTGGGACAAAACCCTGTCATACCTAGAGGAATTCTGTGAGTGGGTCAGAAGGAAAGTTCTCTTTGCTGAACACATTTGTTTCCCCTTGTCTTCTTTCTGTTTCTACCAAATCATTTTCTGCTTTCCTGCACGTGCCCGAACTACTGTAATCTGTTCTCTTTGACCTTCTCTGCAGTTGGAGTTACTTTGGCTGCTTTTATACCATCTTTCTTTCATTTGTCCTACAGTGTGCGTCCTACCCCTCATCTTAGGCGTTTCATTTCCGTTATCTCCAGTGCGATCGACTGCCCAGCCTTCGTAACATACAGTAGTACTGGTTGCACCATTGTTTTGTACACCATACTTTTCAGCTTCTTTCATAGTCTTCTGTTACACACTACCCCTGACACTGTGCCTATTGGCTGCATCCCTTCTGATTCTAGCTTTGACCTCCTCATTCAGACTTCTCTTCTCCTCATCCACCCCTCGCCAATACTTGAAGTTGTTAACCTGTACCACTGTTTCCCTTCTATCTCAACTTTCATCTTCTTCTGCTTCTCCTAGTTGCTACAGTGACAACTGACTTGTCTGTACTCAGTCAAGACAGTTGTCATGGCGGCAAATGGGGGTAATCAGAAGAAGCTGTAAACTGATATACAAGGGGAAGTAATAGAGTTGTTTTATAAGTGCATAACTGCAGGTCTCAACCCAGCCTGATTGACAGCTCTTCACCAGCGCTACCTCTACATGTAACAATGCCTGGCATATTTACACCTTCAGAGTCTTCTTGTTTGCTGCTCCTTAGATGAGGAACTGTCTTACTGATTTCAGCACTTCAGGCTACTTCCTTTATACAGCCTCAGTTGGCAGTTAGTGACTTGTTAAGTTACTAATGCAGTGTTGCCTAGCTATCCGTTTCTGAGAATGTTTCTACACTACATACCGCACCACACATTTTAAAACTCATTCCATCCAATGGAACACCGGAAGTTTGCACTGAAAATTCCAGTGGGCAGAGCCTAAGCTTTTTGATAGAATCAAATTATGTCCTCACATTTCAAACAAATGTTTATATCTCTGGAGCAATAGGGGTTACTAAAGAAATGTAAATGTCAAGCTCTTCAGCACAAACTATTTTTATACTGGTAGTATTCGTTAAATTCTGCTGTAATCTGGATTTTATAAGTCAAAGAAAATACTTTAGTTATTACATTTATTATATTTTGTAACAACTTTTAATATTTCAGTAGGCAGCCAGGTTTATACATACTGTATCAGGATTTTGTTCATCCAGCAGAGAGCTTTCTTATGATTTTAAGCACTTGTGTCTGTGCCACATTTGTCAAGATATTTTAGAGAATCATGAAGTTTGTGATAATATAAATAGTATATGGACAACAATTAATATCTCTTTACCTGCACTACACAGGGGTCAGATATCAACGCAGATGTGTTTGGCACTGTATAAGCTTTAAGGCAGAATATACTAATACTTTGCATGTAGCATGGTTTTGGAATTATTAATGTAAATATGAACAAGCAATATTTGAAGCCTAGAGGAGTTAGTAGGATGTAACTGCAGAACCACCTAGAGATGTCACAAGGACATAACGCGCTAAAGATACATTTCCTATTTTCCAATCCCAACATGTCACAACTAACTCCAAGCATAGAACCAGGGGTTTGGGGCTTATAATGATTGGTTTATGCCCTTGAGAACCCATCAGCAATTTCATTGGCTATTTCAGGCCTGGTGGTTATGTTGTATTGAAAAAGCTGGACGGACAATACTCATTAGCCAACTTCACATTGCAATTAGTCTGACTACATATTTGGGATGAAGCATGACTATTTACCAAACTGAAGTGTCCTCCTAACAAATAGTACCTCGGGACATTGAAAGCCCACGTTATAGTCTGACAGTGACTTTCAATGATTGATTATCTCCTTACTGCATTATTCAACTTCCAGCTGATTTAGCACAGAGGGTGTCCCTCACCTTGAATGTCTTTTATTTTTTAAAACAAGAAACATCTTTATTAAATTATCATGTATGACATAGGCAGTCATACATTTATGTAAATGAAAACAAACCTTATAGTGAATAATTTTACTTGCAAATATTATACATCACAAACCATATTGGCAAAATTTCAGTTGCAAACATACATCATTTACAATCTATCCAGTCGTTGTCAGTCAAACATTACATAGCTCATTCCTGTCCTACATTCTTTTAAACCTTGTTCCTTTTCTGCATGTATTCTTCTGACAATTCCCATTTTTTTCTATTTAATTTACCCCTACCCTTTTTCGAAAGATCCAAATTCCATTTGTTTTATCTCTGTTACTATATTCCCTACTTCTAGTACAGTTGGTTTACACTTTGATTTCTATTTTCTAGTAATTGTTTTTTTTTCAGCCCACATAATTAGACTCAGCAAGGCCTTACTATGACTAGGAAATTCCGATTGTATACCATAGCTCAAAAAATAGTTTCCTTAGTTACAACAGTTGCTCACCCAGTATCTCTGACAGAGAAGTAAGCAGGGAATCTTTAAAGTCTGCCAACTCAGCACACTCCCAGAAAATATGTTCCCAGTCATTTCTTTTTTCTCCATCACACCTCCATCATTTGCTGTCTACCTGGGGAAAAGTTCTTTGGAGTCTACTTGGGGTATAAAAATACTTATGTAAACACTTCTAAGCAAAGATCCTAAATCTTCTAGACTTTGTTGAATATTTGAGAGGCATACATATATCCCCTATTGTTTTTTTGTGAATTGCTTATCCAGTCTCTCTTCTCAATCCTTTCTAACCTCCTCTGAATGATTGTTATAATTATCATGCAATATTTTATATGCTATACTAATTATTCCTTTTTAACAGCAGCTTCTGTTCTAGATTCTACTAAAAACTCTACCAGTGCTGGTCTTTCCCCATCTCGAATGTCTTGAAATAATACTGTCCCCAAGCCTGCTCCTGGTGCATTAGTATACAGGAAAACTGTTGAGTAAAGTCAGGCACAATTAATACAGGTTCAGAAGGTAGGATCCTTTTTAATTCATTAAATGACCTTTCAGCCACAAAAGCCTATTACACCTTGACAGGAATATTCCCTCTTATAACATCTGTAGGTAGGCAACAGCAGTTGCAAAACTGGGCACAATCTTTCTGTAGTCCAGCAAAAGCCTATACGTTTTTAATGGTGGGTACAGGACAGATTTTTATGGCATCTATTTTATCTAGTTGTGGTCTTATCACCTGTCTTCCAGTAAGCTCCACTACGTAATCATCTTCCACCATACCCAATTTGCTTTTCATAGCATTAGCAGTCAAGCCTACCTGTCATTTGAATTTTAACACTACCTGAACTTTCGGTAAGCAAGACTTTCAGTCTTCCTCTGAATGAATGACCACATCAACCAGGTATACCATAGCATATCAAGAATGCAGCTTCAGTATTTTAGTATTTTATCCATAAGCCTCTAAACAGTTGCTGGGGCTCCATGTAGGCCAAGTGGTAGTGCTGCGTACACCTGTCAGGGGTGACAAAAACTATGTTTTCTTTGGGTAAGTGGTAGCTTTCAGTTTAGTTCAATGGGAATTTCTGAAAACATTCCTTTATTCTTTAATAAAATAAGAATTTAATAAAAAATAGGATTTTAATCAAAATAGGGAAGTTACCTCCACAAGTAGACCAGTCACCAGTGGAGTCCCACAGGGTTCTGTGCTGGGATCTCTCCTGTTTGGCTTCTACTTTTCTGAAGTAAAAGCCAATGCCAAAGGTCTCTGACTGACTAAGTTTGCAGATATCTGCAAGCTTGGAACAGTCATTGAATCCTCAAATGACTTCGACATCCTGCAGGAAGGATTGTCCCAAATAAATAACTGGCACCAAAATCATGGACTGAAACTGAATGCCAAAATACATTATTGTATTCTTTGGGAAGTCATCTACTCCAAGGAACTGCCACTTTGACAATACACTGCTAAGAGTTGACCAAGTCATTCAGGATTTGTGAAATTTTGTGGACAGTGACATAACCTTTGACCACCATGTGTCCATTGTTGTAAGAAAGTCCTTCTGTATTGCACAGCTTATAGACAAAGGGATTGTGTCCAGATCTAGGGATGTTATTGTCCCCCTTTACTCAGGCCTTATTAGGCCAGTCATTAAATATAATGTCCCCTTTGGCATGTATCTGTCCAGACACATGCAGCAACTGGAACACCAAGAGATACCTTACAAAAAGGATACAAGGCCTAAACAACATGTCCTACATGGGCTGGTTCAAAGCCCTGTCACTATACTCAGCATCATACAGACTGCTAGGGGTGGCCTGTGCAAGCTATCCTCCGACCCAATACTGATAGATTTACTACACATCAGCAAGTCAAATGGCATCAGAAATACTCAGTGTAGTGATCTGAACCTCTCTTACAGCATTAACAGAATGGTTTGGAGGGACAGGTATATCTCTCAGAGGATACAGCTGCTGTGGAATTGATTCTGTACCACATAAAACAAAATTCATATCTGTGCAACTTGTATCTGTGGATGGGAAATCAGAAAATTTACCCCAGGACTGCCCCTGTACTACTAATGGACAGAGGCAGCTTCTAAATGCTTTATCCCATGCATGGATCCCCACAAATTTTCTGTGGTATAATCCCAGTTATAGGCATTAGGAGTGATATATAATTATCAAACGTGGGATGGGTAAAGCCAATTTATAACCAAATGGAATAGGTTATTTTGAACACAAAAAAAGGAAATTGGCTAGGCTTAAAATGGCCCACAAGGGCAGCTAGCCTAGTACTTACCTATGAATCTGTAAGAGAAATTCTCTTTTAAGTTGCTGCTGCCTATGTGTTACTATGAGTAGACACCACTCAGTCATTTATTTCCCTCCTCTGTATTGTCTTCTCATTGCATTGGTATTTCAGAACAAAATTTATCATCAATTTTACTTCATTATTGGCTGACATATACCTTGACTGTGAACCTACCTTCACTTACTTTACACTAGCAGACATGAGATCAGATCTTTCCTTACCTATGTTACATCAAGTTTTTTTTTTTGACTCTGTGGCTCTTCAGTTAAGTATCCATTGTTTTTTGTGTGTCTGGTTTGGTGCTGGCATTCCTTGTAAGTCTATGTGTAGCCTTCCATATTATATTGCTTTTTACTTCAGAGTTCCCTAGTGTTTAACCTTCAGTTTTTATGCTGACCTCTTTGCCTGACCACTGTCTAATTCTAGTATGTCTTCTAAATTCTGTGTCACCCCACATCTTCTGGTTTTGAATCTGGATCTCCGTATGAATGTTACTGATTTGTCCTCCCCACTTCTTATATTAGATGGATGCATCAGGCAGTTGTTCTCCTTCTTTCCTGTTAAGTGTATCAGCCTGGCATATTGTACTTGAGGATTGGCCCTCCTCCAACATTTTCCATAGTGCTTTAAATAAAATGGGGAAATTATTTTCCCTACATCATGTTCAAATCAAGAGTTACAGTCGCAAAATATAGCACTTTTCTCATAACTGTCTAAATTTTTACATGTGTAAGAGGATGCTGTTTTCTATTACGATAAATGTATATTACCTCTACGTTTTGGTTGTTGCTAATTTTTTACCGACGTAGCAGGGGATCCTTAACAAGGGTAATCATGCTTCCAGAATTTGTCAGGGCTCAAACATCATATCCTTCTAAAAACAATACATTTCACTAATGTAGTTGTAACACAGTGACATAAAGCAGACTCACTTATTCTAGCTGTAGTGTTATCGCACTCCATAGAAATGACTTCATTTAAAGCATGCAGGTCAGTTTTCATATTTCTATAAGTAGTGTTTTCGTCAGTATTAACAATATAGAATTTAGCAATGTGACTCCTTCCCCAAACTTGAAACAAATTAACAGTTTACTTTCTGGGTTTTGTTCTAGAGAACATAGTACGTCCTGGTGTAGTTTTAGGCTTAGAAGCAGATAAATCTGTTTTAAACATTATATCATTAACTGGAGATCATTCTACTAATGTTACTCACTTCTCGGAGTTCGTGAGATCACTTTGCAATACCCATTTTCTTATATTACTGTACAAAGCACTTTTAATCTGTCTTTATATTGCTAAGATATAGCACATTTTCTGTTTACTGGTGTGGACCAGTTTTACATTACCAGACTTCTTGCAGGCATAATGTTGAAATGTAGGATGAAGTAGGACACACCAGAAAACACCCATGTGAAGATTAGGAGAACATACAAACTGCACAAAGAGGGTACCTCAGACAAAGCTCCAGCCGGAGACTCAAGCAATGTGAGGCAAGAACCCTAACTGCTGCAAACCATGCTACCTTCACAAAGGCAAAGTGACTGTATTTTCATTGTAGGTCTAGTAAAAGGCTATAGTTTACGTAGCCAGGTTAGAGTAACTTGCTTTTCTCTGTACACTCCCAGAGAAGGTCACCAGCCAGGGGCCTGCTGCATGCAAAGTATGTAGTAAACTCTCTACAGAAAGTACCTTGCTTATATGCTTGATTTTTTGACTTGAGGTGACCTCCAAGTAGTAAGTGTCAGATCTTAATCTGTGTATGTTCCATAACTGTTCCCAAAATCATGTTGTTTGTGTTAGTAAATGTGTTTTGTTTTATTGACATAGTGTGTATTTTATAAGCTAATAATTTCCTGTATACATCTTATAAAAACCTTGCATGAATTTGTTCCCTTATTCAGGTGGTATAAATTTGTTTATGACTTTTAGATACTGAAGCATGAATGGCCAAAGAGATGGCCCTCATTTATTACTGACATTGTTGGTGCAAGCAAGAGCAGTGAAGCCCTGTGTCAGAACAGTGTGCAAATTCTGAAACTGCTTAGTGAAGAAGTGTTCGACTTCTCTCTTGGACAGATGACACAAGCAAAAGCCAAGTATTTGAAGGAAAGGTACTGTGAACATTTTGGCAATTCAGATTTACAGAGGCATAGTGTAATACTTTTGTAGTTTAATTAATTAATTAATTAATTAATTAATTAATTAATTAATTAATTAATTAGTGTTATTTTGATAGTGTCAGCACTGTGACGTAGGCTTAGTGTGTGTATTACTTTCACTGCTCTGTGTAAGCCTCAGTGTCGGGTAGTGTGGCCCCTGCCAGAGACCCCAAAGCTGGGAACAAATGTGATGAAAGAATATATGTTTCTGAAACTTGAGTTTTTTTGTCCATTTTTATCTTTTACTTGTATATAATTTCTAGATTTCTTTATTAAAGCAAGCATTAGAAAAACTGTTCATTCTTCTAAATTCAAATCAAAGGGAGGCTGAAGAAAAAGCTGTAAATGCTGCTTTCATGGTGAAGTTCCACGATGTTCTTCGTGTTTCACTGTTGCAGTCCTAACATATGGGTTATCCGGCTCCCAGTAGCCCTCAGTCGTCCTGAATACCAGAGTCCTTGGTATATGACGTTGGCTGACAGTTGTAAAACTGATGTCAGAATGTCAGGTATAAAGAGAGACAGACAACGCCATTTCCTCAGTCTTTCTTGCGGCGAGCCCAAAGCAGATGCAATTCGCACTAGTGCCGGTCGGCCGTTTACCTTCTTTTTGCTTACCAACTACCAAGTTGAAGATGCCTTCAGATAAGTACCCTGTTGGGGATCTCCTCTTTTCTTGCTTTAACAAAGGTTAAATCAAGTTAATAACTGTTTTGCCTGTGGAAAACAGATTCCGCGCCATGATTTTCATTCCTATTGTATAACTTGTTTGGGCCTTCAGCACAACGTCCCTAATTACGATCTCTATGCCCCTTTAACCCGCATACCATATCCCGTAGAGCTAAGATTTTGTATAAACATTTTGAAATCTGGCCTACGTTCATCGGTATGGTGTCTTTTGGTCTCCCGGCTTCAGACATATCTAGGAAATGCAAAGACAAGAACCGTGACAGGCCTAGGGTTAAATCTGCTGATGATGCACCAGTGAAATTGGCCGTCTGCCCAGCGGTAGTCAGTGAGGCGCTTTCACAGTCCCTGCAGTCCGCAGATTTTCAGCCACAGGCCTCTGCTGAGACCTTTACTGAGTCCTCCATACCGCAGTCTGCTATTTCGTCTTCAGACCCTCTGCCTGTCACCACCTCAGATGGGTCTGGAGCCACTTTGCAGGCACTGGCTTCTGACCCCTCTTCTCTTCAACATGAGACCAGAAGCAGACCGACTACCTTAGGCCATACTTCTGCAGTTGCTAGGCCTCCCGAGTCCCTCCAGATTGCTAGCAAACTTTCCTGCCACAAACCTTCTCACAGGCAGATGTTGGCCTCCCCTCCTGTGCCTCAGTCCCAGTTGGTAAAGATGGCTGGAGATCTTTCCCTGATTAGGGGCTCTCATCCTCCCCCTTCCAAGAGGGCTAGGGAATCATTTCCTGATGTTTTGTCCATCTCAGATTCTGAGGTTTCCACTGTTTCTACTGATGAAGAAGGAAATTCTTAACTTTTTCCTGGCTTTGAGGATTCTGATGCTGAGGACTCTATCCCCTCTGCCTCCCCTCCAGAAGATTTTTCCTTTGGGGATACTTTGCATACCCTTAGGGAGCACTTTAAATGGGAATGTCAGGATTTTCCTCAGTCTAGGAAGAGAATCAGGGAATTTTTGGATTTGCCACAGCATAATCCTCTGGCTATTCCTCCAGTTTTGGAAGTTGTGGATATTGTCTTTACGGAAAATTCTTTAACTCCTAAATCTGTCCCTCCTGCCCCCAGAAGGGATCCTGATTCTCATCAATTCCTTTTCAAAAACCCTACTGCTGATCCTGAGATTATTTCTCAAGGCCCCAAGGGTGTTAAGGCTACTATTGCCAAAAACACTGTTCCTTCTGATAAGGAGTCTAGGGCCTTGGACAGGTGGGGCAAAAAAGTCTATACCTCTGCAACTCTTGCCATTAGATCTGTGAATTGTCTTTTTTACATGCTTAAGTATCAACAGCATACTTTGGAGGCTATTAAGGCTAAACTTGGGGATATTCCTTCCATGTCGGAGAACAAAGATTTACAAGACTTACTGAATTCTGCCACTCTAGTTAATAAGCATTCATTACATTGTGGTTTTGACACTTTGGAGGCTTCCTGCAGAGCAGCAGCCACTGGTTCCGTTATTAGAAGGCATGCTTGGCTCAGGGAGCAGCCTCTTTCTGAACCTGTTAAATCTAAATTGCTGGATGTTCTTTTGCACAAAGACAATCATTTTGGTAATAAGGCTGAGGAGGTACTGAAGAAGTTGGAGGATAAGGCTAAATCTATGCAAGCTATAAAAGATTTCCTTCAGGTTCATCCTCCTCTGTTCAGTAGGCATTACCCTTCCAAGAATTGGTCTTTCCCTGATCCTGGCAAGCAGGGTCGCTCTAGGCCTAGGGGTTTCAGATCTTCCAGAAGAAAGGCTTCTGCCCCTCAAAGGGCTAAACAATGGCATTCTTCTTCTGCTAAATCGGGGAGTTCTAAGCCAGCTTCCCAAAGCAAACATTCTCAATGACTCCGGCCTTCTTGTGCCTACCTCTGTGGGCTCTGGGTTTCCTTTGGGGGAAGGTTAGCCAGGTTCGCAGAGGTATGGTCTGCCATCACAGATGACAAATGGGTGCTCAGTATTGTAAACCAAGGTTACAAGTTTTATTTTCACACCTTCCCTGTTCCGAAAGGGTACCCAGACATGCCCAGAACTCTCAGGGCAGAGGTAGAAAATCACATTTCTTCTCTACTGACCATGGGAGCTATAGAGCCAGTTCCTGCAAATCAGGCAGGCCTAGGATTTTATTCAAGACTTTTTCTGGTACCCAAAAAAGGGGCCGCCTGGCACTCTATTCTTGATCTGTCTATTCTAAACACGTTTCTGGTGATTCCAAAGTTCAAGATGCTCACTCTTCAACAGCTACTACCCATGCTGAGCAAGGATTCATGGCTGGTAACTTTGGATCTCAAGGAGGCTTATCTGCACATCCCAATAAGGGAAAGTTGCATACAGTTCCTTCGCTTCAGGACTGGGGAGCAACACTTTCAATTCTCTGCACTGCCCTTTGGCTTACCTACTGCTCCCAGTGTTTTTACAAAGTGCCTGGCTCCAGCCATTGCTTTTTTCAGGCAGAGAAACATTCAAATTTATCCTTATCTGGACGACTGTCTCATTCAAGCAAACTCCCCAGAACAACTAGAAAAGGATTTGGACTTCTTGAAGAACATTCTCACCTCATTGGGATACACTCTCAATGAAAAGAAGTCAAAGTTGGTTCCTACAAGGGAGCTTGTTTTCCGGGGAGTGAGTCTGAATACAGCCACCTTGATAGTATTCATCCCTCAAGAGAAGCAAGAAGATCTTTTTCGCTTACTTCAAGAACTTGGCAAGCATGACCCAGCTCTCTGCAAGGCAATTCCTGCAAGCACTGGGGTTCATGTCTTCATGTATTCTGATGATCCCATATGCAAGGCTGCATATGAGAAAACTTCCAATGGTACCGCAAGAATCTTTGGTGTCAACACACACAGGATTTAGACTTGATTCTTCCCTTAATTCCCTGTCTACAAATGGAGTTCCTCTGGTGGATGATAGCCTGTTCTCAGAACAAGGGTCTGCCTTTCTGCCCACCAACTGCCAGCAAGACTCTCACCACAGACGCCTCAGATTATGCATGGGGGGGCTCATCTGGAAGGCAGGAGCATACAGGGGACTTGGAGCACCCAGCAGATTCATCTGCACATAAATGTAAAAGAATTGATGGCAGTGCAGCAGGCCTTGCTGGCTTTCAAAGACCTACTCTACCCTGGGACCCTGCTGATCAGGACAGACAATACCACAGTCATGTGGTACATCAACAAGCGGGGGGGGGGGGACTCACTCTTATCCCTTGTGCAGACAAGGCATGAGACTATGGTCCTTAGCAGCTTCCATGGGCTTACATCTAACAGCCCAGTATCTTCCAGGGAGGCTACATTCCTTGGCGGATCATTTGAGCAGACATGTTCTGGATCCTCACGGGTGGCAACTGAACAAAGTCATTTTCCATCACATCATTCAGCATTGGAGCACTCCACAAGTGGATCTTTTCTCCTCTCACACCAATCATCTCCTTCTAACCTTCTGTACTACGAGTTTCCCAACAAAGCTTGGAGAGTGGACGCTTTGTCGTTCCCATGGACACAACTCTCAATTTATGCATTCCCTCCTCTGCCTCGTCTTCCCAGAGTGATGCTAAAGGTAAGGGACGAAAAACCAAAGGCTATTTTTATAACACCAGATTGAGCCAAGCAGCATTGGTATCCCCTTCTTCACAGCCTTTCTCAGGCTCAGCCTTGGCATCTTCCCCTGGTACCAGATCTGTTGGTTCTGGAAGGGGGGAAAGTTTCTTCATCCTCATCTTCAAACTCTGCATTTAACTGCCTGGCTACTACTTTAAATCTTTCCCAACAGGTGGTGGAAGTTCTTCATGAGGCCAGGAGGCCTAGCACCAGAAAATCCTATGCAGATAAATGGAAGAGATTTTGCTATTGGATGCAGGCTAAAGGAGAAGACTCTTCTCATCCTTCTCGTTCCCTCATTCTTGATTACCTAGCAGGCTTGCTTAATGGTGGACTTTCCTTTTCTTCAATCAGAATTCATGCTTCAGCAATTTCTGCTCATTGTTCTTTTGAGCAACCCATTTTTTCTCACCCCTTAATGAAGCAGTTCCTGAGGGGAGCTAGCAATCTTAGACCTCCCAGAAGAGCTCCGACTCCTGCTTGGGATCTTAATTTTGTCCAGGAGAAGCTTACTCTACCTGGCTTTGAACCAGCTGCCTCTGCAGACTTGAAGTTTCTCTCCTAGAAGACTGCTTTTCTTTTGGCTATTACTTCAGCCAGAAGGGTTTCAAGGCTTTAAGCCTTAATGGCAGTAGAACCTTTCATTATTTTTCATTCCGATCGGGTTTCTCTGAGAACTAACCCCTCCTTTATGCCCAAGGTGGCTTCCAGTCTGACCCTTAACCAGTCTATTCACCTGCCTACATTTTTCAATAATCCCCAGAATAAAGGGGAAAGGATTCTGCACTCTCTTGATGTGCATAGACAGCTGAGATTTTACTTAAGCAGGACTAAATCCTTCCAAAAATCTGAACAGTTGTTGGTTAGTTTTGCTCCTGGTGCTCAAGGTAAAGCTATTTCGAAACAAAGCATCTCCAAATGGATTGCTCATTGTATTCACTTTTGTTACCTGCAGCATGGGAGGGTTCCCCCTCAGGGGATTAGGACTCATTCTACTAGAGCAGCCTCTACCTATGCAGCCTTTTTGAGAGGTGTGCCTACTAAGGACATTCTAGAAGCAGCTACTTGGTCTTCTGTCCGTACTTTCACAAAGCTTTACAATCTACCTTTGTTTTCTAAATCCAGGGCTGGTTTTGCCTCTGCAGTTTTGCAGGCTCTTCTTACCAACCCTTAATCTGTGATCCTTCCTCCCCCCTTTGTCTTTTTCCTGGGCTTTGGGAATCACCCCAAATGTTAGGACTGCAACAGTGAAACACGAAGAACGTAGATGTACATGTTCAAGTGTATTCACTGTTTCAGAATACACATAGTACAGTTGTGTACATTTACCATAAATGTACATGTTCGAGTGTATTCAATGTTTCAGTATACACACAGTACAGTTGTGTACACTTACCATAAATGTACATGTTCAAGTGTATTCACTGTTGCAGTCCTGGTTTCCCACCCTCCATTCCCCCTTTTTTTCTAAGCACAGACTACATATTTTTATTTTTTGGATGGCATGTTTACAGGGTTTTTCCTTCCTGGGTTAGCCTTCTTTTGGGGGCTCGTGACAGTTAAGGCAAGAAAAATTGAGTAAATGGCGTCAGCTGCCTCCCTTTATACTTGACGTTCTGACATCAGTTTTACAACCGATGGCAGCCGACATCATATACCAAGGACTGTGGTATTCGGGCCAACTGAGGGCTACCGGGAGATGGATAACCCATATGTTAGGACTGCAACAGTGAATGCACTCGAACATCTACATTTATGGTAAGTGTACACAACTGTACTTTGTTCAGCATACCTTCAGTGTGTCTAATATGATGAGCAAAACTTTAGTCACCAATGCTTTCCTCCGAAGGGCAGCATCAGTCAGAATTGAGGCAATCCCTGCTTAACCCCTCCCTAGAGAAGTGCTTTCCAGCTTGGCAAATACTCTAGGTATCACTGCGGACCTTCAAAAGAGGAGTAGATAAGGACATTTGTACTGAGTATGGTTTTGTGTAAATGTCCTTCATCATCTTCAAATAAAAGTAAAAGTTATCTGCAACAGGTTTATAATGAAAAAGAACAAGAGAAATACGCTGGAGATACCATCCAGCAATAAACAATTTTAGTATGAGTTGCCCTTCTTAGAAGAGTTGCATACTGAGACCCCAAACCCTGTATTGGTAAGAGAGGTGGCATTGTCTTCTACCCTATGGCAGTCTGATGCTGAAGAAACTGCAGAGCTGAACAACCTACAGGTAAGCTGGATCAGCTGTAAAAGCACACAGCCGGAAGATGATATTCTCATTATAACATGGATAAACATAAGCAGAGGTGTAAGAATACCTGAAAAAATATTTCCACTTCCTATGCTTTATACTATTTACTCTGTACAATAAATCATTTTGTAAAGAGAAATAAGAAATAGTGTGTCAGGTTTTGGTGCACAAACCTTTCTGAACCCCAGTAATGAAATTAGCACATAATCACGTACTGAGGGATGCCCAGGAATGGACAAAAACTAAATCAGGGGTCCAAGCAAAGTTTTACTGGCAAGGAGTGGTGCATTTTACTACCAGACGTCTAACCACCTGGCCCTGTACACCAGTCTTCTGTACTCTCACAGTCCCCCTAATGATATCTTTGCAATGTAGTTATACCTGTAGCCCCTCCTGTTGATTTTTGGACACCATGTTATTGTCCATGGATTTTGTAAATACCCATCCATACTTTGTTCTCACTCAGTTGCTTTACCTTATACTGTGACAGAAGGATCAAACAACTCTAGCTGGAGTCCTTCCCCTACCTGACCCTTTTATATTTATATTGTTGATCGGTTTCCATTAATTTAAGCCATTCCATTACATATTAACTACTGATAAAAATGTTAAAATTGCAAGAAAAAATTGCATTTCTCATGCAGTGATACATTTATTTTTTCCTCTCAACAAGACTGTATCAAAACTACTTAAGTGAGAAAAGGAATAGATCTGGGGAAAGTGACAGCTCTCGTGTAACCTTTATTAAAGACTCTCAGTTTATTTAGTGGAGCACTGATCTCCATAGACCTTCTTCAGCCTCAGTCTGGGAGCGGTGTTTGGTTAAGTAACTTGCACAAAGTCACACAGCGGGGCAACGGAGGCTGCAGGAATCAATCCCAAGACCACTAGACCACAGGAAATAGCTCGTTAACAACTCCTAATCCTCTAAGCCAACTGCCAGATATAAGTAATATAATTACGTTTAGAGAATAGGCAAACTGTACATCAACACCCTTATTAGAGAACAAATGTTCTCCAGCAAAGTATTACTGTACAAGTAATGCCGCTGACAAATGAGTCCACTGCTTTGCAGCAACATATCAAGCTGCCATAGATCTCAGTCTGCAAAAAAAAAAAAAAAAACAAAAAAAAAAGGCTGCCATTGTTTTATGCTTAAGCAGCAGTTCTGCTGTTTAGCAACCGTAAAATGTAAGACAAAAGAGAGACTGTGTGTGTGTGTGTGTGTGTGTGTGTGTGTGTGTGTGTGTGTGTGTGTGTGTGTGTGAAGGGGATTGAGAGAGAATGCGGGAGTGATCTTGTGTGACCGAATGCATTTGTGAAAGCAGAGGAGACACTGTGTGAGAGAAATTGAGAGAGAGTGAAAGTGGTCTTGCGGTCTGTGGCGTTGGGCCTCATAACACCCCTGAGTGGGGGTAAATTACACATTAACACACACTTTGTCAGGCATTACTGCTTGCATATATATATATATATATATATATATATATATATGTGTGTGTGTGTGTGTGTATGTATGTATATATATATTTTTTTTTACACATGCACTTTAACTTTACGTTTGGAAATCAAATGCCAAATAATCAAATTTCAGGGAATCACATCTACAACTGCAAAAGCTGTTAACAGTGTAACTCCAGCTGTTTAACCACACAGCCAGATAACAAAACTACATACAATCTGCTGGAATGATGCTACTGCATACTTAATGGTCTGTCTGTGTCTTTCGGCTTTTTCCCGGTTAGGGGTCGCCACAGCGGAACTCCGGTCCGCTAATGATTGGCAGTAGAGTTTTACATGCTGGCTTGCCGGGCCTAATGCACAACCTTCAATGAAGGAATGCCCGTTCACACATGTCGCCACACAGAAGACGCTCTAACTGAGGATCGAACAAGCAATGTCTAACTGTAAGGCGACAACGCTACTGCAGTACCACCACCGCAGTATGCTACTGCATACTTAATGGTAAATAGCATAATTTGGGTGGAATATTTTCAGCAGATGTCCATAACCCCTTCACCCCCTTATTTGTACATGGTAGCTCCATGGTCACACAAGTGCTGGGGTCTGCAATTGTGTTCAGAAATAACACACTGCATTTTAAAGTAGAGCTTCCTCATTATTTCTGCACAAAAATTGTCTCTGTTAATGTAAATTTCAGGTCAAAAATGCAGTTCAGCCATGGTTGGTCAAATTGCACTCTTTATTAATGCATTTCATTTGTATCCGCGGTGGTGCAGCGGTAGCGTTGTTGCCTCACAGTAAGAGGTTCTCCCATTCGATTCTCGGCTGGAGTGCGGAAGTGCCTTCTGTGTGGAGTCTGCATGTCCTCCCCGCGGTTGGGTGGGCGTTTGAAAGACATGCGTAAATGGGCGTGCCTTAGTTGAAGGTTGAACGTCAAGCTGGCACCTCGGCGTTCATGAAAATCTACTGCCAATCATTAGCGGACCGGAGATCCGCTGTGGCAACCCCTAACCGGGAAAAGCCGAAAGACAACAACAACAACATTAATGCATTTCATTTGATGTAACTTGATTGAATGAAATGCAGTTTGAAAAGTTAATGGAAGTTTGCTATTTGTCCTAGATTGCTTAATACCAGAGGTAAGATAATTTTCCCTTTTCTCTGGAGCTAGGCGATCTTGGAATGTATTAGTTAGTGGGCAGTGGGAGTTGCAAGAGGCATTACCCCCAAGGCCCCCCCCCTAAAAAGCATGTATTTTCTTTGAAGTCCCATACTTCATTAATTCTGTTATTTGATGTATTTACATGTGAGAATAAAATTCATTGTAAGTATACTTTAATCAGTTACCATGAACACAAAAATGCAGAGTTTTAGCAGGCCTTATGCCCATGGCACACATTAATAACTAATCTTCCCGTAAAACCACAGGAGTTAGCTCAGTTTTGTTAAGAGATACATCTCAGTTCTGTACTTCAACAAAGAAAGCTTTCTGAAAAGCAGTATGTCAGTGGCATGCATTCAGAAGCAAAACATTCAACAAGCAGATGTTCAGAATTACACGTCCCTTGGATACATTTGTTGGCATTAGGCAAAGGTCACGACCAGGAGATGTGAACTAAAATTTGTCACTTCTTGGTTTTTTGCATATACCTTTATGAAACACTATTGCTTGGACTTGAGAGTCGAGAAACAAACGTTCTTTTTTCATAGGGATTTGACCTTAAATTTGCTTAATGGCCTCTCTCATCTAACATTCTACTTCCTCTCAAAGGTCCATAGATTAATTTGTAGTTATTCGGTATATGAGCCAAGTTCTCAATTGATCCGGAGTAGTATCTGGTTAAGTGAATTACTCAAAATCACACAGTAGACAAATGGAAGCTGAGGGAATCAAACCCTGGACTACAAAAAGCAGATCATTAACATCTCATAATGTTAGTTTCTGCTAACTGTCAGACCTCCATCTCTACCTTTCTCTCTCTGTTTACCTTTTTCCACTTGTTCCATGCCTTATTGAATGTCTCTGTGCATTCCTTCTCTACCACCATTTCTGTTAGTCTCTTCCCTAATTCCACAACCCTTACAGTGAAAATACACTTTCAGAAACCTGTTTAGTCTGTGCAGTCTGCTGCATCTGCTCCATACTATCTCCTTTTTTTTCCCTCTTCATAATGATCCCTTCACATCTCTCTAACATGCTCTTTTTCATTTATATCATATTTCCCCTGGCGCTTCTGGCCTCAGTTGAGAAGAGCTCTAGCTGCTGTAGCCTCTGGTCATATTCCTTACCCACTAACCCACAGATGTTTCTAGCAGCTTTCCTCTGACGTTTTCTCACAGCTTGATGTCCTTTTCGTTATATGGCTTTCCAGAACTGCCTACAGTACTCAAGGTATGGCTTGACCAAGGCCTTGCAGAGTGGATATATTAACTCCTTCCCTCTGTTTATCTCCTCCTGAGGATACAACCAGACATTCTGCTTGCTGCTTCCACTACCCTCTCCCTTTGTTCTAGGTAATCCAGTCCAGGTGTGATCAGCATCCCCAGATCCTTTCCCTGCTCTCTTACTATTAGTTTTACTTCTCCCAGTTGATATTTTACCACAGGTTTATGGTGACCCAGGTGCATTCTATACTTTGTTGAGCACTTTGTTGCAAATGCTTGCTTGATGTTCTTCGTGTTTCACTGTTGCAGTCATCACTTGTGGGTTATCCCTGCTGAGTAGCCCTCAGCTGGCCCGAATACCAGAGTAAAGGGTTTCTCTACTGCGTCAGTTGACTGGTGACTGAGGCTCATGTCAGGTCGTCAGGGCTATAAAATGAGGCAGCCAACACCATTACATCAGTCTTTCTTGCCATGGAGCCCAAAGCAGAAGCAGTTCACGAGTGCATCAGTCGGCCATTGCCAGAGTGAGGGAGTAACCATCTGAAACCAAGTACCCCATTGGGGAACCTTTTCTTGCTTTTATCCGATGTCAGAGAAAGTCAGTAATTGTCTCAGTTGTGGAAACAGATCCCACACTGAGACTTTCATACCCTGTGCATCACCTACCTAGGCTCAGACTACGACATCCCCGGATGTCGGTTCTGTGCTCTGTTTAGTGCTGGGACTATTAGGAGAAGGGATGTAATTGTAGCTATACACTTCAGCAAGAGTATTTCTCACCACTAAATGACATCAGTCGGAAGTTCCAAGAAAGAAGAAAGATAAGGAAAAGGATTTTTTGCAGGTACAGCCTCCCAGGTTCGGTAGGAACTTCCCCACAAAGCAGTGGTCCTTTCCTACCCAAACAAAACCTGTGCAAAGGAAGGGGCACAGGGACAGGTCTTCTAGGCACCAGTTACAAAGCCAACAGAGATCCAGACAATGGACCACTGCAACGCCTAGGCAAGGGAGCTGTAAGCCCACTCCCTTCTCTAAGGACTCACAATGACTATCTCCCCTCCATCCCCCCAGAGAGACTAGGAGGAAGACTTTCCCTCTTCCTAGAGAATTGCCAGGCCATCACCTCAGATGTATGGGTCCTGAAAAAGTTTACCAGTGGGTACAGATCCTCTTTCAAGGAAAACCCCAGATATTTAGGTTTCCCGGATGTACCAGCAAATCAGAGGGAAGAGGTAGTCTGCCAGATCCAAAGGCTTTGTGCCCAAGGTGCCATGGAACCTGTACCAAAGGTACATGCTAGAAAAGGGTTTTATTCCAGACTGTTCCTGGTACTCAGAAAGGAGGGCACCTGGCACCCTATTCTCGACCTATTCACTCTGAATCTGTCCCTCCTGGTCCGAAAATTCAAAATGCTGACCCTACACAAGGTTTTGCCAATGCTGATACCACATGCTTGGCTAGTGACCCTATATCTGAAGGATGCCTACCTCTATATCCCTGTAAGGAAGTCCTGCAGGAGTTTCCTGCACTTCAGAGCAGCATCAGAACACTTTCAGTTCTCTGCTCTGCCCTTTGGTTTATCTACATCTCCCAGAGTCTTTACCAAGTGCCTGGCCCCTGTCATTGCCTTTTTTCAGACAGAAGGGTATACAGATTTATCTCTACCAGGACGACTGCTTCATCCAGGCAGACACCAAGGAAAGACTCTATTAACCTCCATGGGATTCACAATCAGCCGAGAGAAGTCCCAAATTCACCCCACAAGAAGATTAACCTTCCTGGGAGCTCTACTGGACACATCAACACAAACAGCCTCCCTCCCTCCCAAGAAGCAGAGCTTCCTGTCCTCTTACTTTTCACAGCTGGCCTGCAGGACCCACCTCACAGCAAGAAAATTCCTGCAGGTGCTGGGATGCATGGCCTCATGCTTCCTGTTGGTATCCCTAGCCAGACTGCACATGAGGAAACTGCAATGGTATCTCAGGAACCTTTGGTGCCAACACTCACAGTCAGTGGAACACCAGCTGCCCCTGATTCCTTGCTTAAAGAAGGAGCTCCTACACTGGGCAGAGGGGTGTACCCTGAACAAGGGTCTACTCTTCATCACTCTTCCCCAGGGCCAGACCATCACCACAAACACTTCAGACATGGCCTAGGGGGCACACGAGGAACTAGGTGCACTCAGGGCATTTGGGAACAATAGGTTCAGAGTCTCCATATCAACCTAAAAGAAATGCTGGAGGTGTACAGGGCAATCCTAGCTTTCAAGGATCACCTGACACCAAGAGTGCTCTTAATCAAGACCAACAACACAACAGTAATGTGGTACATCAACAAGCAGGGGGGCACTCACTCCAACCCCCTGTGTCGCTTAGCTATGCAAATCTTGCAGTCAGCCTCAAGTCCGGGACTGCATCTGATAGCTCAGTATATCCCAGGGAAACAGAACACCCTGGCAGACCAGTTAAGTAGAAGCCTCCCGGATCCCCACGAGTGGCAGCTGCACAACGGGACCTTTCTCAACATCAGGCAAAACTAGGGAAACACAGACATAGACCTTTTTACAACCACAGAGAACCACCAGCTAACCAAGTTCTGCTCCATAGAGTTCCATCCAAAAGCATAGAGGGTGGACACCCTCTCCTTCCACTGGGGTAACCTGTTTGTGTACGCATTCCCTCCCTTGCCCCTGATTCCCAGGGTATTTCTCAAGATCAGGGAGGAAGGGCCAAAGGCTATTATCATTGTTCCAGACTGGCCCAGACAGCACTGGTACCCCTTGCCCCTCTGTCTGGCCAAAGAGCCTCCCGTGCACCTGCCTCTCAAAGCAAACCATCTAACCAGGAGAATAGAACGGTATTGCATTGAAACCTCCCCACACTCAAGCTATCTGCATAGCTTATACCCCAAAGACGGATGACACAACAGCCTTAAGCAGGCAAGTTTTAAATATTATTAAGGAGGCCAGAAGGCCCAGCACCAGAAAATCCTACTCCGCCAAATGGAAAAGATTTACTGTCTGATGCCAGAGCAAGGGTGTTAACAGCGCCCATGCCTGTCTGGAATTGGTTCTGGATTACCTGGCAAAGCTCCTAGAAAAGGGATTGTCATACTCCTCCATCAAGATACATGCCTCGGCTATCTCTGCCTGTAATCCAGTTGGATTACCCATATTTTCACACCACCTGTTAAATCAGTTCCTTAGTGGAGTGACCCACATCAGACTACCTAGAAGGCCACCTGCTCCAGCATGGGATCTAAACTTTGTCCTGGGAAAACTGACTTTGCCTCCTTTTGAGCCAGCTGCTTCAGCAGACCTGAATTACCTTTCTTGGAAAACTGCCTTCCTGCTGGCTATCACCTCAGCCAGGAGAGTTTCTGAGCTTCAGGCCCTTATGGCCACTGAGCCCTTTATCATTTTCCATGCTGACAGGATGTCTCTTAGGACCAGCCCCTCCTTTATGCCTAAGGTGATCGCGAATGTTATCCTCATCCAGGCCATCCATCTCCCTACCTTCTTTCCCAACCCTCATAATAAAGGGGAAAGAATTTTGCATACCCTGGATGTGCACAGACAATTGAGATATTACCTGGATAGGACCAAGTCATTCAGAAAATTTGACCAGTTCCTGGTCTCTTTCGCTCTTGAGGCAGATGAGAAACCCATATCCAAACAGATCTTTTCTAAATGGATCTCACGTTGCATCCATTTCTGCTATTCCTTTCATGGAAAGAGTCCTCCCAAATCCATCCGATCACATTCCATTAAGGCAGCCTCTACTTCCACTGCCTTCCTGAGAGGGGTTCAAATCAAGTATATTTTGGAAGCTGCTACCTGGACATCCATCCACATATTCACCAAACACTACCAGCTGTCTGCCTTCTCCAAAACCAGGGCAGGCTTTGTATCTGCAGTCCTACAGGGCATGCTGGCATCCCCTTGAAATGGTGCAATCATGGAGTCTTGCTCCTTCCCGTTCTTCCCTTCATCCTGTTTCTCAGCTTTGAGAAACTTCCCACAAGTGGTGACTGCAGCAGTGAAACATGAAGAACAGAGTACAGTTGTGTACACTTACCATAAATGTAGATGTTCGAGTTTATTCGCTTTTGCAGTCCAGTTTCCCTCCCACCATCCCCTTTTTCTCTTTCTTGGGGGCTCCTACCTATTGAGGGCAAGAAAAACTGATGTTATTGGTGTCGGCTGCCTCATTTTAAAGCCCTGATGACCTGACGTCAGATTCAGACACCAGACAGCCGACGCAGGAGGGAAACCGTTTATTCTGGTATTCAGGCCATGGCTACTCAGCAGGGATAACCCACAAGTGATGACTGCAACAGTGAATACATTCAAACATCTACATTTATGGTAAGTGTACACAACTGCACTTTCTTCCTTGATTGGTTATAATAAAGTGGGTGGAAATGTGTTCTACTGCTGGACCCACTTCAGAAGTGTTATGCAAGTCAGGTATTTCTGCTTTCTTGAGTACTTATTATATTGTATACACATAGATCTTTGATGGCGGTTTCAAAAGTAGATCCTTTATTTTCCTCCACCTGTCCCCTTTTCAGCATGGCAATATCTTTTGGGATATCCTACCTAGTCACCTAGAACAGAAAGGAATTGTGCTACAAGGTACTGATGAAGTAAAGCTTACTGAAATGTTTTTTCAGTTATTGGAAGATCACTTTGGAGAAATAACTAGAAAATGTAGCATTGAACGTAGTCCTTAAACTTGGAACAGGTAATGTCAGTGTGTGCTTTTTTTAACTAGCTGTTGTGTTGCAACACGAGATCACATTTGTTTTGACTTGAAGATTTGCATATGATTACTCACATATTTGTGCATTTTTAACATGCTTTAAAATGCATTATTGTCTGAAAATAATTTTATTATAAAGATCTTAGTTGTTGCCTAATGTTAAGGACTAAACATTGTGTAAGCCCATGTTTTGCTGAATTCGAGTGATCATACTTTATCTTCATAAGTTTTATATTTATATATCTTACTCTGTTTTCCAGCTTGCATGAAGAAATCCCTAAAATCGTTGAACTTTTCATTTCCGTTTTGGTATGTAGACAGCTTCTGTTTTGCTCCTTAGTTTGTTGTCTGTCGTCATAATTTGCAGTAGAATATTCTGGTGATATCCTGCTGACATTAGTAGTATTGTGTATCTCGTACAGTAGTGAGTTACTTAATTAAACCAACAAGTTGAAATAATTTTATAGCCAGAAAATCAAACTTATGAAAAAGATGAATTCGTAATTAAATTAAAATGTGTAATAATATTCTAAGTTTAGCATATTCATTATTTCTGCCATTCATCCACTTTAGATGGTATCTTTCTAACTTTGTGTTTCATTTACTGTTCAGCTGCTTTCAGTATCATAAATTTCAAGACCTTTCTAAGTACTAACTGCTATAGTTCCTGCACTTCAATGTGTGTGGCTTACGTGAGATGCTTCTTGCTGATTTCGTTTGATCATAGATTGCAAAGAAACTCGTTGATTTGTATTGTACAAGCTAGCAATGCATAGTAGTACAGTGGTTCACTCTTGCCCACTGTTCTGTGACTTCAGAGTTGGTACTTATAATTACAAGGTTTGGGGGCTTGTCCTCCTAAAAAAAAAAAAAAGAAAGAAAAATATTTTCTGTTTTGTACAGTAAACAGTTTCAGTTTATGATTAATGACGTAAAACATTAATGAAACAAAACAGTTGTAATTTGATTTTGTTTGAGGTGGGTAAAGCGTGTTGTCACATTGCTTGCTGCCATGTTTTGATTAGGTGAAGTAGGTGCCAAACAGATCCATGGATTCTGCCATTGCTAGCAGGAAGCAGAAACAGTTTTCAAAGTGAGTGGAGCTGTAATTTCATGTTGCTGTGGACACTGGTATATTATTGCACTCAAGAAACAATAGATCTTCCATCAGCAATTTAAATAACTTTTTTTTTATTCTATGAATATGTCAAGCTCATTAAATTTACAGAATGCTTTTAAAAAGGCAGTAGTGTGTAACCACTCAGAACAGGATTCACAATGTAATATTCCTGAAGTTTCTCAGCCTGCTTAGTTTAATGCGCGGCTGCTAGTTGAATTAATTCTCTGAGTATACAAGTCCAGTCTATCAGTCAGTCGTGTCTGATTTCCTTCATTGAAACTTTTGATGTTACAAAATGACTAGAGGCTTCAGCCACAGTGCTTCTGTCAGAGGTGGTCACGAACCAAATAACGGTGCCAGTTCTTCCCAAACAAAGCAGATAAGATAAACTCTGTGACGATGCATGAGTTATTGACACCACAGTATAACAACAACTGATTTGTGTTGATTTAATACATTTGAAACTGTCGGTTTATTTTGTTAGCTGAGACAGAACAGTGATCCAGATGGGCCATGTAACACCTGGGAGTAAACAACATACAATATAAAGAAAAATTGAGCATTATAAAATTACATTAGAAAAGAAAAGAAAAAAATCACATTAAGTTTATTATGAGGTACTAAGTCATACAGTTAATGATATCTGTGTTGTGTGTGTGTGTGTGTGTGTGTGTGTGTGTGTGTGTGTGTATATATATATATATATATATATATATATATATATAGTGTTGGTATCATAGGTCTCAACCTCTTAAAAGGCCACTGTGGAACACAGACCCTAACAATGTGTGACAAACAGCCAAAATGTGGAACACCCTATTTTCGCACTGTGCAAAAACCCACCAGTTCCATTGGACCTGATTGAAGTGGGCTCTCTGCAAGAAGTGTTAAGCTAGTGAATATATTCATTTCAGTACATTGAGTATGCCTATCTACACCGTTGAATATTGGGCATTGGATAAAACAGCAGCAATGCAAAGTTTTCAGCACTGCATCAACTGCGACCAATGAACTTACTATGTGCTGTCTCCTATATTCATTAAACTGGAGCCCACTTACCTAGACCATTCTAAAATCATCCCTTTACACTCATATCCCTTATAGGAACCAGGCTGATCAAGAAACAAAGGAAGTCTTAAACAACAAAATCGGGGGACAAAGGTCCAACATTAGGGACAGATTTTAAATATTGCTCTTAGAAACTTAAGAAAGTTGCTAGAATAACAGGGCTTGTTTTAACATACACTTTCTGAAGGATTTGAAGTCTGAAACTCAAATGTATGTCATTATTTAGTGACTTCCATCCTCCGATCATTGGCTGCCAGTGAAAAGGGACACTTGCATCTAGTAGGCTGCCCCAAGCTGTTAGTAAATGCTTTGCAGATTTGTCATTAAATTCCTACGTCCTGCACACAGATGCTAATTAGCTCTTCACTACATGTGTTTGATGATGAGTCCCATCACGTCTTGTTATTTAATGGACTGGCAGATGCATTTTTAATAACTGTTTTTTTCAAGGGAAGAGTTGTTTACTGTTGCTCATGCTAAGTCTGTCTTTGGTGTGACACTGTTTTACTTACTTTGTTTAGCAAATGGGTGTCAGTGTTTTTGATGTAAGATTTGAAGCAACAGTTTTAAATCTCTGTGATCATTATAGAAGTAAAACAAAAAAAAAAAAGAGAAAGAAACCGTATGCATACTGATAACTCTGAATACTGTTTTATGGTAACTGAAGAGAGATAACCAAGTAACTGGATATTGGTATGGGGAGAGTAGTCCAGTACCCTGCCAGGAGCCCCATTTGACTATGCTCTGGCTCTGCCTAATATATTTTTGCTTCTGAAAAAGGGAGCTGTAATACATGGGTCCTCTTTCTCTATATTAATGATACTACAGTATGCTAGTCACATTGTCTGATGTTCTCCTGTCTACTAAATAGCTTTGAAATAGATTTGTATGGGCGGAAGTGGTTCAGAAAATCATGTAAAATTGTAAATCAAGCTTGAAAATAAATGTCATTTCCCTCAACAGTAGGTACATCATGTAATGAGGTAAATCAAACCTAAAAACATCTCCAAAACAATTACAATTGAAATGTATGTTATCTAGTCAAGGTTTATGTAATATTTTAATATACCTGCAGAATATTAATTCTGTAGTTGGACTACACAGCTTTCATAAAACAGTACCTATCTTAGATTGGGGGGGGGGGTAGTGGGATAAGGCTTTAGTATACACATTTACCATTAGTGGTTTCTTGGAAGATCTAGAAGAAACTTTCCACCATCCATAGAACTGTTAAATCACATTATAAAAAAATTTATATGTCCCGGCAAACAGAAATCAGAGAATTCTTTGCAGATTCAGTTATGTGGTAGAAGAGGTTGCTCATTTTATAACTGTGATTGATAATCATTTGTCTATAGGTAATGTATTGATGCGGTATAAGAGTCGGTGTGAAATGCATTATTCATCCCATGTACTGTAGAACATGAACCCAAAAAGTGACTGTTATTATCAGCACTGGAGTGATTTACATCACTTCTGGTAAGAAAGATTTGACATTATTAAATGGTGGTATAACACAGTGAACTTGATATACCTGATATTGCATAACCATGTTCCTTCCACTTCTAATTGTTTGTTGTATATATTATCTAAATATGATAGAATCAGATTGCAATAGCTAAAAGAACTATGGCTACCAAAAGACACATATTGTAAAAATGGAAGGCTTATCCTTTTCTGTATTTCCATTAACTCTGTGATAGTCATACTGTCTAGATGTTTGGGTTTTTATTACGCCGCCGAAAAACCTTGACAGCGAACACCACTTTGTTGACATGTATTCAGTGAAATTCACTTCTGCAGTTCACTGAATGCTTAAAGGGCAAACAAATACTTGCCCCGCAACCCAACGGAACTAAATCTAGCTAAACCAACCCCCCCCCAACTAAATATACCAACTCCAAGATCGCACTACAGTAGAGAAAAGCCATAATTGTGTGGTTGGTCAACCACGTCTTTGCCCTTTAAGTATTCAGCAAATCGTGGAAGTGAATTTTGCTGAATACGTGTCAACCACCATTTCAATGTAATGTAACTAAATTGATGTATGAATATGTTGTATAGATTGGCCTCAGTTTTGATTTCATCCTTTAATGGTAATTGTTTATTTCACTTAATTCCCTTTTGTTATTCCTCCCAATCTCCATTTTTATTTTTCTTTCTTCTATTTCTTTGTCTTTATTTTATGATTGACATCAATATAGTTGATTGCATTTTTCTAGGTGTATGCCTTGAAAAACAAATAACATTAAATAACACAAGAATGTGCTTATGCTACAATTTATGTTGACTTTCATTGCACAGGATCACCAGTTAGAGGTTGCAGGCATTTATATCCGCTATATTTTTATCTGTGTGCTTAGAAACCCAGTGTGTAACCTCAGAGCCATAAAACATGGCTGTATGTGTTGGTATTTCCTCTTCCTGTGTCAGAAGGTGACAGTTAAAGAAGATGGCTGTAGAGATACTATTACAAGCTACTGAAGTGAAAGAATTCGTACTTGTTTGGGCCAAAACAGCATCAGATAGATCATGTGCATCTGCTGTTTCTGAGCTGTGGTCAACAGTTATTGTTTTTTTTTGAAAATGGATGAAAACAATCAAGGACATTCCTTAGCCTTAGCAGACGTTTATGTATTTAATAAGATCTACCTAAGCCAGAAACTGCCAATAAAGAGTTTCCTGGTAATGCACAGAACTCCATTGCTGAGGTAACCCAGAGCTAATTAGAGTCATACGTTATGTATTTCAGAAGTTGCATATGATAGCCAGGCAGACAATGGCTAAGCCTTGCATCCAAGAACATCACCTTGACCTGGCATGCAGTGGCTCAGGGAGTAATGCTTCTGACAAGCTGCATACTTAACAACTTGTCTGGCTTCCCTGCCCAAGATATGGAAAACAACACCTTCCCCCTTACTTTGATGTGAAATAGGCAACCAGCCCTACATACTAATGGGTGCCTGACGAAGAGTGACTCTTAATTGAACAGACTTGTAATTACAGAGTTCTGCTGTCATCTCCAAGGTGATGATATGGACCAGTCATGGAGGATCAGATTTCTAGGTACTTATGAAATGTATCAGACTAGACCCTACTTGAAAATAAAATGAGACCTGTACTTTGGGACATGCTGTAAGGAGCATTTTAAAAGGATATGCTGCCGAATGTTACATAGTTTTTCCACTGTTCTGACTTTTTCTGATTTAAACAGTATGTCATAAGTAAGCCATGTAGCCTAGCACTGCAGTGATCCCAACATGTCTTGAGGCTTCACTGAGTAGTTCATATGGGGACAAGCCATATATTTTGGCAGTAGCAAGCCCTATTATAGCTATCATCAGGCTCTAGTCCATCAGACTGTTGATGCTTATGTCAGTGACTTAAAACTGGGAAACGTAAGACTGAATTTGGTGACATTACAGAATCACTAATAAGGGATAGTATAGACTGTGGAATCAGAGATGATCTGCTGTCGCTAGGTGCTTGAGAGAAGCTGATTTAACATTTGCAGAATCCATAGATTTTTGCTGTGCAAGTGACCTGTTGAGTATGTAACTTAAAAGTATAATTGAATAGCATGAAGTCTTTAAAATTGAGACTTTGGCAATTATGTGAAAACAAAACCTAGAAATGTTAAATAATAAATACAAAAGCAAAAATGCAGATTATTACATGGCAAACAAGATGTTTTGTAGTAGCAAATAAGCAGGCAGAAGCCACATTCCGTATAAATGCTGTGACTTTAGATTTGAAAAGGCATACTATAGAGCTAAAAATCAAACTGCATACTTCAATGAGGTTCTAATCATTTTGCCAGTTGTTGTTGTTGTGCCTTTCGGCTTTTCCGGTCCGCTAATGATTGGCAGTGCATTTTTACGTGCCGAGTTGCCAGCCCTGATGCACAACCTTCAACGAAGGTATGCCCATTCACGCATGTCTCCAGACAGAAGACGCTCTAGCTGAGAATCGAACGGGACAACATCTTACTGTCATGCGACAGTGCTACCGCAGCACCACCACCGCAGTGTAAGTCTTAAATGGAAAATAGTAAAGCAGCAAAATATTAATGTTGTTAAAATTACTGAATAGTAAAAACCTGAAATATTTGTGAGCACTGAAGGACTTCCATTAGTGACAGTGCTTTCTAACCACCATAATGAATTCAGAAATAGCCAGAATGACTATGTTAATATTACTCATGTCATGTGCGAGTGCAAAACTGAGCTTTGATGTCAAAAGCTGTGAATTAGAGGTAAGACAGCTAGATGTAATCTGAACTGTAGTACAGAATATACTACAATGTTTGAATGTGCTTTGAAGGTGTTCTGTTTAAACTACAAGCTGAATAAATCTACATGTATGCTACTGCTGTTTTCTTGGCAGAAACTGAACCTATTTGAAATGTCTGATTGAGCCGTGGGTACAAGAAATAAAATGTGCAGTGTATTTTTTTAAGACTGTCATTTTGCAAACTCAGCTAAAACATACACATGTTCTTCGTGTTTCACTGTTGCAGTCATTACATTTGGGTTATCTGCTTGCAGGTAGCCCTCAGCCGGCCTGATTATCAAAGTCTTGGGTCCTGCGTCGGTTGCTGTCTCTTCTTCCATGACATCAGGTAGTCAGGGGTATAAAGCATGCAGCCAACGCCATTACATCTGTCTTTCTTGCCGTGCGGTGCCCAAAGCACAAGCAGTTCGCAAGTGCCGGTTGGCCAACTCCTGAAATTTTTGTTTTTGAGTTTCAGAACCGAAGTCTTCTAAAAAGCTAAGTACCCCATTGGGGATCCTTTTTCTTGCTCTAAACTATCAGTAAAAGTTAACAATTGTATTTCTTGTGGAAAGTAAATACCTCATAAAGATTTTCATTCGTACTGCATTCCTTGCTTAGGCCCAGACCACGACGTCCCACGCTGTTGGTTTTGTGCCTTATTCAATCCTCGTACTATTCGTCGTCAGTTCCTTTTCATATCTAATTATTTCAGTACTCGGTTCAATTATCCAGAAATGGCTTCAGTAAGCCATTCGACTACCGACATTCTGAAAAAAATTAAAGATAAAGACAGAGGCAGACCACATAGGTCCAAAGCTGCCGATGACGCTTCCATTAAGCTAGTCGCCAGTTCGCCGGTACTCAGTGAGGCACTTTCGCAGCCCCTGATACCCGCTACTTCAGATTCGCAGGCCTCTACTGAGACCCATTCGGAGTCTGGCATGCCACGAGATGCTTCTTGAACTATGGAACCTGCGGATGTCTCTACCTTGGATGGGTCCGGAGCCGCTGTGCAAGCACCGGCTTCTGAGGGTGTATTCAGGCCTACTGACTGGCATATCAAACCGATGCCATCTTCTTCTTCAAGGCCTAAGACTCAATCCACGCCTAAAAAACTGACATCCAAACCGCATGGTCAGGCCCATATGCCTAAAAAACAAATGATAAGAATGGCTGAAGACCTTATTACTCTAATTAGGGAAGCCACCCTTCTCCATCTAAGAGACCTAGAACTGGTTTTCCTTCTGGTTCTTCTGATCAGGATTCGGAAATTTCTGTTTCTTCTGATGACCAGGATTTGCCCTTATCTACGTATGAGGATTCCGATGCAGAGGACTCCATTCCCTCTGCTTCTCCTCCAGAAGATTTCTCTTTTGGTGAAACTTTGCACACTCTTACGGAGCATTTCCGCTGGGAAAGCCAGGATTACTCTGACTCCAAAAAAGAGGCTTAGGGAATTCTTACTCCTGCCTCAACACAGGCCTTTACTATCCCCCTGTACTGCACATTGTAGATGATGCCTTCTTGGAATCTAGCCTGGCCCCAGACACCTTATCTCTGGCTCCCAGGAAACCTGACAGGTATTACAGAGTACCTGATTCTCACAAGTTCCTCTTTAAGAATCCTACTGCGGACCCAGAGACCATTTCACAAGGACCCAAAGGCATTAAGGCTACTACTGCCAAAAATCCTACCTCCTCTGATAGAGATTCCAGGGCCCTGGACAGATGGGGTAAGAAGGACTACACTTATACTACTTTGGCCATTAGGGCCTTAAACTGCCAGTTTCATATGTTAAAGTACCAGCAGCATCTTATTGGTTTACTTAAACAGAAATTGATGTGGATTCCTGACTGTGCTGAAAATAAACAATTACAGGATTTAATGCATTCTGCTGAACAAGTTGGTAAACATACTTTGCAATGTGGCTTTGACTCCTTAGAGGCATCTTGTAGGGCTGCTGTTACTGGGTCTGTTCTTAGAAGGCATGCTTGGCTTAAGGAGCAAACTCTGCCAGATCATGTTAAAGCCAAATTACTGGAAACTCGCTTAAACCAAGACCGCCTGTTTGGCAACAAAGCAGAAGAAGTTCTTAAAAAGATGGAGAAAAAAGCTAAATCTATGCAGACTGTTAAAGATTTCCTGCAAGTACACCCTCCCAGATGTTCATCGTGTTTCACTGTTGCAGTCATGACTGTAGGGTTCTCCCCTGCCGGCAGGCAGTCCTCGGTTGGCCAGAATCCCAAAGTCTGGGTTCGGCGTCGGCTGCTCAGCCATGCTCCTTGACGTCAGAGTGCCAGGAGTACAAAGCTGACAGCCGACGCCATGTTCTCCAGTCTTTCTTGCCATGCGGTGATAGCAGTTCACATTTGCTGGTCGGCTGACTCCTGACAACTTTTTCTAAACATACTTCAGTCCGAAGATTTTCTTCTCCTACTTAAAGCTAAGTACCCCGTTGGGGAAACTTTTTTCTTGCTCCAGTCCGATGTCAGAAAAAGTTAATAATTGTATTTCTTGTGAGAAGCAAATACCTCATAAGGATTTTCATTCTTACTGTATTCCTTGCTTGGGCCCTAACCACGATGTAGCTAGTTGTCGGTTTTGTGCTAGATTCAATCAATGTACGATTAAACAAAGGTACGATTTTGCATTTCATTACTTCGGTAGGCGTTTTAATTACAAAATGTCGTCGGATTCGGTTCCGGCTACCGGAGTTCACAAACGACGCAAGGATAAAGACAGGCCTCTGAGGTCCAAATCAGAGTCAGCTTCAGGTTTGGCCGCCGTCAGTGAGGCGCTTTTGCAGCCTCTGTCGTCGGCCATTTCGGAACCGATGGCCGAAACGGACTCCCACGAGGAGCCAACTAGGCCTTTGAATATTTCTGTTGCAGGACCTTCGGATAACGCTCCTTCGGATGGGACAGAGCCTCTGTGCAGGTACCGGCTTCCGAAGGGGTTTTCAGGCCTACTCATCTTTAATAAAGGCAAAGCCAAAGACAAAGGCAAAGACTCCTTCCAAATCAAAGGCTACAGCCCAGGCCTCTTCTGATCCAGCACCCAAGTCTCAGAAACAATTACTTAAGATGGCGGAGGACTTGCTTACTATGATTAGGGGTTCACATCCCCCTCCAGATAAAAGGCCAAGGCAGGAAGTGTATTATGACTCCTCTGATCAGGCTTCTGTTTCTTCAGTTTCTTCTTCTGACCATGAATATTCTTTCCCTCCTTATGAGGATTCTGATGCTGAGGAATCCATTCCTTCAGCTTCTTCCCCTGAGGATTTCTCTTTTGGGGAAACTCTACATGAAATGAGGGAACATTTTCACTGGGAAGAACAGGAGTACTCAGAATCTAAGAAAAGACTTAGGGATTTTCTTCTTCTTCCCCAACATAGACCCCTGGCTATCCCCCCTATTTTGGATATTGTGGATGATGCTTTTTCGGAGGCTGACTTAACTCCTGAATCTTTTCCTCCAGCTCCTGTTAAGCCAGACAGATATTATAGGGTTCCTGATTCCCAGCAGTTTTTATACAAGAATCCTACTGCTGATCCTGAAACCATTTCTCAGGGTCCTAAGGGGGTTAAGGCCGCTTCTGCTAAAAACCCCATTCCCACTGAGAAGGATTCCAGATCTTTAGAAAGATGGGGCAAGAAGGTGTACACTTCTGCTACTTTATCTATTAGGGCTTTAAACTGCCAGTTTCATATGCTGAAATACCAGCAATTTCTTCTGTCTGTTTTGAAACAGAAGCTAACTTCCATTTCCTCCTGTGCAGATGATAAGGAATTACATGATTTAATACATGCCACTGAACAAGTTGGGAAGCATGGTTTACACTGTGGATTTGATGCCTTGGAGGCTTCTTGTAGGGCTGCTGCCTCTGGTACAGTCATTAGAAGGCATGCTTGGTTAAAGGAACAAAATTTGCCAGATCAAGTAAAAGCTAAGTTATTGGATGCGTTGAGCATAATGTTTTGTTTGGACCTAAGGCTGAAGAGGTGATAAAGAAGATGGAGGACAAGGCAAAATCCATGCAACGGTTAAAGATTTCTTGCAAGTACAGCCACCCAGATTTAGTAGGAATTGGCCTACAAAAAATTGGTCCTTTCCCAATTCAGACAGGCCTCAGAGGGGTAGATACAGACGCTCCCGAGGAAGGCCTCAAACGCAAGCCTCTTATAGACCAAGACAGTGGACTGCTTCCACCCCTAGGGGAGGAGAGGACAGGTCACAAGCTCTTAGAAAACAGGCTCAATGACTTCCTCTGTTGGGCTGCAGGAACTTCTTGCCTGGAAGCCCCTCTCGGAGGAAAACTTTCTCTTTTTCACCTAAATTGGACTCATATAACCCAAGACAAGTGGGTTCTGGATGTGGTTTCAAGAGGTTACAAATTCCATTTTCATACCTTACCAAGACCAAGCGGATGGCCGGATCTTCCAAAACATCAATGGTTAGAGGCCTTAAACCAGGTGGAAGCTCTCTTGGCTATGAAAGCCATAGAACTGGTTCCACTTTCAGAGATGGGACAAGGTTTTTACTCAAGGCTCTTTCTAGTCCCCAGAAAGCAAAATTCATGGAGACCCATTCTGGATCTGTCAGTCTTGAACACTTTTCTCGAAATACCAAAATTCAAGATGCTTACTCTACAGCAGCTACTTTCAATGCTGACCAAAAATGCATGGATGGTAACTGTGGATTTGAAGGAGGCATATTTACACATTCCCATCAGGCAGGAATGCAGAAAATACCTCAGGTTCAAGGCTGGATCAAGGCACTATCAATTCTCTGCACTGCCCTTTGGATTATCTACTGCACCCAGGGTCTTCACCAAATGCCTAGCTCCAGTAGTAGCTTATTGCAGACTCAAGGGAATTCAGATTTACCCTTATCTGGACGACTGTCTTATTCAGGCAGACAGCAAGGATGTCTTACTCCAGCATCTAGAATTTGTTCAAAATCTTCTCAAGTTCCTGGGATTCACTGTCAACATAAAAAAGTCAAATTTGATACCCTCACAACAGATAACCTTTCTAGGTGCTCTTCTAAACACAACAACCCAGATGGCATTTCTGACATCCGAAAAACAATTACAGTTGGCTTCAACTTTCAAAAACCTTGGCAACTTTAACTCAGCTATCTGCAAGGAAAGTCCTGCAGGCTTTGGGTTACATGGCCTCCTGCATCCTTCTCGTACCATATGCAAGGCTACATATAAGGAAAATACAGTGGTACCTAAAAAGTGTATGGTCTCAGCATTGCCACAGTTTGGACATACAGATCACTGTCCTGCCTTGTCTTCAAAAGGAATTCCTTTGGTGGTCCAAGGCATGTACTCTGAACATAGGAAAACCTTTCAGTTTGCCTCCAGCCACTCAGATACTAACCACGGATGCTTCAGATTATGCATGGGGGAGCCCATATTCAGGGCAACTGTCTGCAGGGCCTTTGGACAAAGGATCAGAAGCACCTGCATATCAATTTAAAGGAAATGTTAGCCATTCAGAATGCTCTATGGGCTTTCAGGAATCTTCTACAACCAGGACAGCTACTGATACAGACAGACAACACCACAGTTATGTGGTACATAAACAAGCAAGGGGGATCTCATTCCTATCCCCTTTGCAGACTAGCCATGAATCTATGGAACACAGCTCTAGCTTGCAAACTGGACCTTCAAGCTCAGTTTTTACCAGGGAAGCAAAACTTCCTGGCAGACAGTCTGAGCAGAAACCTGTCGGACCCACACGAATGGATGCTGGACACCGAAATATTCAGGATGATTACAGCAGTCTGGGGATGTCCTCACATAGACCTCTTTGCATCCCACCTCATTCATCAACTACAGATTTTTTGCACCAGGACATTCCATGAACTAGCTTGGAAAGTGGATGCACTATCATTCAGTTGGAGAAACCTCTCGGGGTATGCCTTCCCGCCTCTACCTCTTCTTTCACGGGTGTTATTAAAGATCAAACAGAACAAGCCCAAGATGATAATTTTGTTGGCCCCAAATTGGCCTTGACAGTTTTGGTACCCAACACTGAAAAACCTTTGTCTGGAGCCCCCTTGGGTATTACCACAGACTCCAAACCTTCTGTCCCAACACCAGGGTCAGGTTCTGCACTCCCATGTCAAAACTCTCAGCCTGGCGGCCTGGTTAATCCGGGGGTCTTTAATTCATTCTCTTCTACCCAAGCAGGTTATGGATGTCATTTTAGAAGCCAGACGTCCTAGCACTAGAAAATCTTATGCAGGAAAATGGAAAAGATTTTGCTCCTGGATGCAGGCTCAGGATGCAGATCCTCTTATTCCTAACATTCCTCTGATTTTACTTTACCTAACAGACCTCTTACATAAGGGTCTCTCGTTCTCTTCCATAAAGATCCATGCCTCTGCTATTTCTGCTCATTATACTACAGACCCTCCTATATTTTCCCATCAGCTCATGAGACAGTTTCTCAGAGGAGCTAAGAACTTAAGGCCCCCTAGATCTCCACCCATTCCTGCTTGGGATCTCAACTATGTTTTGGAAAAACTCACCTTACCTCCTTTTGAGCCTGCTGCCACTTCTGACATCAAGTTTTTATCTTGGAAGACAGCCATCCTGTTAGCTCTCACCTCTGCCAGGAGAGTTTCAGAGTTGCAAGCTCTCATGGCTGTGGAACCTTATATTATTTTTCACCAAGACAAGGTGTCTTTAAGGACTAATCCTACTTTCATGCCTAAAGTGGTTTCCAAAGTGGCTTTAAATCAAACTATTTACTTGCCAACTCCCCCCCCCAGTCCTCAAAATAAGGGGGAAAGGATATTGCATTCCTTGGATGTACACAGACAACTACATTTTTACCTGGACAGAACCAAGGACATTAGGAAATCAGAGCAACTGTTTGTTTCTTATGCTTCAAGTTCCCAAGGCAAAGCCATTTCAAAACAGACCATTTCTAAATGGATTGTTCATGGAATCAGATTTTGCTATTCACACCATGGAAAGCAAATCCCAGGGAGTATAAGGACTCACTCTACCAGAGCTGCTGCCACTTCAGCTGCCTTCCTCAGGGGAGTTCCTACCAAAGACATTTTGGAAGCTGCAACTTGGAGTTCAGTGCATACTTTTTCCAAGCACTACAATCTACCTCTCTACTCTAAGTCTAGGGCAGGCTTTGCTTCTGCTGTCTTGCAGGGCCTTTTAGCCACCCCTTCTACTTTATGACCACCTCCCTTTTATTCTGCTTTGGGATTCTACCCTACAGTCATGACTGCAACAGTGAAACACGATGAACATAGTACAGTTGTGTACACTTACCATAAATGTAGATGTTCGAGTGTCTTCACTGTTGCATTCTGGGTTACCCTCCCTCCTGTCCCCTCTTATTTTTTCTTTCTTTGTGTGGTTCCCTTCTTCACCCTTCTTTTGAGGTGTATTTGCAAAGGGTATGGGATCTTACTCATTTTGAAACACCTGACATCTGAGGCAAGAAAAACTGGAGAACATGGCGTTGGCTGTCAGCTTTGTACTCCTGGTGCTCTGACGTCAGGGAGCATGGCTGAGCAGCCGACGCCGGACCCAGACTTTGGGATTCTGGCCAACCGAGGACTGCCTGCTGGCAGGGGAGAACCCTACAGTCATGACTGCAACAGTGAAGACACTCGAACATCTACATTTATGGTAAGTGTACACAACTGTACTATTTAGTGGGCATTGGCCTTCTAAGAATTGGTCCTTTCCTGTCTCTTCCAGGCCTTCTCAGTCCAAATCCAGGAACAGCAGACCACCTAGACCACAATCTCAAGGTACTCACAGGCCTAAGCAGTGTGGGGCTCCCACTTCCAAAGCTGGAAGTAGTAAGACACCCCCATAGTAAACTGTCACAATGACTTAACCTTAAACCTTCCAAGCCCTGCTCATCTGACCGCGCCTTTAGGGGGAAAGATCGCCCTGCATGCAAAAAACTGGGAACTCATTACACAATACAAATGGTTTTAAATATTGTTTCCCAAGGATACAGATTCCACTTCCACACCTTACCAACCCCAAAAGGTTGGTCAGACCTACCCCCAAATCAGTGGGCAGAGGCTCAACAGCAGGTCCTCTTTCTTCTAAGTATCAGGGCTATTCAACCTGTCCCAGCAGAAGAATGGGGACAAGGTTTTTACTCCAGACTTTTCCAGGTACCCAGAAAAGACAAATCCTAGCATCCTATCCTGGACCTATCTATCCTAAAAAACCTTTTTGGTAATTCCAAAATTCAAAATGCTAACTCCTCATCAGCTGCTTCCCATGCTGGGCAAAAATGCCTAGTTGGCAACATTGGATTTAAAGGAAGCTTACCTGCACATCCCAATAAGGGATTCTTGCAGAAAATACCTATGCTTCAGAGCAGGCTATATGCACTATCAGTTCTTTGCACTGCCCTTTGGCTTATCTACTGCACCCAGGGTATTCACATAATGCCTAGCTCCAGTCATTGCATTTTGCAGGCAAAGAAATATTCAGATATACCCATACCTGGACAATTGTCTAATTCAGGCAGAAAGCCAGGACATACTGTTAAATCATCTGGCATTTGTAAAGAAACTTCTAACCTCACTGGGGTACACCATAAACAAAAAGAAATCTCATCTAGTACCCTGCCAACAAGTTGTATTCCTGGGAGCAAGCTTGAACACAACTTCCCAGATGGCCTACCTCACGCCAGAGATACAAGTTTTATCTGACAGCCTTCTTCAAATTACTGGCCACAAAGACCCAGTTAACTGTAAGGAAAATACTGCAAGCTCTGAGGTTCATGGCCTCTTGCATCCTACTAATTCCATATGCAAGATTGCATATGAGGAAACTACAATGGTATCTAAAAAGCCTATGGTGTCAACATTCTCAGGACCGGGAAGCAGTGATTCCTATCATCCCTTGTATGAAGACAGAATTCCTTCGGTGGGCAGAGGCCTGCCACCAAAACAAGGGACTGTCATTCACTCTACCCCCTGCCACCCAAACCCTATCAACAGAAGCATCAGACTATGCATGGGGGGCTCACTTGGCAGGGCAGTGCATTCAGGGCAAATGGAACCCAAGTCAAATGCACCTGCATATAAATTAAAAAGAAATGTTAGCTGTACAGTATGCTCTGACAGCCTTCAGAGGACCACATCCTTCCAGGACAGTTATTGGAAAACAGACAACACCACTGTTATGTGGTACGTAAACAAGCAGGGGGGAATCCACTCATACCCCCTCTACAGACTAGTCATGGCTCTGTGGAATACAGCCTTGAGTACCAAGTGCACCTACAGGCTCAATTCCTGCCAGGCAAGTTAAACTCACTGGCAGATGACCTAAGCAGAAATCTCATGGACCCACACGAGTGGAAATTGAAACCAAAGATATTCAACATGTTGAGAAACAAATGGGGAGTCCAGAAATAGACCTGTTTGCCTCCCCTCAGAACTACAAATTGGACAAATTTTGTGCAAGTACTCCCCACAGACAAGCTTGGAAAGTGGATGCCCTGTCCTTCACCTGGAAAAACCTCTCAATTTATGCCGTTCCCCCTCTGCCTCTCCTCTCCAAAGTTCTACTAAAGATCAAACAGGACAAACCAAGGACAATACTCATTGCACCAGACTGGCCATGCCAACACTGGTACCCCCTCTTGCGCAGTGTGTCACTGCTGGAACCATGGCACCTGCCTCTGATTCCTTCCCTGCTGTCCCAGCAGGAGGGCCAGATTCTGCGCCCTCAGCTTCAAACCCTGAACCTTGCAGCCTGGCTAATTATCTGAGCTCTCCATTACCATCCCTCAGTAAGCAAGTGCTGGATGTCATTCTGGAGGCAAGGAGGCCTAGTACTAGAAAATCCTATGCTGAAAAGTGGAAAAGATTCTGTTCCTGGAGCCAGACTCAGGGAATGGGCACAACAGTGTCCAATTTACCACATATTCTTCAATACTTAACAAAGATGCTTCACAAGGGCCTTTCCTTCTCTTCTATTAAAATTCATGCCTCTGCCATTTCAACACATTATAATATGGAACCACCCTGTTCTCTCACCCAGTGCTGAAGCAATTCCTCAGAGGGGCAAAAAATTTAAGACCACCCAGGAGAGCCCCCTACTCCAACCTGGGACCTTAACTTTGTATTGGAAAAGCTCACTCTACCTCCCGCTGAGCCAGCTGCAACTGCAGAGTTGAAATTCCTTTCTTGGAAAATAGCCTTCCTTCTAGCCATCACTTCAGCAAGGAGAGTGTCTGAATTACAGGCCCTCATGGTAGTGGAACCCTTCATCATCTTCCATGCAGACAGGGTGTCCCTCAGGACCAATCCTTCCTTTATGCCCAAGGTGGCATCCAGTGTGGCCCTTAATCAGTACATTCATTTGCCAACCTTCTTTTCTAATCCACAGAACAAAGGAGAACGAATACTGCACTCTTTGGACCTGCACAGACAACTAAGATTTTATTTGGACAGGACTAAGCCTCTCAGAAAAACTGAACAGCCTCTAGTTGCCTTTGCTGCAGGGGCAGAGGGGTAGGCCATTTCAAAGCAAACAATTTCTAAATGGATAGGCCATTGCATTCATTTCTGCTATAAGCACCATGGAAAACCTACTCCACAGGGGATAAGATCACATTGCACCAGAGCTGCATCCACTTCAACAGCCTTTCTCAGAGGTGTTCCTACCAGGGACATTCTAGAAGCTGCTACCTGGAGTTCTGTTCATACCTTCACCAAGCATTACCACTTGCCTATTTGCCACTGCAGTCTTGCAGAGCCTAATAGCTGGTCCTAATGCTCTCCAATTGCCTCCTCCCTTCCTTAGCTTTGGGAATCTACCCAAATGGAATGACTGCAACAGTGAAACACGAAGATCATAGTACAGTTGTGTACACTTACCATGAATGTAGATGTTCCTGTGTATTCACTGTTGCAGTCCTGGTTACCCTTCCTCCAGCCCCCTGACTTCTATTTGCTATACCTCTCTTCTTGTTTACTGTATTTAAGCTTTCTGGTGTATTTGCTTATAATTGGAGGTGTAATCTTGTATATAATTGCTTCCCATTATGGAGGCACCTGACATCTGGGGCAAGAAAAACTGATGTAATGGCATCTGCTGCATGCTTTATACCCCTGACGACCTGACATCATGGAAAAAGAGACAGCAACCAAAGCAGGACCCAAGACTTTGATAATTAGGCCAGCTGAGGGCTACCTGCAAGCAGATAACCCAAATGTAATGACTGCAACAGTGAATACACTCGAACATCTACATTTATGGTAAGTGTACACAACTGTACTTTTTGGACAGAGGCATTTGTGTAACATAGGGCATGTTAAAGTTAATTCACTCATTTCAAAGGAAAAATAAAATACAGCAGAAAATAGAACTTTGTGATAAAAATGAGGTGTGTTGTGACACTGCTAATGATGCAGAAGACACTCAGCAACAATGATTCAGAGCCGAGAGAATGTTCACAGGGCAGATTAGATCATCTGAAGTGGTATCCTATGGAGATCTTTGAGTTGTTCCCAAGAAAATTAAATGTGAAGATTGTTAAATACTCTATGCAGAGTACAGATCACTAGAAAAAGAATATATCTCCAGAATTCTATTGTCAAATAACCCACTGGAACTAGAAAAGGCAGTAAACATGCATTTTTGATAAGCACTTCATTACAAGTACAAAACCATAAGTCATAGAATGCAGAAATTTCAAGTTTTGTAGCAAAATATATGAATGATATTCTGAAAGAATTTGTTGATGTTTGCGAGTTTAGGATAAATACAAGGTGAATACTACATAAAAATATCACCCGAAGTACTTTCTGTGATCCATAATATACATAGAGTGCTCACTGTACTTAAAACTAAAGTTGAACAAAAATTGAAAAGTTTGGGTTTGCAGGGTGTAACAATCAAATAAAACCCTTAGAACAGATTAAGAAGCAGAGTAGCAATGGAGATGATATTGTCAATTTTCATTCATTACTCAACATGCCGGATCCAACTCGGACACTTTCTTACAGCTCATGGATACTACAAGCTCTTGAGCATCTCCCTTACCCATGATGCAGCAGTTCTCCTCTTAACCCATATCTCGTTTTCCGCCATTGTGTACAAACGTGATCACTGCAGCTCTCGAGAGTTTAAGAAATAAGTTATTTTTCTACATATACCTCTTTCAAAACTTCCTTTCTGACTAAGCTTCTCTTTATCCTCCCTTTTTATCTATGCGTTTAACGTAAATTTTTGTGGATGTTCTTTTTCCTATTTTTTACTGTTTTGGTAGCCCTTGTTTACTGTTGCTGGTAATCTGCCTCATCATTTTTGGTAATCTATGTGATACCATTGTTGGGATTCCTTTTCCTTCTATATACTGTATAAATAAAAAAAAATGTGTCTTCCTTATTTCTGCTCTAACTCCCTTTTTGTCTATAGAGTGGATTTTTCCACAGTATCTAGTTTAAAATGGCAGATAAACCATCAGGATTTAAAAAGTGTGACAATTACGGGCATTAAATTCCATTGCCAGATGCCCATGATTTGTGTGTTTACTGCTTGGTCCTGACCATTTGCAGTCTTCCTGCTCCTTTTGTTAGGCATTTAATTCCAGAGCACTAATAGAAAAAATAAACTTATTCTTAAAGGGCCTTCTTCCTTCAGCCTTTGGAGAATCACTTACTGGAGCTCAAACCTCCAAGACAGACATCAGAAAAAGATATGCTGAACAACCTGTATCCTCTCAGTCATCTTTGGATCCAACTTTGTAACCATTTAAGAAAACCCGAAAAACTTTGGATTGTAAAGGCAAGTCTTTGGATCTGATCTTCAGATACCAGGTCTGGATCTTTGGATCCAGCTCATCCTGAATCTAAACAACTACCTAGGACTAGAAATGCATCTTCCTTGGATCCTGCAACCTCTCAGCTCCCATCCCCATTCCTGGAAAGATGCCATCATTCAAGGACTCCCTCCATAGCTTCTTCCTGTTCTTCCAGAAGTCTCACAAAAGTTGATCTGGACAGAGTGATGAAGTTTCTCTTGACACAAATTCAGATGGGATTCTCCTGTCTTCTACCCCCACGGGTCAAGAGATCTTTACTACTACAACTCCACCAGTGTTGGCTCCTTTTCCAATCCATCCTTCAGCTTCAGAACTCTTGGATCTTAGACTCCCAATGCTGTTTGTTTCAGATCCGATGATGGTTTTATCTTTGGATCTGATATCTTATCTAAGTGCACAACTCTTGGACCCAAAGCATTGTTACAAGATCCGAGGTGTTAAGAGTTGACTCCGGAGCTGTCAGAGCCATCTCTTCTCCACAGAGCTTTGGAATTCGATAGCTCGGTTCCAACTTCTGCCTCTGGTGGTGTGCCTTCGGGTCACAGGAAGCCACCAAACCAAAAGCATGCCTTCTCTGATCCGATGGCTTCCTCCTCCCCAGGACACTCTGCCTTTGAGGTGGTAGAGAGAGTGTTCTCTTCTAGAGGACAGATGGCTTATCCCCCGTGGGTCTTCTGTCTGGATCCCAGATGGCTTTGTGTCTTGAGCCTCAACATTCTACTCTACAGGGACAGCCATGCGAAAGTCTCCAGGATACCCAGCAAGGTATAATTATTTCTTCAGATACTTCTCCAGAACATTCCACTGAAGAAGTCCCTAGGAAGAGGAAGAGCAAGAGGTGGCACTTGGACTCCCCTCAGGAGTCAGTCACAAAAGATAAAGATTTTGATGAAGGGGAAGGTCCCCAAGATCACCACCTGATGACATCTCATTTGGAGATATTTTAGAGGTCATTAAACAAAGGGGTGGTTGGTCTACTGATAACCCTTCTCAAGAGGAATCGGTATTCGTGGAGGCATTTGGTACTAGGTCATCTACTTCTTGGGTGACTCCACCTGCCGATGAGCTCATTGATTTGATTTCCCAGTGGGAGTGGAGGGAATGCCATCCATGGTAGGAAGATTAAATATTCTGTAGGCCAATGTAAGCTGGGATAATACCTTATTTACCATTAATTCTGTACATGTATGAAACCTAAGATTTTCTTTACGTAGTAGACCTAGGAACTTCGGAGAAGTGCTAGGCAGGGGTTTACCATAGTCATCTGTAATTGTAATATCTTTGGCATTTTATACTCATTGAGGTGTGCCAAAAAGTATAAAGATCTGTATTTGCAGTTCTTTAGTAATTGAGGTAATTGTTTTGTCAGACTTTGTAATGATATCATCCTGTGTGTGCATAATTCAACAGATTTGTGGCAAGTCCCAGGGGATGTCATGGAGCAGTATTGCGAGCAGCAGAGGCTCCAACACATAATCTTGAGGGATACCCATAGATGTGCTTGATCCCCTGAACTGTCTAACTCTTACCTTTTGTAATGAAGCTTTGGACAGTGACATATTTTTTTAAACCATAATGTTACCTCATTATAAAAACCTACAGCAGATAATTTATTGAGTAGCTTGTTATGGTCCACTGTCTCAAAGACTTGCTTCATATCAAGAAATTCAGGCGCAGTTAAAAGGCTCTTATCTATATTTTCATACATTTGGTTTGTGAGTACATAGATGGAAGTCAATGTGCTATATTTTTTGTTTAAAGCAAGCTATCTGTAAGTATATTGTACTAGGCTCTATAATCTATTATTTGGTTGTAGATAATGTTTTCCATGTTTTTTACCAGGGGGACAGAGGTCTGCATTAGATCATTAGTCTGAAGCAGTAGGTGGCTGTGAGATTTTGGGTATTGGTATAACTAAAATATTCTTAAAACTTAGTTCTGGGCTATTGATTTTTAAACGCATACTTATTTATCTATGTTAGTAAAGTTAAACTTTATGCAAACTTTGTTGAAATAACTGTATACAACTTTGGCAGGTTATATTTTTTTTATTCCAAGCACACAAGATAATATTATTAAAGATGTGGAGAAAACTCTATATGATAGTCTATTAGAAGGAATGATAGATAAAAATTTGTATGAGTACCTCTCAGTGGCCAAACCATTGACACCTGTTATAAATGGAATACCCAAAATTCATAAGCACTCATGCAGGCCCCCATTAAGACCCATAGTATCAGGAAGAAACTGGGTAATGGAACCTTTATCCATTTACATAGAAAATAATTTGAGACCTATAGTGGATAAGAACCCCTATGTTCTGAAAGACACTAAGCAGTTTCTTCAAGATTTGCATGAATTCATGGAAAGTACAGAAGAGGATAGTACTAACTTGATATTAGTAACAATGGATGTGTGCTCTTTATTCACATCAATACCAAATAGTATTGGAGTTCATATGTTAAGAGATTATTTGTTAACTGATTGCACATGTGGTCATTCAAATATCGATCTTATTTGTATGTTAATGGCTTTAATTTTGAAACATAATGCCACGTTGTTTGATCATAGATTGTATTTACAAAAGAAGAGGGTGGCGATGGGTACCCCGAGCACAAATAGTTATGCAAATTTGGTGATGGCCACTTGGGAGAAAGAGCATATTATTTAGGAAAGTGGAGTCAAATTGTCTTGTATAGACGATTTGTGGATGATCTCCTCTTTTTATGGAGGGGGGATTATGAACAATTGAGGTTATGCCATTTAGAGCTAAATAATAGCACACATTTCTTAAAATTTGAAATACAGTACTCAAAACAGCGGATTCATTTTTTAGATGTTAATATAATGAAAAATGTAAAAGGAGAGTTTACCATGAATATTTACCGTAAGGATTGTCACAGTAACACACTTCTCCATAGAACTAGTATGCACCCGGGGTACATTTTTGACAACATAGTGAAGGGACAAGCCCTTAGAACCTCGAGGTTGGGTAGATGAGGAGAGAAGTTTTGAAGTGGAAATAAGAAATTTAAAGAAGACGTTAAGTGACAGAGGCTATGGAGATAGTAAATTGGATAGTATTATTACAGAAAGTATTACACATAGAAGTGGCACTGGGAAACCCTACTTTTCATCTAGGTCTAATAATTCAGATAGGAATGATAAAGTAAATAATCAAGTAATAAGGATGCCAGCACACTATACTTATAATAGTAACTTAGTCACGGACACAGTGAGGAAGTATTGGCCGATATTTACCCAAGACTCAGAGATTAGAACATTGATAGGTGAGACACCAAAATTTATGTTTAAAAATAAGAAGTCATTGAAAAGAATGCTGTGCTTCCCGCAAGGATTAATGGAAAATCAGGAACTTCTGATAGGTACGCTACCATGCAGTAAGTGCAATCGATGTCAATTTATTGAACAGAGTAGCAACTTTATTCATCCTGATACACATTATACATATGTATTTAAAGTAGAGGTTAATTGTAATAGTACAAATGTTATATATTTAGCAGTCTGTCAGGTATGTCTTTCATTTTATGTGGGTAAGACGAATAGGGAACTTAGGTTACGTATACGTGAACACCTTTTACACATTAAAAAGTGTACACTGACAAATGCTTTAGCGAAGCATGTAGCTCAGAATGGACAGTCACATTTGTTTAAGTTCCAAGTAATGGAACAGGTTTCACCTAGTGAAAGAGGTGGTGACTTGATAAATAATACAGAAACCTCTGAAACCAGATGGATAATTAGGCTGAGGGCTGATAGAGGGAAAGGTCTCAATGAAAGGATACCTATGAAGCCCATTCTGAAGAATAGGGCCTTATTTAAATGAAAATGAAATATTTCAGATATATGTGCTTGGATATACATTTTATTTTATATGAGGTTTATTAAATGAGGTGTTTATACCTATTTTTTTATTATTTTTATTTATTATGTTAAGTTTTTAACTATGAAGTTCAATGGATGCACATAGAAGTTTGTATAATAAGGGCATATGCTGATTTTAGCTCTTGATTGAATAATTGCTTATTTAGTGATTGATTGTAGTTAATTATTAAACATATTTATATGGTACCACAGCTATATAGTTTTATGGTCTGATGAAGTGGTGTGATACAACCATGAAAGCGCTAACCTTGTTTTATCTGAGTTCTATGGAAGATTAAAGCTGATTTTACTTCAAATTGGATGGACTGGGACTTATTTGCCTATGGTTGGAGTATTGGTCTTTTTGCTGTGCAGTATATTTTTTTATTGTTTGTTTGTTAACTAAGTTAGTGAACTAATCCACTCTGAGCTATTTCCAGTTATGAGGTTATAGATATTGATCAGCTATAGAGCAAACTGGCATGAACACAAAGTGTATATGCTGTATGCTATATAACAGTTTACATTAGTGTGTGCTTTGTATTGACAGAACAACAGCAATGTGCTACACACATTGTATGACAACTTGCTTTAGTTACTGCATGACAAACATAGAATAAAGCAGGCGCTGCTCTGTAATCTGTTTTATTTACAGTTTGCATATTCAGAACTGACAGTTATTATTTAAGTTAATAATGTAGCATGTCAGTTACACAAGTTACTAAGCCGCGGTGGTGCAGCGGTTAGCATTGTCTCCTCACAGCAAGAGGTTCTCCCATTCGATTCTCAGCTGGAGCACCTTCTGTGTGGAGTCTGCATGTCCTCCCCACGATCAAGTGACTTTTAAAGACATGCAGGTAGGTGCGTGCGTGAATGGGTGTGCCTTCTTTGAAGGTGGGGCATCGGGTTGGCAACTCGGCACCATAAAAACTCCACTGCCAATCATTAGCTGACCGGAGTTCCGCTGTGGCGACCCCTAATCAGGGAAAGCCAAAAGACATTAGTTTTTAGTTACACTAGTTACTAAGCTGATGATGGTAAAACATTACAACATATAAGTCAGTAATCTCTTGATGTCCTTCCTTGGATCACTGTTGCAGTTTTACTACCTGAAGGGATATCCTGTTAAGTATAGCTGTACATCTGGCAAGGTTACAAAGACTAGGATCCCTTGTCTCTCATCATATGTCCAATGTATGACCTCATCCCAAAGGAGGCAAAGGTACATAAGGGCTATATGGGCATGAAATACCTCAGAACTTTCTTACCACCAGCTGGAGTACTGAACTGTCTCTTCAACTTCTATCATCTGTATGACTTTTGCTCTTCCTCAGCCATTGGGCAGATAAGTATCCCCTTTGGAGATCCTGCTGTTCTGTACTTTCTGTTCTTAAAAGTTTTTTACATGTCGTCAAAGAGAGGAAATTTTGATTGTAGCAGGCAGATTCCTGAGAGATCATCATTCGTAGTTTTTTTTTTTATTTAGGTGCTAAATATGACTATAAGGACTCCTCCATTTGCTAGCCATTTTACCCAAGACTTTATGTAACCATCTGTCTTCATTAAAAGTTTACCTTGAGAATGAAAAGGTTAAGGAACTTGCCAAAGGTAAGATGGCATCTCAGTCCTTGTTCTGCTGATGTCCCTCTGATGCCAAAGAAAAAGTCTAAAAAAGGGTGGGTTTGGCTTAGTGGCTAAGGTCTTTACGTCATAGATACAAGTTATGTGGTTTAGTTTAGGCTTAAAATGGCCCTTCAGTGCAATTAGCCTAATATTCAACTATGAACTCTGAACCTGTGAAAAAGTTAAAAATCAATATTTCTGCTGTTCAGTCGGACCAGACATCCCTGTTACGTAGCTTGAGAAGACCTTGAATAATTAATTTTTTTGCAGCTGAGCTTTCTACTGCAACCATGTCAGAGGCCAATATGACACAACCATCTTGCACATCTGTCTCATCCAACCAGTTATCCAGTTCTGGTGAGAAGGAGGAACCTTGGCTTGTTATTTTGGAAGGACCTTGACAGGGCTTGTAGCGATATTGTTTTCTACATACATAACTGTTAAGAAGAAGCAGAAGACAAAGCATACCGTTTCCCCTCGGAATTCTAAGGATCCTTAGAAAGAATGGTAGAATTTCACTCAGGAACTAATCGAAGCGTTCATGTCCTTAAAGCCTCCCTCATTCTCTTCTGCTGCTGCTCTCTTTTCTTCTTCTCCTCTGAAAAGGCAAAGAGAGGAATTTGAAGAGGAATAGTATTCTGAATCTGATGGAGATAATTCTTTGGCCAATTCTTCCCAGATTCATTGACCAGTCACCTATGCATTTGATGATGAAGACACATTATCTTCTGATTCCTTTTTTGAGGAACTCTCTCTTGGAGACACTATTGTTAAACTTATGCAGCTTTTTCAGTAGGAGGATTCTAAATTATCTAACATCTAGAAAATATGCTTTACTTTTTTGAGAGGGGGTGCCTAAACTTTCTCCCATCCCTCTTACTTTAGAAGCTTTACTAAATACTTTTGTCATGGCTTCTCTCAATCTGAAGCCTCAACCATTGGCCCCTAAGAAGCCAAGTAGGTTCTACAAGATGCCAGTCTTGGAAAAGTTCTTGTATAAGAATCCCGCTTCAGACCCACCTGTTATTACCATTTCCATTGTAAAGCCAACTGAACTCCATCCATCCTCTAATGTTTGCCCACTGATAAAGAGAGCATGGCTATTGATTGATTCCTGGTCAGAGATATATACCTCTACCACCATTGCTTTTAGGACTAATAACTGCCAAACCCATATGATCAGATACCGTCTGTCTATTCTGGGTAACTTAGGTAATGTCCTTTTAGAATGTGCGTACTTGGATGCTAATCCTTTGCATTACCTGTTCTTAACTCTGCTTCTCAGGTTGACAGACATTCTACTAAATGCAGCTACGATGCTGCTGATGCCTCTTCTAGAGCAGCTGCTATCGAGTCTGTTCTTTGCAGAATTCCATGGCTTAGACTTCATCCTCTACCTAAGTATGACAAGGGAAAGCTTCTGGACTCCCCTCTGGATAAGTGATATCTTTTTATTTTTGTGACTGTTAAACTTTTCAGGACCTTGCAGGAGGATGGTAAGGCCATGCAAGATCTTAAGAAAATCTTTCTTTCTCCTGTCCCTAGGTGTCAGAAATACTACACTTCCAAGACTGGTCCCTTTGCTTATAAGGAACATAAACTGTCTCAAAAGGGTAAAGATTCCAATAAAATAATCAAGGAAAGGCTCAGTCAGATTCCAATGGTTTATAACCCTCCTTTCCTGACAAGCAAGCCTCTTTGTGACTGTCAGCCTTCACCACCCCACCTCAGCCATTCCCAGGTTCCTATGTCTCAAAAGTTATCACTATCTCTCAGAACCTGGCAAGCCATAACGTAATATAAATGGGTTCACTTCATCGTCAAAATGTCTTGCATTGCTCCTTCTTTCCTCTCAGGCTTTCCTTAGCATCATCCAGTCCAGATTCATTTTATTCACCCTCTTCATCAAGACCTCTTCACAGCAGAATTTGTTCTTCTTCATGTAGAAAAAAAGAGTTTTTTTTACTCAAGAACGCTTCTGTTTCCCAGAGGGCAGTTGGAGACTATTTTGGAGCTTTACATTTTCAATACCTTTATCAAAAGTCCAAGTTTCAAGATGTTGACCCTCAATCCTTGCTTCCAGTTATAACATCCTCAAGCCTTTTTGGTGACATTGGATTTAAAGAACATTAATCTTCATATCTCTCTTTGTCCAACATGCAGGAAATTCTTAAGGTTTTGTGTATCTTCGCATAACTTTCTGTTTTCCTGCTTTAGCCTTTCGTTTTTCAACCCCCAAGGCTGTTCACAAAGTGCCTAACTCCTGCCCTTGCCTTCTGCAGACATCAAGGAATAAAAATGTTTTCCTTTTCATGCTGCTTTCCAAGAGATTCTGCCAACACATTTATATTTTGTTATGAGTTTTCTAGGCAATCTGGGGTTCACTCTACCCTAAAGAAGTCTTGCTTAACTCCTTCCTAAGATCATATCCTCATAGGATGCAGACTCAATAACCTGCTAATGATAGCCTTTCTTCCTGCAGACAAGGTTCTCTTTCTGTGAGATTATTTTCAAAACCTTCTTCCCTTGAGTGTGACCTTAGCAAGAGAGATTTTGAGATCCCCAGGATACATTGCATCAATTATTCCTGTGATACCTTATGCCAGGCTCCATGTGAAGAAGTTTCATTGGTATCTCAAGTCCATTTGGACTCAGCATTGCCACCCATTAACCTTCTTAATTTTATGTTGCCCTTCGTCAAGAAAGAATTTCTATAGTGGATTAACCAGATTAAACTTAAGCCCTTTCTGTCCTCTTCCCCTTGACAAGAGCCGTTCAAATATACTTCAGATCTGATCTGGCTAGTTTGTTCCAACAACATCAGAATCCAGGAAGTTTGGTCTCCAAAACAAAAGCAGGACCACATAAACATAAAGGAAATACAAATCCATATTTTAGCCCTTTAATGTCTACATTATCTCTGGACTTCAGATTGTCTTTGGATTTACACAGACAACACCGTAGTCATTTGGTATATAAACAGGGAGGCACCAAGTCTTATCAGGTCTGCAAATTAACTCTGTTTGCTTGGAACACAGTGATTCAGCACAAACTCTTTCTTCAAGCTATTTACATTCCATCAGAAAAGAACACTGTAGCAGACTGTTTGTGCAGATCCAGGGCAAACAATCATGATGTTAAACCAAGAGGTCTTTCTGGACATTGTCTATCAGTAGGTTATTCCCAAGCAGTAGGGTACTCCCAAGATATATCTTTTTCCCTCCATACACAACAGAGAGCTCAGACTGTTTTGTTTAAGAGTGCCATGCTCACGGGCTTATAAAATAGATGCAACATCTCTTGGAAGGGGAGGTTCTGCTCTACTTATCTTTCACTTCTTCTGATCCCCAAAGTCCTTCTCAAAATCAAGAAAGACAAGACAAAAATCTTGTTGGTGATTTGGCCTAGACAGCATTGGTTCCCCCTTCCCTTCCACTTGCCAGGGCTAGTCATCACAAGTTACCTCAACAGGATGGACTTGCTTGCACAGAACAAAGGCTTTCTAATGTACCCCAACCTACAGACCTTGAATTTGACTCTTTGAGTAATAAAATTTGAATCCCTTTTATATACCACTTTCCTGAGGGTGCACTTACGGTTTTCAATTTCCAAATATTTTTATTAAATTTAAATACATGAAAATATTACAAACATTCTAGTGTAAGTTTAAAATAGATAACTATATACAATATCTACATTTGGCCTAGTATGAGAAATGTTTACAAAAAGAAATAATAGAACTAATTATTCACCAACATGCATTCCAGAATATTTAAAAAACATTCAGTCAAATTTATAAAGATTAAGTTGTTTTAAGGGTTTCTATTAAACCAAGAACTGTGATCCAAGGATTATCAGTCCATTTCCTGGGATGAATTCTTGTTTCCTTTACATTTATTTCTGTGAGAGCAGTTTCTTCCAATAATAATAAGAACTCTTTGAAAGTGGGTGGTGCAGATGATTTCCATTTTCTGGTTAAACATTTTCTTGCCACTGCTAAAATGGTCAAATGGTCAATAAGTGATAAAAATTGTTTCTCGCCATAGTATTCATAACATTTATATTCAATAGAATTAGGGGTTTGGATAAAGTAAATGTATCTGAAAATAAAGCTTGACAGAATTTACCAATGTCAATCTAATACTTATTAATTTTATTGGAACCATAAATAATGTGTTCCCAGTCAGCTAAGCATACCATAGAACATCTCCAACAAACAACAGTAACAGATGATTGTATTTTAGCTACTTTGTTGGGAGTGTAGAAAGCACTGTGTAAGAATTTCCACATAAAAATTTTCCACCTTTGTTGATTGGAAATTAGTTTCACAGAATATAGTAGGTTGGATTTGACTTCTGGAGATGTTTGTACGTTTGTTTGTATCTTTCGGCTTTTCCCGGTTAGGGGTCGCCACAGCAGAGCTCTGGTCCGCTAATGATTGGTAGTGGATTTTACATACCGGGTTACCAGCCCTGATGCACAACCTTCAACGAAGGCACACGCCATTCACGTATGCCTCCACACAGAAGGCACTCTAGCTGAGAATCGAACGGGACAACGTCTTGCTATGAGGCGACAACGCTACCGCAGCACCACCACCGCAGTATATAAATTTAAAATTTGACCTTTATCAATAAATTTCCCAAATATTTGTGTGGGTATAGTTTTATAGTTTATTAGGATTTTGTAAAGATTAGAGATTAAATTAGGCCAATTCAGATTGTTGTATATCAGATTTTGGATATGAAATGTCATGTTAGGTTTAGTTTTGAAGGAATAGTTATTTATTATCCAAAGGTCTTGAGCATGAGAAAAATAGTATTTAAGCTAATCCAATCAGAGTCTGATATATTATAAATATTTTTTATTTCATGAGTCTGTAATACGGTTAAATCTTTGTGCTGTGCTGCCAACAAATGAATTGTTTAGAATCCCAGTCTTTGAAGACATTATTATGAATTCTGTTAGTATAATTTCTAGTAATCCTGAAGGGGATTAATAGATCCCACCAGAGTTTTACATCTAAATCTGAGTTTATAAATGTTCTAATATTACTATAAATATAGTTTATTATATTTACTTTGGTAGGTTTTGCAATATTATATTGTAAATTAATGCCAAGTATGTACCAGAGATTGACATTTTGATTATCTATTAAAAGACTGACAGCTAATTTGTTTTCGTTTAAGAAAATAATTGTATGAAAGGATTTCCATGCAAATGAGAAATTCAGATCCAGCCAAGTAATGGCTAATTTAGGAATAGAAGCTTTAATATAGGAATCGAGATCTGGAAAGTTTATTCTCCCCCTGTTCCCATGGTCTAATGTGATGATAAAGTGCAATTCTATTTCTTTTTGGAAACCATAAAAATGTTAGTAAAATTTTGTTAAAGTCATTTAATACCATTTTATTTGGAGATATAGGAATGGCTTGGATAATGTAATTTATTTTTGGGAGTATGGACATCTTTATTAATTGTAGTCTGTCTTCAAAATTTAAAAAATAATTTGTTCCATTTTTCTGTTAGTGATTTTATAATAGAGTGTTTGAATAATTTGTAGTTACTGTTGCATTTATATTGTCACATAAGGTTATTCCTAAGTAATTTATGGAAGATACTAATGTGCCAATTATGTGATTTGGGTTAAATTTTGTGTTACGTTTTCTATTTAATATCATATATCTGGATTTTTTGTTGCTTATTCTTAAACCTGAGTTAAGATAACATTTAGCAGTTAGTAAATCTAATTCTTTGAGAGATTCTTCTGAAACTCCCAAAGTTAGAAGACTGTCGTCTGCAAAGAGCATGATTTTAGAGTTGAATTGACCATGAATTTTAATACCAGTTATTTTTGGTGATTGACGAATGGTGATTGCAAATAATTCAATGGCTAAGGCAAATAGAATAGGAGACAGGGGACAGCCTTGTTTAGTTCCTTTGGTAATTTTTATTGCTTCCGAAGTGAATGGACCAAGTTTTACATAAGCAAGTTTGTTACTATATAAACTTTTTATTAAATGTATAAACTGGGAGGGAAAATCAAACATTTCTAGTGATTTAAAAAGAAAGTTCCACAGTAGAGTGTCAAAACCTTTTTCTATGTCAAGGGCAATTCAAATAGCCTCTAGATTATCTCTATTAATAACATCAATAAGAGTGATAATCCTTTGAATGTTGTCATGTGTTTGTCTGCTGTAAATGAAGCCTGTTTGATCTTCATGTATAATGTTTATTAAGGATTTCTTGATCCTATTTACTAAAATGACTGTAAAAATTCTATAATCATTGTTAAGAAGTGAGATGGGTCTACGTGAACTGCACAAAGTTGAATTTTTATTTTCTTTTAGAATGGGGGTAATTAGAGAATATCTCCAAGAGAGAGGAACTAAATGTTGAGCATGTATTACATTTAGAGCATCGTGAAATAAAGTTAGGGCAGGAGTTGGTAATAATTTATATATTTCATTTATGATTCCATCTATTCCAGGAGCTTTATTATTTTTGCTTTGCTTAATTTTATCAACTGTCTCTTTTAGTGAAATTTGTTGCTGTAAGTCTAATTTTATTTTCTCTGGTAATTTATTTATATTAGATAAGTTTATATCTATATATAAAGAATTTGAGTTAAGAGAAATATCAGTTTGAAGATCAGCATAATGATGCTTAAAAGCATCAAGAATATCACTGATATCCAAAACTACTCTGTTACTTTTACCCTCATGTATAATTTTTGTGATACTATTTCAGAAGGCTAGAAAACCAACTACAGGGAAATTGTATGCTTCTAAATGGGAAAGATTTAATTTATGATGCCATAAAGGAATCCAGACCCTTATCAACTGTGATATTCCTAATAGTCTTGTTTACTTGTGTGAGTTGCTCAATGCTGAGCTGACATACCCTTCAATCAAAGCATGTTTATCAGTCACTTCTGCATGCCTGCCCCTAGATCCACCACTTTCTTCATGTTTTGAGGTCAATTTTTGAAAGACATCTTCCTCTTATTATTTGTTTGTTTAATGCTTACATATAGAAGTGGGATGTAATGATTGTCATAGCCTATAATAAAGCTACTTACAGCCTGTTACTGGTCTTATCACCATTGTCTATCCCAGTGGTACTTACAGCCTGCTACTGATGTTACCACCATTGTCTTTCCCAGTGGTACTTACAGCCTGTTACTGGTGTTACCACCATTTATTTCCAAGTGGTACTCTAATCAAGCATAAAATACCCATTAGGTGGATGGTAAAAGGAATATACTTTGGTCTATCATAGTCCAGCACTGAAAGGACTGTTTTTGTAAGAAAAGAGCATCAGAAAAGGCATTTCCTTGTACCTGTGAAGGAATCAAACTTTTTTTTCCTGTGGAACATGTTTCCTTACACTTTATAGTGCAAGAGGAGACCCGCTACGCACCTTAATTAAAATCAGCTGAAGTTACTGTATTTCAGGTAAAGGATGCTATGACCATCTAGCTGTCCTTTTAGCTGTTTAGCAACAAGGTAGTTATTGCACAGCTGGTCCCCAACAAACTGTAAAACACCAGTTAAAACTGTCTGTTTTAGAATGTGCACATTTCTTATTATACTATATTGCAAAGTATGTGTTTTCCTGTCTGTTAGCTGTTAATCAGCAGTTCTGATGCTGTAATCTTTTTTATGAAGAACTCCACCATAAGATGACTGTAAGATGACCAGAGATTACACAGCAGTACTGACGCTGTAGTCTTTTATGCACTACGAGATGACCAGAGATAGAGTTAATGTTTTACCTCCTGTTACATTTTGCATATGGTTATTGTTTCTTTCAGGCTTGTTCTTTTATGTACATCTGTAAAAACAGAATTTAACGAGGGCTTTTTAGCGGCTGCACAGAATATTTTTAGTAGTGGTAAACTGCAGTTACAAATGCACAAATGATCCACTCGGCAGACACCTAGATTTATTCAAACTTGCCACTTTCAAGACTCTGATGCCACTGGGCTTTGATCTTGAAACTGATTATATTAAGTATGACTGCAGAAGCATGTCTTTCTGCATAGGAATGTGGAAAAGGTTTGTCCTCACTTAAAACCAGGGTTTGAATTCTACTTTAAATTAATTTTTCAAATTCAAGAAAATTTTGAACATTTACACTGATATCACAGAACTCTTTGTAAAAGATACATCACAGAACTCTTGATGCCGTGGAACTAAAAAGGAGTAATGCTCTGTTAATGTATTGGTTCGATGCATATAATTTATAACATTTTATTGTTATATTTTTTTTTCCAGGAAAACTCAGGTAATGCATCTTTGGTACATGAAACTCTTGAGGCCTTACTGAGGTTTTTGAACTGGATTCCTCAAAAATATATGTTTGAAAAGGACCTTATTAATATCTTAGTTTACAAGGTATGTACTAAGTATTAGTGTTATCAGTTTTGGGTTTTGGTAATATGGTACAATTTAGAAACTTGCTTTTCTGTTTTTCTGAGTTTTTCTGTTCAGTAACTTGGAAAAATCTTTATCTATATGTACATTTATAGTTGTGGCTGTGTGTGTGTGTGGCTGTGTGTGTGTGTGTGTGTGTGTGTGTGTGTGTGTGTATATATATATATATATGTATGTGTATATATATATATATATATATATATATATATATATATATATATATATATATATATATATATATATATATATATATGTATATATATATATATGTATGTATATGTATATATATATATATATATATATATATATATATATATATATATATATATATATATACATACATACATATATATATATATATATATATATATATATATATATATATATATATATATATATATATATATATATATATATATATATATATATATATATATATATATATATATATATATATATATATATATATATATATATATATATATATATATATATATATATATATATATATATATATATATATATATATATATATACGTATATATATATATATATATATATGTGTGTGTGTGTGTATAAACACACACACACACACACTACACAAAACAGCTGCTGTCTTAACTGTGTAATATTTAAAACGTCCTGCAGTGGAGGCCCATAGGATATGTGCAACTGACTCCTTTCATACCTCTCAGCTGTCCAGAATTTTGCAGATTGTCCAGATTTTTGCCTCATATTTTTAGTTTGTTCCTTATACAATTTGTGGTTTTCTGGTAAATTACTGAGGATTGAAATTACTAAATAATGATATACGAGTTTCAGGCTTAATATCCTTCAGAAAATGCATGCTAACACAAATCCTATTATTCTAACAATGTTCTAAGTTTATAAGAGCAATATTTAAAATTTGTCCCTACATTATTTTAGGCTTTGTTCAGATTTCATGTGCTAAGAAGTTGAGAGCTATGCAGACCTTATGGCATACCATGGCTTCTGAATGCCCGTAAAGTTTTACTTTTACCTTTTTAAGTTTTTACTGATGCATTCAGGCCAATAAAGCCAAACTCACTCATCATACTCCTGTCATGTTTCATCCTTTTTCTGAGCTCCTCAGTACAGCATAAGTGGATGTTTTGTAGTCATCCTAATGTTATGGACATCATGCTTGATGTTCAACATTAGATCGCTGTTGCAGTAGTCAAAGCTATATGGGGTCCTGCCGCTTGCCCCCACCAGCTTTTCAAAGCTTATGGGGCATAATACACACAATAACTGTCAGGAGCTTGAGAGGAGTGGGTATAAAAAGACAAAGCACCAAAAACCTTACAGCTTTCTTGTTGCCAAAATACATTCCTTCAGTGGTTTTCATGAAACCGTCGGTCAGATAGCACTACATTAAGGTTGGGCAGATAGGTCCCCTGATGGGAAAGACTTCCACAAATTTAATTTTCTGAAGAAAACTTTTTTTTTCAGTCAGTGTGAATGCTTCTATGAAATAAATGTATAAAATATATATTTGTGACTTTTCTTTGTACAGGTTTTAGTACATTTTTGTGTGTTAGTGACAGGATGTCGTGCTTGGGCGATTGTTAGTGGTTTTCTTAGCTCAGAACCACCTTTTGACTGTTTAAAAGTTTACCATCCTTTCCATCTTCACTGCCCATCTTCTTTGCTTCAGTCTCAGCTGAACTTCTGTTTTTATGTTTCTTCTTTCCTTCCTTCGTCTGACCAAAAGAAGAAAAAAGTAGTCGGGGAGTATTTGGATGTCAGACGGGAGTCAGGGAGTGTTTGGGTGTGAGGCTAGCATTAGGCAGTATTTGGGTGTCAGGCTGGCATTAGGCAGTATTTGGGTGTCAGGCTGGCATTAGGCAGTATTTGGGTGTCAGGCTGGCATCAGGGAGTATTTGGGTGTCAGGCTGGCATTAGGCAGTATTTGGGTGTCAGGCTGGCATTAGGCAGTATTTGGGTGTCAGGCTGGCATCAAGGAGTATTTGGGTGTCAGACTGACATCAGGGAGTATTTGGGTGTCAGGCTGGCATCAGGCAGTATTTGGGTGTCAGACTGGCATCATCCAGTATTTGGGTGTCAGACTGACAGGCAGTATTTGGGTGTCAGACTGGCATCATCCAGTATTTGGGTGTCAGACTGACATCAGGGTGTATTTCAGTGTCAGACTGACATCAGGGAGTATTTGGGTGTCAGACTGGCATCGGGGAGTATTTGGGTGTCAGGCTGGCATCAAGGAGTATTTGGGTGTCAGACTGGCATCAGGGAGTATTTGGGTGAAGGCTGGCATCAAGGAGTATTTGAGTGTCAGACTGGCAGCAGGGAGTATTTGGGTGTTAGGCTGGCATCAAGGAGTATTTGGGTGTCAGACTGGCATCAAGGAGTATTTGGGTGTCAGGCTGGCATCAGGGAGTATTTGGGTGTTAGGCTGGCATCAAGGAGTATTTGGGTATCAGACTGGCATCAAGGAGTATTTGGGTGTTAGGCTGGCATCAAGGAGTATTTGGGTGTCAGGCTGGCATCAAGGAGTATTTGGGTGTCAGACTGGTATCAGGGAGTATTTGGGTGTCAGGCTGGCATCAGGGAGTATTTAGGTGTCAGCCTGGCTCCAGTTATGCTTCAGCTGCAGATGGACGGCTCTGCTGTGGCAGGTCTTTGGTCCTCAGACTGCTCATTTTTTTCCCTGATCCCTCGGGTGTAGCACCTAGAACCACTAAGGACTGTGGATAGACACAGCCTATGTGACTGTAGGGATGCCATCTGTGGGCAAGGGAGAGCTCCTGTTGTCGGCCTGGTAGAGGGCGCTAGTAAAATACCATATAGCCAGGAATGGGAGCCAGAGACCTGAGAGTGTGTGCTTATTAAGTTTTGCTAGGTAGTTGATTTCTGTTCTTGCTGTTCCACTTTCCTCTTCAGAAAAGAAAAGAAAAAGGGTTTCCTCGCTTTCTGCCTCTGAAATTTAGTCAGAAGCGCTGGAGATGGATTGTAAATGTTGCGCTTCAGGATTTTCCACTCAGCTGGAAGATTCTAATTCTAATGAAAGTTATGCTTCAGCATTTCCTCTGGAGGACTTTTCCTTTAACTTTAGCTAAAATTAAAGTTTTGTCAGTGGGATCAAAATGAAATCGATGTTGCAAATATATTATGTGTTACACTTGGCTACTCCTCACTGTATAACTGTTCCTCCAGTTTTAAATGTTTTAGAGAAAGTTTTTCTCACAGTTTGCAGTTTACCTGATAGGCTCCTGCCCCTAGAAAGTCTTGTAGGTTACATAACGTACCTGAAGCTCACAAATACTTGTTTTCTAATCCTAATGCAGACTCTGCACTTAGTTCCTTATCCAGAACTGCTTTTGATAGACAAATTGTTAATCCTAATCCCATTCATTCGGATAAGGATGGGAAAGTTTTTGACAGAACTTTACCCCATTTTAGACTTGCTGTGATAGACTGAGAGGTAGCATCTCAGCTCAGTTTGACCCTTCAAGTCTACAGTTCATCAGAGCAAAACATTGTAGCAGGCAACCTAAACAGGACCAGGACAGACCCTCCTAGATGGAAGATCACCCTGGGGCCTTCTAAGAGTTGACAGATATGTGGGGCACACCTCAAGGACATCAGTTTGCCTCCTTTCGGAATAGTCAGCTAAAGAAATGCTGTTTGAGGACTCCTTACAAACAGGCCTGCAAGACAGATGCATTCCTATTCCTATGGATAGAAATGCTCCTGTAGGCCTTTTCACCCTTTCCACTAATATCTAGGATTCTTCTTAAGATCCAAAAGGGCTATCCAAAGATTGTGATGGTGACCCACTTTGGGCACAGGTGACAATGGTTCTTCTTTTGTTTGAAACTGGCTAAGGGCAATTACCACAGACTTCCCCCACATACTAGCATTACTCACACATGGTAGGAGTTGTCTGATACACCCCAACCTGAAAACTCTTCAACTGATTCCCTGGATGATAGAATTGTGATACCTTTTAGTGCCATTTTTTCTTGAGGATGTGCTGTAAGTACTGAAGGAGACTACAAACTATTCTAAGAAATCATATATGTGTAAGTGAAAAAAAATTCTACTTGGAGCCTTTCTTGAGACTCTGTTGCTTCTGGTTCTTGATTATTTGTGTGAATTACTGTCCTTTGGCCTTTCGTTCACCTCTACCCAGGTTCCTTTTTTGACATTTCTGCTTGTCTCCCCTTGGATCTCCCCCTTTGCTAAAAATCATCAAGTAAAGCAGTTTTTGAAAGGGGGTTTACATCTGGGTCTGTATTAGAATTTCGACAGGGCAGAAGAGTGAACGCCCTTACATTGACACAGCTTAACCAAAACAACTAAATCTCGAATGGACAAAACACCGATTTTTGTTCCCAGGGAAAAAAATCGCTTGGCAGTTGTCGGGAATTTATCATTCCCTCCATTGTAGTGCAATCTCAGAGTTGGTATATTTAAGTAGGGGGGTTTGGTGGGTGAAGCCCCCCACTTTATTTTGTCTGTCGGTTTGTTTGTTTTTTGTTTTGTTTTTTGGGCCAGCAATTTGTTTTTTCCGTGGGAAAAAAATTGCTGTTCTGGCCATTCGAGATTTTGTGGTTTTGGTTAAGCTGTGTCGACTTAAGGGTGTTCGCTGTTCTGCCCTGTCAACGCTCTAATATAGCCCCTTACATCTGTGTCCACCTAGGAAACAGGTGGCTCCTCTTCGGGATCTTAACTTTTGTGCTTGAAAAGCTTTCCCTTTTTTTATATGAACCAGCTCATAAGGCTGAATTGAGGTTCTTAACATGGGAAACTGTTTTACTGATTGCTCTGACTTCAGCTAGGAGACTGAGTTAAAAGTACTTGTGGTGAGCCAGCTCTACCTCTTTTTCTACAAGGACAGAGTTTCTTTGAAATCTAATCCCTCTTTCATGTTTGAAGTACTCTCAGAGTTTACCATGAGCCAATCTCTTAGTCTCCCCCATTTTTTCCTGATCCCAAGAACAAGGAAATACATTTTTGTACTCTCAGGCAACTCTGATAATACCTAGACAAAACCAAGTCTTTCAGGAAAGCTGATAAGCTGTTTGTCTCTTATTTCCAGATTGCTGTCTTGTGTTACTTCTTTTGGTTATTTTCACCATAATAAGCGACTTCCAGACAGGGTTAGGCCCATTCTACCAGGCCTTTGGCTTCCTCAGTGGCTGTCTGGAAAGCAGTGGAATCTAAAATTGTTGTAGTGGCATTAATGTGGTCCTCTGGCCATACTTTTATAAAGCACTACAAACTAGATTCTTTTTCCAGGTCCAGAACAGGCTTAACTAGGATCATTCTGCAGGGGCTCCTGGATTTTTAGTTTATTTCCTCCTCCCTTTTTAGTTTTTAAGTTGGTGTAATCTGTCAATGTAGCACAAGCACACACACACACACACACACACACACACACACACACACACACACACACACACACACACACACACACACACACACACACACACACACACACACACACACACACACACACACACACACACACACACCTTTTGTTATTTTTAGACGTCTGTTAACTAGGTAATCCCACTGGATATGTGTCTCTTATTGGGTGACCCAGAAACACTATCTGGCAAAGTAACTTGCTGAGAGTCTCACAGTAAGCAAATGGAGTTGAAAAGGCTCAAACCCTGTACCATGGTTACAAGAAGCAGCTAATTAACAGCTGAAGGCCTTAATCCTCTGCATTATTGTAACATAGCACGACTGCTCCACCAGTTATTTGCCTACCAGGTAATTCATAAGCATGGTAATTTGGTATTCTAATGTGCGAGTAGAGTTAAGGTAGTTAATTGCAATCAAGTTGTATATTGTTACTTTGTATTTGCTTCAAGCCAGAAGTACACAATGGTCTTATGCAGTCTGTCCTTTAAATGCATATAATGTTCCACCTCCTCTCCATCCCTCCTTTTCTGTTACATTTTCTGCACGTGCCCCATGCTCATTTCAGTTCCTCCATAGATTCCCTATCTGTAACCCATTCTGTTTGCCCGTTCTGCGGATCTATAGCCATAGCTGTGAAAAAGTGCTTTCACATCTCCACACAGTCTACAGATGACCATTGGATTCATTCTTGAAATTTCTTTTCAGTACTAGTTATTGGATAAATTTGACAGCAGGAGGAGGGGAGGGGGAAGCTAAGAAATCCATCTGTTGAGCAAGAAGTCAGTCTTGAATATCATACTACCGACTATCGCAATTCACAAGAAACGCAAAGAAAAAGAAAAGGACAGGCATCTGAGTTCCAAAACTGACGACGAGGCTTCTTCTAAGCCAGTCGCCGGTTCTCAGTGAGGCACTTTCGCGACGCCCACTACTTCAGAGCCGTAGGCCATTACCGACTCCCACGTGGAGCCGACTAGGCCGCAAGAAACTCAAGGTATTGGAACCTCGGAAACTATTCCCTCAGATGGGTCCAGAGCCGCTGAGCAGGCATCGGCTTCTGAGGGTGTTTTCAGGCCTACACAGTTATATGTTAAAACGACTTCAGCTTCAAAGACAAAGACTAAAGCATCTCTAAAGACAAAGAAACAAGTACAGCAGGCCCATGGACAGGCCTCCATGCCTAAAAAACAGATGCTCAGAATGGCTGAAGACCTAATTACTTTGATCAGGGGTTCCCATCCCCCTCCTGATAAGAGGCCTAGGCAAGAGACAGAATATGAATCTTCAGATCAGGTTTCCATTTCTTCTGATTCATCTTCTGAACAGGAATACTCTCTTCCTCCCTATGAGGATTCTGATGCTGAAGAATCTATCCCTTCAGCCTCTCCTTCTGAGGATTATTCTTTTGGGGAAACCCTGCATACCACAGGAGGGAGCACTTCCACTGGGAGAGCCAAGATTATTCAGAATCTAAGAAAAGGCTCAGAGACTTCCTTTTACTACCTCAGCACAGGGCCCTTGCTATTCCACCTGTGTTAGACATTGTAGATTATGTATTTTCAGAGTCCAGTCTGACTCCTGACTCTTTACCTCCAGTTCCTGTTAAGCCAGACAGATACTACAGGGTTCCTGATTCACATACATTTCTTTTTAAAAACCCTGCTGCTGACCCAGAAACTATCTCTCAGGGTCCCAAAGGGGTCAAGGCTTCCACTGCAAAAAAACCCTACCCCCTCTGACAGGGATTGTAGGGCACTGGACAGATGGGGGAAACAGATTTACACTTCTGCTACCTTGGCTATAAGAGCTTTAAATTGTCAGTTTTATATGCTTAAATATCAGCAATATATTATGTCACTGCTTAAACAGAAAATGTTGACAAATTCTGAATGTGAAGAAAAAGAAATGCAGGATTTATTGCATGCAGCTGAACAAGTGGGAAAGCATACTTTGCAATGTGGTTTTGATTCTCTGGAGGCCTCCTGCAGGGCCGCTGTTACGGGTTCTGTCATTAGGAGACATGCTTGGTTAAAGGAACAGAATCTGCCTGATCATGTTAAAGCAAAATTATTAGATGCTCCATTACAGCATGATACCTTGTTTGGTGTTAAAGTGGAGGAAGTGTTGAAGAAAATGGAGGACAAAGCTAAATCTATGCAAACAGTCAAGGATTTCTTACAGGTACAGCCTCCCAGATTTAGCACGCACTGGCCTGCAAAGAATTGGTCTTTTCCAGTGTCAGACAGACCACAAAGGGGCAGATACAGACGCCCAAGAGGCAGATCCCAGCCCCAAGGTTCATACAGGTCTAAACAATGGGGTGCTTCAACCTCCAAAAGTGGAGAAGACAAATCACAGCCATACAGAAAGCAGTCCCAATGACTTCCCCTGCCAGCACCAAGCACTTATCTTCTGGCAGCTCCTTTAGGGGGAAAACTAGCACTTTTTTTCACAAAATTGGCACATGATCACCCAGGACAAATGGGTCTTGGATATAGTGTCACAAGGCTACAGGTTCCACTTTCACACCCTGCCAAGGGGAAACGGTATGCCAGACCTACCAAAAAATCAATGGGCAGAGGCACAAAAACAAGTTTCATCCCTCATGGACATGAGGGCCATTCAGCAAGTACCACAGCAAGAGCAGGGACAAGGATTTTACTCAAGACTTTTCTTGGTGCCCAGAAAGGACAAAGCCTGGAGACCATTTCTGGACCTATCTATTCTAACCACATATCTGGATATTCCAAAATTCAAAATATTGACTCTGCAGCAGCTTCTGCCCATGCTGGGCAAGAAGGCTTGGCTTGTGACTTTAGACCTAAAAGAGGCATACCTGCATGTCCCAATCAGACAGTCATGCAGAAGATACCTCAGATTCATAGCTGGCTCAATGCCCTACCAATTCTCTGCACCTCCCTTTGGCTTATCTACTGTGCCCAGGGTCTTTACAAAATGCCTGGCTCCAGTAATTGCATTTTGCAGACAAAGAGGAATACAAATATATCCTTACTTGGACGACTGCCTCATTCAAGCAGAGAACAAGGACATTCTACTACAGCATCTGGCGTTTGTAAAAAGATTACTAACATGCCTAGGGTACACAGTAAATGAAAATAAATCAAAACTAGTACCCTCACAAGAGATAATATTCCTGGGTGCAAGCTTAAATACAACTGCCCAGATGGCTTATCTCACGCCAGACAAACAAAGGCAACTGACTTCTCATTTCAAAATGTTGGCAAAAAAGACCCAGTTATATGCAAGAAAAATTCTGCAGGCTTTGGGCTTCGTGGCATCCTGCATTCTGCTAATTCCATATGCAAGACTGCATATGTGGAAACTACAGTGGTATCTAAAAAGTGTTTGGACTCAACATTGCCACAACCTGGAAACAATAATTACCCTCATTCCCTGCCTGCAACAGGAGATGTTCATCGTATTACCCTGCTGCAGTCATCACACTTGGGTTATCCTGCCATCAGGCGGTCCCACAGTCCGCCCGAGTTCCAAAGTCTTGGTCCGGCGTCGGTTGCTGTCACTTCTTCCCTGACGTCAGTGCACCAGGGGTATATAAGAGGCATCCAATGCCATTTTCTTCAGTCTTTCTTGCCGCGCGGTGCCCAAAGCAGAAGCAGTTTGCAAGTGCCGATCGGCCGACACCTGAGATTTTCGATTTGAATTTCAGTCCGAAGTCTTCAATAAAGCTAAGTACCCCATTGGGGAACCTTTTCTTGCCTCAGTCCGATGTCAGAAAAAGTTAACAATTGCATTTCTTGTGGGAAGCAAATACCTCATAAAGACTTCCATTCCTATTGTATTCCTTGCCTAGGCCCAGACCACGACGTCACCGGTTGTCGGTTTTGTGCTAGGTTTAATAAATGAACTATCAAACGACGTTTTGACTTCGCACGACATTACCTTGGTAGGAAATTTAATTATATCATGCCGTCGGAGCAGCCGACGACTGGCATGCATAAAAAACGCAAGGATAAGGACAGGCAGCCTAGGAACAAGCCAGACTCCGAGGCCTCTTCTGGGCCTGTCGCCGGTTCTCTGTTTTTCAGTGAGGCGCCTACGCAGCCCCTGATGACCGCAGAACTGGAATCCCGGACAGCTGCAGATTCTCAAGCGGAGTCTACTAGGCCGACGCAGCCATCTTCATTAGGCCCTTCCGACACCTGAGCAGAAGTAGACCCCGGTGCAGCGGAAACACCTTCGGTTGCAGAAGGTGTTTTCAGACCGACTACACTCACCATTAAATCTTATGCTAATCTTAAAACTCCTTTAAAACCAAAGAAGACTGTACATCAGTCTACAGTTCAAGGCCCCATGCCTAAGAAACAGATGCTTAAGATAGCTGTAGATTTGATTACCCTAATCAGGGGTTCCCATCCCCCTCCTGATAAAAGACCAAGACAAGAGGAGGATTATGCTTCCTCTGACCAGGTTTCAATTTCCTCAGATTCTTCTGAGGAACAGGATTACACTTTTCTACCTTATGAAGACTCTGATGCTGAAGACTCTATTCTCTCAGCATCTCCTCCTGAAGACTACTCCTTTGGGAAAACTTTACATTCCATGAGGGAACATTTCCACTGGGAAGGCCAAGGCTACTCTGATTCTAAGAAAAGGCTCCGAGAGTTCCTTTTACTACCCCAGCACAGACCTCCTGCCACCCCTCCAGTTTTAGATATTGTGGATGATGTTTACTTGGAGTCTAGTCTAAATCCAGACTTTCTACCTCCTGCTCCAGCCAAACCAGACAGGTACTACAGAGTACCTGACTCACACAAATTCCTTTATAAATGCCCTGTGGCTGACCCAGAAACAATTTCCCAGGGTCCTAAGGGAGCTAAAGCTTCTATGGCTAAAAATCCTGTGCCCTCTGAAAGGGATTCCAGAGCCCTAGATAGATGGGGAAAGAAAATATACACCTCTGCAACTCTGGCTATGAGAGCATTAAATCGTCAGTTTCTCATGCTGAAATATCAGCAATTCCTAATGTCTCAGTTAAAACAAAAAATGAGCACACATACTGAACAGTCTGAATTCAAGGAAATGCAGGATCTCTTGCATGCAGCTGAACGGGTGGGCAAACATTCTTTACAATGTGGATTTGATTCATTGGAAGCTTCCTGTAGAGCAGCTGTGACTGGCTCTGTCATAAGTAGACATGCTTGGTTAAAAAAACAAACCCTTCCTGATCATGTTAAAGCAAAATTATTGGATGCACCTTTACAGCAGGATGTATTATTTGGTGTCAAAGCAGAAGAGGTTTTAAAGAAAATGGAGGATAAGGCAAAGTCTGTGCAGATGGTCAAGGATTTTTTGTGGGTACAACCCCCTTATTTCAGCAGAAATTGGCCAATGAAAAACTGGTCCTTTCCAGCTTCTGACAGATCACAGAGGGGCAAATACAGACGCCCAAGGGGCAGAGGTCAGTCACAAGGCCCTTATAAACCTCGCCAATGGGGTACTGCTACCCAGAAAGGAGGAGACGACAGGCCCCAAGCTAGCAGAAGACAAACACAATGACTCAATCCTCAAACTACCAAGCAAATCTCACCTAGCAGCTCCCTTGGGAGGAAAATTAGCATTTTTTGCAGACAACTGGCACATCATCACAAAAGTCAAATGGGTCCTAAACATTGTCTCTCAAGGATACAGATTCCACTTTCATACCTTACCAAGGATAAAAGGAATGCCAAACCTGCCACCAAATCAATGGGCAGAGGCACAAAAACAAATTACAGCTCTAATGGACATGAGAGCCATTCACAGGAGCAAGGACAAGGATTTTACTCAAGACTCTTTCTAGTCCCAAGAAAGGACAAAGCATGGAGACCCATTCTGGATCTTTCAATTCTGAACACCTATCTGCAAATACCAAAATTCAAGATGCTAACACTACAGCAGCTTCTTCCCATGCTGGGCAAGAATGCTTGGCTAGTAACGTTGGACCTCAAGGAGGCATACCTGCATGTCCCTATCAGACAAAATTGCAGAAGATACCTCCGCTTCATTGCAGGTTCAACGCATTATCAATTCTCTGCACTGCCCTTTGGCTTATCTACTGCGCCCAGGTTCTTCACAAAATGCCTGGCACCAGTAATTGCATACTGCAGACAAAGAGGAATTCAAATATACCCATACCTGGACGACTGCCTTATTCAAGCAGAAAGCAAGGACATTCTTTTAAAGCATCTGGCATTTGTCAAACACCTTCTAAGTTGCCTAGGGTACACAGTAAACGAAAATAAATCAAAACTAGTGCCCTCACAAAACATAATATTCCTGGGTGCCAGCTTGAATACAATGGCCCAGATGGCATATCTCACGCCAGACAAGCAACAACAGCTGACTCAATATTTCAAAATAATGGCAACAAAGACCCAACTTCCGGCAAGAAAAATTCTGCAGGCCTTGGGATTCATGGCATCTTGCATACTACTAATACCATTTGCAAAACTGCATATGAGGAAATTACAATGGTACCTGAAAAGCGTATGGACTCAGCACAGCCACAGCTTGGAAACAATGATACCACTCATTCCCTGCCTTCAGCAGGAGTTTCTATGGTGGGCACAGGCATGTCACCTCAACAAGGGTCAGCCTTTCACCTTACCCACAGCCAGGCAAACTATGACAACAGATGCATCGGACTATGCCTGGGGAGCACACATGGCAGGACAGTGCATTCAGGGCAAATGGACTACAGATAAGAGGCATCTGCATATCAGTCAAAAAGAAATGCTAGCAGTACAGAATGCCCTAACAGCTTTCAAGGACCTCTTACACCCAGGACAACTAATAATAAAGACGGACAATACCACAGTAATGTGGTACATAAACAAGCAAGGGGACACACATTCCTACCCTCTATGCAGGCAAGCAATGACCTTGTGGAACACTGCACTGTCTTATCAGGTTCAATTACAAGCACAATTCCTGCCAGGAAAGAAAAACACATTGGCAGACGACCTAAGCAGAAACATCATGGATCCACACGAGTGGAAACTAGATCCACAAGTATTTGCAATGATAGCTCAAAAATGGGGACGCCCAGACATAGATCTGTTTGCAAGCCCCCAAAACTACCAACTTCAAAAATTTTGCACAAGGACATTCCATCCACAAGCTTGGAAAGTGGATGCCCTCTCATTCAGTTGGAAAACATTAACAGTGTATGCCTTTCCTCCACTGCCTCTTCTAGCAAAGTTACTGCTGAAAGTCAGATTAGAGAGGCCACAAATGATACTCATTGCACTAGACTGGCCACGCCAGCATTGGTATCCAATTCTGAGGAACATGGCCCACGGCCCACCATGGATTTTACCACAAATTCCTCACCTGCTCACCCAGCGAGACAATCAGATTCTACACAGCCAGCTCAAGACTTTAAACCTGGCTGCATGGCAAATTACCTAAACAACCAGCCAACACCTCTATCCAAAGCTGTTATGGATGTCATTCAGGAGGTCAGAAGGCCCAGCACCAGGAAAACCTATTCAGACAAATGGAAAAGATTTTGCGCCTGGTACCAGGTTAAAGGCCAAAATACCCTTGATCCAAACATTCCTCAGATTCTACAATATTTAACTGAGATGTTGCACAAAGGACTTTCCTTTTCATCTATTAAGATCCACGCCTCAGCAATTTCAGCTTATTACAACACGGATCCTCCTTTATTCTCACATCCACTCCTAAGACAGTACCTCACAGGGGCTAAGAACATAAGACCACCAAGGAGAGCACCAACACCTACTTGGGATCTCAACTTTGTTCTGGAAAAGCTTACACTGCCGCCCTTTGAACCAGCTTTTTCAGCTGATTTCAAATTTCTTTCATGGAAGACTGCACTGCTACTAGCAATAACCTCAGCTAGAAGAGTCTCAGAGCTACAGGCACTAATGGCAGTGTAGCCGTTCCTCATTTTTCATCAAGACAGAGTATCTCTACGAACTAACCCTTCCCTTATGCCAAAGGTGGTATCCAGTGTGGCCCTAAACCAAACCATTCATTTGCCCACCTTTTTCCCAAATCCCCAGAACAAAGGAGAAAGACTCCTGCACTCTTTGGACATTCACAGGCAATTACGTTACTACTTGGATAAAACTAAGGCTTTCAGAAAATCTGACCAGCTCTTTGTAGCCTATGCTACAGGATCACAAGGAAAAGCTATCTCAAAACAGACCATTTCTAAATGGATAGGGCATTGCATACGTTTCTGCTACACGCATCATGGGAAACCGGTACCTGCTAACATTAGGTCCCACTCCACCAGGGCTACAGCTACATCAGCAGCCTTTCTCAGGGGAGTGCCAACCAAGGATATTCTGGAAGCTGCAACTTGGAGTTCAGAGCACACCTTCACCAAACACTATCACTCTATATTCTAAGACTAGAGCTGGTTTTGCCACTGCAGTTTTGCAGGGCCTGCTAGCTTTTTCTAACCCTGTTTAACTCCACCTCCCATCCTTAGCTTTGGGATTCAACCCAAGTGTGATGACTGCAGCAGGGTAACACGATGAACATAGTACAGTTTTGTACCTACCATAAATGTAGATGTTCGAGTGTTCACCCTGCTGCAGTCCAGGTTACTCTCCCTCCATCCCTTCTGAACTAGCTGAACTTATCTATACCACTCTATCCTATACAACCGCTGTGGTGTATTTGCTTGTGCCTGAAGGTATTGCTGTATTTTTATATAGCTATATATATATATATATATATATATATATATATATATATATATATATATATATTGCCTTCCTTTTGGGGGCACCTGACATCTGGGGCAAGAAAAACTGAAGAAAATGGCGTAGGATGCCACTTATATACCCCTGGCGCACTGACGTCAGGGAAGAAGCGACAGCAACTGACGCCGGACCAAGACTTTGGAACTCGGGCCGACTGCGGGACCGCCTGATGGCAGGATAACCCAAGTGTGATGACTGCAGCAGGGTGAACACTCGAACATCTACATTTATGGTAGGTACAAAACTGTACTTTTCGATGGTGGGCAAAGGCCTATCACCACAACAAGGGACAGCCATTCACTTTACCCACAGCCAGGCAGACATTAACAACAGATGCATCAGATTATGCTTGGGGGCCCACATGGCAGGAAGATGTATTCAGAGCACATGGTCCACAAGCCAAATGCATCTACATATCAATCAGAAAGAGATGCTAGCTGATGTTCATCGTGCATACAGCTGCAGTCATAACAGATGGGTTGTCCTGCCGTCAGGCAGATCCTCGGTCGGCCGAATTCCAAAGTCTTGGTCCGGCGTCGGATGTCGTCGCCTCCTCCCTGACGTCAGTGCGGCAGGGGTATAAAAGAACCAGCCAACGCCATTTTCTTCAGTCTTTCTTGCCGCGCGGTGCCCGAAGCAGAAGCAGTTCGCAAGTGCCGGTTGGCCAGCTCCTGAGATTATTTTGGGAAAGAAGTCTTCATATTAAAGCTAACCTGTGGGAAAAACTTTTCTTACGGACCCGATGTCAGAAAAGTTAATGCTATACCAGGAGTACTCAGCATCACCCAATTCTCTTCAAAAAAGCTATAATGCTGACCCTGAAAACTTTTCACACCCTGAGAAGGGATTGATGGCCTCCCAAGCCAAGGATCCACTTCCCAGAAAGTCAAGATTCCCCTGAGCGCTGAAAGGGGTAAAAAGATATAGGGGAAATAAAATTTTCGCCATGAGATCTCAGTTTCATTGTCAGTTTCATCAACCCAGTTCCTCCAGACTTTCAAAATATCACAACCCTTGTAACAAATGTCAGAAGAAGAACAACAAGATTTGAACAAATTACAAATAAGCATAGCATAGTGCAAACATAGTGCATAAACACATAGTAAACACACTAGACATGCTTCTATTAATGGGATTGAAGCCCCCTGTCAACAAGCTGCTAATTCAAGAGACATGCCTGGCTTATTTGAACTAAATTTGCCAAATCATGTGAAAGCTAGCTCCTAGATGAATTTGATGTGCTGGGGGCCAAGGGAACAGCTGCTGTTGTTGTCTGCTAATGCTAAACTAAATGAAAAGCCACAAAGGCGCAAACCGTTTCAACAATGCTACAGGCCTACTAGATGCGCCCAGCCAAAATTGGAAAAAACGGTCCTAAAGCCAAACTGGGAAGCCCCAATGAAGAAGAGATAGGAGAGCATTAAGGAGGGCAAAGGGTGCCACCATATAGTGTGCTCTACATAAAGGCCGACATGCAGGCAGAACCATACCACCTTGCACAAATAACGATTGCACAACAATACAGGAAGCCAACCCCAGGGTGAGAGGCAATGCATTAGCTGGCACAACCATTGGGACCTTTGGCAGCACACAGGGTCATTCCTTTAAGCATTGAGGCAGCAGAAAGCAGATCTTGGACATTATCCGGACATTATAAACATTTCTGCATCACACAATTCCACACTCTTCCAAAATGAGAGGCTGAAAGCAAAATCAAAGGGCACAGGTGCAAACTGCAAATTTCAAAAGCAATAGAATAAGCTCAAGAATTTCAGGAGCACCTACTCACTCCAGGCTTCAAGGCAAAACAAAAGACAGACCTTTTCTAGTATTCCTACTCACCACCTTACCCAACCCTTTTATTCAAGATCCATCCTATACACATTTCACTTCACTCCAAATTCAAGATGCTCACATTACAGCATGGAGACCTATTGCTGATATCAGGAGTTTTGAACATGCTTACTGACTCAAGTTTCCATACCAATTTGTCCCCCAGCTGAGCCAAAACAGCAGATAACAAGATTTCTTTGCAGCATCAACCAACTATCATCAATTCAAACTGCCCTTACCTTTCTCTAAGAGTTCAGAGTATTCACCTGGTTGCTGTGCATGCCCGCTGCCTACTTCAGATGCGCCCATTCACAAATTGCCTACTATCATCAGACTGCCTGACTGCCACAGCGCAAGGCAATACTATTGTTATCTATCCTGGACTACCACAGTCAAGCGGACAACAAGGGATATCTAATCACAACAGAGGCAAGTAAGGCTAATCCCACTTAAGACTCTAACTTATAACACAAACAACTACAACACAAAAAAATGGCCTTCCTAGAAAAATAACTTTCTCAGGCACTAACCTACTAAACACAGATGTACACAAAAGTAAAAAACTTACAGCAAGGAAATACCTGCTCTTGAATTAAAAGCATGGTCATTTGCATTCTTGCCATCCCTGTGCAAAGCTGGTCATGGAGGAAACTTATGGTCTTTAAAAAAACCTGCAAAGAAACACAATCACAGTTTGGAAAACAATCATAAAAAAATTTCTATCAATGTAACAGGAATTTCTCTGAAACAATACCAAGCATGTCAAGCAAACACAGGCCTCCCATTCTGCAAGCCTCAAGCAAAGAAGTCAACACAACACAGGCTTCCAGGAAGCCTTGGCATGAACAACATGTGCATCACCTCTCAGGGTTCGCCTTCCCAAGCAAAAAGGAGGAATTACAACAATCAAAAAGAAATGAAAGCAGTGCACCTCCAAATCAATAGGAAGAAATGCTAGCAGTAATAAATGCAATTACGTGAGTGGAACAGACAACACCCAGTACATGGTACACATAAACAAACACCACAGTGTGTGTTCCTATACCCCCCCTTGTGAGGACTAGGAACTTGGTTTGAACTTGCCAGGCTTCTTTGAATCTTTGGAACAACAAACTTGGAAGGAAAAACAACTTCAAGACAGTCTAAGTCTAAGCATGAAGCACCTGCTTCCACAGTCTAAAAGCAGAACATGTCCAGGAATCCACAGAAATAGACATTACATCCAGGAATAATCCACAGAAATCTTTTTAAGCGTCAATTCTTTCATCAATTTTGTTCAAGGACCTTTCATCCAATTGGATCCATTTTTTGTCAGTGGATTTTCATTCAGGACAGCAGATTGGACAGTTTGTTTCATTCATTTCTGCCTCTGCTGCCCAAGGCCATTTGAACAAGAGAAAGCACAAACCAACCATGATAGATTGATGAGCAGATTGGCCAAAGATGATACAACCCCCACCCTGAGCCTTACTCCACATCCCTCCCTCACCACTCCTGCCCTGCCTCTCTGCTGCTGAGCCACTTCTGCTACAAACTCAACACAACACTCAAACTCTTCACAGTCAAAATCTCAACACTCAATTCACAACACAACAGACCCTACTCACCTACTCCAAGGAGGTGAGGGATGTCATTTTGAGGCCAGGCCAGCCACTAGAAGGGAAGGACTACCTCCAAACTCTGGAATGGAGTTGCTCTTGGAATGAGAAAAGAGGCCAGGACCCTAGAAAACTGAACTTGCCTCAGGTATTACAGTATCTAGCTGCCTCAGCCATTTCTGCAGAATTCAACACGGATCCTCCTTTATTTTCTCACCCACTCTTCAGTTTTCTTCCTCAGAGAGGCACATATAAGACCACCAAGGAGAAGCAACCAATACCAGCCTGGGGATCTTAATTACATACTAGAAAAATTAACATTGCCTCCTTTTGAACCAGCTGCCTCAACAGATTTGCAATATTTGTCCTGGTGGTGGGTGGTTTCTTTTTTTCCATCTTCCAGCTCATTCCCCTTCGTCCCTAACCCATCATTTATGCCTAAAAGTGGTGCATTCCATAGGGTTTAAAACAAACCAACCACTACACCTTTTAATTCCCAATCCTCAAAACAAAGGGGAAAGGCCCTTTTACACTCTTTTAGAGGCAAATAGGCAGCTACGCTGCTATTATTTTAGAACAAAGTCCTTCTCAAAGAAAGAACAATCAACTTCCTTGTTATGCTGTAGGGGCTCCTCAAGCTCAAGTTACAAAAAACAGACTATTTCAAAGTGGATTAGTGCTGCATACGGTGTTATGTTTTCCTATCATGGGAAATCTGGTTCCTAAGCAGGTACCCACACACCACCCACCTGCCCACAGCTACCTCTACAGCTACCCAAGCCAGAGTTCCTACAAGATATTTTGGAGGCAGCCACTTGAGTTCTGTATACATTACTTCACAAAAAAACACTACCATCTTATATTTCCGAACAAGATAAGGCTTTTTTTGCTGCTGTTTTGCGTGGGCATTCTGGCTCAAAACCCAGTTCCTCCTAGTACCTACCACCCTGTGCATAGCTTTGGGGACTCTAATCAGCTTAGATTACTGCAGCTGTATGCCATCATGAACATAGTACAGTTTTGTACCTACCATAAATGTAGATGTTAGAAAGTGCTAATTTTGCAGCAGTATTCCCCTCCTCCTTCCCCTTCACTTGGTAAAGCATGGGCTAACAACAACCTCTCATATTACCTGACTGGGTTATCCTGCTATGTCTTATTTGGTTGGCCAGCTCCTGAGATTACGAATATTTTTCAATCGAAGTCTTCTTGAAAGCTAAGTACCCCGTTGGGGAAACCTTTCTTGCCTCAGACCGATGTCAGACAAAGTTAATAATTGCATTTCATGTGGGAAGCAAATACCGCATAAGGATTTCCATTCCTTCTGCATTCCTTGCTTAGGCACAGACCACGACGTCTCGGCCTGTCGTTTCTGTGCTAGATTCAACAAACGCACTATTAAGCGTCGGGCGGAGTTCGCCCAACACTATTTTGGTAAAAAATTTAATTACATTATGTCGTCGGATACTCCGACTCCAGTTTTGAGTAAAAGACGCAAAGATAAGGACCGACATACGAGGTCCGCGACTTCTACCGACACCACGCTAAAGCCGGCTTCAGGTGCTCCGTTTCTCAGCGAGGCGCCTACGCAGCCCTTGAGTACCGATGACACTTCTTTAGCGATGTCTTCTGTGCCCGAGGTCGCAGGCTCCTCGGCCCCCATCCCGACTACAGATACCGATGCCACTCTTGGCGGGGAAACTCAGAGTTCAGACAGGCCTGCCACCTCTCAAGGTGTCTTCAGGCCTTCTTCTTCCTTTTCCATTAAGGCTTTCACAAAATCTAAAGCAGCCATGAAAACTAAAAGACAAGCTACACAGAGCCCCTCTCAAGGCCCCATGCTTAAAAAACAGATGCTCAAAATGGCTGAGGATTTGATTACTCTTATCAGGGGGTCTCAACCCCCCTCGGACAAAAGGCCCAGATTGGAGGAAGACTACCCTTCCTCGGACCAGGCCTCCATTACCTCAGAACATTCCGAAGATCAGGAATATTCATACTCCCCTTTTGAAGACTCTGATGCGGAGGAGTCCATTCCCTCTGTCTCCCCCCCCTGAGGACTATTCTTTTGGGGAAACCTTGCATACCTTGAGGGAACACTTCCACTGGGAAGGCCAAGATTACTCTGATTCCAAGAAAAGGCTCAGGGATTTTCTCTTGCTCCCTCAGCACAGGCCTCTGGCTATCCTTCCTGTCTTAGACATTCTAGATGATGTGTATTCAGAGGCCAGCCTTAACCCAGATTCTTTACCACCAGCTCCAGTTAAGCCTGACAGGTATTACCGGGTTCCTGATTCACACCAATTCCTTTACAAAAGTCATGCTGCTGACCCAGAAACTATTTCACAGGGTCCCAAGGGAATTAAGGCCTCTACTGCCAAAAATCCATTACCTTCAGAAAGAGATTCCAGAGCTTTAGAAAGGTGGGGGAAACAGGTATACACCTCGGCCACTTTAACCATGAGGGCATTAAACTGTCAGTTCCATATGTTAAAGTATCAACAGTTTTTATTATCTCAGTTGAAAAGCAAAATGTCACAACCTGAACAACCAGACTTGAAGGAGTTGCAGGATTTGTTACATAGTGCAGAGCAAGTGGGTAAACATACCTTGCAATGTGGTTTTGATGCTTTAGATGCCTCATGTAGAGCTGCTGTTACAGGGTCTGTCATACATAGACATGCTTGGCTCAATGAGCAATCCTTACCAGATCATGTCAAAGCTAAACTACTAGATGCACCTCTTCAAAAAGATGTATTGTTTGGTGTTAAAGAAAATGGTGGAAAAGGCAAGATCAATGCAAACAGTGAAAGATTTTCTACAGGTACAACCTCCACGCTTCAGTAGAAACTGACCTTCAAAAAATTGGTCTTTTCCAGCCACGGACAGACCTCAAAGAGGTAGATACAGACGCCCGAGGGGTAGAGGGCAATCTCAAGGATCATTCAGAGCCAGGCAATGGCAAGCATCTACACCAAGAGGTGGAGAGGCTAGCTCACAGCCATTCAGAAAGCAGACACAATGACTTTCCCATTTGCATGCCAAGCAAAACTCTAATGGCAGCACCTTTAGGCGGAAAACTAGCATTATTTTCGAAAAATTGGCATATTGTCACAAAAGACAAATGGATCCTGGACATTATAGACAGAGGCTACAGATTCCACTTTCACACCCTTCCAAAAATGAGAGGCATGCCAAACCTGCCACAAAATCAAAGGGCAGAGGCACAAAAACAAATTTCAGCTCTCATGGACATGAAAGCTATTCAACAGGTACCTGCACAAGAACAGGGTCAAGGTTTTTATTACAGACTATTCCTGGTACCAAGGAAGGACAAAGATTGGAGACCTATTTTGGACCTATCCATCCTAAACACATACTTACTCGTACCAAAATTCAAGATGCTCACATTACAGCAGCTTCTTCCCATGCTGGGCAAGGAGTCTTGGCTGGTAACATTGGACCTCAAGGAGGCATACCTGCATGTCCCTAACAGACAAGATTGCAGAAGATACCTCAGATTTCTTGCTGGTTCAACCCATTATCAATTCTCTGCATTGCCCTTTGGCTTATCTACTGCGCTCAGAGTGTTCACGAAATGCCTGGCATCAGTAATTGCCTTCTGCAGACTTCAAGGGATACAAATATACCCATATTTGGATGACTGCCTGATCCAAGTGGACAGCAAGCACATACTTCTGAAACACCTGGCGTCTGTAATAAAATTGTTGAACTTTCTGGGATACACAGTCAACAAAAAGAAATCAAAACTAATACCCTCTCAAGAAATAATTTTCCTGGATGCCAGCTTGGATACAAACACCCAGATGGCCTACCTCATGCCAGAAAAACAAGGGCAACAATCTCAATACTTCAGAAAAATGGCAACCTTCACCAGGCTGACTGCAAGGAAAATCCTGCAGGCTCTGGGATTCATGGCATCTTGCATCCTGCTAATCCCATGTGCAAAGCTGCATATGAGGAAACTTCAATGGTACCTAAAAAACTTATGGTCTCAACACAGCCACAGTTTGGAAACAATCATACCACTGATTCCATGTCTACAAAAGGAATTTCTGTGGTGGGCTCAAGCATGCCAAAGAAACATAGGTCTCCCATTTTGCATGCCTCAAGCAAATCAGACCATCACAACAGATGCCTCGGACTACGCCTGGGGGGCGCATATGGCAAATCAGTGCATTCAGGGCAAATGGTCCCAAAAAGAAAAGCACCTACACATCAATCAAAAGGAAATGCTAGCAGTAAAAAATGCTATTATGGCCTTCAAAGACCTACTGCATGCAGGCCAACTATTGATAAGGACGGACAACACCACAGTGATGTGGTACATAAACAAACAGGGAGGAACCCATTCATACCCCCTGTGCAGGCTAGCCATGTCTCTTTGGAACACGGCTCTGGAATTACAAATCCAACTTCAAGCACAATTCCTGCCAGGCAAGGAAAACATGCTGGCAGACAACCTAAGTGGAAATATGACAGAGCCACACGAATGGAAGTTGCATCCTCAAGTTTTTGCAAAGATAATTCAAGCATGGGAAAGGCCAGACATAGATCTCTTTGCTACCCACAGAAATTACCAATTGAAAAAATTCTTCTCAAGGACCTATCATCCACAGGCCTGGAAAGTGGACGCACTTTCTTTCAGTTGGACAACATTGACAGTTTATGCCTTTCCACCTCTTCCTCTGCTGCCCAAAGTTCTATTAAAGGCCAGAGCAGACAGACCAAAGATGATTCTCATTGCTCCAGACTGGCCAAGACAACACTGGTACCCACTCCTGAGGAGCCTGATGCATTCCCCACCATGGAACCTGCCTCTAATGCCTCTTCTACTGACCCAGCACAACTTCAAAATTCTTCACAGTCAGCTGAAAACACTCAATCTAGCCACATGGAGGATTCCTTGATTTTCCAACAGACCCTCCTCTCCAAGGAGGTGCAGGATGTCATTTTGGAGGCCAGAAGGCCTTCTACTAGAAAAGCCTACTCCGCCAAATGGAAACAGTTTTGTGCCTGGAATCAAATAAAAAAAAAAAAAAAGGGACAGAATCCTGGGATACTGAATTTACCTCAAATATTACAGTACCTAGCTGAGTTGCTAAACAGTGGACTTTCATTCTCCTCCATCAAAATCCATGCTTCAGCCATTTCTGCACAATACAACATGGATCCACCTTTATTCTCTCATCCGCTCTTAAGACAGTTCCTCAGAGGGGTAAGAATATAAAACCCCCATGGAAGCAACCAGTACCTGCTTGGGATCTCAATTTCATTTTAGAAAAACTGACCTTGCCTCCTTTTGAGCCAGCTGCTTCAACAGAACTGCAATATTTATCATGGAAAACAGCCTTCCTTCTGGCTATCACCTCAGCACGCAGGGTTTCAGAACTACAAGCCCTCATGGCTGTGCAACCTTTCATCATCTTCCATCAGGACAGAGTTTCCTTATGAACCAACCCTTCCTTTATGCCAAAGGTAGTATCTAGTGTAGCCCTGAATCAGGCTATCCACTTACCTACTTTTTATCCTAATCCACAAAACAAAGGGGAGAGACTACTACATTCCTTGGACATTCACAGGCAGCTTCGTTATTATTTGGACAGGACAAAGCCATTCAGAAAATCAGAGCAACTCTTTGTGTCTTATGCTACAGGTGCTCAAGGAAAGGCTATTTCCAAACAGACAATCTGAAAATGGATAGCCCACTGCATACGCTTTTGTTATTCATTTCATGGTAAAACTGTCCCTACAAGCTTCATATCTCACTCCACAAGGGCCACAGCTACCTCTGCAGCTTTCCTCAGGGGGGTTCCTACCAAGGATATTTTGGAAGCAGCCACTTGGAGTTCTGTGCATACTTTCTCCAAGCACTATCACCTACCACTATACTCTAAATCTAGAGCGGGCTTTGCCACAGCAGTCTTGCAGGGCATCCGTGCTCCTCCTTGTTCCACTTAGTGCCTGCCACCCCTTTTTAGCTTTGGGATTCAACCCATCTGTTATGACTGCAGCTGTATGCATGATGAACATAGTACAGTTTTGTACCTACCATAAATGTAGATGTTCGAGTGCTAATACAGCTGCAGTCCAGGTTTCCCTCCCTCCTTCCCCTCTTGGAACAGGCCTAATGTCAAACACCTCCTCATACAACCTGATTGGGGTATTCCTTTATGTTGTATTTGCTTGCAACTACTGTTTTCTGATTATATAACAGTGCATTATTACATAAATTTATGTTTTGCCTTCCTTCTGGGGGCACCTGACATCTGGGGCAAGAAAAACTGAAGAAAATGGCGTCGGCTGGTTCTTTTATACCCCTGCTGCACTGACGTCAGGGAGGAGGCGACGACATCCAACGCCGGACCAAGACTTTGGAATTCGGCCAACCGAGGACCCGCCTGACGGCAGGACAACCCATTTGTTATGACTGCAGCTGTATTAGCACTCGAACATCTACATTTATGGTAGGTACAAAACTGTACTTTCAGAATGCCCTGATAGCCTTCAAGGATCTACTTCATCCAGGACAACTACTGATAAAGATGGACAATACTACAGTCATGTGGTACATAAACAAGCTGGGAGGCACACATTCCTACCCCCTTTGCAGACTAGCCATGACTTTGTGGGATACAGCATTGACTTACCAAGTACATCTGCAAGTACAATTCCTGCCAGGAAAGATAAATACTCTGGCAGACAAACTAAGCAGAAACCTCATGGCTCCCCACGAGTGGAAATTGGACCCACAAGCCTTCAGCATGATAACAAGGAACTGGGGATGCCCGGACATAGATCTGTTTGCCTCCCCTCACAACTGCCAACTACAGAGATTCTGCACAAGGACTTATCACAAGCAAGCATGGAAAGTGGATGCTCTATCTTTCAACTGGAAAAACCTAACAGTATATGCCTTTCCTCCTCTGCCTCTCCTCCCCAAGGTACTCCTAAAGGTCAAACAAGAGAAACCAAAAATGATACTGATTGCCCCAGACTGGCCCCGCCAGCACTGGTACCCAGTCCTAAGGAACTTGTCTTAATGCCCAGCCTGGACATTACCTCAAATTCCTCACTTACTGACCCAACAAAACAATCAGATCCTGCACAGCCAGCTCAGGACCTTAAATCTGGCAGCATGGCAGATGATGTAGCCATTCCAAACACATCTCTCTCTAAAGCTGAGATGGATGTTATTTTGGAGGCCAGGAGGCCTAGTACCAGAAAATCTTATGCAGAAAAATGGAAGAGATTCTGTGCTTGGAACCAGGCACAAGGAATTGACACGATTGTACCAAATATTCCTCAGATTTTGCAATACTTAACTGAGATGCTGGACAAAGGCCTATCCTTTTCATCAATTAAGATTTATGCCACTGCCATTTCAGCTCATTACAATACAGAGCCAACTATTTTTTCTCATCCATTACTAAGGCAGTACCTCAGAGGAGCCAAAAACTTAAGACCTCCAAGGAGATCACCAATACCTGCATGGGACCTCAATTATGTCTTGGAAAAACTCACCCTGCCTCCTTTTGAGCCAGTCGCTACAGCTGATATAAAATTATTATCTTGGAAAACAGCTCTGCTCCTAGCAATAACTTCTGCAAGACGAGTCTCAGAGCTACATGCACTCATGGCTGTGGAACCTTTTATCATTTTCCATCCTGACAGGGTTTCTCTGAGGACAAACCCGACATTTATGCCTAAGGTAGTCTCCAGTGTGGCCCTTAACCAAATTATTCATTTGCCTACCTTTTATCCAAACCCACAGAATAAGGGTAAGAGACTTCTGCATTCTTTGGACATACACAGACAGCTACGCTTCTACTTGGACAGAACCAAAGCTTTTAGAAAGACTGAGCAACTACTAGTGGCATATGCTGCAGGATCACAAGGAAAGGCTATCTCAAAGCAGACTATATCAAAGTGGATAGGCCACTGCATTTATTTCTACTATTCACAACATGGCAAATCAGTGCCTAAGGGCATTAGGCCACATTCAACCAGAGCAGCAGCCTTCCTCAGAGGAGTACCAACCAAAGACATTTTAGAGGCTGCAGCTTGGAGTTCAGTGCACACTTTTACAAAGCACTATCACTTACCTCTCTACTCTAAATCCAGGGCAGGCTTTGCACTGCAGTTCTGCAGGGCCTCATAGCCTCTCCTAATCCTATTTAGCTCCAGCCCCCCAACCTTAGCTTTGGGATTCAACCCAATTGTAATGACTGCAACAGTGAAACACGATGAACATAGTACAGTTGTGTACCTACCATAAATGTAGATGTTCGAGTGTATTCATTGTTGCAGTCCAGGTTACCCACCCACCATCCCCCTTTCCTTTGCTGGGACTTATCTGTACTTCTCTATTCTATACAACCTATGTGGTGTATTTGCTTGTAGATGAAGGAAAATTTTACTTTGGTGCATGCATGCTTATTGATATATTTTTAGCCTACCCTTTTGGGGGCACCTGACATCTGGGGCAAGAAAAACTGAAGAAAATGGCATCGGCTGCATCTTTTATACCCCTGCCGCACTGACGTCAGGGAGGAGGTGACAGCAACCGACGCCGGACCAAGACTTTGGAATTCAGGCCGACTGCGGGTAGCCTGCCAGCAGGATAACCCAGTTGTAATGACTCCAACAGTGAATACACTCGAACATCTACATTTATGGTAGGTACACAACTGTACTTTTCCTGCCATGCAACTATGAAAAATTGCAAAAGTGCATGTATGAATTAACTAAATGCATTCCTTAAGGCTGTATTACTACTGATCTATTCTTTTGTTTCCTGGACTTTACAGATGCTTCCTTTCCCTTTATTCCGAAATGTGAGCATCAGGTGTTTGACAGAGATTGCCAGTGTTAAAAATGACATGTACAAAGACAAATTTCTTATACTTTTTACTACAAGCATGCTTCAACTACGACAGGTAAAATTTACTTGCCAAAACGTTATTTCTGTTACTTTATGATTTGCAGTGTAATAGATTATTTTTTTTATCAGTTAGTTTTAAGATGCTGGGTGCAGTCAGCATGCTGTTGCATATCTTATTTGGGAATGAATGGTAGAGGGGCGTTTTGGCTGTAAGGAGGCTTACAGTGTCAAAGCTGGTTGAAATATACATTATAAAAGGAACAGTCCAATATGTCTTATACATAATACAGCATAGAACTGTACATGTATAACATTCTGCTACTGCATACAGAATAAGGATTTGATCTGTTAATCAGTATGTTCAGTGTAGGTGTACAGAAATGTAGTACCACATAGACGGGCGTTAAAAGATGAAAAAGAGTAATAACAACCCTTTTCTCTTTCTTTATTCTCTTGGGGTTGTAAGACTATGGATTATATTGTGCTGCCCTTTAAACTGCAGCTGATTAGGGGGTGCTAAGAGAGCTGCAGTCGAAGCCTTGTGGAATTGCACTGTTTAGGGGACATCTTGCAGCTGTTGAGGTGGAAGCAGTGGCTAGTTTGGTGGTTTGATTCTTGGCTTGGATGCAGTTCCAGAACAAGGCCTGCATTAATAACCTTCATCGTCAAGCAATACAATACATTTGGACCTTCCTAACCCACCCTTGTTATTCATCATCTTCAATAAAAGTAGAATTTCTTTCATTACTGTTGCTAATCATGCCTTATTGAGAGATCCCCATCCTCCGGATCTGTCTACGTGCCTGTTGATTTATGTAATAACCACTGAACATCCATTAAGTTCAGTCTCCTAAGATTTTCCTCATTGTGGTCTTCCTGGTACTAACATGTTAATACACCCGACTGCATTTGGTTCTCTTGGAGATTATAAAAAGATGGGCTCTACATAGCACTGGGTTAACTCCCTTCAACACATGCCTTTTAAGGGCTAGGTCTAGTGACACATAACTAACTTCTTGAATATCACCTGTAAGTTGATGTCATACCTGAGGCATTCTGCTGTTGGTCTAGTTTAACTAAGGGGTGTCACCACTCCTCTCCACTTCATTGTCAAGTACTGAAAAAGTGGAAATGTGTGACTGCTACAAGAAACTTTTGCTGAAATGGTTTGATGTTACAGTGTAGTATATTTAACCTCTAAAGATTCTCTGACCTGTGCAGTTTGCACCAACACTGATCGTACCTGTATCTTCATTAAGCACAATGGAGCTGCTGCCTGTTGGATTCACTAGCAGCTCATCTAATAGCATTTCTGTGGTTGTCATATCGGCTGTTAATGAGGGACATCCAAGGCAGAGAGTCTAACAATGTCCATGGCAAGAAACAAGAAAGGCTGCTTCTTAACCTGTCATTGAAGGACCTTTACCAACAGTCTGTTGTCTTCATGAAGTCTTTTTGTCTAGTATTCCATCAGGTTAAGATCATTTTATTTCAGTATGCTGTTTGTGACTGTAAAATCCATGTTTTTGCATGCCCTTAAATTCAAAAAGATATGCATACCTTGTTACAGAAATTTTGGACCATAGTTAAGTCATATTAGTTTTCTTCTTTTCTAATTATGCAGTGTAATAATGTATTAATTACACATTTTAATGTTTACGTACCATGTAACCCCCATGCACAAGAGCACTTGTTATTTTGTCACTGATTGTTGGTACAACCGTTTTATAGTTGTATGTTTATACAATGCTGATAAACTAGCCTCAGGTCACACAATAAGTACTTGCATTCAACTTTCTCTGACTTTGTTATTAAGCATGCAGATCCAAACATCACAATCATGTAATCATAATCTCAAATTTGATTTAACACTGCTCCTTAAACAAAAAAGGTTAAACACTCAAATTACTTGCAACATAATTTTTGATCAGAGAGTAAATGTAGCGATATTGTTTTATTTTTCTATATTTTACAAATGTTAACATCTGGACCAGTAATTCTTACCTTGTGTTGCAGTCTATTTTATTAAATCAATATACATTACAGTACAGCCTATTTTTTTTATGGAGTTCTATTTCTTGTCTGTAATAGTTTTGAGTTCCATGGTTTTAATTTGTGTAATCGTCTTTTTTCACCTCTATTTTTGATGGTCTATCCTTGGTTTTCCATTTTGTAGTTATAGATTTCTTCGCTACTCTCAACACTACTGCTATCAGTGTATTTGCCTCTTTGGTACATGCTGTTTTACAACAGCTCATCAAAAACATCTCCATACGTGAGTTAAATTATCTTCTAAATATAAGCATTAGCATATTATTCAAGTTATTTTTGTACTGAAGCAACTCTGTACGTATACCCTCAAGAGTCCCTTTCTCAGCCATCACATCTCCAACAAATGCCTGCTGTCTGCAGGAACATTTGTTCAAGTCTTGCAGAGGTATATAAATATTTGTGTAGAGACTTCCCTGAAACAAATTATACATTTTATCAAATTAGTTGCTTACTGCTTGTTAACCTAGTCTACACCTATGAACCTATATCAAAGAGTGAGACATATTTCCTGCCAGTGATTATTTGTAATATCTATGTAATTGTTCAGTCCATGCCATTTTACCTTTATACTGTATAGTCTTCTCAAATCTATAATGACCTTCTATGTTGTACTGTTCACTCTTGCTGTTTCACCATTTCTGTTCTCACCTCTATTATAAAAAGTCTACTCTTTTAATAAAATTGTTATCCAACTTCTGTATTCTGCATATCTTTCTTGAGCTCTAATGTTAGACCTGTATATGCAAATTGATCTGAGTTCAGTAACCCAAAACGTTTTACCTTCATCCCATTTTATTATCATATCTCCTTTTTATCATCTTCATTCTTTTCTCTTTATTATCTAAATGCTCATTACACCTTCTTCTGTGTCTCATCTTACTATGTATAGTAAAACCTATTGTTGTTGTTCTATGTTTCTAGGATCTAACATCCTTTAACATACAAAATTTGCTTAATACTTTTATATATTTAAAGCGGTATGTACTGTTTATTTCTATTCCTTTCCTACGTCTGCCAAAATGCCCATTTGTGATCCTGTTATTACCTTCGCCCATTTGTGATCCTATTACCTTTGCCCATTTGTGATCCTGTCGTTACCTTCACCCATTTTTGATCCTGTCGTTACCTTCACCCATTTGTGATCCTGTCGTTACCTTCACCCATTTGTGATCCTGTCATTACCTGTGCTCATTTGTGATCCTGTCATTACCTGTGCCCATTTGTGATCCTGTAGTTACCTTCACCCATTTGTGATCCTGTCATTACCTGTGCCCATTTGTGATCCTGTCATTACCTGTGCCCATTTGTGATCCTGTCGTTACCTTCACCCATTTGTGATCCTGTCATTACCTGTGCTCATTTGTGATCCTGTCATTACCTGTGCCCATTTGTGATCCTGTCGTTACCTTCACCCATTTGTGATCCTGTCATTACCTTTGCCCACTTGTGATCCTGTCATTACCTTCTTCCAGTTGTGATCCTGTCGATGTTCTTTGTGTTTCACTGTTGCAGTCATCACATTTGGGGTTATCTGCTTGCATTAGCCCTCAGTCGGCCTGATTATCAAAGTCTTGGGTCCTGTGTCTTTTGCTGTCTCATCTTCCATGACGTCAGGTAGTCAGGGGTATAAAGCATGCAGTCGACACCATTACATCAGTGTTTCTTGCTGAAGCAGAAGCAGTTTGGAAATGCCGGTCGGCTGACTCCTGAAATTTTCGTTTTCGAGTTTCAGAACCGAAGTCTTCAACTAAGCTAAGTACCCCATTGGGGAAACTTTTTCTTGCTCTAAACCAATGTCAGTAAAAGTTAATAATTGTATTTCTTGTGGAAAGCAAATACTTCATAAAGATTTTCATTCATACTGCATTCCTTGCTTAGGCCCAGACCACGACATACCTCGCTGTCGGTTTTGTGCCTTATTTAAACAACGAACTGTTTGTCGTCGGTTTATTTACACTTCTACATATTTTGGTACTTGGTTCAATTATTCAGAAATGGCTTCGGTAAGCCACCCGACTACCGACATTCTGAAAAAACGCAAAGATAAAGACAGAGACAGACCGCATAGGTTGAAAGCTGCCAACGACGCTTCTCCTAAGCTAGTCGCCAGTTCACCGATACTCAGTGAGGTGCTTTCGTGGCCCCTGATACCCGCTACTTTAGATTCGTAGGCCTCTACTGAGACCCATTCGGAGTCCGGTATGCCACGAGATGTTTCTTCAACTGTGGAACCTACGGATGTCTCTACCTTGGATGGGTCCGGAGCCGCTATGCAGGCACCGGCTTCTCAGGGTGTATTCAGGCCTACTGACTTGCATATTAAACCAACGCCATCTTCTTCTTCAAGGCCTAAAATTCGATCCATGCTTAGAAAACCGATGCCCAGACCGCATGGTCAGGCCTCTGTGCCTAAAAACATATGATAAGAATGGCTGAAGACCATATTACTCTAATCAGGGGAAGCCACCCTTCCCCCTCTAAGAGACCTAGGACTGAGTTTCCTTATGCTTCTTCTGATCAGGACTGTTGAAATTTCTGTTTCCTCTGATGACCAGGATTTACCCTTATCTACCTATGAGGATTCTGATGCAGAGGACTCCATTCCCTCTGCTTCCCCTCCAGAGGATTTCTCTTTTGGTGAAACCTTGAATACTCTTAGGGAGCATTTTCACTGGGAAAGCCAGGATTACTCTGATTCTAAAAAGAGGCTTAGGAATTTCTTACTCCTGCCCCAACACAGGCCTTTAGCTATCCCCCCTGTACTGGACATTGTTGATGATGCCTTCTCGGAATCTAGCTTGGCCCCTGACTCTTTACCTCCTGCTCCCAGAAAACCTGATAGGTATTACAGGGTTCCTGACTCTCACAAGTTCCTCTTTAAAACTCTTACTGCGGATCCTGAGACCATTTCACAGGGACCCAAGGGCATTAAGGCTACTACTGCCAAAATTCCTACCCCCTCTGATAGAGATTCCAGGGTGCTGGATAGATGGGATAAGAAGGTATACACTTCTGCAACCTTGGCCATTAGGGCCTTAAACTGCCAGTTTCATATGTTAAAGTATCAGCAGCATATCATTGGATTGCTTAAACAGAAAATTATGTTGATTCTTGACCACAACGTGCCTTGCTGTTGGTTTTGTGCTAAATTTAACCAACACACTATTAAGCGTCGGTATATTTTTGCTTCTAAATACTTTGGTTCAAGATTTAACTGTCCTGAAATGTCATTGGTTAGCAATCCGACTACCGGAATTCACAAAAAACGCAAAGAAAAAGACAGAGACAGACTGTCGAGGTCCAAAACCGACGATGAAACTTCTCCTAAGCCAGTTGCCGGTTCGCTGGTACTCAGTGAGACACTTTCGCAGCCCCTGATGCCCACTACTTTTGAGTTGCAGGCCTCTACCGAGACCCATTCGGAGTCCTGTATGCCGCGAGATTCTTCAAATATTGAACCCGTGGATGTCTTTCCCTTGGATGGGTCCAGAGCCGCTGAGCAGGCACTGGCTTCTGAGGGTGTTTTCAGGCCTAAAGATTTGTATATTAAACCAATGCCATCATCAAAAACAAGGATAAAACCAACTACTATGTCTAAAAAACCGATGCATGAGCCACGTGCTCAGGCCCCTATGCCTAAAAAACAAATTATCAAAATGGCTGAGGATTTAATTACCTTGATCAAGGGTTCCCAACCCCTCCAGCTAAGCGGCCTAGGCAAGGCACTGATTATGAATCTTCAGATCAGGTTTCCATTTCTTCTGATTCCTCTTCTGATCAGGAATTTTCTGTCCTCCCTTATGAGGACTCTGATTCAGAAGAATCCATCCCTTCTGGTTATCCTCCTGAGGATTTTTCGTTTGGCGAGACTTTGCATACCTTAAGGGAACATTTTCATTGGGAGAGTCAGGACTTCTCAGAATCCAAAAAGAGACTAAGGGATTTTCTTCCTCAGCATAGGCCTTTGGCTATACCTCCTGTTTTAGACATTGTTGATGTTTTCTCAGAAACCAGAATGGTTGCTGATTCCCTGCCTCCAGATCCTAGTAAGCCAGACAGATATTACAGGGTTCCTGACTCCCACAAATTTATTTTCAAAAAACCTACTGCTGATCCTGAAACTATTTCTCAGGGTCCCAAGGGTGTTAAGGCTTCTACTGCTAAAAATCCTACCCCTTCTGATAAGAGACTCCAGGACACTGGATAGATGGAGTAAAAAGGTTTATACGTCTGCACCCCTGGCAATCAGGGCTTTAAACTGTCAATTCCATATGCTTAAATATCAACAGCCTGTCATGGGCTTACTGAAACAGAAAATGATGTTGATTTCTGATTCTGTGGAAAATAGAGTTACAGGATTTATTGCATTCAGCTAAACAAGTTGGAAAGCATACTTTGCAATGTGGTTTTGATTCCTTGGAGGCCTCTTGCAGGGCCGCTGTAACTGGATCTGTGATAAGAAGGCATGCATGGCTCAAGGAGCAAAATCTCCCTGATCATGTTAAAGCTAAATTGTTGGATGCTCCTTTACAGCAGGACAGTCTGTTTGGTAATAAGGCAGAAGAAGTTTTAAAAAAGATGGAAGACAAAGCTAAATCTATGCAAACTGTAAAAGATTTCTTGCAAGTGCAGCCACCCAAGTTCAGTAGGCACTGGCCTACTAAGAATTGATGCTTTCTAGTACCCAACAGAGCCACTCAGGTCAAACCCAGACACTCCAAAGGCTCCAGGTTTCAGTCACAAGGATCTTACAGGGCAAAACAATGGTGTGCCTCCACCTCCAAATCAGGAAGTAGCAAAGCACCACCCTACGGTAAACAGTCTCAATGACTTTCCTCTGCCATTTCCAAGCACTTATCTTTTGGCACCCCCTTTGGGGGGGGGACTAGCACTTCATGCTCAAAATTGGCATCTAATTACCCAGGACAAGTGGGTCTTAAATATAGTATCCCAGGGGTACAGATTTAATTTCCACATGTTGCCAATTCCAAATGGATGGCCAGATCAGCCCCCAAATCAGTGGGTAGAGGCCCAGAAACAAGTCATGTCCCTCATGGATATGGGGGCTATTCAACCAGTATCAGAAAAGGAAAAAGGACAAGGTTTTTATTCAAGACTTTTCCTGGTACCCAGAAAAGACAAATCATGGCGTCCAATTCTGGACTTATCCATTCTAAATACTTTCCTGGACATTCCAAAATTCAAGATGCTGACTCTACAACAGCTACTGCCTATGCTAGGCAAGAATGCCTGGTTGGTAACTCTAAATTTAAAAGATGCTTACCTGCATATCCCAATCAGGGAATCTTGCAGAAGATATCTCCGCTTCAAAGCAGGCTATTTGCATTACCAGTTCTCTGCACTGCCCTTTGGCTTATCTACTGCGCCCAGGGTCTTCACAAAGTGCCTGGCACCAGTAATTGCATTTTGCAGACAAAGAAACATTCAAATTTATCCTTATCTGGACGATTGTCTAATGCAGGCAGAGGACAAGGACACAATTCTACAACATCTGGCGTTTGTAAAAAGGCTTCTAACATGCCTAGGGTACACCATAAACGAAAATAAATCACAACTGGTACCCTCTCAAATATTTACATTCCTGAGTGCAAGCTTGAATACAACTGCCCAGATGGCTTACCTCACGCCAGACAAATTCAATTGATAATACTTCAAACAAGTGGCCACAAAAACCCAGCTATCTGCAAGACAAATTCAGCAGGCTTTGGGGTTCATGGCATCCTGCATTCTACTAATTCCATATGCAAGACTGCATATGAGGAAACTTCAGTGGTACCTAAAAAGCTTATGGAGTCAACATTGTCATAGCCTGGAAACAATGACTCCTCTTATTCCTTGCCTGCAACAGGAGTTCCTTTGGTGGGCAGAGGCCTGTCACCAAAACAAGGGACTGTCATTCATTCTACCACCTGCCACCCAAACCCTGACTATAGACTCTTCAGACTATGCTTGGGGGGCCCATCTGGCAAGAAGATGCATTCAGGATGAATGGAGCCCAAATCAAACGCACCTACATATCAACCAGAAAGAAATGCTAGCTGTACAGAATGTTCTGACAGCTTTCAAGGACTTACTTCATCCAGGACAACTACTGATAAAGACGGACACCACCACAGTTATGTGGTACATAAACAAGCTGGGGAGTAACCACTCCTACCCCCTTTGCAGACTAGCCATGGCCTTGTGGAACACAACCTTGACTTACCATATACATCTACAAGCTCAATTCCTGCCAGGAAAGCAAAATACACTGGCAAACGACCTAAGCAGAAATCTTATGGACCCACACGAATGGAAACTGGCTCCACAAATCTTCAGCATGTTGACACGAAAATGGGGGAGCCTAGACATAGATCTTTTTGCCTCTCCCCAAAACTACCAGTTAAACAAATTCTGCACAAGAACTCATTACAAAAAAGCATGGAAAGTGGATGCTCTATCCTTCAGCTGGAAAAACCTATCAGTCTATGCCTTTCCCCCTCTGCCTCTGCTCTCCAAGGTTTTACTAAAAGTCAGACAGGAAAAAACAAAAATTATTCTGATTGCTCCGGACTGGCCTCGCCAACACTGGTACCCGCTTCTAAGGAATATGTCACACCTTCCTCCGTGGTACTTGCCTTCGACACCTCATCTATTGTCTTAGTAGAACTATCAAATTCTGCACACTCAGCTCCAAACTCTGAATCTTGCAGCATGGCTAATCAACTAATTTCACCAATCACATCTCTCAGTAAACCTGTGATGAATGTCATTTTGGAGGCTAGAAGGCCTAGTACTAGAAAAATTTATGCTGATAAATGGAAGAGGTTCTGTGCCTGCAACCAAGCACAAGGAATGAACACAGCAATGCCCAATATTCCTCAGATTTTGCAATATTTAACTGAGATGCTTCACAAGGGCCTATCTTTTTCTTCTATAAAAATCCTTGCCTCTGCCATTTCGGCTAATTACAACACAGGGCCTCCTCTCTTTTCTTATCCCCATCTAAAGCAGTACCTCAGAGGGGCCGAAAATTTGAGACCTCCCAGGAGAGCACCGACTCCAGCATGGGACCTCAATTTTGTGCTGGAAAAACTCACCCTACCTCCTTTTGAACCAGCTGCTACTGCAGACATAACATTTCTTTCTTGGAAGACAGCCTTTCTTTTAGCAGTCACTTCAGCTAGAAGGATTTCAGAACTACATGCTCTCATGACAGTGGAGCCTTTCATTATCTTTTATCCGGACTGGGTGGCCCTCAGGACCAATCCTTCTTTTATGCCTAAGGTGGTATCCAGAACATTCATCTGCCAACTTTTTTCCCAAATCCGCAGAACAAGGGGGAGCAGATTCTGCATTCATTGGATGTACACAGACAACTAAGATTCTACTTAAACAGGACAAAATCTCTAAGAAAGTCTGAGCAATTACTGGTGGCATTTGCTGCAGGGGCAGAGGGGAAGGCTATATCAAAGCAGACTATTTCAAAATGGATAAGCCATTGTATTTGTTTCTGCTACATGCACCATAGTAAACCTGTCCCCAAGGGGATCAGATCCCATTCCACCAGGGCTGCGTCTACTTCTGCAGCTTTTCTCAGAGGGGTTCCTACCAGAGACATTCTAGAAGCTGCTACTTGTAGCTCAGTACATACTTTCACAAAACATTACCATTTACCTCTCTTTTCTAAATCCAGGGCAGGCTTTGCCACTGCTGTCCTGCAGGGCCTTATAGCTGCTCCTAATGCTGTATAAATCCATCCTCCCAACCATAGCTTTGGGATTCTACCCAAATGTAATGACTGCAACAGTGAAACACGAAGAACATAGTACAGTTTTGTACACTTACCGTAAATGTAGATGTTCGAGTGTATTCACTGTTGCAGTCCGGGTTACCCACCCGCCAGCCCCCTTTCTTTTCTATTATCATACCTCTTCTTTCCTTCACTATGCTCAAAAGCCTCTGTGGTGTATTTGCTTTTAGTTGGAGGTAAATTTTTTGGGTTCTAAAATACATGTATATATATATATATATATATATATATATATATATTTTTTTTTTTTTTTTTTTTTGCACCTGACATCTGGGCCAAGAAAAACTGATTAAAATGGTGTCGGCTGCATGTTTTATACCCCTGAGGACCTGATGTCATGGAAGAGGAGACAGCAACTGACACAGGACCCAAGACTTTGTTATTCAGGCCGACTGAGGGCAACCTGCCAGCAGATTACCCAAATGTAATGGCTGCAACAGTGAATACACTCGAACATCTACATTTATGGTAAGTGTACACAACTGTATTGTCCTAATGCTATCTAATTTCCTCCTCCCATCCTTAGCTTTGGGACTCTACCCAAATGTGATGACTGCAACAGTGAAACGCGAAGAACATAGTACAGTTATGTACACTTACCATAAATGTAGATTTTCGAGTTTATTCACTGTTGCAGTCCTAGTTACCATCCCTCCAGCTCCCTGACTTCTATTGGCTATACCTCTATTCTTGTTTACTATGCTTAAAGCTTTTTGGTGTATTTGCTTTTTTGTTGGAGGTGTAACCTTGTATATATAATTGCTTCCCATTATGGGGGCACCTGACATCTGGGGCAAGAAAAACTGATGTAATGGTGTCGGCTGCATGCTTTATACCCTTGACTACCTGACGTCATGGAAGATGTGACAGCAACCATCGCAGGACCCAAGACTTTGATAATCAGGCCAATTGAGGGCTACTGCAAGCAGATAACCCAAATGTAATGACTGCAACAGTGAATACACCCGAACATCTACATTTATGGTAAGTGTACACAACTGTACTTTACCGTCTCAGGCACTATGCCTGTCATGTACTTCCATTTGCGTATATATTCTGTGTCCTGAATCACGTATGTTAACTTAAACTGCGTAGCCTTATACTATGTCTCCAAATCTGTAAATCCCAAACCACCCTTTTTCTTTCTCACTGTTAGTTTTTCCTCATTGCTCTGTTTCTCTTTTCTTATCCCAAACACCTTAATTTCCTTTTTCATATTCTTCCATGTCTGTTTTCGCAGTTGATAAATATAAGCATAATTTACATGAAGAACCAGCAGATCCAAAAACATCATAATAACTTGTATGTTACTGTAGATATCATTAAATAACAATTTCCTTAGTATTAGTTTACAGTATTTTGAATATTTTCTTTCCATATAACTTTAGCTGCTTCCCCAACATCCTGTTTCAACCAAATTCTCAAGTATCTCATCTTATCATGAGTCCATAAAAACAGGAAGCTCTGTATGAAGTCACATGCTGGATCATAATTCATTACTATAGCTTTTATTTTCGCTTCATTTACGTTATATCCTGCTGCAGAATTGAAATAGTTCCGTTATCAAATATAATTGTAATGTCATTCTCTGGATTAGTAGATACAATAATATGTCATCTGAAGAATGTTCTCATTAGTATTTCTCCCTTTATGTACAGGTTGTTGAGTATTTTATGTCCTTAAATAGTGACTGTAAATATAAATCAAACAGTAATGATGAACGCGAGCATCCGTCCGTAGTCCCTCTTGTAAAGCTAAACTCTTTAGGAAGCTCACAGTACGTTGTACCCTGGCTCAAGCTTCTTTGTCAGTATTACATATTAATACTGTCCATGTTTGTGGAAAGCCAGTTAGCTCAAAAGATTTCTTCATATATCATTCTGTCAGAAGTGTTTTATGTTAATGTGTTATCATCTAGTGCATCCTTTTTGAATCATAGGGGTTTTGTTAATATTGTCAAATGTTTCCCTCTCATCTGTAATCTCACATGATGATGCATGTCTATTATTCTTTTTGTATTTTTTATACAGTAAACATCTCTGTTAAATTATCATTTATAACATATGCAATCATACATTTATATAAATAAAAACAAACCATATTGACATATTTTAGTTGCAAACGTTATACGTCACAGAGCATGTTGACATATTTTTAGTTGTAAACATTATACATCACTTATAATTTATCCAGTCATTGTCGGTCAAAAATTACATAGCTCATTCAAATCCTGCCTTCTTTTAAACCTCATTTCTCCTCCAAAACATTATTGCATGTATTCCCACAATTTCCATTTTTTTCTATGTAATTTGCTCCTACCCTTTTCTGAAGATCCCATTTCCAGTTGTTTTGTCTGTGTTACTATATTCACTAGTACAGTTGATATAGACATTGATGTCCATTTTGTAGTAATTGCTTTTCTGGCCACCATAATTAGACTTAGCAAGGCCTTGCTATGTCTAAGGCAATTCCAATTCTGTATCATAGCTCTGCCAACTCACTACACTCCCAGAAAATATGTTCCCAATTACCTCTTTCTTCTTCATCACACCTCCAACATTTGCTATCTACCCAAGGAAAAATTCTTTGGAGTCTACTTGGGATATAAAAATATCCATGTAAAATCCATCCAAGCAAAGATCCTTAATCTTCTAGACTTTGTTGCATATTTGAGAGACATATGTATATACTTCCATTGTTTCTTTCTGAATTGCTTATCCTACGTCTCTTCCCAATCCTTTCTAATCTCCTCTGATTGATTCTTATAGTTATGCAATATTTTATATGCCCTACTAATTATCCCTTTTTAACAGCTGCTTCTGTTCTAGATTCTACTAAAAACTCTACCAGTTATGGTCTTTTGCTTAGAATCCTCCTATTTCTTTCTCGTTGCCTATATTTTGATATCAATCCTTGATAGGGAAGGCAGTCTCTTGCCTGCGGTCCAAATAAATTCTTGACCTGTTCACATTCTATTCCCTGCCCCCCTCTAATTATTTCCAGCCAATAGCTTGTTTCCTTTGCCAGTTTTCTCCAGTTAATTCCAGCCCCCTCTTGCCTATTGTCTGTATCCCTAATTGCAGTCATCACTGTGGGCAGCGTTTCCTTTCTCCATTCCCATGTTGGCTTAGTTCTTACAGTTCTTTCTGCTACTTTATGAATATAATATTCTGTATGGTTATTGTTATTATCCTTAAGGATCTGCATCCAAACTCCCATTCTCTCCTTGTTTCTTGACCTTCCCACCTGTTTTCATCATCATCACTTCCACTTTGAGTTATAGTTTTCTGCTTGTGCTATATATAGGAGCCTTAACTGTGTAGCTCTGAAGTACCACTTCAAATCAAGTAAACCCAAACCACCTTGGTCTATTGGAAATATCAGCTTATCCCACTTGACTCATGCCGTCTTCCCCCCCAGATAAAATCCTTAAACGTTTTATTAACTGGAGAAAACTGGCAAAGGAAACAAGGTATTGGCTGGAAATAATTAGAGAGGGACAGGGAATAGAATGTGAACAGGTCATGGACTACATGAAAAGAGACATGGAAGAGCTCTCCGATCTTGTAGCCCATTCAGGTATAACCCTAGCCCTGAGTAGCATTCTGCCATCACCCAGAATGATGCTGCAGTACAAGGACAAAATGATTGACTTCAACAATTGACTAAGCTTCTGGTGCCATTCTAAAGGGATCCAGAATCTGTCTGCCTGGGATGACATGGTCGACAGACCATGATGCTTTGCCAGAGATGACCTGCACCTGTCACCCCTGGGATTCTGGATATTGGCTAAGGTTCTTGCCACCCCTATAGTGCCTTTTTTAGGCAAGGTTCAAATGTCAAATTCACCACCATAACAGGAACAGGCAAGCAAAATCTGAGGGTGATGCTACTCAATGCTAGAAGTCTAAATCTCAAAATACACTCACTCGAGGCACTCCTTAAAATGGAGAACATCGACATCTGTGCCGTGACTGAAACCTGGTTCAAGGCTCCAGAGAGCACCCCTGCACTACCAGGCTATAACTCATACCACACTTTTCGGCCATGTAACCTGGACTGGAACACCAAAGGTGGAGGTGTGTCCATATTCATTAAGGATATCCACACCTCCAGGCTAGTTGCTCAGCATAATGCAGCCAAGGTTATCCAAGTGCAACTAACTCTGGGCAAAACTGCAATCCAAACTGTAGCTTGCTACAGATCACCCACCATGCCCGAGGATTCCCACTCCTCTTTTCTTGATGTACTGGAAAATATTAGGGTTCAACCAAACACCCTAATAATGGGCGATTTCAACTACCCCACCATTAACTGGGGAAACTACTCATGTACCAACTCCTTCGCTCAACGCTTTCTGGAATTCATAAACTCCAATTCCCTGGATCAATTTATCCACACCCCCACCAGGGGCAACAATATCCTAGATCTAGTCATTACCAACATGAGTGACCGGTGTTCCACACCTGAAGTCAACGCCTCATTGGTCCGATTCGACCATAAGCTAATTACCCTAGATATCCACATCCTGCCCCCACCCCCCATTAAGGAAACCATGGTAAAAACTTTCTCCAAAGCCAACTTCACGCTTCTTAAGACAGAAGTGGTGAACTTCATGACACCCATGCAGATGGACAATACAGTTACAACTACTGAATCCTACACAATTGCACTTTATAAGCACTTACATGAGTGCATGGATCGTGCTATCCCAAACAGAACCACAACGCTATCCTCCAAAAAAGGAAGACAATCTGGTGGTCCCCTGCCATAAACAAACTGTACAACAGAAGGAAGAAACTGTTGCAAAAAAGAGTAAAATCCCATGATTGGAGGAACTCCGTGGTCAGCCTCAGTAGGAAGCTGAGATCCGTCATAAAATCCTCCAAAGCTAGTTATGAAAACAAAATTGCCACTGATTCTAAAGACAGCCACAAAGCATTCTATAGCTATGTCAAGAATCTCAGTGGCAACACTCCGATCTGCTCTGAGTTACAGCACAATGGCACTAAATATACAGACCCAACTGATATTGCCAACATCCTGGCAGATAGGTTCAGTGCTAACTTTACCCCCCTCTCACCCCCTAAAGAGCCCATCTCTATACCAGAAGAATGCAAAGTTCCTGTATTCACGGCTGCACAGATCAAAACCACACTCTCCAAAGCCAATAACACAGCATCCATGGGACCAGACAACATCCCAGGCTGCGTTCTACACAAACTACAGAATGAACTGGCACCCCACCTAAGTACCATGTTCAATCATAGCCTCACCTCAGGTTTTGTGCCTGCTGAATGGGGCACAGCGACGGTTATCCCACTCCACAAGGGGGGAGCCACCACGGACCCCCGGGAACTACCGCCCCATTAGCCTGACGAGCCTGGTCTGCAAGGCCATGGAACGTATCGTCATGGAACTTATAAACAAAGACATTGGTAAGCTCCAAACTCTGGACCCCATCCAGTTCGGGTTTGTAAAAGGCAGATCATGTCACCTAAACCTGATAGACTTCTTTGAAGTAGTCACCAAAGCCGCAGATAAGGGTAAGGTGGTTCACACAGCCTATCTAGATCTTGCCAAGGCTGTTGACACCATCCCCCCCTCTGGAATTATAGATAAACTCACTAAACTAGGTATAAATCCCTATGTCACAAGATGGGTTGCCAACTGGCACACTGACGGAACCCACACTGTGAAAGTAGCAGACTCCAAATCTGACTTCAGACCAGTGACAAGTGGAGTACCACAGGGTTCAGTCCTGGGTCCTCTCCTGTTTGGTCTCTACTTCTCTGAAGTACAGACTAACACAGAAGGTCTTTGGCTAATGAAGTTCGCAGATGACTACAAACTAGGAGCCATAATCGAAACTCCTAACGATGTGGACATCCTACAAAAGAGCCTCACTGAGACAGATGCCTGGTGTCAAAGCCATGGTCTCAAGTTCAATGCCAAAAAGTGCATTGTCATCCCCTTTGGTAAAAACTCTGTACCCATGAACTACAGCATAGGCGGTAGTATACTTAACACTGAAAGTGTGATAAGAGACCTTGGGACACAGGTGGACAGTAGTGTCTCCTTTGATAATCATATTGCCACAGTAGTCAGGAAATCCTTTTACGTGGCACACCTCATCACAAAAGGTTTCTCATCCAGAAAAAAAGAGGCCATTGTTCCCCTCATTAGACCACACTCATTAGACCCATTATAGAGTACAACGCTCCTTTTGGTATGTACCTCACAAGACATCTACAACAACTGGAAAGGCCGCAGAAATACCTCACAAAGAGTATTACCAGCCTCAAACAGATGCCCTACGCAGACCGTCTCAAAAAACTCCAGCTTTACTCCGTCGCATATCGCCTACTCAGAGGTGATCTCTGCCTAACATACAAAGCTATGTCAAACCCAGAGCTGTTGGACATGCTCCACTTAAAGAAATCCCAGTCCCTTCGAGCTACATGCTCTAGGGACTAAACCATGTCACCACAATAAACAGAACATGCCGGAGGGATAGATTCCTGTCCCAGAGACTTCCCATACTCTGGAATAAACTACCTATCTATATCAAACAAAGCTTCTCATTAGCACTCTTCAAGAAAAATCTTGATGATTGGATGGGAAATAGGAAATTCACCCTGGGGATCACCTCTGTGGCTCTGCTTGACAGTGGCACAGGAAAATAATTTTCTTGGGTGGCAAAAGCCAGGGTACCTTTTTGGCTGGGCTTGTATAGGCCCCAGGGCCGATAGCCTAGTACCTACCTATGAACCTATGAACCTATTAATTGCTCTCCGCAACTTTTTCTCTGGTCGATAAAAATATGCCTGACCTGTGTATAAAACTAAAGACACTAAAAACATTTTGATTTGTATCTTCCTGTCTGTATCCATAAAACAGAACATCCAATCTCCTGTTCTTCTCTTTCGGCTGTTCCTATTAGGAGTCACCACAGCTGATCATCTGTTTCCATTTCTTCCTGTCCTCTGCATATTGCTCTGTCACACCAACCACCTGCATGTCCTCTCTCACCACGTCCATAAACCTTATCTTAGGCCTTCCTCTTTTCCTCTTACCTGGCAGCTCCATCCTTAGCATCCTTTTCCCAATATACCCAGCATCCCTCCTCAGCACATGTCCAAACCAACGCAATCTCGCCTCTCTGACTTTGTCTCCAAAGCGCCCAAACTGAGATAACCCTCTAATATACTGATTCCTAATCCTGTCCATCCTTGTCACACCCAGTGCAAATTTTAACATCTTTAACTCTGTCACTTCCAGCTCTGACTTTTGCCTTTTTGTCAATGCCACTGTCTCCAACCCATACAACATAGCTGGTGTCACTACCCTCTTGTAGACCTTCCCTTTCACTCTTACTGGTACCCGTCTGTCACAAATCACTCCTGACACTCTTCTTCACCCATTCCACCTTGCCTGTACTCTCTTCTTCACCTCTCTTCCACACTCACCATTACTCTGAACTGTTGATCCCAATTACTTAAACTCATCCACCTTCGCCAACTCTACTCCCTGCATCCTCACCATTCCTCTATCCTCCCTCGCATTCACACACGCGTATTCTGTCTTAGTCCTGCTGACCTTCATTTCTCTCCTCTCTAGAGCATATCTCCATCTCTCCAGGGTCTCCTCAACATGGTCCCTACTCTCACTACAGATCACAATGTCATCTGCAAACATCATAGTCCATGGGGCCTCCTGTCTAATCTCGTCTGTCAACCTGTCCATCACCATTGCAAATAAGAAAGGGCTCAGAGCTGATCCTTGTTGTAATCCCACCTCCACCTTAAATGGATCTGTCAGTCCCACAACAGACTTCACCACTGTCAAACTACCCTCGTACATATCCTGTACTGCTCTTACATACTTCTCTGCCACTCCTGACTTATTCATACAATACCACAACTCCTCTCTAGGCACCCTATCATATGCTTTCTCCAAGTCCACAAAGACACAATGCAACTCCTTCTGACCTTCTCTAAATTTCTCCCTCAACAATCTCAGAGCAAACATTGCATCTGTAGTGCTCTTTCCTGGCATGAAACCATACTGCTGATCGCTAATCATCACCTCCCTTCTTAACCTAGCTTCCACTACTCTTTCCCGTAACTTCAAGCTGTGACTGATCAGTTTTATCCCTCTGTAGTTACTACAGCTCTGCACATCACCCTTATTCTTAAAAATAGGTACCAAAACACTTTTTCTCCACTCCTCAGGCATTCTCTGACTTCCCAAGATTTCATTAGACAATCTGGTTAAAAACTCCACTGCCATTTCTCCTAAGCACCTCCATGTTTCCACTGGTATGTCATCTGGACCAACAGCCTTTCCATTCTTCATCCTCTTCACAGCTGTCCGTACTTCCTCCTTGCTAATGTGTTTCACTTCCTGATTCACTATCCCCACATCATCCAACCTTCTCCATCTCTCTCATTCTCTTTATTCATCAGCCCCTCAAAGTACTCTTTTCATCTCCTCAACACACTCTCCTCGCTTGTGAGTACATTTCCCTCACTATCCTTTATCACCCTTGCCTGCTAGACATCTTTCCCAGCTCGGTCCCTCTGTCTAGTCATTCGGTACAGGTCATTTTCTCCCAATCACATCCAATCTCTCAGTTTTTGTATTATCTTTTGTTTAGTCTCTTCCCACATATCTTTAACTGCCATAACTTAATCCTATTTAATCCATACTTCCTAAATACTTCATTTTATCATGTTCCCATAAATATGGGTATTGCTGTACCAATTTGTGTGTGGGTACACAGTTTACAGCTATTGCCTTTGTTTTATCTTCATTAATTTTGTATCCTAAAAAGACCTGAAATTGTCTCAAAAGGTTTCATAATGCCAAAATGTCCTTTTCCAATTTTATCATGTATAAAATAATATCATTTACAAATAAAGCCAGCTTTTCTTGACTACCATACCAATTATACCCTTAAATTTGTGAGTGCCTTATTTTCTTTGCCAGTGGTTTTACATATAATGCAAATACAAAGGGGAAAGAGGACACCACTGCCTGGTTCCTCTGCTCAAACAGAACTTATCAGAGAGGAACCCTGTGTTAAAGTTTAGAAATAAATAGTAGAGAGTTCTACCCTTTAGTCTTGAGTCAAGAATAACACTTTAGGATGCGCAAAGTATTTGTTTATTCCATAAGCAGCGCTGGGAGACTGTCTACTAAACTTTTCAGATCAGCCTCAAAGAATAGAGGAAAATACCTCATTTATATATTTTTTTATCAATTTTATACATGCAGAATTTTGACAGTCACATAGCTTTTAACAAATAATAACATTTTTAAATATTTTATGTCCTGCTGATCCTCACTTAGAGCTTCACCTGAACACATGATAGTATACCTTTTAAAACATAGATGACCTGTGCGCAAGATTTATTGGCTTACAACTTTTTTAACATTTGGTACCAGTACACACTCTCACAGACATCCTTACAAAGACTCCTCCCCCAGCCTGAGAAGGCCAGCGCGGACTGTGATTAATCTGGTTTCCATGGATACCTGATACTTTTAAACATAACATCCCTTAACTCCTTCAGCACTTACTTTGCCTTCAACTATCTGTCGGTACAGAGAGGATACAATTGTAAGACTCTTGAAATGTAAAGCTACTACGGTTTACCTTTACATGTTCAAAGGTCAAATCTTCAAACCTGATGCCGCTAACTCTAAACCACGAAATTCCAAAATCGCGAAAACCAAAGCGCCAAATTACATGTCGCCCCCTTTTTGACAAATGGTAGCACTTGTTTCAGTGGTGGTGCGTTTGGAAATGTCGACATTCGATTACTTTATGAAATTTCGAGATTTTGGCGTTACAGAATTTGCATATCTGGTTTGCGGATGTGCATGTACGACCATTTGACTTTCAAACTTGTAAAGGTAAACCACTACTACTTATGTGAAACTATAGCTTGAATAATCATGCATCTATTTTTCATTTTGCTTTTAACATAAACATATTGTAAACATTTTATTTGGCTCATTTGTGAAGAAACTACAAGTTAATATGCATTTTGTGAAGAATAAACAGGAGACATAATAATATTTCATTACAGTCTGCCCTCTGACACTATGAGTGTCATCCACATTTAATTTAGATTTTTTTTTAATTTGATAAAATATGCTTTGGCATTTTAATATTTATTGTCTTTAATAATTTATCATTAGATGATTTTATAAGTGGCACTGAGTGTGCAGGTAAGATTAAACATTTTGCACTCACAGTCTTTAGAACAGAAAATATTAAAACAACTAAAAGAATAATAGCAATTATTGTAATGATACCTTGTAATGTACTAGTTTTTAGGTTACTAAATGCACTGCCCAACCATTTAAAAAGTGTCCATTGTTTTGCTGTACTGTCCAGATCTTTGGCTCTTTGCTTCATGAAACTGGCTAACTTTTTTTGTTCATTATGATAGTCACTAATATAGGAACAACAATGACTTTTTATTAGGGCATATGACCCCCCCCCCCCCCCGGCAGTTAGCATTATGTCGAGTGCCAGCCGAGATTATAAAACCACAGTTTTAATTTCAGTCATTTTTTGATTTGCCATCCTGATGTGATGTGAAGTGTGGTCTGCTACATTTTGAAGAATTTAAGCATGGTTATTTTGAGCATTGTTTTTTGTACGCCATACTTATGAGCTGTTGTTTGTTGTTTGTCTTTTGGCTTTTTCCCGGTAAGGGGTCGCCACAGCGGAACTCCGGTCCGCTAATGATTGGCAGTAGATTTTTACGAAATGCTGAGGTGCCAGCTCGACACCCAACCTTCAACAAAGGCACGCCCATTTACGCACGCATGTCTCTCGAACGCTACCCAACCGCGGGGAGGACATGCAGACTCAGGAGTAAAGACTGAAAACACTTGCTTTGCCCACTGAATTGCTTTGTTTACTTTTCAGTCTGCCAGCTGGAGGGTTCTTGAAATGTTGAATAGCAGGAGTGATATAGCCTACAAAACAACATCCAGACCAGTTTGTAGGCAACCGTGGGATCACTGCAAATGTAGTAACAATCCTATATCGTGCCCATGCCACACCCCCAGCCATAGCTTTTTAAGTATAAAGAGGTCAACATACTTTCATGTCCAGTGCCATTACATCTGCAGATTCCAACTGGTACAGTCTCATTTTGGCATAACATGCAATTCCACGATTTGTGGTTGCAAGGTGAAGAGATACAACTTTTGAAAAGTCAGTCACATTATGCCAAGTTAAAGTCATGTCACTACGTTTCTTTTTAAATGTCACTTGAGATGCAGGGATTAGAATCATGGGAATTTCTGCCTTAGAACGATGTGGTATATGTGAACACACCCAACAGTTTGTCACATTTAAGTCCGTAGCATACTGTTAAACAGCCAACAGGAATCTATTTTTTTGACCAGTTTATAAAAGGAAACAGCAGCAAAAATAAAGTAACAGTCCATGTTATCACTCGATTTATCATGGACTGTCATCTGAGTTGATTTTTTTTTTAATTCTTTAATGGGACAGATGGTTAGTCCTTTGCACTTCGATATTTTTTTGCTGACAACGATGATTCGTCTGGGCCCCCCACATGACAAATCTTTTTGTAGTGCGGTGAATGTATCCAAGTTGGTAGTTCAGCACATTGAACTGCAGTATAAGTGGTGAGCAGGAGCTGGAAAGGGCCTTTCCACTTTGGACACAAACAGTTCTTTTTCTGGAAAGTTTTAACATAAACCCAGTCACAGGCTGGTCACAGAGCTGATCAGGAGGTTGAAGAAGAGCTTTTCGTACAATTTTGTAGTACTGCTGCAAGAAATTAATATGTTTTATGCACTAAGACAATATAACATTGCCCGTTAGAGTCACTTCTTCATTTGATACAGGGGGAGTAGGTGGAAGGGCCATGGCTCTCCCCATTAATATCACATAGGGGCTCAATCTCCGTTAGTATTTAATGCACTTTTCATTCTCGTTAGTGGGAGGGGAAGTGCCTCTGGCCATGTAAGGTTTGTTTCATCACACATTTCTTAAATCTTATTTTAAGGGGCATACTGACCCTCTCTGCCTTATTCAGATGACTGTGGATGGTTGGAACAGTGAAGACTCAACTTAGTTTTAAAATCTCACATGGCTCTCTAGTCACAGAATTGTTAACATGAGTTTTCTGATCACTATGGATAGTACAGGTGACACCTAATTTAGGTATAAATTCAAATACAAGTTTTTTAACAACTGCTATAGAATCTGCTTCGTGACATGGGTAACCTTTCACCCATGCAGAAAACATGCAGACGACTACCAATATAAATTGTAAATTCCAAACCTTTGGCATCTGGACAAAGTCCAGCTGCACATTAACAAAAGGTCCCCAAGGTGGTGGTAAGCATGCAGCCCTAATGTTTGCATTTTTTGCTAACATTATATTTTAAACACACTGTTCAATTATTAACATACTGAAGCATCGAAGAGGAGATATGAGGGGCATACCAACTCTGGGTAATTTGATTAAATAATGCTGTCTTACCTGTAAATTATATGCCCTTACCTGGTATAATATCAGTGAGGCAGGTGCCACCAGTCAGTGGTCCGGATGTCGCCGTAACCCATCGTTGGATTTACTGCATCTGTCTTTAAGCCACCTCTGAACTTCTCCCTGCTTCAGCTTGAAAAGCTGATACTTTCTTAAAATCAAACACATCACCGCTATTAAAGTCTTGCAACAACATTACATGAAAATTTGCACAAAGTCCTTCTACAACTTGCTTACCAGGCTTGATCTGCCAAATTCTTTCCCTTTGAAACAGTATCTGTACCCTTTTGAATACATTTAACTACTGCTAATTCTTTAGGTAACAAAAGAGAATTTCAAAGACGATTTACAAAAAAAAAAATAATAATAATAAAAAGAATTTTTTATCTGAGTTCCTGCTGAAGTTAAAAATCCTCTTTGCTTTTAAAGTTGTCCAGAGTCACATACTGCACCAAAAGCATGGTGACTGTCGCTGTAGCCGTTGGCAACTTTGTATTTGACTAACTCACAAGCCCTTTGTAGAGCCACTAACATAACTACATGGGCAGAATGTATGCACTCTAGTCTTTGTTAAAGCAAAACATCATTACTGATGCAGACAGATGTTTCTGCTACCAGGTTTTCATTTCAATCTCTTCTACAGAAACCATTCACAAATAGGTCCAGTTCAGTGTTGGGTGTAGGACTGTCCTTTAACTCATTTTTAGGAGAAAGCAGATAATTAGTCACACACACGCAATCATGGTCTTCACTGTCCTCAGCAGTAGGTAAAAAAGATGCAGATTTAAAACATGACAGCGTGTGAGAGAAATACATGGATCAGAGAGAAGAGTAGGTTCATATTTAGTTAGATGTGCAGTTGAGAGGGGTTGAGTTTTCATTTTAAGTAAGAGAGATGATACAGAATGAGGGATGGCTACTGTAAGGTCATGCCTGCGCACCAGTGATTGCGCAAGGTTGGCTAGAATGGTGGCAGCAGCAGCCATCCTTAAACAGGGTGGAAATCCCTTTGCAACAGAGTCAAGTGCTGTACTATAATAAACTAATGAATGATAGTTGTCCCCATGTATTTGTGCAAGCACTCACTGAGCAAATCCATTTTTTTAATGACAAAATAAAATGAAAGTCTTTCCATAATCCAGTAACTCTAAAGGTAGGGCAGTAGCTAAACCTTGCTTTAAATTCTGAAGTGAATTTTTTTCTTCACTATCTCAAGGGAGGAGCCCTGGTGTATCCTATTTTAAAAGATTTGGCAAAGGTTTAGCAATTTCTGCATAGTTAGAAATCCACTGTCTGCAATATCTTGTCATACCTAAGAAAGATCTAAGCTGACACTGAGGAGATGGACGTGGGGTTGTAGCTATAGTCTCAGAACGAGATGCTAGCAGTTGCCTGCTACCCTGAGATATCAGATGACCAAGATAACATAATTGAGATGACCATAGCTGTTACTTTTCTCTCGACACCGTATGCCCTTTTTTGCAAGGATAGTTAAAAGATGTATTGTGTCCTGCTGACACTGCTGAAAAGAATTAGATGCTATTAGTAAATCTTCTACATATTGCACTAACACAGATCCACCTGGAAATGTCACATCTTCCAAATCCTTTTTTAGAATTTAAGGAAATAACAGAGGAGATTCAATATGTCCATGTATGTTGCTGTTCCATAAAAGTAAAGGCAAACAGAAGCTCACTTTCAGAGTGGATAGGTATAGAAAAAAATACTGAACAGATCTAGCACAGAAAAATATTTTGCTGTAGGTGGTATGCAACTCAATGTTGTTGCTGGATTTGGAACTACAGAGAAGTTGGCAATACTACATTGTTTACAGCCCTCAGGTCTTGCACAAACCTATAAGTATCCTTCTATGGCTTTTTCACAGGGAGAATAGGAATATCACAAGGGCTTTAGCTTGTATTATAGTCCTTGTTGAATCAAGGACTGAATTACAGGTTTGATTCCCTGCTCTGCGTCTGGTTTCTATGGATACTGCGGAACTCTAGGGAGAGGTTTGGATGGATTTAATTTATTTTTACTGGTTTTGCAGATTTTACTATACCTACTTCATTAGCATGTTTAGCCCATAAGTTAGCAGGTACCTGCTGCAGCAGTTTTTTCAGCTGTCTGCTTGCCTTCAGCAGGCTGTTTTTCAGCTTTTGCTAAGACTGCTAATACATCCCCCCTCTGATTTTGTTGGAACATTCAAATACACCCCTTGTGGTGTACAGTAAATAGTACAACCCAGTTTGCATAACAGGTGTCTTCCTAACAAATGTACCGGTGCAGTAGTACTCAAAAGGAAATAATGCTGTATTTTTAATCACTCCTAAAGAAATGGGCATAGGTTTTGAAACAGGATATGTAACAGTAGCATTTGTTACTCCAACTGCCTTTACTTTATGTTTTGATACTGGTATCTGACTGTCTGAGGTAACATTTAATACACACCTAGTGGCTCCAGTGTGCACTAGGAAAGGAATTTCCTTTAAATTTACTTTTACCTTAACATAGGCTCCCTTTGGATCTATTGGCAGCAAAGGATAAAGATTTATTTCTGTTTTATTATCTGACATAGTCAGTACAGTGATTCCTGACTCCTTCTAATTTGAGGAGGTGCTGGAGGAAGTACAGCATTGATATAATTTGGCTGCCATTTACTCCAGGTATCTTGGACTCTCTGCATTCACTTTTGGGCACATTTTTCTCTCCAATGTCCTGCTTTTCCAAAATTGGAAATAAGATCCATCAAATGAGGCAGGAGGGACACTGCCGGCTCATTGCCAACCAGCTGCACCTTGTTCCTCTCGATCAGTACTCTTACTAAGTCCTCTCGAAATTCTTCTCCCCCTTTCCCTACCTCTGATTCATCTCCTTGGGTCTTTTAACTGTCTTATTTGCAAAGTTAACAGCTTATTTCCAGTATACTTTTTTCTTTTTTCCGTATACTCAATACAGTGATTTCAGCATTTACTACTAAGGACACCAAGTCCTTTCCCTGCCAGTCTATAATCACTTCCTTTATTTGATTTTGTACAGGGGCTTGCAGACCCTGCCCACAAGCAGCTGCAATAGTTGGTTTAGCTTGTTCTTCTGGATCTAGAATCCATGAATGTCTAGCAAACACTACCAGTAAATGTGGGGGTGGGGGTACAGTACCTACTGTAAGATAATCATCCTCTTTTGAAGTCTCTGCTTTTTGGCCAGTTTCTGCCACACCTGCCAAGACAGGAGAAAGGGATCTTTTTTACTGGTCTGTGCTGCCTTTTTAACCTTTTTCACCTGTTGTAGCAACTCTTTATTAGTATTTTATAATCCCCTTAATGCTGATTCGTTTTCCCTTTTAAGACCTTCAGTATACAAAGAATGAACTATTGCCCATTTTCCCCACTTACTTGGTTTTTCTTTTTTTCCAAAATACCCTTTAACTTTTCTAATTTATTTTTCATCAGAAGTTCCATTTAAGGGAAGTACTTTACCAGAGCAATTTTTAGTAAACTGAAACCACTTATTGAAATACAACTTTCCTTTCCATAATTATGATATATAAAATATGTGGGTGTTCCCTTTACAGGGATTTGGTCCTGCCTGCTTAACTTTGTTCCCATTTTTTTATTAAGACTTACCTTGTAGATTCTGGATTCTGGTAATTTAGAAAAATGACTACATCACTGCACATCATTCAGGGAGGAAAGGATAGGGATTCTGTTGTGCAATAACAGAGGAAAGGTTTCAGTCAGCCTTTTTCCACAGCACCCTCTTGCTTTCATCCCATCATAATCTCAAACTGTACAGCTTCAACATTGCAGTCAGGATAACGGGGCAGGATAGTTACTATGTCCAGAACTGACTACTCCTTTGGACCCTTTTTCACACAATCACACCTACTTCCCAATATGCTATGGGCCTATAAACTTTATTACCACACACCCACACCTGTATCCCAACATGCTATAGGCTCATGAACTTGATTTACACACACACACACACACACACACACACACACACACACACACACACACACCTATGTTCCCAACATGCTATTGGCTCATGAACTTGATTTATTTGCACACATATACCTATTTCTCAGCATGCTATAGGCTCATGAACTTGATTAATCCACACACACACACACAGACATACATACACACACCTATGTCTCCGCATGCTGTAGGCTTGTGAACTTGATTTAACTTTAACCTGTTTTTTTCTATCTTTCTTTTCACTCATACATTAAACAACACAAAACATCTCTCATGCCTGTTACCTTTTAGTCTTGAGGGTACCAGCCTTGACACAAAGTGCCTCCTTGTGTTAATTTTTTTCTTTTGTTGTATCCGCATACACATTAATAAACTTCTCCTTTTTTTCCTGTGGGGTCCTCCCACTATTACTTTACATATACCTAACAAGCAAACTCAGTCATTTAACAAAACAGTTATTCACTCATTCCACTTTTTGACTACAATCATCTAATAGAAAATAAAACAACTTCCACAAATTCATTTTCCCCATTTTTAGTTTAGCATGTTTGCACACCCTGAATAGTTAGGTATCCAAATTTCTAACTGTTCCATACAAAGCAGTGTGAAATTCACAGAAGAATTTTCCGTGCTGGGCCCTTGTAGTTTATTTCACACTGCCCTGCAGCTATACCAAAGTTCTGAATCCAAGTCACGGCACCAAATAAATAACAGAGTTTTACTTTTTAGTCTTGAGTCAAGAATAATGCTTTAGGATGTGCAAAGTACTTGTTTATTCCATAAACAGTGCTAGGAGACTTTCTACTAAAATTTTCAGATCATTCTCAAAGAATAGAGGAAAATACTTCATTTATGTATATTTTTATCAATTTCATGCATGCAGAACTTTGACATAACATAGCTTTTAACAGATAGTAAATTGTTTAAGTATTTTATGTCCTCATGGTCCTTCTTTAGAGCTTCACATGAACACTTGATAATACACCTTTTAAAACGTAAACCACCTGTGCTTAAGATATATTGGCTTATAACTGTTTAACAATTGGTACCAGTACACACTACCTCACAGACATCCTTGCAAAGACTCATCCCCCAGCCTGAGCAGACCAGAGCATGCTGTTGATGAATCTGGTTTCCATGGATACCTGATACTTTTAAATATAACATCCCTTAACTCCTTCAGCACTTACTTTGCCTTCAACTATTTGTTAGTACAGTGAGGATACAATTGTAAGACACTTGAAATATAAAGCTACTACTTATGTGAAGCTATATCTTGCATAGTCATGCATCTATTTTTCATTTTGTTTCTAGCATAAACATATTATAAAGATTTTTTAAAGCAATGACAAGTTAATATGCATTTTGTAAAAAATAAACGAGACTTAATAACCTTTCATAACACTAAAAAAGGAGGAGGCGTAGCCATACTTTATAAGAATGGATTACAAGTTACCTTTTTAGACTCCAAACCTCCACTTTGCAACAATGCAGAAATTCTTCTAACTAAGGTTCAGCTTAACAAAAGCAAAGCCATATATCTATCATGTGTCTATCTTCCCCCAGGCAATAACATCAACACATTAGAGGCTATCCTCAGCTGGCTCTCAAGTAACTACCCCCAAGAAACCATTATACTTGGAGATTTTAACATTAACTGGAACTCCTGTATATCTGAGCAGCCTTCTACTCATATCAACTTATATGGTTTTACCCAAACTATAACATCCCCAACCCGCACCGATAAAACTAACAACAAAACTAGTACCCTTGACTGGATACTCACTAATACCCCCCAACTAAACTATAAAACAGGCACCCTCCCTGAGGACATAAGTGATCACTTGCTTACCTATTTAATCAGAACAAAAACTGTCATCCTAAACTCTACCATCTGTAGAACTATTCGCACTACCAAAAATTTAACCCTGCTCACTTTCAAGCTGAACTAGTCACCTGTGACTGGTCACCCCTGAAATACCTCCCAATAGATAATGCCGTGAAATACTTTAACTCTAAATTTCTAACCATTTTAGACAGCCATGCCCCATTACGCAAAGTTAGAATTAGAACCAAACCAGCACCATGGCTCACCAAAACGACCAAACAAAAATCCTCCAAAGAAATAAACAATGGGCCAAATGGCGCTCAACAAAAAGCTCCTCAGACCACCTGCAATTCAGACAGCTAAGAAATGAAACAAAAAAAGCCATATTAGCTGATAAAAGAAACTACTACTACCAACTACAACAAACCAACCAAAATAATCCCCAAAAATTCTGGCGAGGTATCAATAACCTCCTACACCCTGGATGCTCAAGTACTCCCTCTCGCTCTGATCACAACAATCCCATCCAAATAGCTGACTCATTTAATACTTTTTTTCACTGAAACCATACAATCCCTAGCCAACCAGCTATCCCCTAGCATCCCAGGCTCTGCCACAACCTTTACCAATAATTCTCATCAATTTCATTTTCAGCCAGTGCCCACTTCACTTATCTGTAACCTCATACAGAAACTTAAACCCACTACTCTCTCTGCTGATAAATTACCTGCAGAATACTGCAAAAAGCTGCTAAAGTCATAGCCTACCCCATATCCATCCTCATTAACAGAACTATTTCTGAAGGTCTATTCCCCTAATCTGGAAAGTCTCTCACATAATTCCCCTGCATAAGGGCGGTAACTCCAAAGAGTTGTCCAATTATAGGCCCATAGCTATTCTATCTCCTTTGGCAAAAATAATGGAGAAATGTATACACATACAACTGTTAACCTACCTACTCGATCACAATTTATTAGCACCCTGTCTACATGGCTTTAGACCATTTCATAGCACCACCTCTGCTCTCTTATCCTTCACTAACCATATTAACAGTAATCGTAATATTGATACTCTATCCTCAGCTGTTTTTATTGACCTGTCCAAAGCATTTGACATGGTGAATCACCACCTCCTTATAGACACACTCAAAAACCTGTCATTGGACAACCATACTATACAGTGGTTCCAATCATACCTACATAACAGGCAACAGGCTGTACTATGGGAAAATACTTTATCTTCCCACGTCCCAGTCACTCTAGGGGTCCCGCAAGGATCTATATTAGGCCCATTACTCTTCTCCATCTTTACAAATGACCTTCATTCTGTAATTCCTCAAGCTGACTGTATCCAATACGCTGACGACTCCACACTCATATGCGCTGCTGCTTCTCAATCAGAACTTCAGTCACTAACCCAAATGACCTTTAGTACAGTTGAAAACTGGCTCCTACAAAGACGTCTTATCCTTAACCCCAAAAAAAACAAAAATGCTACTATTTACCCCCACCCGCAGAACCTCCCCACTTAACTTTACTATTACTTCAAATGATGGAACTATAATATCTCCTGAACCAACCACCAAACTACTCTGGGTACTAATAGATAACAACTTGTCCTTTGAACCTCACATTAATAACACCATAAAAATAGTAAACAAGAAACTAGGTTCCCTCTATAGAATAAAACCCTTTCTTACACCTCCAGCCAGGGTTACTATTGCTTGTACCCACCTCATCTCTACCTTGCTCTCGCCTCCCTATCTATACCAAAATATGTAGAAGTAATCTGAGTAAACTTACATCCTCCTACAACAATATTGCCAGATTTGCAGCTGGGTCCTCCTATAGAACTCATCACTGTATCAATCTGAATCAGTTAGGATGGTTAGAGCTGCCAAATGTAATACTTTTCAATCAATTAATAGTAGCCCATAAGATCCTGTATTTACCTCAAAATACACCCATACTTACATCCCTAGTCATCCCCTATAATAACCTCAAGACCTTACGCTCAGCTAATAACCTACTTGTACAAATATCAAAATCCAACAACTTAGCTGGTGACACCTTGTTCTCCAATACAGTAGGTAAAGCCTGGAACATCCTCCCAAGCCAGCTAACCTCAATATCCTCTGTCAGCTTATTTAAAAGCAAGCTTAAACCCTACCTCAATTCACACTGGCTATGCCCCTGTGTTAACCCAGACTAAGTACCTTACTATTAACTAGACTCCCACAATTCCTAGCCTCCCATGATCATGATCTTGTGTTGTCTCACTAATTTTTAGTGAGCTTAACCTTCCTTAGGATTTTTTCTCATGTAAATAAGTATATACTGTGGAATGATCAAACACCTTCATATAGTATCACAACCTATGTGTTAAATAACACTAGAAATCCATCCTTGTTTGCTGTTCTTCTATACTCTATCTATTGATCTCTAGTGTTTTTCTTTCTTAGGTTTTTGTGAGACCTTAGTATCTCTTATCATAAATTACTAGGTGTATCTAATTTTGTAATATGTTATAAAGATTTGTACTACACCATTTCTAATACAAACGTATTAGTCTTATCATCATTATTCTTAGATACATTTTTCCTTTTTCCTACTGAAATATAAAATATATAATCTTAGGCTTGTACTATAATTGTTAAACTTATGTACCAAATTATACTGTTATTGTCTTTGTCTTGACCTTTTATGTTGTTGTAATTTGTGGAGCTTTTCTCCCCGGGCCTCCACTGAAAATGGACATATATCCAGCTGGACTAGCCCGGTCAACAAATGTAAAATAAAAATAAAATAAAAATAAAATAACACCTGCTAACAACCTTTCACCATAATAAATCTCCCATGCATGTCCTACATTTGCTCTACAATCTTTATTCATTTTACTTTTGCATTCCTTCACTTCCTGCAGAGAAACTCTCCTTCCCACGTTTCCTTACATACTTTTCATATATTTTATTGATTCAGTTGCATTTCATCTAACATTATTATTTATGTATTAAGATTGTAAATGTAAGTCAGTATGTTTTCCTGTTTTTTTTTTCCTGTCAACTAGTTCATTAATATTCTAAACTAATTATGTTATATTTTATTCTGCTTAACTTTTTTTTTCTGTTATGTACTGGTCCTTCATTCTCTCTTTCTATGACTTTTTGTGTCACACTATATACTTTTGTATAACATTGTCCCAACTGAACATGATATCTTATTAGAACATACAATTGCCTCTCTATTCAAGAAATAAACAGTATTTTAACTATGTGCATATTGTTGCTAGGCGATCCGCGGTGGTGGTGCTGCGGTAGCGTTGTCGCCTCACAGTAAGATGCTGACCAGTTCGACTCTCAGCTAGAGCGTCTTCTGCGTGGAGACATGCGTGAATGGGCGTACCTTCATAGAAGGTTGTGCATTGGGCTGGCAACTCAGCATGTAAAAATCAACTGCCAATCATTAGCGGACCGGAGTTCCACTGTGGCGACCCCTAACTGGGAAAAGCCGAAAGACACAACAACATACAACATATTGTTGCTAGGCAAGGGAGCTCACACAGACAGTAGCATAATATTTTGTCTAGTCCTCTATAAGCAGTCATCTTTGGGATGGAGAACTACTCTAATATGCCACTGATTTGTTTATTCCACACGTCTGCAACATTGCAGTTCTGAAGCTCTCCATCTATCCTTGTCTTGCTAAATAGACAGGGTATCTGTATTCTTTCATATTCGTTTATGTAAGTTGTTTACCTCTGCATTCTGTGCACATTTTTAAAATACCTCATTTTGCTTTCATTTGTAGGTATTTCTAAAGGGTCAAACTTAGCTATCCAGGCACAGTGACTTTTCCCTCTTGTAGTCAGGATGGTCTTGCAAGGAAGATAGGTTGCATTTCATCTATACCGGAAACAGTTTAGTATACAGAATGATAATCTCTCTCTGAAGCATGATAACAAATGTGACTTCAGTGAAATAATGAAGTGAAGTAGTTATTTTTTTCACTGGTAGTTACCAATGTCAGTTGTTTTTAAATATATTTCAGTGTGCATTTTTTTAAATTTTAATTGCACCAGACACCCTTGTTCATATATAGATTTCCCCTGTATGTGAACATTTCTCTCAGTCAATTTTTCTAGTGCATTATGTTTGTGAGTCTTGCTACTTAGCCTACTTTCAGTCAACATAGTTGTCTCGTTAAATTTGTATACATTCAAAGCCTAAAACAAGCATTACCAGAACTAACTTTAACTTTATACAACATTGCCTGGTGATTCCATCCTATAATATATTAGTTTCCTTTTTCAGTCATCAGTCATTTAGTTCCCCCTCCCTCCCCCGGTGTCGTAGTACCTTTATTAAAAGCAAAATAACACATTTCAGTTTGAAAACAGGCCCTTGGGGAGAGTAACAACCATGCAGAATGCTAGACTTTTGAAGTAGGAGAAAGTATTATAATAACTAAGCCAACAGAGGAGTGGAGAAAGGAGAGTTTTATCAAGAGGGTTGACTACAAGTAGAGACAGAGAAAGCAGGAAAGAAGGGAAGCTGGAATTTACTGAAGAAATTTAACAAAGGAGTCAAGATATTGGGAGCGGATAACTAAGGATGAAAAGGTAAAAGAGTGGAATGAGGCCAGGTGGACATTTGGACTACAGTTTAGAGACTACCTTCCCTACTAGGGACTGATAATAGTGTATAGGCAAAGAGAAAGGGGATAAGGACGTACTAAGTGAAAGATCAGCTCCGATTGAGTTTTTAGTTGAGTCTATAACAGACGTTGCTGTTAAAAAAGGATAATTGATAGGACATGTAAAAAGTCGCATGATAACTCTAAGAATCAATCAGAAGAGACTAGAAATGATTGGGAAGAGAGACTGGAAAGGCAGTTTACAAAGGGAAGCAGGGAAAGACGTCCGCATGGCTCCCATGAATGTAACAAAGTCTAGAAGGTTTAAAAATGTTGAATGGAAGTGTTTGCATGTGTATTTTTATTCCCTGAGCCGACGTCAGGGAATTTTTCTTCATGTAGATAGCAATTGCTGAAGATGTGATGACAAAGAGAGAGATATAATTGGGAACATGTTTTGGGGAATGCAGATTTTAAAAATTCTCTACAGAGTACTTTGTTAGAAATGTTGGGGGAACAAATGATTGTAACTAAGAAAATGCTTCTTTTGAGCTGATGTATAATATCTGAATTGCCTAGACATAGTAAGGCCTTGCTACATTTAATGCTATTGATTGCTAAAAACAATTACTGGAAAATAGAAAAAACAACTGACTATAAATGACATATTGAATATTGTAAAACAGATAAAATAATTGGTGGAGGGATCATTAGAAAAGGGAAGGAGCATATTAGAGTCAAATAAATGGAATTTGTGGGAATAATATATGCAGAACACTGTTCAGGAGGTGGAGTAAAACTTAAGGAAAAGCAGGACTTGAGTGATTTATGTAATGTTAGGATGAAAGATTGTTAAGAAAGAAAATGTACATGCGCAATGTATGAAAATAATGAAAAATGTTTGCAATGTTTTTCTTTAATTGTATGTATACCCATGCCGTTGTTAAATTTGTGTAAATTTAATAAAGGTGTTTTTAAAAAATATATAGTTTTACTCACATAGAACTGTCATGCGCTTACAATGCAAGTTTTCAGCATGTATTTATATATAGTAGGCATAAAGTATAATACAATACCTATAATTAAGTCACTGGTGATTGATGTATATTTGAGCCATATTTCCTTGAGCCGTGAATGCCAGAATGCACTACTGATGACAATAATAATGATTTTTTTTTCAGATGTTACCATGTACCACTAACATTCCTGCTGCCTACCAACAGGGAAGTGAGGAGGACCAGAGATTTATCCAAAACCTGAGTCTGTTTCTTTGCACTTTACTGAAAAATCACAGCAAAATACTAGAAGTATGCTTGGAATACCGTGAAATACTTTATGATGTAAGTAATTATTCTCTGACGTTTCCTAGGTATCCCAGTATGGTATACCAATATGATGTAATTAAAATCATTAATCAAACTTGCATGGAGTGGAATATTCTGGACTGCCTACAGAATGAGATGGAAACCAGTTGCTTGTGACTGTATTTCAGACTGCAGTACTATAAATGATGGCAGAGCACTTGATATATATTTTTTAACATAAACATAGGATAAGAAGCACTAGTTCCCTTTAAGCTGTGCAGAGATATACATTATGTTCCTCTTTTTGAGGTTAGTTTCCCACCTTAGCTGTATGAAGTGTGTGTGTGTGTGTGTGTGTGTGTGTGTGTGTGTGTGTGTGTGTGTGTGTGTGTATGTGTGTCTCCACACTTCAGTCAAGTAGGCCATACATCAGCCTCCAAAACAGTAACCTCAAAAGGTCAACAAACCAAACCTTAACACGTTACCACACATGCACTGAGAAAGAGCCTCAATGCATGCAATTTTCAAACAAACAAAAAAAAAATAATAATATTTTTTGCAGGGGTGCAATTTCCCCTGCACCCCCTGCTTATTATATATACTAACTCTAAGATAACACAATCCCAGGGAAAGGGAATATTCCCCTGCCCGAGAATTGTCAGTCTAGCACACCTGTCAGCCGTCTGCATATATCAACCAAATGCGGTCAGTTAAACATATGCTGACAAGCCTGCATTTATACCAAATGCAGGGCACCCATAGATAAATGTATACATATTATATTTAATATGTAGATAGACACACACATGTGTATGTATATATATATATATATATATATATATATATATATATAAAAGAACTGCAAAATCCATAACAGCACTCCAAGCAGCCCTCTATGGAACCAGAATGACTAAGTAGATGCTGTAAGAAATAAATCCACCATGAAAAATACAAAAACAAATGCCTCTTTATTTAAGTTCTTTGCTTCAATTCAGTGCAGTGAAGTAAACAGCACACAGCAGCTAACAGCTCATAGCTCAAGGCTATAGCAGCATACTGGTTTCACCCTCTGGTATCATCAGTGCAGTATATATACTTAGTTTTTTATTATTACTCTAGCATTCTGTAGAATGACATTTAATCTTTCTTGCATTTAAATTGGCTTTAAATTGACAAGACATAGTTTCCTTGCCACCCTGAAACTGAGGCATTCCCTCATCATTTGAGAGGTTGGCAATTATTTCTTGTTGCTTGAAATTTTCGGCTGCGCTTTTGGGTAAAACAGGCATACTTTCTACGTCAAATGCTTCACAAATCAGTTGGCATGACTATTGTGCACATGCTCGACATTTTACACTGGCACTGTTTAAAGTGGTGCTTCACTATTCAGGTAGTCTGTACCTTTACTCAATGAAGACGCTGAAACAGTTCTGCTGTTACAACATTCATTTACTCCACACAAGGTTTTTCATCTAGCTTAACAATGAAAGGTATATACATCAAAATGTACTTCAACTTAGAATAATCAAAGTCTCTCATACAAAAGAAAACATCCCAATCTTTATAGTGTCTTTTTTGCCTGCATCAGCAGTTTTGAGAATTTGCTAGAATAATAAGTCTTTCTCAAGCTGGTCTGCTGACAGTTTGTTTTCCATATCTTAAACATTCTGTTCCTGAAAAATAACTCCTTTCGTCCTTGGCCTATCTTGCGTATCATATTGACAAGACACAGCTGCATACAAGAGTTCGTCTTGACCTGCTTGTAGATAATAAATTTCACAAGCTGCATAGTTTATAAGAGATAAAATATTTTACTTCTGATTCTTATTAACAGTGAATGCCAAGCTATATGTTTTTGCCAAGTTAGTTATCTGCATGCACTGTACACACTGAAATGCAGAACATTTATTTTACATTTGTAGAAAAAAATCCACTAAAGTCCATTTTAACCTGTTCTTTACTCTAACAATTCCCTCTTTTCATTTAAAAAGCGGAGAATGACTGTTCATTTTCAACTTCAGTTGTACACACTGAAACCTTTCCCAGTTTATCTAGGTTAACCATCATGATCTGTTGAATTCTATAAGTTTTTCGCAAATGATAACTTAAGTAGCAATTCCAGATAGTTAGTATGACTATAATGCCTAACACTACTAATACAGGCTGTATCAACCAATGTAACAGTTTTTTTTCCTGATTTTGACCAACCAGTAAAGATATCCCACCAATTGTAATCAGTGTCTTTTTTGGTCTTTTTAGCCAAACTAAGTAGTTTATCTTTTGCAATGATGCTTAATGCCTCATAACAAGCAGAATCTTTATTATGTACAATAATATAACCTTTCCACTTAAGTGCTATTAATCTGAAAAGTTGTTTTGATAGATGCTTTTTCAACTGTTTCAGACTTGGCATTTGCCATGAGTCTACAACCCCCCCCCCCCCCCACAATACATGAAGTCACTTAATGACTTTCAACTGATCTCTAGGGACAAGAATTATTTTGCTTTTTTTCTTTCCTTTAACTTTGTATACTAGAGGTCCTAACTGAGCAATTATTTCAAAAGGTCCTTGCCAATAACTATCCCACGGACCGTTCTTCTGGAACGTCTTGATCAATACCTGTGTCCCACAGGGAAGGTCTTCTTCTGGCATAACAGGATTCTTTGACCGTAATTTGAATGCTTGCATTTCTGATAGGCTTTGACACAATTCAGAAATATCTTTTAACCATTGTTGATGCTGTGCAATTTCTAATAATGGTCTGTTTGTACTAACTGTAGGATTGAATGGTAACTGTACAGGCATTTTCCTATCTGTCATGACTTCAAAATGTGATATCCCTGTTTTACTGTGTGGAGTTGCTCTGACACCTAGCAAGATTCCAGGCAAATGTTTTACTCAATTTACGCCTTTTTCCAAGCAGGCTTTATTAAGGCGTTCCTTAAGAGTCCTGTTCATTCTTTCAGCAATCCCATTAGACTGGGAATAGTAAGGAACATGAAATCGTTGCTGGATACCAAGTAAATCACACAAAGCTTTCATCAGTTTACTGACAAATTGTGGCCCCATTATCGGATTCGCTAACTTGTGGCCATCCCCAATGACAAAAAATGTTTTTCCATAAGGCTTCTGCTGTAGCCTTAGCCGTCATTGTTTTGGTAGGAATTGCTTCTACCCATTTTGAAAAAACATCAACTACCACTAGAAGATACCTGTACCCACCTTTAGCTGGGGGTAATGGACCTGCAAAGTCAATTTGGATGGCATATCAAGGTCCATCCGCTGGAGTTACCCTTAGTAATTGTGACTTTTTCAATTGAGCATTAACCTGCAAACATATTAAGCATTCAGCATGCATTAAATTGCAGATTTTCTTTAACTGTGGATGCCAGTACTTGTTTTTTATAATGGGCCATAACTTTTGGGTACCCAGATGTCCCAATACCTGATGATTAAACTTCACTAACTGTCATGCCTGTTGGTACAGTATATAAGGAAGAGTAGAACCGTCTTCAAAACATTTTGCATAATATTGCCCTGGACTTTCTCCTACAAGAGTACATTTTTCTAACTCTTCCTGCAGTCCAAACTTAGTTTGGATCTGCAGTAAATCATACTGCAAATTCTGAGCTGAAAATGTCTGTATGGCATGTACTGCAGTGGTTTTATCTGGTACACTAGATAGGTGTTCTGTAGAATACAATAGCATTCCTTCCTTTGCTGCCTTTTTTTGCCATCTGATTAGCATAGTTATTTAACTGAAAATTTTCATTTGTAGCTTTTTGATGAGCTTTTACCTTTAAGATAGTGTAGCAACCCACAAGGGACTGACTACGAACCAAATTTCACTGTCTGAAAAAATATTGACAGGTCGAAAATGCTGTAACACATAAAGAACTTATTTCAGTTCAGCTCGCTGAGCAGACGTATGTCCCGTTAACTGAATCAGAGTTGGCTGTCCCATAGAAGGGTTTTCTGGTACTACTACAAATACAGTCTGATATTGTCCATTATCCCAAAATCGAGCACCGTCAACAAAGATAGATGGCCTGTCTTCCTGAAAATCAGGAGACAGAGTGGGCTTTTCTGGATTTGAAATGTGCCTAATGCATTTGTGTTGTTTTCCTTCATATATCATGAAGTTAGATAAGTAATACTTATCTCCTGCCTTTATTGTAACTTGCTTGACACTAAATAATGCCAACCATTTTGCAAACACTGCTTGACTGACATCATTAATCAGTTTATTTAGCTGAGTCTCATTTACCAAAGCCTGTATGGCATAATGCGATGTCTGTACTATAATGTCTTTGGAAAAAGCTGTTTGGTATTCAGTTTGTTTTAAACCCCAATAAATGGCCAAAAGTTGCTGAATGCATGGGTGATATCCCCTCTCAACATGTGTCATCTTCCTACTGAAAAATGTAATGGGGTGTAAAGTCTTTTCCATTCTATAATCAGAGTTTGAGGCCATTCCTGTAAAAGCACAACAGAGAGTGTGTGTTGGGTCCAGCTGCTGCCTGTAACACAAAGGGACATGTTAGACTTGGAGCTACTAATTTTGTAGCTTTGGCCAAAGCTACCTTTAAATTACAAAAGGCCGTATTTTTCTTTGGTCCCCACTCCAGAAAGGGTAATTCTTTCTGGCTAGAAAGCATGTCATACAGAGGAACTGCCATGCTGGCATAATCCTCTATGAATTCCTGATTATAATTCATGACACCTAGAAATTTGCACGAATCCAGAATGGTAACCGGTTTATCCATTTGCAAAATTCCCTGCACCCTCTCCGAACAAGGAGTACACCCAGAAGAACATAAAATAGTACCTAGAAATTTTACTTTAGATGACATAAATTGTACCTTTTCACTTTTAACTTTGAACCCTGCCTCCTGCAGTATTTGAAGGACCTGTGTCACTTTAGATAAATGCTGTTCTTTTGTTTCAGACTGTATTAGTATGTCATCAATGTAATGCAGAACAGAATCATTAGATTTTAGACCTTGTAGCATTCGTCCAACTATTTGGTGAAATATAACCGGACTGTTTTGAAGCCCCTGTGGTAACTGCGTCATAACATACTGTTCATTTTAAAAAGTAAAGGCAAACCTTTGCCAATCTTGTTCCTGCAGTGGTACTGCAAAGAAACCATTAGCTAAGTCTATGACCGTAAACCACTGACTTTGTGGTTTTATTTTTGCTGCTAGCTTTGGGACCCCAGGAATCAGATGAGCCTGGGGAGTCGTGAATTGGTTTACTTTTTGTAAATCAATAGCCAATTGTTAAGGGCCATCTTTTTTTTAACTGGCCATATGGGTGAATTTGTAGGGCTATTTCCCTTTTGAATTATTTTTACATTAAGCCATTGTTGTATGCCATTTTGCATGTCTGTCTCTACTTCTTTTGGGATCAGATACTGTTTTTGAAACGGTGGAATAAAATCTTTGTCACTACCTACAGAAACTGCTTCCTGTAGCTTGGCCCTTGAGACCACAACGTAGGAAACTGTTGTTTTTACCTTTAACTATACTTTATTTTCAGTAGGGCTGACAGTATGGCCCTTTTCAGAACTGTTTGATACATGTATTGCCTCAATCATACACAACTTGGGACCTTGTCCTTGCCATTTAGTGCCATTAGGAAGGTCTGTGACAATTCCCATTTTGGATAATATATCCATTCCCAAGACTGTGGAAGTGAATGAATTATGCATAAAAAAATACCCCTTTCACTGGTTCTCCTTGACGGGAGAATTGTACTTGTACAGGTTTACGACCTATGGCTAGACATTCATAGGTTCATAGGTTGGTACTAAGCTACTGGCCCTAGGGCCTATATAAGCCTAGTCAAACGGTACCCTGGCTTTTGCCACCCAAGAAAATTATTTTCAGAGCCATTAAAACCTGAAATACATGTACATTTAGACAAGTCAGGAGGCAAATGCCTGCCTGTCATTGAGGAAGCTGCTCCTGTATCTAGAAGAACATCTTCCTACAGGTTTCCCTCTACCCAAATGTTGATAAGTGGTCATCCATAATTTCCTTTCTTGAAGTTAGTCAAGAAAGAGACTTGGGTGGGGGGGGTCACACCCCTATAGTAGATCCCACCCCGAATCATCTGTGTTATTGGACTGCAAAGGACATAATTGCAGTGTTTCCTCGACTTCTTTACAGTCAACATAAGATCGATTAAGTTCATGATGCAAGGCTATTTGCTGCTGATAATTAGGATTTACTGGACCCTCAGAAACAAAGTCAGAAAGAACAGTTGTATCCTGTGTGCTAACAATATTACCTTGTACATTGACACTAGGTGTCACATCATCCCTTTGCTGTACTGGAATTACTGACTGTTGAGTGTTTGCGGTATATAGTGGTTGTTGCTGTAGTCCCCTATTACCCTCTGTCACATATTGTTGTGAAGTGTACTGCTGTGTTTGTACTTTTGGCTGCATTACCTGTTGCTGTCGTGGTACACATGGCTTATCAAAATTTTTTATAGTAAGAAACTTACCCTTTGCCACTTGTTCCTGGTGCCATCTGTGATAATATTTGCAACCATTTTTAGTATGACGTACCTGTTTACAGGAATAACAAATAACCTGTCTCTTTGGAGGACCCTCTATAGATTGAGTAACTCGAGAAGTTTACTGAGTGGCTGGGGGAGCTGATGCTGCCCGTTGTTGCCACTGTATAACTTGCCCTTGACATGATTGTCCTGCTACCTGCTGTGGGACTTGCTGTCCCTGATTAATCCATCTTCCACGCCCCCTTCCCCTTACTTCACTAACAATGGGGGCAGAACGGGGAGTGTAAATCTTTTGCTTATGAATAGCATTATCTTTACACATAATACATGCTCGCAGCAATTTACCTACTAACTCTATGAGTGTATTTGAAGATTCCTCATAAATAAGTTTGATATCCCCTGGGACACCTTCCAAATGGCCCAAAAAGGAGCGCATAACAGCTTTTTGAAAATTGATATCTTTCATATCTTTTTCATCACTGCCATTAACTAGCATATATGCCAGCTGGTAATGTTCAGCTTGTTCTTCCAAAGAACCACAGACTGTCATTTGAAACTGATCTAAAAGTGTTGGTGTGAGAGATTGAACCCTAGTGTATGCTAACGATACTGCTGTCATTCTTAGGTGTTTAGTTTGTATTGGATACTGCTTTTGCTCAATATAAGCCATGAAATGCTGCAGAATAAAATTCCAAAAGCAACGCTCGAGTGTATCATTCCATACAGTGCCTACATTTTTAAGAACCCAAGCTTCAAATGTAATCATATTATTAAAAATACCCTTCTGTTCATCCCACTTAGGGAGAGTTTCTAACATCCTAGATTGATGATAGGACTGGTAACAGCAGTTTCTAGTGCTTTAGATTGATATTTTTCTAACATGACTTGTAATCTTAAAAGATCTTCATTAGCTAAGGCTGTTGCTCTAGTAGCCTCAGATTCCTGTGTCTCTAGCTGAGCTCGTAATGTGTCTGTCTCCTCTCTTGCAACAGTTACGTCATGCTGTGTGTCAGTCAGTTGCTTGTCATATTTTTCTTGAAAATGGACAATTTTATTCATTAACCCTTCTATCATACAAGTTGCTTTACTGTCTTGTTCAATAACAGTTTGTGTAAAGGTCTTAGTTTCAGTCTGTGAGACTTTCAAAAACTGAGAAAATTATTTTGTACATTCAGCGGTGTCAGCATGCATTTTACCAGACGCATTCCATTTTTCACAGTACATCTGAAAATGACCCATGAGGTCAAGATCTTGCTGGTTGCTAACTTTAGCAATCCAGTCTTTAAACTCCTGCAAATCAGACTGTAAAGTACAGACTTTGACATTTGCATCACCCTCTAATATATTTTTTGTAACAGGATATATAGAAACAGGAACCATTGTCTGTGCTTCAAGCATTACTTTATCCTGGTTGTGTTCCAGGTTTTGTACAATACATACAATATGTTTATGACAAGGCATGCAAAAAGCAACATTTACATCATTGCAAATAGCATGTCTGTACATTCTGTGGCACTTCTGCCTTACATAAATCTACATATACTTCAGACACATCAACAGTAAAAGGTTTAGTGCACTTCTTGGCATTTTCATAAATTGCATTCAAAGAAAAACAGAAGAAAATATTTACCACAAATGTTCAGGACAAGGTGGCCAGTCTTGACATGGAGATCAGCTGTGGGAGAATTCTCTGCTGTCTTTCACTAGATGCTGGTGAGACAAATTGTCAGCAGTGGAAAATTTGGACCTCGTATATCACCAACTATCTGAAGGAGAATTTCTGTACTGCCCTGTACTATGCTGTAGTGTTTGTCTTCCAGTCAATGGACAAAGTTTTAGGAAGAGAAGAATCGATTCTAAAAAGGTCTGTGCTGGAATGTCTTACTGTGAGAGGCACCTCTTCAGGTTACCCCCCCCCCCAGTTGTTTGTACTGGACTGGTCTCGCCACTGTTAAGTTAAAGTGATACTACACTATTCAGGTAGTCTGTACCTTTACTCAATGAAAACACTGAGACAGTTCTGCTGTTATGACATTCATTTACTGCACACTTTCATCTAACTTAACAATGAAAGGTATATACATCAAAACATACTTCAGCTTAGAATAATCAGAGTCACTCATATAAAAGAAAAAGTCCCAATCTTTATAGTGTCTTTTTTGCCTGCATCAGCAGTTTTGAGAATTTGCCAGAATAATAAGTCTTTCCTCTCAAGCTGATCTGCTGGCAGTTTGTTTTCCATATCTTAAACATTCTGTTACTGAAGAATAACTCCTTTCGTCCTTGGCCTATCTTGTGTATCATATTGACGAAACACAGCTGCATACAAGAGTTCATCTTGACCTGCTTGTAGGTAATAAATTTCACAAACTGCATAGTTTATAAGAGATAAAATATTTTACTTCTGATTCTTATTAACAATGAATGGCAAGTTATATGTTTTTGCAAAGTTAGTTAACTGCATGCACTGTACACATTGAAATGTAGAACATTTATTTTACATTTTCAGAAAAAATCCACTGAAGTCCATTTTTAACCTGTTCTTTACTCTCACAGCACTACTGCTGTTTTTAGAACATTCACATGTATGCATAATATCTAAATATTTATTAGCACTGCTACCTGTTTTGATTAAAATGCTTTGCTTACAGGTTTCTGCCTTATACTGCCTACTTTTGCTAGTACGTTCACTGTACCATGCTGTTCATAAAGACAAACTGATGCCTGTGAAACTCTTTATTTTGCCCATTAGAGTGTATTTATATTACACTTACTGAATTATCATTTTGTCTTTAACAACAAAGCATTCTTACTGCACCTCAAGAGTTTCAGATTTCGTACAGATATCACAGTATTTAACCTTGAAATTTTCATGTTTGACCCCACAGATGCTGCCCTGTTTGAGGCACACACACACTGTCTAACCTGCTTTTGTCGAATGTCTTAATTTGTCATACGTAGTGTGAATGTCTGTGTTTTTTGCACTGCATCTCCTATCAGTTATTTCAGCTACAATACTCTGGTTTGGTTCACTGTATAGTACAGGGCTACTTCTCACTTTGGAATTCTCCATCTTTGACCATACATCCTGTCATCCTGACTCTGACTTAGTGGTCTGAGATCGATGTTACCTTGGCTATATAAGCTATCTGCCTTTTTCTCTTCTTTAGTCAGACTATATAAGCCTATTAAGAATGAATAAAAGAAATGAATGAAAAAAGAGTGGCAAACAAGTACATGCTTTTCATGCAGATACTTATATCAAATTAATTGACTTCCAAGTTGGCTGTACAATAATGAGCAGCTTGACTTCAGCTCTCCCACTGTGAGAAAAAAAACTAAGAGATAATGGCTAGTAATTCCGAGAGTTTTAGTAAAATTCATTTATTGGTTAGTAACTGAATTTTGCTAAAATTCAGTTATGGTCTAGTGAATACACTGCCTGGATGCCAGCAAAGATGAAATTTACAGATCCAGAAATAAAATCGACTAGAAAATACTGACAGGGAAGAATCCTGTAGCTGTTCAGCAAAAAGCAACTCAAGCTCCAGGTTTGGTGCAATGCATGGCTTCCAGTAATTTAGAGAAAAAAATAAAGCAAATTAAATCAAATATGCTCAGAGTTTAAAATAAATGTAACACTGAAGGAGTACATCAACTCATACAACAAAAAGGTTGGAAAAAATGGAAGGAGATTTAAACAGTTATTCAGATGAGCTGATAAAACTGCAAAAATCAGAGGTCGAAATGAAGACAAGCCTGCCTGAGCACGAGACTGCTCAAGAAGAGCTTTCAAAAAATGGTAGAGTTAGAGGACAGATTATACAGAGAAAACCTGAAATGTTCTTCTATACCAAAGAAAATTGGAGGAACAGATTGTATTAATTTTATGAAAGCACAAATAAACAACTGGCTTGGTAGTCCACAGCAGGGTTTGTTAAAGGCCACATCATCTGAATGCCTCAAGCCTGACCATGAGAAAGCATCCAAGATCTGTATTAGTAAAGATATAGTCATACCAGCAGAAAAATTTGATCCTGACAAAACTGTGGCAGACTGGGAAAGTATTAAAAATTGGAGACAATAGAGTGTTTGTGAAAACTGATTATTCACTGTACACCACATGGAAGATAAGCAAATTCATACTGCCAGTCAGGGAATGTTGAGAGTCTCATGTGAGATTCAAGCTGCTTGGAGGATAAAAAATTATTTTTTGATGCAGAACAGACATCAGACAGAAGAGGACTGTGCTTCTCATTCTTCTGATAATAAAGCCCAAAGAGAGACTTTGCCATTGAAATCCTATCCAATGTTCCAAATGAAAATGTTTACAAGACAGAAAAAAAGAGCAGGAGTTGACTAGAAGAATCAGAATTACCTTGGACATGAACTGAAGTCTGGGGTTGGGAGATAGAGATGAACAAGAAGAAGACCAGCAACACTGAAATTAGTGAATATATGTGAGACTATAAAGCATCACTCACATTTGTGAAGTGTGGCTTTACAAGAAAAAGTGGCTGGATATACCCCACTTCATATAACTGTAAATAAAACAAATTTTGTTCTTAACAATATTTGCACAAAACATTTCATGATATAAATTGCATGTTATACAGTAAAACATTTTTCAGTAATCGTTATATGTGATTAAAATACTAAAGTAAACAAGTATGTTGTTATTTTTTTAGTTTAAAGAAATGTAGGCATTATAATGTAAAAGGAGAAGAAAGGTTGGACAAAAGCACGTTCAAGTCAATATGCTGTAGTTTTGGGCTGATGGGATGGGGTGTAAAAGTACACAGGTTGTAATATATGTAGAGATGAGATATTTTCTCTTGCTTTTGCATCAGTGAATATCTAGATTAATGCCCCTGGCTTAATCTATCAACAAGTTTCTTGTGGAGTCATGCGTGCTGTAGAAATGAGAGAATAATGTGGATGTGATGAAAACTGTTCATTTAGCAAACAAAATGCTCAGTGTGAGTTGAGAAGTGTGCATTTGGGGGCAGCTGTACAATCAGTTCTTATGTTTCCATGGAGACGGGACCAGACAATAAATCCTGAGAGCTGAGGACATTGTTTGCGTAGGGAAATGTAAAATTTAAAGGTGCAAGGGCAAACTACTTAGAAAAAATAAAGTTTGAAAAGTGAATATGAGATAGCAGTTTTCCTGATACCAAAAAAGAACATTGACATGTTTACTAGGATAGTGTATAATTTAGATTTTTTAAAGATAGATAACTTTTTTCTAAGGTTAAAAGTTAATGTTTCTGTCAGGAGGATTAAACTTCATTATTTGAAGATGTATATAGTTTTGTGTGTTTATTTTAAGTTAATGGGTTATAGGGTGTTGTGGGGTGTTTTTTGAGGGTTTTCATTAAAAGAAAAAGCCTTGCAAAATGTGACTTAGGCTTAAATAGAGATGACACGAAAAGTACAGTTTTGTACCTACCGTAAATGTAGATGTTCGAAGATCCACATTGCTGCAGTCCTTACACTTGGGTAGTCCGCTGTCCTCGGTCGGCCCGAATATCAAAGTATAAGGCTGACGTCGGTCAGGGCGCATTTGACTGACATCAGGACGTCAGGGTACAAATGCGCATGACCGACGTCATATCCTCAGTCTTTTCTTGCCCCAGATGTCAGAAGACCCTAAAAATAAAGGTCAAAACCAAAAGACAGCAAACAACCAACCAACCACCCTTGCACTAACTATATGTACAATATATACAATATACACAAAATGTACAACCCAACCCACACAACCACCTCTAACTACAGAGGGGAAGGAGGGAGGGTAAATTGGACTGCAGCAATGTGGATCTTGAACATCTACATTTATGGTAGGTACAAAACTGTACTATGTTCTTCATCTCACATTGCTGCAGTCCTTACACTTGGGTAGAATCCCAAAGCAGAGGTAAGGGAGGATGGCTAACTACAAGGAAGCAGGAGCTGCCAAAATGCCCTGCAAAACAGCAGTGGCAAAACCAGCCCTGGACTTAGAGTAAAGTGGCAGGTGATAATGCCTAGAGAAAGTATGCACAGAACTCCAAGTAGCTGCCTCCAAAATATCCTTGGTTGCCACTCCCCTCCGAAAGGCTGTTGAAGTGGCAGTAGCCCTAGTGGAATGAGGCCTAATCCCAGCTGGAATCTCCTTGCCATGATGGGAATAACAGAAAGCAATGCAAAACCCAATCCACTTAGAAATAGTTTGTTTTGATACAGGCTTGCCCTGAGAACTCAAAGCAAAAGAAACAAACAACTGCTGAGACTGCCTGAACCCTTTAGTTCTGTCCAAATAATAACGCAACTGCCTGTGGACATCTAAAGTGTGCAAAATCTTTTCCCCTTTATTTTGGGGATTTGCATAAAAAGTAGGCAAATGAATAGTTTGGTTTAAAGCCACACTAGAAACCACCTTAGGCATAAAGGAAGGATTAGTACGTAATGATACCCTATCCTTATGGAAAATCAAGAAAGGCTCAACCGCCATAAGGGCCTGTAATTCAGAAACCCTTCTTGCAGAGGTAATGGCCAACAAAAAAGCAGTCTTCCATGATAAATATTTCAACTCAGCAGTAGCTGCAGGCTCAAAAGGTTGTAGAGTGTGTTTCTCCAACACAAAATTGAGATCCCAAGCAGGAGTAGGAGCTCTTCGTGGGGGTCTTATATTCTTTGCCCCTCGAAGAAATTGCTTGAATAAAGGATGAGAAAACAATGGCGGGTTGCAATCATAGTGAGCTGAAATTGCTGCAGCATGAACTTTAATAGAAGAGAAAGACAAACCTTTGTCTAGTAACTCAGTAAGATATTGAAGAGCCACACACAAATTAGGCTCAGAAACATCAAAATCTTTTGCTGCACTCCAAAACAAAAATCTCTTCCATTTGTCTGCGTACACTTTCCTTGTACTAGGCCTCCTAGCTTCCAAAATAACATTCAAAACTTGCTGAGGAAGTGGAGGCCCACTATGGTTCAAAACAGAATATGCCAGGCTGTTAGGTGCAGAGAGTGAAGCTTGACATTTAGCAAATGGCTGTCCTCCTGCGACAACAGGTGTGGAATCGAAGGCAAAGGCCATGGAGGCTTCCGTACCAGACTTCTCAGCAATGGGCACCAGTGTTGTCGAGGCCAGTCCGGAGCTATTAAAATCATCCTTGGCTTGTCCTGTCTGACCTTTAGAAGTACCTTTGGGAGGAGAGGCAGAGGTGGAAAGGCATACACATGAAGATTGCTCCAATTGAAAGAAAGAGCATCCACTCTCCAAGCTGTGGGGTGAAACCTTTTTGTGCAAAACCTTGGCAGCTGATGGTTTAGTGGAGAAGCGAACAGATCTATGTCTGGAGTTCCCCATGACACTGTCAATTTCTGAAATACATGAGGATCCAATTTCCACTGTGGGGATCCATAATTCGTCTGCTCAACAAATCTGCTAAGGAGTTCTGTGCTCCTGGCAGAAACCTTGCCTGAAGATTGAGCTGTAAACTGAGAGCAGTCTCCCACAAAATCATTGCTTGCCTGCATAGAGGATAAGAATGCATTCCCCCTTGCTTGTTGATGTACCACATGACAGTTGTGTTGTCTGTTAGAATCAACACCTGCCCTGGAAGAAGTAATTCCTTGAAAGCAATTAATGCAAACTGGACTGCTAACATCTCCTTCATGTTGATATGTAGATGTTGTAGTCTGACAGGCCACTTGTTTTGTATCCACTTTCCATTTAGATGAGCTCCCCAAGCTTTGTCTGAGGCATCTGTCGTTAAAATCTGACTCGCCTCTGGCCGGGTCACAGAGAGTCCCTTGTTTAGGTGACATTCCTGAGCCCACCACAAAAATTCCTTTTGAATGCAAGGTATTATTTGAATGACAGTGTCCAGATCCTGGCAGTGCTGTGTCCATACATTTTTGAGATACCATTGTAGCTTCCTCATATGCAGTTTGGCATTGGGAAGCACCAGAATACAAGATGCCATGAATCCTAAGGCTTGAAGGACTGTCCTTGCAGTCAGCCCGGACTGATGAGATAGTTGATGGAAGTAAAGGGATAGACTCTTTTGTTTGTCCGGGGTTAAAAAGGCCATCTGGGATGCTGTATTCAGTCTCACACCCAGAAAGCACATGTCTTGAGAGGGTACTAGACTGGACTTTATTTCGTTCACAGAATACCCTAGGCATCTTAGCACTGCTATCACATATTCCAAATGATGAAGAAGCTCTTCTCTTCCTTGAGCCAGAATTAGGCAGTCGTCCAAATAAGGATAGATCTGTATTCCTTTTAGTCTGAAGAAAGCTATCACTGGAGCCAGAACTTTCGTGAACACTCTGGGCGCAGTAGATAAGCCAAAGGGCAATGCAGAGAACTGATAGTGAGAAGTCGCAGCTCGAAAACGCAGATACTTTCTGCAACTTAGTCTGATAGGAACATGAAGGTAAGCCTCCTTGAGATCCAAAGTTACCATCCAATGATCTTTGCCCAGCAGAGGTAAAAGCTGCTGCAACGTCAACATTTTGAACTTGGGAATGTCCAGATAAGTGTTGAGGATAGATAAATCCAAAATTGGTCTCCACATGTTCCCCTTCTTTGGTACTAGGAACAGGCGAGAATAAAATCCTAGGCCCACTTCTGGCAGAGGGACCGGCTGTATGGCCCCTAGTCGGAGCAACAGAGAAACCTGTTTGTGAGCCTCTATTCTTTGTTGAGGAGGAACGTCTGGCATACCTTTGAAAGGAGGCAAGGTATGGAAATAAAACCTGTAGCCGTGGTGTATGATATCCAATACCCATCTGTCCTGGGTAATTAAACTCCAATTTTCTTTGAAAAGTGCCAACCTTCCTCCCAAAGGTGCCGCCAGACGAGCAGGCTCTGGCAGCTGAAAAGGTAGGTCATTGGGTCTGCTTACGAAAGGACTGACCCCTGCCCTCACCCGAAGCCTGTGCAGGAGAACTCCCTGTTCTAGGCCTGAAAGAGCCCTGGGCTCTGCCCTTACCACGTCTAGATCTACCCCTAGACTGTGAATCATAAGAAGGATACGTCCACCCTTTAGTAGGCCAATTTCTACTAAACTTTGGAGGCTGGACCTGCAAAAAATCTTTAACAGTCTGCATAGACTTAGCCTTGTCTTCCATTTTCTTTAAAACAGTCTCAACAGGAGGACCAAACAACACGTCAGATTGTAAAGGAGCATCTAAAATCCTTGTTTTAACATGTTCAGACAAATTCTGATCCTCAGCCAGGCGTGCCTGCGAAGAACGGACCCAGTGGCAGCCACCCTAGACGAGGCCTGTACAGCATCAAAACCACATTGCAAAGAATGCTTACCCACCTGTTCAGAAACATGCACTAAATCTTGCAACTCCTTACAATCAATACCTACTGCCAGAGCATCAACCTTAGACTTCAATTGTGAAAGGAGATAATTTTGGTATTTCAACATGTGAAACTGGCAATTCAGAGCCCTCATAGCAAGAGTGGAAGAAGTATAGACTTTCTTACCCCATCTATCCAAGGCCCTAGCCTCCTTGTCTGCAGGAACCGGATTCTTAACAACAGAAGCCTTAACACCTTTAGGCCCCTGGCTAACAGTTTCTGGGTCTGCCCTAGGACTCTTAAAAGATACTTATGAGCTTCAGGCACCCTGTAATACCTATCCGCTTAACAGGAGCAGGAGGCAAAGAATCAGGATTAAGAGAAGCTTCTGTAAAAACATCTTCCACTACATCCAAAACAGGAGGTATAGCCAAAGGCCTATGCTGGGGTAACAGAAATTCCCTAAGCCTTTTCCTGAAATCAGAGAAGTCCTGACCTTCCCACTTAAAATGCTCCCTCATGGAATGAAGAGTTTCTGAAAAGAAAAATCCTCAGGAGGAGTAGCAGAAGGAGTAGAATCATCCACATCAGAATCAGAATAAAGAGAGTACTCCTGCAAGTCTTCAGTCAAGACTCTGAAACATCTGAAGCCTGCTCAAAACCCCCCAGCTCAGGCTCCACCCTAGGCCTCTTATCAGGAGGGGGCATAGAACCCCTAATCAAAGTAATCAATTCTTCTGCCATTTTAAGCATATGCTTCTTGGGCACAGTACCTGAAGAGCTAGGGGTAACACCAACTGAAGCTAAACCTGGCCTGCCCCTGGGGGAAGCCTTTGAAACAGAAGGAGAGGGCCTAGCCACCTTAGGAAGGGAGGGGAGCATAGTAACATGAGAAGCCCCCTCAGCCTGACTAGTCTCCTGAGAGGCCACATCTTGTAATAATAAGGTCTCACCCTGGGAACACAAAGAAACCTCCGGTGGAGCCACCGGCTCCACCGACACCTCTAAAGAACCGGCGTCTGGTACAGACGGTTCTTCTAGCCTAGGCTTAACTGCCTTGTCCTTGCGCTTCTTCGAAGAAGCGGGCGTCGGAGCATCCAACGGCATTTTATAGTTGCACCGCTTCCCAAAGACTAACCTTGCACAATCCAACCTTCTCTTTATAGTGCGTTATTAAATCTAGCACAAGAGGGACAGCCAACAACGTCGTGTTCAGGCCCTAAGCAAGGAATACACAAAGTATGATAATCTCTATGCGGTATCTGTTTCCCACAAGAAATGCAATTATTAACTTTTTCTGACATCCCGTAAATGACTGAGGCAAGAAAAAACTAAAATATTCCCCAACGGGGTACTTAGCCAACTTTGAACTCGGTCTGAAACTTCTAAATCGAAAAATCTCAGAACGCCAACCGGCACTTGCAATACTGCTTCTGCATCGGACCATGCGGCAAAAAAGACTGAGGATATGACGTCGGTCATGCGCATTTGTACCCTGACGTCCTGATGTCAGTCAAATGCGCCCTGACCGACGTCAGCCTTATACTTTGATATTTGGGCCGACCGAGGACAGCGGACTACCCAAGTGTAAGGACTGCAGCAATGTGAGATGAAGAACATCAACTTTGTGTAAAGGATTAACCTGTCAAAGATTGGTGGGTGCATGTAGCACAAAAGCTGGAAATAGACATTTAAAAAAGAGGACCTATATAATAGGTAGGTGTAATAATTTTTAACATAGTGTCTACACCATCCATATTATTTTGGAATGTGAATGTTCGCATAGGTATAGACAAAAATATAAGAGTATTGAATTATATTAAGAAATGCAGATTGCAAATTGCAATGCTACAGGAGACACATTTTGATAGAACTACGCATGTGAATTTGATAAACAAAAGCTTTCAGGATGAATATACAGCAGACTGTCAGGGACAAAGGAAAGGGGTGCACTTAAATTGCTAGAGGAGCTCCAATAGCGATGCAAGAGAGAAAATAAGATAATAATAGTGCATTTGTGGTAGTAAGGGGCTACTGGCAAGGGAGGATTATCACACTGCCATGTAATTGTATTCCATCTAAAACTGTTGTTGTATTCCATCTAAAACTGTTGGTATGGAGCTTAAGATCGTTTTGGGTGAAATAATCAGATTTTAGCAGGGAACATTACCTGTAGGTGGGGACTAGAACTTGATTTGCAACAGTGAGGATGTATCTGGGGGGCCTAGATGGGGAAATATAACAAATGGGAAAATTTCTAAAGAAATTTATTAAAGTATTTGGTATGGAAGATTTGAATTCAGTAGAAGAAACGTGAAGAGAATTTCCATATTATGCCCCAAGTTACAATAAGTGAGTTAGACTAGACAAAAATTATATTTCACAAGAACGTGCACATTTAATTGAAAGTTTTGACACACATCCAGTGACTGTTTCAGATCATGTACTAATAACAACTAAGATGAAAATGCAAGGTAATGAAGTTAAGTGGGACACTGGTGCTTCCCCAACTATTATAGGTAGTTGAAATTATTTGAGAGTTATTATGGAAGATAGAAGTTTTATCAGAAGTTATAGCTAGTGAGTGGGATAAAATGAAAGTGGAGTTTAAAAATAGGGTAGAAATAAAAGAAAGGAGATATGGATAAGAAGGAACAAAAATATTTAAAGAGGCTGACAAAGGTAAAGTATTGCAAAATAAGGGGAATATCAAAGAATATGAAGAGACACAACTACAGAGTGCTGAAGAGAAAATAACAAAGTATCTGGATAATATGCATGGGTTTAGAAAGATCGCTGTTAAGCAACTGTTTTGATAATAACTCCAGAGCACAAAAACTTTTAGAACAATGAGTATTTTGTATAAAGCAGAGAAATGTGGCAATCAAGAAAGAGCACAAATGGAAATATTTATGGAATACTTAAGTATGCCAAGGTTAGAGGTAAATGTGGCTCAACAATTAACAGTTAAGATAGGAAGATATGAGATAAAAATGGTGATGTATAATCAATCTGCAGGAAAGTTTCCAGGAATAGATGGTATTCTTGTGGAAGTTTGCAAGCTAGGAAGGAAAAAAGAGATACAGATCTGAATGGTTTTGTTTAACAGTATTTTAAATGGAGGGGAAGCACCAACATCATAGGAGAAAGCTATGGGTGGCTGAAATACTTAAAGATGGTAAAGACCTATCATACCCAGCTTCATATAGGCCCATTTCAATTTTAAACTATGATTATAAAGTGTTTATGTCTATAATAGCTAAAAAATAGCAAAGGTGTGCCAGAATTGATATATGTGTGTCAGTGTGGTTTTGTGGAGGGGAGGCAAACATCTGACTACATTAACAGAGAAATGATGATTCAGAGGGAAGCAGAACTTTAAAAAATGCTGCTATTGTTAGTGGGTCTTGATGCAGGAAAAATATTCAACAGAGTAAGCTGGGATTTTATAAGCAGGATAATAGAAGCATTTGCATTCCCTGATACAATAATACAATTAATTGTTATGATATTTTTGGGATTGGATGCAAAAAATTAAAGTATGAGGGTTCATGTCTGACAAGTTGTGTCTGAACTGAGGAACTAGGCAGGAGTGTCCTCTTTCCCTTTGTTATGTGCTTTATATTTAGAGTCATTAACAAAGAAAATAAGGGACTCATAAATTCAAGGATATAATTGGTATGGTAATCAAGGAAAGTTGACTTTATTTGCAGACAATATTATTTTGTACCCGATAAAACCAGAAAAGGACATCTCAGTATTGTGGAATATTTTGAGACAGTTTCAAGTCTATTTATGGATTAAAAATGATTCTGTTATGACAGTTAAAGATATGTTAGAAGAGACTAAAAGATAAGACAAAAACTAAAAACTAGAAGCTCTTGTTTATGGATATGGATAGCAAGATACAAGCAAAGAAAATGTTTTTTGTCCCTTTAGTTTTATATACATGACAGACATTTTTGTATCAACCAAATAAGAAGTTGTGAACAGTAATTAATAAATAATTGAAGGAATGTATCTTGGGGGGGGGGCAAGGGTGAAGTGGGATAAACTGATCCTTCCAGTAGAACAAGGTGGTTTAGGATTACCTGATTTAAAGAGATAGTTTAGAGCTACACAATTAATGTCCATATACATAACACAAGCAGAAAGCTATAATTCATAGTGGAAAGGGATGATGATGAAGCAGGAGGAACTTCAGGAAATAAGGAGAGAGTGGGATTTTTGGATAGAAATCCTTAAGAAGAATAATAACTACCATACAGAATTTTAAATTCGTGGGACTGCACACATATTTGCTGACCTCACAAGACCCAAACATAGTAAAAGTTTTGAAACATGAGGAGAATAAATCTAAGATGACTTCCCTGCTTAGTGTAGCAGAAGCATATCGACATCAAGCAGGAATGGAAATCAAACCAGAAGTAGATAAAAATCAGGCAGCAATTGAACATGCCAAAAACAAAAGACAGAATATACAGTGAAGGACCAGAAGAAAAGGCAAGAAATGTGGAAAACGCATAAATATAGTTGCAAGTATAGAAAACATCTGGAAGAACCTCATGTTGATCAGGAACAAATGCAGGAATGGTTAAGAAGAGGTGAATTCAAACCAAGAGATTAAAGGCTAATATTGGCGGCCCAAGATAGTGGGCTATGTACACAGTGGTTTACAAAGTCCATTGAAAATGGAGAAACAGACAAATGTAGGTTTTGTAAAACAGAATTAGAAACAGTTGCACACCTTGTTGCTGATTGTGACATACTAATGGCAGAAGGACTATATACTGAAAGGCATAATAAAGTGGCAAGACTGTTGCACTGGGGATTATGCAAACATGATATTGAAGTGGCTGAAAAACACTGGAAACAAGATCCACAAAGCAACATAGAAAATGATGAAGTCTACATCACTAGGGATCACCCATTACTAACAATTCAAAAGATAGATGCTAGAAAACTGGATATAGTTGTCCATGAAAAGAAGCCAAAAGTAGAATTGATCATTGAAATCGCCACACCCAGTGACTACAGTGTCTTGCGTACAGAGAGACACAAAGTCATAAAATATCAGGATTTGCAGGCAGAAACAAGAGCAATGTGGAAGAAAGATACCCAGACAGTTCCAATAGTAGTAGGAGCAACGGTTCTTATAAAGAAAGAATCTACAATCGTATTTAGACATGTTACTATTACATGTAACTCCATACAAATTGCAGAGTCATTACTGGGCACATTAAGGGTGCTGCGAAGAACATTTCTGGCTGACATCAAAGATTGAAACAATACTAATTTCATGAACTTTAATCGTACTTTGACTTAGCAATGGGGTCCCTTCCCATCATGGTAATAGAAACCTAAAAGATTTGGAGAAATTAAAGAACAGGAAAGATATTATATTCATAAATTAGCAGAAAGCATTCTAAAAACTAAGCTAACACAAGAATGGAGAAAAGAAAATTTGCCAGTAGGGGTGACTGCAGTTAGGGGTACAGAGGTTCCTATCGCTTGATCGAAAATTGTAAATGGCGAACGCGTATTGAGCAAACCCGATTGGTTGAAATGTCGCACTCGTAACACAGAAATCGCCATAGGGAATATTTTCCCTTTACTTCAATGCAGTACAATCTCAGAGTAGGAATATTTAAGTAGTGGGGGTGTAGGGGGGCACAGCCCCCCACATGGGGGATGCAGGGGGGCTTGCCGCCCTGTCTACAGCATTTAGGTAAGTATAGTTTTTTATTTTTATTTTTTTATTATATTTTCGAAATTTCAAACATCACTCATATGGTGTCGACCATATGGTGTTCGATGTTTGAAACTTTCGAAAATATAATATAGTTCCGGGTTACAGAGAATAGGCAAGTGGGAGCTGGAATTTACTGGAGAAAACTGGCAAAGGAACCAAGGTATTGGGAGCAAATGTCTAGAGAAGGAAAGGTAATAGAATGGTAAGAGGCCAACAAGTCATTTGTCTGCTGGCTAGTGATTGCCTTTCTTATCAGGGTTTGAATATCAGAGTATTCAAAGAGAAAGGGGTAGAGGAATCCTAAATGAAAGACCTGCACTGGTAGAGTTTTAGTTGAATCTAGAACAGAAGCTGCTGTGAAAAGGGGATAAATAGTAAGGCATATAATATATTGCGTGATAAAGAGGAAGTTAAAAAAGATTGGGACGAGACACTGGATAAGCAGTTCACAAGGAAGCAATAGGACGGTATATGGCTGGTTTCCAAATGTGCAACAAAGTCTAGAAGATTTAGAATTTATGTTTGGAAGTGTTTGCATAGCTATATTTATACTCCAAGTAGACTTCAAAGAATTGTTTCCTCAGGTAGGTCCCAAATGGTGGAGGTGTGATGGGGAAGAAAGTGGTAGCTGGGAACAAATGTTTTGAGACTGTAATGAGTTGGCAGACTTTAAAAATTCCATTCAGGGTACGCTTGTCAGAAATATTATGTGAAGAAATGGATGTAACTAAGGAAATGATTCTTTTGAGCTGGGATACAGGATCTGAATTGCCTAGACATAGTAAGGCCTTGTAAGTGTAATTCTTGTGGCTGCCAAAAAAGCACTTACTAGAAAATCAAAATCAAAATCTAAACCAACTGTATTTTTAGTATTGAGTGTTGTAACGGAGATAAACAATGGAAGCAGGATCTTAAGAAAAGAACCGGAGCAAATTACATTACTTCCTCATTCATACCTGCATTCACTCACACATCGCTCTCACTCTCCCGATCTCTCACACACACACACACACACACACACACACACACACACACACACACACACACACACACACACACAGTCACTTCCTCATTCATACCTGCATTCACTCACACATCGCTGTCACTCTCCCGATCTCTCTCACACACACACGCACACACACACACACGCGCACACTTCCTCATCCATACCTGCATTCACGCACACATCGCTGTCACTCTCCCGATCTCTCTCGCACACACACACACACACACACACACACACACTCACTTCCTCATTCATACCTGCATTCACTCACACATCGCTGTCACTCTCCCGATCTCACACACACACACACACACACACACACACACACACAGTCACTTCCTCATTCATACCTGCATTCACTCACACATCGCTGTCACTCTCCCGATCTCTCACACACACACACACACACACACACACACACACACACACACACACACACACACAGTCACTTCCTCATTCATACCTGCATTCACTCACACATTGCTGTCACTCTCCCGATCTCTCTCACACACACACACACACACACACACACACACACACACACACACACACACACACACACAGTCACTTCCTCATTCATACCTGCATTCACTCACACATCGCTGTCACTCTCCCGATCTCTCACACACACACACACACACACACACACACACACACACACACACACACAGTCACTTCCTCATTCATACCTGCATTCACTCACACATCGCTCTCACTCTCCCGATCTCTCACACACACACACACACACACACACACACACACACACACACACACACAGTCACTTCCTCATTCATACCTGCATTCACTCACACATCGCTGTCACTCTCCCGATCTCACACACACACACACACACACTTCCTCATTCATACCTGCATTCACTCACACATCGCTCTCACTCTCCCGATCTCTCACACACACACATTTGGGCAGCTTTGACAATTTATTTTTTTACATTCTTTCCATTGCTGCAGCCTGTTCGTATCCATGGGCTGTCCGCATGTCAGATGTCCGTAACCCAGAGACTACCTGTAATGCTAAAAATGCCCCCGCATCCTTCCTGCCATGCTATCATAATATACTTCTGCAGATTTATAATACTAAAAATGCCCCCCACTCTTCCTGATATGCCATCATGGTGTACCTTTGCAGATGTATAATGCTAAAAATGCCCCCATCCGTCCTACCGTGCTATCATAGTGTAACTTTGCAAATTTATAATACTAAAAATGCCCCACATCCTTCCTGCCATGCTATCATAGTGTACCTCTGCAGATGTGTAACGCTAAAAATGCCCCCCATCCTCCCTGCCATGCTATCATATTACACCTCTTCAGATATATAACACTAAAAATGCCCCCATCCTTCCTGGCATGATATCATATTGTACCTCTGCAGATGAATAATACTAAAAATGCCCCCATCCTTCTTGCCATGCTATCATAATATACTGCTGCAGCTGTATAATACTAAAAATGCCCCCATCCTTCCTGGCATGCCATCATAGTGTACCTCTGCAGAATTATAATAATAGAAACATATCCCCATCCTTCCTACCATGCTATCATAGTGTACCTCTGCAGATGTATAAAACTAAAAATGCCCCCCATCCTTCCTGATATGCTATCATACTGTACTTCATATTAAAAGACCAAAGAGGTGTTTCAGTGAACACCTCTTGGTCGACACGTAATGAGCGAATGCTCAAAACAGTGATTTCTTTCCCTGGGAAAGAAATTTCTTGGCCATCCCTGTGTGTTCACCCCTTTCCTCGCTGTAGTGCGATCTCGGAGTTGGTATATTTAGTTAGGGGGGGTGGGGGGCACAGCTCCCCACGTTGTTATGTTTTAAAGTGTGTTTGTGTGTGTGTGTGTGTGTGTGTGTGTGTGTGTGTGTGTGTGTGTGTGTGTGTGTTTGTGCTGTTTTGAGCGTTTGCTCTTTAGTGCATTCACTCATTACATGTCGACCAGGAGGTGGTCGCTGAAACACCTCTTCTGTCTTTTAATATAGACCCCTTCTGCAGATGAATAATACTAAAAATGCCCCCATCCCTCATGATATGCTATTATAGTGTACATCTGCAGCTGTGTAACATTAAAAATGCCCCCTCATCCTCCCTGTCATGCTATCACAGTGTACCTCTGCAGATGTGTTATACTAAAAATGCCCCCATCCTTCCTGATATGTTATCGTGGTGTACCTCTGCAGATGTGTTATACTAAAAATGCCCCCATCCTTCCTGATACATTATCATGGTTACCTCTGCTGATGTTTTTTACTAAAAATGCCCCCATCCTTCCTGATATGTTATCGTGGTGTACCTCTGCAGATGTGTTATACTAAAAATGCCCCCATCCTTCCTGATACGTTGTCGTGGTGTACCTCTGCAGATGTGTTATACTAAAAATGCTCCCATCCTTCCTGATATGTTATCGTGGTGTACCTCTGCAGATGTGTTATATTAAAAATGCCCCCATCCTTCCTGATACGTTATCGTGGTGTACTTCTGCAGATGTGTTATACTAAAATGCCCCCATCCTTCCTGATACGTTGTCGTGGTGTACCTCTGCAGATGTGTTATATTAAAAGTGCCCCCATCCTTCCTGATACGTTATCGTGGTGTACCTCTGCAGATGTGTTATACTAAAAATGCCCCCATCCTTCCTGATACGTTGTCGTGGTGTACCTCTGCAGATGTGTTATACTAAAAATGCTCCCATCCTTCCTGATACGTTATTGTGGTGTACCTCTGCAGATGTATAGTACTAGAAATAGCCCCGTCCTTCCTGCCATGCTGTCATACTTTACTTCTGCAGAGAGTCTCAAATCAACTGAGCTCATACTCCTAATTACCCTTCCTACTGTGACTAGCGCTAGGGATAGGGAGAGGGTCTGTAGTAAATATGTCTGTCTTATCAATGGGGGAGGTGGGGGAAACTGCCTCAGTTTCTTAAATGTTACAGCAACATCTGTCCATAAATAGTTGCAGCAACTGTAACCCGGCCTTGAGCTAAATTAAAATCATGCCCAGTTATCTGTTTGCTGGTTGCCACCTGTATCATCTGCATTTTCCTATATTGCAGTCTATTATTAATTTGTTCTTTATACGCAATGTAAATGAACCTTTTGAAGATAATACAGAAAAGGCTTACTGTGCATATGCTATCCTTGTACTATTTAAAGTCTGTCATATCCAGTGTACCCAATGTGTTTTATGCAAGTGAAATTGTTTTATTGTTATGTTAATTATATAAATACATATACTCACTATTTACTTAGCGATCTTATGTGGAGACGTAAACTCCTCAGGTATCCCCTGAAATATATCTGCATGGATCAGTATTGCACATTAATATATTTATAAAAATAAATAAACAACAACAGTATATCAAGTGCATTATTCTGGTCTCCACTGAAAAAAGGCTGCATGGCTCAGTGGAACTATATGATGACAGTGGATAAAATGCTATATTCCATTTTTTATCCAAACAGCCCTATTGACGTGTCCAAGAGACATCTTTCCCCAGTGGGCTGATTGCCAGTCATGGAATGCCATCATCCAGGCAACCATCATGGTTTTATTATTTTATGGCCCTAGCTCCTCCCTTAGGTACTTGTCCACTTACATATGTGAGGGTGCTAGCCCTTGAGGGTGTGCTCATTCCTGCACATGCCCTTTGAAGGCTACCAAGTACATCGCTTGACAGGGCCAGGTCCATGTCATAACTGTTGCTGCATGCAAATTGACTTTTCTCCAACAGGTGTTCATACTGCAGCAAGTCTTACTGCCTCCCATCCCATGGATAGATGAGCCAGTACTGGCCTTTTACTCTTATATGGTTCTGTATGACGTCAGCAATATCTGAGCCACTTAGTAACCTCAGGCCACTTGGATCATAATCAGGGCCTTATCCCTCTACATCACTGAGGCAGGCCTGATTCTGTCCTTCTCCACTGAGGCAGGCCTGTTTCTGTCTTCCTCCACTGAGGCAGGCCCATTTCTGTCCTCACTGATCTTTTGGCAACATCTGATTCACTGACAGTGAATCCTTATTGACTGTCTGCAGACTCACTGTGGTCTTATATTATACTCCTCAAGTCATTTACTTTTTTTACCTCTTAAGGTGCACTCACTGACTAGCTTTATGAGTACATTCATCTTCACCACACTCTCATTTTAAGTAGAGGTGTAAAGTGTCATAGCTATGCTGAATGTGTAAGCGTCATAGCTGTGCTGAAGGTGTAAGTGTCATAGCTATGCTGAATGTGTAAGTGTCATAGCTGTGCTGAAGGTGTAAATTATTACTATAGTTTTATGACTCCTTTATTTAGGACCACATTTCTGATTTTTCATTCTTGAGGACTGTTTGGATACAATCCTAGATCAGGTGAACCTTAGCTAACTTAGGTAAAAACCATCAAAGCCAGACTCTACACTGGTGCATGACACTTTTCTGAGTTCCTTAGCCATCTTCTCTCATTTTTTTTTGTTTGTGTTGGGGGGAGGGGGAATAGTATAAATTTGTTTCTAGAGTTTAAAGTCATCATGCTCCTGAGTAATATGCTAATTTTTAAGGGCTAGTTGGCTGATGATGTAAATTCTTCATATAAGGACCAGATGTATGCTGTTGTAAAGTTTGTATACTTTCATCTCTTGAACATCTCCAACACAAAATGTTTTATCCCTCAGTCTGATCTTGTAGTGATCATTCATGCATTTGTATCTTCTGTACAGGTCTGCTGCAGTGCCTTGCACCTTTGACTCCATAACAGTGACCACAGATGTCTTCAGCTGGCACAGAATTGCAGAGTTTTGATTTTTTGCAAGGTCTTTTCTCTCCTGCCATGTGGCATCAGTTTTGCAGGATCTGTTTTAAAACTCCTAGTGCTGATATATAGAGCAAGAGGTTCTCCGGTTCGATCCTCGTCTGGGGGCCTTCCGTGCAGTCTGCATGTCCTCCCTGTGGTCGCGTGGGTTTCCTCCGGGTGCTCCGGTTTCCTCCCACATCCCAAAGACATGCTGTAGGTGGATTGGACACTCTAAACTGGCCCTAGGTGTGTGTGTGTGCCTTCTGTGGAAGGTTGGGTGCCGGGCTGGCAACTCGACACCGTAAAACTCCACTGCCAATCATGAGCGGACAGTGATCTGCTGTGGCAACCCCTAACCGGGAAAAAGCCGAAAGAAGAAGAAGAAGAAGAAGTGCTGATATATAGATTAACTATGACTTCAGTCTCATATTTCTTATGAGGTTATCGGTGCCCCATATCCATTCATGCCTGCTTCATTCTTCTGGACTGCTAGAAATTCCAAGGCTGTGCCTTGAAATATCTCAGAGGCTCTGTTTTGCTTGTAAACATGCTTTATTTTTGCAGTTAACTACCTCCTTGACTGTGCACATGAATCAGAAACCTTGTTTAGGAGGTCTCTTATATAACCTGTTTAAGGATGTTTCCAAGAGTCACAGTGAGTTAGCTTACTGTGCGCCTTTTCTGATTTTCTTAAGTCATCTGTTTATTTACTGTTAGTCTTTCTCAGCAAAAACTGTTTGTTAGTTGGTTCATTTTACTTCCAAATAGTACATTTTATTTAATTGTAATCTAATTATATCTAATTGCATGGTGTTTATTGGTATAAACAAGTGAGATGTGAAGCATTTGTTAATGACACTGTCTCTCTCAGAATTAACCTTTTATTTCTTCCAAAAGTGAATCCTGATTTTACTTCTGATCAGTTTGCATAAGTTCTAGTCATTTTCTCATTCTGATGAGAGCAGGGGATAAAGATTCCACTAAACCATAGAAGCACATAGGTATATGCATCTGTATTGAGCAGAGCAGACTAGTTAAGCCTTCAGGTCAGTGTTTTTGCTCATTCGTAAGAATTAAAATAGTGTATTTCCAAGCTGGATGAGTGTATTACTTTCTGTCCTGGCAAGTAAGCAGAACTTTTTGACAGAACTCAAAGATCACTGCAGTAGAGCAGTTGTCAGTGTGATGTCATTTTGCAGAAATGTTTGAATGCAAGACATGATCTAGCTACCTTCGTATCTATCCGTGCTCCCGTTAAACACTACCAGCTGGACATTGCTTTCCGTATTCGAACAGAAAACATGATGTACATCTCATTCATTATTAGCGTCAGCAGTGCATACAAATATACAGACTTGTTGACAAAGAAAAAGTTTTGTTTTATCAAGTTTTCCCAAGACTTACAGCCAGCCCTTACATGACTAACCTGTCCCTGTCCCCTTTTCCATCCATTCCATGCATCAATGCACCATTCTGTTGACCCACAGTATATTTTTCTCTGGGAACATATGCATGGATACCTCCAGCCTTTTCTATAAAGTAGTATTTCCTAAATTAAGTCATGCTTTCCCATTGCTAGCACTTTCCTCTGTGCCTCTTTTGCCATTCCTTTTTAACTCGACCCCTATTATCCCTTTGGTAGTACCACGGCCCTTTCTGTTTCAGTTTATGCATGCAAAACTTTCTAGTTTTTTTTTTATTTTGACATAGAGGCTGTTCCTTAAACCTTCTTTGGTAACTCTGCATTGCACACTCAACAGATAACACACTTGCCTTTTATGCTGGGGGATCAGAAGACTGTGGGTTCTATTCTTGCAGCAGGTTATTATATTATTTTTCCATTACTGATACTGAAGTGCAGTATTAGGAAATGTTGCACTCCTTCAGATGAGGAGTTAAACCAAAGTTCTGGCTGCCTGACTTGGTGGTTGTAAAAGATTCCACATCACTTGTCAAAAAGAGTTGGAGAATATCCCCAGGTGCACTGGAGAAATTCCCTCGTTAGTATAACTACCACCTTGGGTCTTTCCTGATAAGAGGCGTTTAAAGTAGTTGCACTAATCTGGTCAACAAAGGATAAATAAGTAATTAAATAAAACCTTTCCTGCACCAGAACTGAACACAGTAGCTGAGAAATGGCTTCCTTAGTACCCTATGCAGTGGTACAATGAGTGTGATCACATGGAATGGGGTATGGGATTGAGTGGCGGATAATCACTTTTTTAACTTAAGAATTCATGAGCTAGGCGTTGAAAGGGGAAGAAGAAGAAAAAGAATGGAAGAAAAGAGGAGTCAGACCAGATAAGGCGATTGTTCCTGCCGCCTCCTAATATCAAACAGTTGTGATGCAATTGCTCCCATATCTGCATACCCCAGTATTTTGTTGCACTTTTTCACTGTACTTTTACCCTTTATTTCCTAATTCATGTTAGGGGTAATTTTAATCAGTGACAGATGCCGAATGTATGTATGTTTCATTGAAATCCCCTAACACAGTGAATAACATTGCACGCTTTTATATTACATCCAAGTTTCATTCAGCTTATACACCACACCAGATTTGGTAGAGATTGGCATTTCCTTCCATTATCACAGCACAAGTCTTGGTGTCACCAGTTAACAAGTGATGCTTGTTATGCAGTGCTTGTGTGACATCTGGCACAGTATGTTAGATAGGATTTCCGGCACCAGTTCCTGTGGTGCCCCGCTGCTTACCAACATTTCTGCAACCATTTCCCCATAACTACCATTCTTTGCTCCAAGAATCAAGCAGTACAGTTATAGTAGCTGTTCACAGCAGCAGTAGATCCTTAAGCTCTGTAACTTTACAGCAAGTACCTCAGTAGTTCTCTACATCACTCCTGGATGCAGGTGTTGCATTTTCAGTAATCATCAACAGTTTTCTTGGACATCACAATTATTCACTTTTTTTTTTTGATTTGTACAAAGTACAAAATCATTTAACTGGTCGGCATCTGCAGGCATGTTTAATTTTAAAGATGACAAAGCAAAAAATCTAGGAATATGAAAGACTGTTCTCTTTATATCAGTGTCAATACAACACTGGTGTTCAGGTAAAATCTTAATGAATGATTGATGACGTTTTGCTAGTAGGATGAACTGCTGATGATGATAATCAGGAACACGTGAAAGCCCTCAGGAGTTACCCCACCATAATAACCTCTTTCTGTCTACTTTCTCAGATCTACAGTTAATAGTATTTCACAGAATTGTATATTGTAGCTATAAGCAGGCAGTAGCAGCAGTTTTCCTCAATAGCTGCATTACTTCAAAAGCCTCAATAGCACATTTGCTGTTTTTTTCCTTTATAGTGATTGATAGCGGTGAAATATGCTTATACCAGTGATTAGCTGCTGTTTTCTCTCAGAACAACTAGCATTTTATATATGATAGTAACTGTAGTTAAATTGTTATTTTATTGCTTCTCTTAAAGTTTTGTAGCAGGAAGATGAACATATATTTTAGCACTAATGGTTTTGATTGTTTCTTTCTTTTTTTTTTTTTCAGAATTTAGATTATCTTGTTCTGCTGTCAAAAGTGGAAGAAAAGGAAATATTTAAGATTTGTCTTGAGTACTGGAATCATTTGGCCATGGAGCTTTACAATGAAAGTCCTGACTCTGTGACTGTTTGTCCTAAACGTGGGGTTTCATACAGGAATCTGCCACCTCGCAGACAAGTTTATTTTACTTTTCTAACAGAGGTAAGCAATGTTTTTCTTAGGAGTTTTGATTTCCACCCCTCAGCACATGTAAATATTACGTTTTATACTTAAATATGCATCAGTGAGAAAATGCTGTCAATTGCTTTGCAAAGAAATTAATTAGTTACTGCTGAATATACTAGATAATATTGCATATTCTTAAGTAGAGCTGAGATGAGTACAAACTAGCAGTTATAAAGACAGCATTGTCCATCTCACTAAGCCTACTTAACATTTCATTTTACAAGACAAAGTACTTCCTGCACAACACAGACATAACTAAACGCATTTAGTCCAACACAGACATAACTAAACGCATTTAGTCCAACACAGTCATAACTAAACGCATTTAGTCCAACACAGTCATAACTAAATGCATTTAGTCCAACAAAGTCACAACTAAATGCATTTAGTCTCCCAGAATTATGTGCATTCAAGAAGGCCCTATAACAAAGAGACTTCATGGCTCCTTTAAAGTGATACTGCTATCATACAGTCTGTAGTAAACTTGGTAACAAAAGTATATTTGTATAATGCCAAACACAACTTGTCCCCTCTCTCTCTCTCACAGCAGCAAACCAAAACTTCTTCAGCAAGGAATACAACTAAAGATGTTTCACAAATTTACATTTGGGACTCCTTAAAAGCATATATCTATGGTAGGGTACTATCATGCTATATTAATAAAATGAAAACATGGAATAAAGACATGATAGACCTACAAAATAAAGTGGATAAACTCAAATTGGAAATACAAAAAGAAAATTCTGATTTAATACCAGAATTCATTCAAATTAATAATATGTACTCTGAGATATTTCATCATAAAACTATGAGTAATCTAGAAAAAATCAAATCAAATTCATATTCTATGAATCCTGCTAATCAAAGACAATTAGCAAACAGAACTAAACAAATCATTAAATCTAAGCAAATAAAAGAAATGTATAATCCCCATACTAAGAATAAAGTTACTGATTTAAATAACATATTAGAAGCAGCAAAGAAGAGTAAGGCAATACACGAACCATGAGGTTCACTTGAGTCCACATGGTCGGACTGCATGGTTCGTGTATTGCCTTACTCGGCTTTGTTGGTTTTGATCTATTATTTAGCTGGCAGTAACACGTTTGCCCTTTACGGTGTGACATTTTGCTGTATTTATCTAACATATTAGAAGCCTTTAGACTCCATTACACACTTAATTCTACAAATCCATCAATCTCTTCAGTAGATAAGATTACAAATGTTTTAAATAAAAATATACGTACTAGATTAACACAAGAACAAATAGAAAATCTTAACAAACCTATTACTATGACAGAACTTAAATCACAAATTAGTAAGCTTAAAACAAAGCTCCCGGACCTGATAATATATTACCAGAAATGTATAAATTAATGACAAGACAGTCTTTATCCCTACTTTTAAAAGTATACACTACAGTTAAAGAAGACATAATTATACCCCCATTTTGGAAATATTCATTAATATCCCCAGTAATAAAACCAGACAAAGATGAAAGATTTTGTACATCTTATAGACCCATAACATTACAAAACATAGACTATAAAATGTTTACGGCAATCTTTGCAAATAGAATCAAATACTTTCTTCCCTTACTAATACATGAAGATCAAATGGGTTTTATAAAAGGAAGAAATACCCATGATAATATTAAAAGAATCATAAAAATTGATCATAATAAACTCCAAGATGTAGATATGACTATAGTCTCTCTAGATGTAGGCAGTGCCTTTGATTCTGTTAACTGGAATTATCTATCTTTAGTTTTGGAGGAGTATAATTTTCCAATGGGTTTTTCTGCTCTTATAAAATCTCTTTATGAAATGCCTGAGCTTATGTCAAATTAGGATCCCATAGATCAGGACCTATTAATATTATGAAAGGAACTAAACAAGGCTGACCCTTATCACCTCTGTTATTTGCACTTTTGATAGATCCTTTTGCAAGCAGCATCTGATTACACACTAAAATTAAAGGTATAAAAATCGATAGAACACTAAACTTAAAACTTCAGATGTTTGCAGACAACATACTTGTGACATTATTTGATCCTAATCATTTCCTACAAGCCTTATTTAATACAATATCTATATTTCAAAACATCTCTGGGCTACAGGTCTACGAAATAAAAAAAACATGTTACTTATAAATAGTAAAAGAAATCATATAAATAAAAAATTCACTAAATATGTTGTAATAGATGGCAGACTTCAGTATCTGGGTATCCACTTATCAAATGATTTACAGGATTTAATCTTGTTTAATTACAATTCAGTATTGGATAAGATAGAATTAATGATGAGTAGTTGGAATAAACACACATTTACAATGAAGATAGGTTATATCTGATCAAATCAACAATTTTTCCAAGTTATTATACCTCATACAGGTTATCACCCCCCCCAAATAGGTTATACAGAAATAAAACAAAATGATTTAAATTTTCTGTGGTATGCAAACAAACCTTGAATAGCATTAAATAAATCACTTAATGAACTGGGAGGATGGGGGAATAAATTTACCAGATAGAAATTTGCATACTTTCTTCTATAGTTAAAAATTTAACACTACGGTTAAATCTTTCCTACACTTCTATGTGGAAACAGTTACATGAACAGATTTGGCTAGAAGCTATACAAAACCAAGTACAGGAAAGTTTATCTATGTTATGGTTTTATGTGATGCCCATGCATCACATAAAACCCCTACCTCATGTAACAACAAACAACTAGCTAATCTAATAGATTTCTATTGTTCTGCTACAAACTCAGGAATCCCTACTGCAAAACTCAAAATGTATTTTTCTATATGCATTGTAATTAAAAATTGCTTTTTTCTGTTTAAAAGTGCTTTATGGCTATTATAATTTATCTGTAACTTACATGTGTTAACTATATTGTTACTTGTACGGAGCTTTTCTACCTGGGCCTGCACTGTAAATGGACCTGTGTCCAATCGGACTATCCCGGTAAACAAATGTAAAATAAATAAATTATACAATCCATTATATTGGATGCTTACAGATTGTATATTAGAAAACAAAGCCATTATAATTCCATCTAATTATGTAAACATTACAATATCAAATTTCAAAAAATTCGTCACTAAAGATCCTGGCATTAATTCTTGGCTATTCACACTTTTTCCTATAGCATTTACATCCAATAACCTGGAGACAGTGCAAATTGATAGGCTGAGCATATTAAAATGAGGGAAACTATTATATTGTAATCAGTTGTTGGATCAGGACAAAGTCCTTTCTGTTAATCAAATAATGAATACATTTAATATAGATAAAAATATGTGGTTGCCCCTACAGTCTCTAAGACAACATGTTGTAAGTAAGATAGAACTAATGCAAATATCTGTCAGACAGAATAGGCCTAGATTTATTGAATATATTATAATTATTATTAATCAACCTTTCTAAGGTAACAGTTATTTGTCAAATATTTATAAAGTTGTTAAAAAAACAAAAATGGATCATAAAAAATTATATTAGAATTACTTTGCATCAATAAATGGCCGTCTACCAACAGAAGAAGATAAAGAATCTAATCTAAAATCCTCAAAACACACTATATTATCAGTTCAATGGCATTTATTTACTTGGAGATTTTTACATAGGAGCTTTCTTACTCCACATAAGCTTGCCTTAATGTTTGCAAATGAAAAGGTGTATTGAAGATGTGAGATGTGAAGTAATATTAAAAGCTGACTGGCAACATGTTTTTTATAATTTTATATGTCTTAAAGAGTACTGGAATAACATTAATTATTTGTTTCAGATTGTTTTAATGACAATTTTCATTTAACTAAATCTCTAGTTTTGTTTAACTCTCCTATACCCAAGTGTGTTCCTTAAAATAATCTTTAATTCTTTGGACTTTACTTGCTATTGCTCATAAGATTATCACTATTAATTGGAAAAATGCAACTCCTCCATCATTCAAGGAATTTAAAAAATTTGCTTTGACAGTTGGATGAATTAAATTTTGTACTCTAAAGAATAGAACCAACAGAATTACCACATACTACAATAACTGGCAGACAGTAATAGAAATATTGATGAAAAATGATATGAATATACATTAATATAAGATTTGTTCACAACAATGTAAAAATTATTATTTGTTTTGTATAGGCACCATTGTAAGTATATTTTATTAGGTTTTGATGTTATATTGTTCTTTCTTGTGTTATATTTTTATTTTCCTTTTATTATAGTTAAACATTTCCATTGTAAACAATTTAATGGATTATTCCTATATTACAAATGCAATCAAATATTTTTTCTATTTTGCTTTTTATGTATGATTAAATGATTTGCAAAAACAAATAAAATATTTTAAAGTGAAAAAAAGAAGTAAAGGACTGGTAATGACAGGTCTTACAACTTTTGAAAAAATGCAGTTGTAGTGAGTGGTGAAATTGCTGTACTACCATTAAAGCATTTTTGGGGGGGACTATCCCTACGTCCCTTGATATGAAGATCTGCTTTCCCACACCCATACTACATTTGTATAGTAGCAGTACCAACTGTAGGGGGATACTTTAAGTTAACTCACCCTCAGGTTTTGCATATATTTCCACAATTTGCACAATCTTGTTATTTCAAAGGTCACACTACTGGTTGTCATAAAGTAAACATGAACCCTGCAAGACCTATATCACCTCACAAGAAAATCAAGCCAGACACAGTTCTTATGGTACAGCTGCCTTCTTCCCCCAATTTGCCATGTCTGCTGGTAATGCTGAACAAATGTTGTTACACTTTGCACCTACAAGCACTGAATTGTACCTTACAGTCCACTCTGCTCTGAGGTTTCAAGTTTACAGTCTAACACTGAAACATCAACACTTTATACTGTTGTTAAATGGCTTAACTCTCCTGAGCCTAGCCCATTTTCAGTGGGGACCCATTCACCCCTGTGCTAGTTAGGCTCTGAATGGCTGTATCCCAAGATCCTTCATGTTTGCAACACTTTTGTTACATGAAGCAAATCATAATCATTAATAGTTACTTAATATCAGCATTTACCCATATCTCCATGGCCGGATCCAGCACTAGATGGCCTAGGCAGCTGCTAGGGCCAGGTGCTGGGTTAGGCGTTCCCCATAAACATTACCAAAAAACTGTCTCACCCACATCCTCAGACCTGACTCCACTCAATTGCTCTTCTATCACCATTGTCCTACCTCTACCAACCTGATTTCTTTGTCTAGTATTTCATGCAGATGAGTAAGGTTATTGATGAATCAATTTGCATAATGCAGGGTTTGATCCTCATAGCCTTCTTTCTTATATTGTGTGACTCTCGCCAAATAAATTCACCAGACAGTGCTCCTAGACTGCCTTTAAAAAGGGGCACTTACATGCAGTGGGCTGTCCCAGGATGTTAACAAATGACTACATCTTTGTTTTGAATTCCTAAGCACTTTAAATAGCTGGTGATTAGTACTTCACTGTGTGCTATTTGACTAGAAGTCCAGCGTGTCGCTGGTGTAATAGACTACCAGAATCATTTTCAATAACTGTGAAAATAAATGTGAGTTTCAAAGGTAGTAGAGGTAATTGTTTATACTCGGTATGTTTTTAACACAAGAGTGTTTGGTTTTGTTTAGCAAATGGCTATCTGTGTTTTTTTCTGTAAATTTTGAAATAAAAGTTTTAAATTAAATCCATATCTCTAATCATTGTAAAAATAAAGAAGAAAACAGTATGTGCACTGGAAAGGTTTGAACAGTATTTTATGTTAATTGGGAAGAGACAGCTGTGGGGTGGGGGGGTCCATTCTGCTGCCTGGGGCCCCATTTGTCCATGATCAGGCACTGCATAGCTCTGAAAACCTGCAGTAATATATCAATTTCAAAATCTCCCAGCTGTACTCCACCAGGTTATGTCAAATATATGTGTGTACTGTCCATCATCTCAAAATGGTGGAAAAAGCCATTTCAGCAACTTAACTGCCCATAGATTTCAGTAGCTCTCTCTAACCTATGGCATAGATTTCAGTAACTCTTTTTAAAGGTCATAACACCCACAATGTGTTACTGTCATAAACCAACCACTCCTTATGGATGTGTACTGAATGGCATCTTAAGAGGATAATACTTCACTGACCCCAGCCAAGGCCTTCAATACTGTCTGCAGTCACCGACTTCTCAAAGCACTCCTGCAGTTTGGCTTCATTAACATTAACCTGTGCTAGTTCAAACATTACCTCCAGAACTCGTGAATATATACAAACGTCCTTTCCCCACCTGTTCTCAAATCTCAACCAGCTAGAGTTCTTCAACATTCCTTTCTTGTGCTTTACTCTTACTTGTGTTTATCAGTTAAATATCCAGAACTTTGGCTGGTAACAATTATTTCCTCTATGCTGAAGAGTTACTATTACAGTCTTTAAAACAAGACCACCATGTCATATACTGAGTCTGCAGGCAAAATGTACATTTAGCCCATTACTGGCTTGCATCCCTAAATTAAGCCATAAATTGCTCTAAAAAACAAATCTAGCATGCTCTTACACCAAAACTCCTTCCCTGCTGTTTGTTTGTTTATGTTTTGTTAACTGGCTTAACCCTGTTGCACAAAACACATTTTCAGAGGAGAACCAAAGGGGAAAAAAACATACTAAGTAAAGTGTATAAGGTAGATGTGCAGACAAGCAAGGTGAGGCAATATATACAGTAACGACAGATCAGGAAATTACAAAATGAATGACAATACAATGCCTATACTTTTCAAGTTATTTATGTATGTTTGTGTATTTGTAGTAGAAAAGGAAGAGGTACATATAAGATGGAAATAAGAAAGACAGAGAGCACAGGAATGACAGTGGGAGAAGTATGTAATGGGATGGGAAAAGGAAAGATCGTTACAGTACTGAAAGTAGTAAAAAGTTGGTTGTATGTAACGGAGAAAGAAAGTGATAGGAATGAAGATGTGTAGGGAAATAAGATGGATATTTATGAGAGATGAATGGTACTTTAAAACATAACCACAATATAGCAAGTGTATGAGGAAATAATGAATACGTAGTAAGGACTTTACTGTGTGTTTCTTTCATGTGATTCGTTTTGTATAATGATTGCATGTTGTCATTGGGACATATAAAACACTGGCACATACCTCTCTTTCTCTAATTTCTACCATCTTACACAAAAATATAAAAATATTTTTTTCAATGTAAATATCTTGTCTGGTATATAAACTCAGCTTTATCTTTCGAAATTCACATCAACTGCATATTTTTTTAAATTTCAAGCATCAGTGAAAATACTGTTATTGTCTTCAATTCCGTTTCACCAAAGACACCAAAAAAACTCTTTCCAAAGAGCACTTCTCCTTACTTACCTATTCCCTTCCAGTAAACACTGAGTCAGGACACAACATTCAGAAACTTTAGACATGCCTGAGGAAATTCTGTCATTCCATTTGGATTTCTTCCATATGAGAGCCACTGCCTAACCTTGTTTAAACAAAGATCTTCTTAAGTCACACGCATGCCCAAAAATCCTTAACTACACTGCTAAACAGCGTAACATATTTCGACATCCATCATAAGCTTAAGTCCTACTGTTTAAAATGTACACTTACTTGTTACATCCATCCACTAGGTCAAAGTGTGTCCTTAATGCCTTCCAGCATCACCTGCAAACCCCTTCAATAGCCTTCTCAGTTCCAGAATCTAAACTGAAGAATTCCCTGCCAGAACGCATGACCCCAAAAAAAATTTGCAATACTTCAGAATGAAAAATCTGAACTCAGCTGTACAAATAGGCGAAATGCAACTGTATAATTATGTACAAATGTGCCATACCTACATTAAGCTCCTTTAAAAGTGCAATCAGTAGTAACTGAACATTTTGTACAATATACTTGTGCTATTCAGTATATTCTGTATACTCTGCAATAATTGCTTTTCCACATGTGCAATATTTGATGAAAGCTGCTACCAGTGTTATAGACGTATGTCAGATCCTGTCAGTCTTGTTTAGTGTATGTATATGTTACTGTACTGTTATATGTCCTTGTTATTCTCTGTAGTTGTTTGTGATATGTGCACCTGGAAATGAAGCAATGTAATTTTGTTTAACTCACACTGTGTGTGGATCTGAATGACAATAAAGCTTACTTCGACTTTGACAATTAAAAACCAAGAATGCAAACACAAACCATTCTTCAGCTAAACCATTCCCCTTCCCATTAAGCAGACATCAGAAAGAATTCTCTGATCATCCACTCTTAACTTGCTCTGACATGTCTTGCACAGCAGGAACAGCTCTGTTATCTTACTCAAACCATTGTCTAGGACAACACAGTAACTTCTTTGTCTTAAGTTCCTCAGTTTCCATTTGCCTACTGTGCAACTATTAGCACCTCACATAGCCAAGCAGTGCATTCATGCCTCACCAGAGACAGGGAACATGTACCTAGTCTGTTTACCTGTCTGATAAGCAAGTACATATTTAATACTGATATTTATAATTTGATGCCACACACGTTTTAACATTTTTATAAATATTATTCTATTGATGTTCATTGTGTTTCACTGTTGCATTCATTACATTTGGGTTATCTGCTGGCTGGATGCCCTCAGTCGGCCTGATTAACAAAGTTTTGGGTCCTGCGTCGGTTGCTGTCCCTTCTTCCATGACATCATGTCGTCAGAGGTATAAAACATGCAGCCGACGCCATTGCATCAGTCTTTCTTGCCGCGCAGTGTCCGAAGCAAAAGCAGTTCGCAAGGGCCGGTCGGCCGATTCCTGAAATTTTCATTTTCGAGTTTTGAAACCAAAGTCTTCAAACTAAAGCTAAGCACCCCATTGGGGAAACCTTTTCTTGCTCCTTACCGATGTCAGTAAAAGTTAATAATTGCATCACTTGTGGGAAGCAAATACCTCATAAGGATTCTCATTTGTACTGTATTCCTTGCCTAGGCCCTGACCACAACGTACCTTGCTGTCAGTTTTGTGTTTTATTTAATCAGCGCACTATCCGTCATCGGTACATTTTTGCTTCAAAATATTTCGGTTCTCAATTTAATTATCCAGAAATGATGTTGGTTAGCCATCTGACTATCGGAATACCGAAAAAACGCAAAGAAAAAGACAGAGACAGGCCGTTGAGGTCCAAAACTGCAGACGATGCTTCTCCTAAGCCAGTCGCCAGTTCGCCGGTACTCAGTGAGGCACTTTTGCAGCCCCTGATACCCGCTACTTCTGATTCGCAGGCCTCTACTGAGACCCATTCGGAGTCCGGTATGCTGCGAGATACTTCACATTTGGAACCCGTGGATGTCTCTACCTTGGATGGGTCCGGAGCCGCTGAGCAGGCACCGGCTTCTGAGTGTGTATTCAGGCCTACAGACTTGCATATTAAAACAGACTCCAACTTCAGTGTTAAGGCCTAAATCTCGATCTATGTAAAAAAAAAAATGACGCCCAGGCCACATGTTCAGGCCCCTATGCCCAAAAAAAATGATCAAAATGGCTGAAGATTTAATTACTCTAATCAGGAGTAGTCAACCCCCCCTCCCCCCTCCAAGAGGCCTAGAATTGAATTTGACTATGAATCTTCTGAACAGGACTGTTTTTTCTGACTCTTCTAATGATCTGAATTTGTCCATACCTACTTATGAGGACTCTGATGCAGAGGACTCCATTCCCTCTGCTTTTCCACCTGAGGATTTCTCTTTTGGGGAAACTTTACATACCTCAAGGGAGCATTTCCACTGGGAAAGTCAGGATTTCTCTGAATCCAAAAAGAGGCTTAGGGATTTCCTTCTTCTTCCTCAGCATAGGCCTTTGGCTATACCTCCTGTACTAGATATTGTTGATGATGTGTTTTCGGAATTCAGTATGGCCCCTGATTCCTTGCCTCCAGCCCCTAGCAAACCAGACAGGTACTACAGGGTACCTGAGTCCCACAAATTCCTTTTCAAAAATCCTGTTGTGGACCCTGAAACCATTTCTCAGGGGCCCAAGGGCATTAAGGCTTCTACTGCTAAAAATCCTACTCCTTCTGATAGAGATTCCAGGACGCTGGATAGATGGGGTAAAAAAGTTTATACTTCTGCACCCTTAGCAATCAGGGCTTTAAACTGTCAATTCCATATGTTAAAATATCTACAGCATAACATGTGACTGCTTAAACAGAAAATTATGTTGATTTCTGACTGTGTAGAGAATAAAGATATGCAGGATTTATTGCATGCAGCCGAACAAGTTGGCAAACATACTTTGCAATGTGGTTTTGATTCCTTAGAGGCCTCTTGTAGGGCTGCTGATGTTCTTCGTATTTCACTGTTGCAGTCATTACATTTGGGTAATCTGCAGGCAGGTTGCCCTCAGTCGGCCTGAATAACAAAGTCTTGGGTCCTGCGTCGGTTGCTGTTTCCTCTTTCATGACGTCAGGTCATCAGGGGTATAAAACATGCAGCCGACACCATTTTATTCAGTCTTTCTTGCCGCGCGGTACCCAAAGCAGAAGCAGTTTGCAAGTGCCAGTCGGCTGACTCCTGAAATTTTCACATTCAAGTTTCAGAACCAAAGTCTTCAAACTATAAGCTAAGTACCCAGTTGGGGAAACTTTTTCTTGCTCCTTACCAGTGTCAGTAAAAGTTAATAACTGCATTACTTGTGGGAAGCAAATACCTCATAAGGATTTTCATTTGTACTGTATTCCTTGCCTAGGCCCAGATCTTAACTTGCCTTGCTGTCGATTTTGTGCTAGATTTAACCAATGCACTGTTAAGCGTTGGTATATTTTTGCTTCTAAATATTTTGGATCAAGATTTAATTATCCTGAAATGTCATTGGTTAGCAATCCGACTACCGGAGTTCACAAAAAGCGCAAAGAAAAAGACAGACACAAACCGTCGAGGTCCAAAACCGACGATGAAGCTTCTTCTAAGCCAGTCACCGGTTCACCGGTACTCAGTGAGGTGCTTTCGCAGCCCCTGATACCTGCTACTTTTGAGTCGCAGGCCTCTACCAAGACCCATTCAGAGTCCGGTATGCCACGAGATTCTCAGAGTATTGAACCCATAGATGTCTCTCCCTTGGATGGGTCCTGGGTCCAGAGCAGCGGAGCAGGCACCAGCTTCTGAGGGTGTTTTCAGGCCTCAACATTTTTATATTATACCAACGCCAGCCTCAAAAACAACATCAAAAACTTCTTCTATGTTTAAAAAAAAAACGACGCATGAGCCACGTGCTCAGGCCCCTATGCCTAAAAAAACAGATGATCAAAATGGCTGAGGACTTAATTACCTTGACAACACCCCCCCCCACTAAGAGGCCTAGGCAAGGCACTGATTATGAATCTTCAGATCAGGTTTCCATTTCTTCTGATTCCTCTTCTGATCAGGAATTTTCTATTCCACCCTATGAGGATTCTGATGCAGAAGAATCCATCCCATCTGCATCTCCTCCTGAGGATTATTCTTTTGGAGAAACTTTGCATACTTTACGGGAACATTTTCACTGGGAGAGTCAGGACTTTTCTGAATCAAAAAAGAGGCTTAGGGATTTCCTTCTTCTTCCTCAGCATAGGCCTTTGGCAATACCTCCTGTATTAGACATTGTTGATGATGTGTTTTCGGAATCAAGCTTGACTCCTGATTCCCTACCTCCAGCTCCTAGTAAGCCAGACAGATACTACAGGGTTCCTGACTCCCACAAATTTCTATTCAAAAATCCTGCTGCTGATCCTGAGATTATTTCACAGGATCCCAAGGGTGTAAAGGCCTCTACAGCCAAAAATCCTACCCCCTCTGATAGAGATTCCAGGGCGCTGGATAGATGGGGAAAGAAGGTTTATACGTCTGCAACCTTGGCAATTAGGGCCTTAAACTACCAGTTTCATATGCTTAAATATCAACAGCATGTTATGGGCTTACTGAAACAGAAAATTATGTTGATTGCTGATTGTGTGGAAAATAAAGAATTACAGGAATTATTGCATTCAGCAGAACAGGTTGGAAAGCATACTTTGCAATGTGGTTTTGATTCCTTGGAGGCCTCTTGCAGGGCCGCAGTTACTGGATCTGTGATTAGAAGGTATGCCTGGCTCAAGGAGCAAAATCTTGCTTGATCATGTTAAAGCTAAATTGTTGGATACCCCCTTGCAGCATGATACTCTGTTTGGTAATAAGGCAGAAGAGGTTTTAAAAAAATGGAAGACAAAGCTAAATCTATGCAAACTGTAAAATATTTATTGCAAGTGCAGCCACCCAGGTTCAGTAGGCACTGGCCTACTAAAAATTGGTCCTTTCCTGCGTCCAACAGAGCTGCTCAAGGCCAATCCATGTGCCCAAAAGGCTTCAGATACCAATCACAGGGTTCTTACAGGTCAGAGAAATGGAGTGCCTCCACCTCCACATGTGGAGGAAACAAAGCACAAGCCTACAGTAAGCAGTCTCAATGACTTCCCTCTACCTTCACCAAGCACTTATCTTTTGGCAGCCCCCTTGGGGGGAAAACTAGCACTTCATGCTCAAAATTGGCAGTTAATTACCTAGTACAAGTGGGTATTAAACATAGTATCCCAGGGGTACAGGTTTCATTTCCATACTTTGCCAATTCCAAACAGATGGCCAGTTCTGCCACAAAACCAGTGGGCAGAGGCCCAGAAACAAGTCATGTCCCTCATGGATATGGGGGCTATTCAACCGGTACCAGAAAAGGAAAAAGGACAAGGTTTTTATTCAAGACTTTTCCTGGTACCCAGAAAAGACAATGCCTGGCGTCCAATACTGGATGTACTGATTTTGAACACATTCCTGGACATTCCAAAATTCAAAATGCTGACTTTACAACAGCTACTGCCTATGCTGGGCAGGAACGCTTGGTTAGTGACTCTAGACTTAAAAGAGGCATACCTGCATATCCTAGTAAGGGAATCATGCAGACGATACCTCCGCTTCAAGGCAGATTTTCTGCATTACCAATTCTCTGCACTGCCCTTTGGCTTATCTACTGCACCCAGGGTCTTTACAAAGTGCCTGGCACTGGTAATTACATTTTGCAGACAAAGAAGCATACACATTTATTCTTATCTGGATGACTGTTTCATTCAAGCAGAGGACAAGGACACTCTTCATCAACATCTGGCGTTTGTAAAAAGGCTTCTAACATGCCTAGGGTACACAATAAATGAAAGGAAATCCCAACAGGTACCCTTTTAAATAATTACATTCCTGGGTGCAAGCTTGAATACAACTACCCAGATGGCTTACCTTACACTAGACAAACAAAGGCAACTGACAACATACTTCAAACAAATGGCAATAAAAACCCAGTTATCTGCAAGACAAATTCTGCAGGCTTTGAGGTTCATGGCATCCTGCATTCTACTAATTCCATATGCGAGACTGCATATGAGGAAACTATAATGGTACCTAAAATGTTTATGGAGTCAACATTGCCACAGTCTGGAAACAATGATTCCTCTCATTCCCTGCCTACAACAGGAGTTTCTTTGGTGGGCAGAGACATGTCACCAAAACAAAGGACTGTCATTCACTCTACCCTCTGCCAACCAAACCCTAACTACAGACGCATCAGACTATGCTTGGGGGACCCACCTGGCGGGGAGATGCATTCAGGTCAAATGGAGCCCAAAACAAATGCATCTGCATATCAACCAGAAAGAGATGCTAGCTGTTCAGAATGCTCTGACAGCCTACAAGGATTTACTTCATCCAGGACAACTACTGATAAAGACGGACAACACCATGGTTATGTGGTACATAAACAAGCAGGGGGGGGGTACACATTCCTACCTCCTTCGCGGACTAGCCATGGCATTGTGGAACACAGCTTTGTCTTACCAAATACATCTTCAAGCTCAATTCCTGCCAGGAAAAGAAAATACTCTGGCAGACGACATAAGCAGAAATCATATGGACCTGCACGAATGGAAACTGGATCCACAAATCTTCAGCATGTTAACACAGTAGTGGGGGAGCCCAGACATAGATCTATTTGCCTCTCCCCAAAATTATCAGCTGGACAAATTCTGCACAAGAACTTATCACAGAAAAGCATGGAAAGGGGATGCCCTATCCTTCAGTTGGAAAACCTATCAGTCTATGCCTTTCGCCCTCTGCCTCTTCTCTCCAAGGTCTTACTAAATGTCAGACAGGAAAAACCAAAAATGATCCTAGTTGCTCTGGACTGGCCTCGCCAGCACTGGTACCCAATTCTAAGGAATATGTCTCAACTTCCTCCATGGTTCTTGCCTCAAATACCTCATCTACTCTCTCAGCAGAACAATCAAATTCTGCACACTTAGCTCCAAACTCTGAAACTTGCAGCATGGCTGATCATTTAATTATTTTCATTCATTCATTTTATTCAACATTTGTTGACCGGGAATGTCCGACTAGGTTCCACAGAGCCTGTTTTCAGCGGAGGCCCGGGGAGAAACGCTCCAGATGCATGTCTTTGGAATGTAGGAGGAAACCGGAGTACCCGGAGGAAACCCACGCGAACACAGGGAGAACATGCAAACTCCACACAGAAGGCACCCCAGCCGAGAATCGAACCGGTGAACCTCTTGCTGTGAGGCGACAACGTTAACCGCTGCACCACTCTGCCGCTTTCCTCTTGGCAGTCACTTCAACAAGAAAGGTTTCAGAACTACAGGCTCTCATGGCTGTGGAGCCTTTTATTACATTTTACCCGGACAGGGTGTCCCTCAGGACCAATCCTTATTCAAACAACACCTCTCAGTAAATCTGTGATGGATGTCATTTTGGAAGCCAGAAGGCCTAGTACTAGAAAATCTTATGCTGATAAATGGAAGAGATTCTGTGCTTGGAACCAAGCACAAGGAACAGACACAGCAAAGCCCAATATTCCTCAGATTTTACAATATTTGACTGAGATGCTTGACAAGGGCCTATCGTTTTCTTCAATAAAAGTACATGCCTCTGCCATCTCGGCTCATTACAACACAGAGCCTCCCCTCTTTTCCCATCCTCTGCTTAAACAGTATCTTAGAGGGGCCAAAAATTTAAGGCCTCCCAGATGATCACCAACTCCTGCATGAGACCTCAACTTTGTGCTGGAAAAACTCACCCTGCCTCCTTTTGAACCAGCAGCTACTGCGGATATAGAATTTCTATCTTGGAAAACAGCTTTCCTCTTGGCAGTCACTTCAACAAGAAAGGTTTCAGAACTACAGGCTCTCATGGCTGTGGAGCCTTTTATTACATTTTACCCGGACAGGGTGTCCCTCAGGACCAATCCTTCTTTTATGCCTAAGGTGGTATCCAGTGTGGCTCTTAACCAGACAATTCACCTGCCAACATTTTACCCAAATCCGCAGAACAAGGAGGGAGCGGATTCTGCATTCATTGGATGTACACAGACAACTAAGATTCCACTTAAACAGGACCAAATCTCTAAGGAAGTCTGAGCAACTACTGGTAGCATTTGCTGCAGGGTCAGGCTATATCAAAACAGACTATTTCTAAGTGGATAAGCCACTGCATTTGATGTTCTTCATCTCACATTGCTGCAGTCCTTACATATGGGGTAGTCCGCTGTCCTCGGTCGGCCCGAATACCAAAGTATTAGGCTGACGTCGGTCATGGGCACTCGAATCTGACATCAGAGCGTCAGGGTATAAAAGCACATGACCGACGTCATATCCTCAGTCTTTTTTGCCGCATGGTCCGATGCAGAAGCAGCGTTTGCAAGTGCCGTTCGGCGTTCCGAAATTTTCGTATTCTGAGTTTCAGACCGAAACCAAGTTGGGCTAAGTACCCCGTTGGGGAATATTTTTGTTTTTTCTTGCCTCAGTTATTTCCGGATGTCAGAAAAAGTGAATAATTGTATTTCTTGTGGGAAACAGATACCGCATAGGGATTACCACTCTCTTTGTATTCCTTGTTTGGGACCTGAGCACGACGTAGTCGGGTGTCGCTTTTGTGCTAGGTTTAATAAGCGCACCATTAAACGTAGGTTAGATTGCGCTAGGCTTGTCTTTGGTAAGCGGTGTAATTATAATATGCCGTCGGATCCTCCGCCCGCTACCGCGAAGAAGCGCAAAGACAAATCTTTAAAGTCCAGGCAAGATGAGTCGTCCATTCCGGACGCCGGTTCTTTAGAAACTACGGTGGAGTCTGTGGATCCAGCCGAGGTTTCAGTTGAGTCTCAGGGGGAGGCTTTAATTTTGCAAGATGTGGCCTCTCAGGAGTCAGGTCAGGCTGAGGGGGCCTCTCAGGTTACTGTTCTCCCTTCCTTGCCTAAGGTGGTTAGGCCTTCTCCTTCTGTCTCTAAGGCTCCTTCCAAAGGCAGGCCTGGTTTGCCTTCCACGGGTGTCAGTCCTAGTTCTGCAGGTTCTGTGCCTAAAAAACACATGCTTAAAATGGCAGAAGATTTAATTTCTTTAATCAGAGGTTCTATGCCCCCTCCTGATAAGAGGCCTAGGGTGGAGCCAGAGGTGGAAAGTTTGGAGTAGGCTTCAGATTACTCAGAGTCTTCGGCTGAAGACCTTCAGGATTTTCCTCCTTATTCGGATTCAGATACAGAGGATTCTACTCCTTCTGCTTCTCCTCCAGAGGATTGTTCTTTTTCAGAAACCCTGCATTCTATGATTCTATGAGGGAACATTTTAAATGGGAAGGTCAGGATTTCTCAGATTCCCGTAAGAGGCTTAGGGAATTTTTGTTTTTACCACAACATAGGCCCTTGGCTATACCTCCTGTTTTCTCCGAGGCTTCCCTTAATCCAGACTCTCTGCCTCCTGCGCCAGTTAAGCCAGACAGGTATTACAGAGTACCTGAGGCTCATAAATATCTGTATAAGAGTCCGAGGGCTGACCCAGAAACTATTAGCCAGGGACCTAAGGGTGTCAGGGCTTCTGTTGTAAAGAATCCAGTTCCTATTGATAAAGATGCTAGAGCTTTGGATAGATGGGGTAAGAAAGTGTATACCTCTTCCACTTTAGCAATGAGGGCTTTGAATTGCCAGTTTCATATGTTGAAGTATCAGAATTTTCTCCTTACTCAACTAAAATCTAAAGTGGATGCTTTGGCAGAGGGCATAGAGTGTAAAGAATTACAGGATTTGGTACATGCCTCTGAACAGGTGGGTAAGCATTCTTTGCAGTGTGGTTTCGATGCTTTACAGGCTTCTTCCAGGGTGGCTGCCACTGGTTCAGTTATTCGCAGGCACGCCTGGCTTAAGGATCAGAATTTGTCAGAGCATGTTAAAACTAGAATTTTGGATGCTCCTTTACAGTCTGAAGTTTTGTTTGGTTCTCCTGTGGAGTCTGTCTTGAAGAAAATGGAAGACAAGGCTAAATCTATGCAGACTGTTAAAGATTTTTTGCAGGTGCAGCCTCCTAAGTTTAGCAGGAATTGGCCTACTAAGGGATGGGCTTATCCTTCTTCTGATTCACAGTCTAGGGGTAGATCTAGACGTGGTAGGGGCAGAGCTCAGAGTACTTTCAGGCCTAGAACGTGGAGTTCACCTGCACAATCTACAGGTGAGGGCAGGGGCCAGTCCTTTCGTAAACAGGCCCAATGACCTGCATTTTCAGCTGCCAGATTCTTCCTGTCTGGCAGCTCCTTTGGGAGGAAAGTTGGCACTCTTCAAGCAAAACTGGCTTTTAGTCACCCAGGACAAATGGGTGTTGGACATTATAGACCGAGGCTACAAGTTTTATTTCCATACATTGCCTCCTTTCAAAGGCATGCCAGACGTTCCTCCTCAGCAAAGGGTAGAGGCTCACAAGCAGATTTCTTTACTTCTTCAAATGGGGGCTATACAGCAGGTCCCTCTGTCAGAAGTGGGCCTAGGATTTTATTCTCGCCTGTTTCTAGTACCAAAGAAAGGAAACACTTGGAGACGGATTTTGGATTTATCTATCCTCAACACATACCTAGACATTCCAAAATTCAAAATGTTGACGTTGCAACAACTTCTACCTCTGTTGGGCAAAGATCACTGGATGGTAACTCTGTATCTCAAAGAGGCTTATCTTCATGTTCCTATCAGGCCCAGTTGCAGGAGGTACCTGCGTTTTCGGGCTGGGACTTTACATTATCAATTCTCTGCATTGCCCTTTGGCTTATCTACTGCGCCCAGGGTGTTCACAAAGGTTCTGGCTCCAGTGATAGCCTTCTTATGGTTAAGAGGAATACAAATTTATCCTTATTTGGACGATTGCCTGATTCTTGCTCAAGACAAGTACGAACTTCTTCATCATCTACAGTATGTGATGGCAGTGTTAAGGTGCCTAGGGTATTCTGTGAACGAAACAAAGTCCAGTCTAGTACCCTCTCAGGAAATGTGCTTTCTGGGTGTGAGACTGAATACAGCTTCCCAGATGGCTTTTTTGACCCCGGACAAGCAAAAGAACCTTACTCTTTACTTCCATCAATTGTCTCTACGGTCCAGGCTGACTGCAAGGACAGTCCTTCAAGCCTTGGGGTTCATGGCATCTTGTATTCTGGTGCTTCCCAATGCCAAACTGCATATGAGGAAGCTACAATGGTATCTCAAAATGTATGGACACAACACTGCCAAGATCTGGACACTGTCATTCAAATAATACCTTGCATTCAAAAGGAATTTTTGTGGTGGGCTCAGGAATGTCACCTAAACAAGGGACTCTCTGTGACCCGACCAGAGGCGAGTCAGATTTTAACGACAGATGCCTCGGACAAGGCTTGGGAGCACACCTCAATGGAAAATGGGTTCAAGACACGTGGCCTGCCAGACTTCAACATTTACATATCAACTTGAAGGAGATGTTAGCAGTCCAATTTGCATTGATGGCTTTCAAGGATTTACTTCACCCAGGGCAAGTGTTGATTCAAACAGACAACACAACTGTCATGTGGTACATCAACAAGCAAGGGGAACCCATTCGTACCCTCTTTGCAGGCAAGCAATGATTTTGTGGGAGACTGCTCTCAGTTTACACCTCAATCTTCAGGCAAGGTTTCTACCAGGAGCACAGAACTCCTTAGCAGATGTTTTGAGCAGACAGATAGTGGATCCCCACAGTGGAAATTGGATCCTCATGTATTTCCAAAATTGACAGTGGTATGGGGAACTCCAGACATAGATCTGTTCGCTTCTCCACTAAATTTCCAGTTGCCAAAGTTTTGCACAAAAATGTTTCATCCCACAGCTTGGAAAGTAGATGCTCTATCATTCAGTTGGAGCAATCTTCACGTCTATGCCTTTCCGCCTCTGCCTCTCCTCCCCAAGGTACTCTTGAAGGTCAGACAAGACAAGCCCTCCATGATTCTAATAGCTCCAGATTGGCCTCGACAGCACTGGTACCCTCTGCTGAGGAGTTTAGTACGGGAGCCTCCTTGGCCTTTGCCTTCGATTCCGCACCTTTTGTCTCAGGAGGGCAATCATTTCCTCAATGTCAGGATTCAGTCCCTGCATCTAACAGTCTGGCATATTCTGTTCTAGAACCTGGAGGGATGCAGCTTCCACAACAAGTTTTGAATGTTATTTTGGAGGCCAGAAGGCCTAGTACAAGGAAAGTTTATGCTGATAAATGGAGGAGATTTTTAATTTGGAGCAAAACAAAGGGCTTTGATGTTTCCAGGCCTAATTTAAGTGTTTCTCTTCAATATCTTACAGAATTATTAGACAAGGGTTTGTCTTTCTCTTCTATAAAAGTTCATGCTGCAGCCATTTCTGCTCACTATGACTGTGACCCTCCATTATTCTCACATCCTTTGTTTAAGCAATTTCTTAGAGGGGCAAAGAACATAAGACCCCCACGTAGAGCTCCTACTCCTGCCTGGGATCTCAATTTTGTGTTGGAAAAACTTACTTTACCTCCTTTTGAACCTGCAGCTGCTGCTGAGTTAAAGTTTTTGTCTTGGAAGACTGCTTTTTTGTTGGCCATTACGTCTGCTAGAAGGGTTTCTGAATTACAGGCTCTTATGGCAGTTGAACCCTTCCTAATTTTTCATAAGGATAGGGTATCTCTGCGTACTAATCCTCCTTTTATGCCTAAAGTGGTTTCAAATGTGGCCTTGAACCAATCAATTCATTTGCCTACTTTTTATGCAAATCCCCAAAATAAAGGGGAGAAAATTTTGCACACTTTGGATATTCACAGGCAGTTGCGTTATTATTTGAGCAGGACTAAAGGGTTCAGACAGTCTCAGCAGTTGTTTGTTTCTTTTGCTTTGGGTTCTCAAGGGAAACCTGTTTCAAAACAAACTATTTCCAAGTGGATTGGCTTTTGTATTGCTTTTTGTTATTCTCATCATGGTAAGGAGATTCCGGCCGGAATCAGACCTCACTCCACTAGGGCTACTGCCACTTCTACAGCTTTTTAAAGGAGTAGCTACTAAAGATATTTTGGAAGCAGCTACTTGGAGTTCAGTGCATACTTTCTCTAAACATTACCACCTTCCTCTTTATTCCAAATCTAGGACTGGATTTGCCACTGCAATCTTACAGGGCATTTTGGCAGCTCCCAATGCTTTATGATTTTGCCAGCCTCCCTTTACCTCTGCTTTGGGATTCTACCCATATGTAAGGACTGCAGCAATGTGAGATGAAGAACATAGTACAGTTTTGTACCTACCATAAATGTAGATGTTCAAAGATCCACATTGCTGCAGTCAATTACCTCCCTCCTTCCCCTCTGTAGTTGGGAATGGTTATATGGTTTGGGTGGTAGCTGTTATTTGTACATGCCTTTTGGGAAGTATTCTATTTTTGGCTGTGGCCTTTCTTTTTAGGGCCTTCTGACATCTGGGGCAAGAAAAGACTGAGGATATGACGTCGGTCATGCGCTTTTATACCCTGACGCTCTGATGTCAGATTCGAGCGCCCATGACCGACGTCAGCCTAATACTTTGGTATTCGGGCCGACCGAGGACAGCGGACTACCCCATATGTAAGGACTGCAGCAATGTGGATCTTCGAACATCTACATTTATGGTAGGTACAAAACTGTACTTTTCTGCTACTTGCACCATGGTAAACCTGTGCCCAAGGGGATCAGGTCACATTCCACCAAGGCTGCCTCTACCCCAGCAGCTTTTCTCAGAGGGGTTCCAACCAAAGACATTCTAGAGGCTGCTACTTGGAGCTCTGTTCATACCTTCACAAAGCATTATCATTTGCCTCTCTTCTCCAAATCCAAAGTAGGCTTTGCCACTGCAGTTCTGCATGGCCTTATAGCCTCTCCTAATGCTATTTAGTTCCATCCTCCCATCCATAGCTTTGGGATTCTACCCAAATGTAATGACTACAACAGTAAAACACAAAGAACATAGTACAGTTGTGTACAGTTACCGTAAATGTAGATGTCCGAGTGTATTCACTGTTGCAGTCCAGGTTACCCGCCCGCCATCCCCCTTTTCTATAACTTCTCTTTCCTTCACTATATTCTAAAGCCTTTGTGGTGTATTTGCTTTTAGATGAAGGTAAAGTTTATGTTGCTAAAAGTGTATTTATATATATTTCTGTTTATTTATTTATATATATATATATATATATATATATTTTTTTTCTGCTTCCCATTTGGGGGGCACCTGACATCTAGGGCAAGAAAAACTGAATAAAATGGTGTCAGCTGCATGTTTTATACCCCTGATGACCTGATGTCATGGAAGAGGAGACAGCAACCAACGCAGGACCCAAGACTTTGTTATTCAGGCCGACTGAGGGCAACCTTCCAGCAGATTACCCAAATGTAATGACTGCAACAGTGAATACACTAGAACATCTACATTTATGGTAAGTGTACACTACTGGGTCTGTGCTTAGAAGGCATACTTGGCTTAAGGAGCAATCTCTGCCTGATCATGTTAAAACAAAACTTCTGGATGCTCCTTTACAGCAGGACCGCTTATTTGATAATAAGGCTGAAGAAGTTCTAAAAAAGATGGATGATAAAGCTAAATCTATGCAAACTGTGTAAGATTTCTTACAAGTGCAACTTTCTTGATTTAGTAGGTTTTGGCCTACTAAGAACTGGTCCTTTCCAGCTCCTTCCAGAGCCACTACGGCCAAACCCAGACATTCCAAAACCACAAGGTTTCAGTCCAAAGGGACTTTCAGAACTAAGCAATGGGGTGCTTCCACTTCCAAATCTGGAAACAACAAGGCACCACCCTATGGTAAACAGTCTCAATGACTTCTCTTTGAAATTACCAAGCACTTACCTCTTAGCCACCCCTTTGGGGGAAAACTGGCTCTTTATTCAAGAAAATGGGTACTTATAACCCAGGACAAATGGGTTTTAAACATAGTGTCCCAGGGATACATATTTCATTTCCACATGCTGCCAACTCCAAACGGGTGGCCAGACCTGCCCCCAAATCAGTGGGCAGAAGCTCAAAAACAAGTACTTTCCCTCCTAAACATGGGGGCTATTCAACTAGTACCAGAAGAGGAAAAGACACAAGGTTTCTATTCCAGACTTTTCCTGGTACCCAGAAAAGACAAATCATGGCATCCAATTCTTGACCTGTCTACTCTAAATACCTTTCTGGACATTTCAAAATTCAAGACGCTGACTCTTCACCAGTTACTTCCTATGCTAGGCAAGGATCCCTGGTTGGCAGCTCTCGACTTAAAAGAGGCTTACCTGCATATCCCAATCAGGGAATCTTGCAGAAGATTCCTACGCTTCAAAGCAGGCTGCATGCATTATCAGTTCTCTGCACTGCCCTTTGACTTGTAATTGTAATTGCATTTTGCAGGCAAAGAAATATTCAAATATATCCATACCTGGATGATTGTCTAATTCAGGCAGAAAACCAGGCCATTCTTCTAAAACATCTGGCGTTTGTAAAAAGACTTCTAACCTGTCTAGGGTACACCATCCAAACAAAACGAAAACGAAAAGAAATCTCAACTGGTACCCTCTCAAAAAATTACATTCCTGGGTGCAAGCTTGAATACAACTGCCCAGATAGCTTTCCTTATGCCAGAAAAGCAAATTCATTTGGTGACTTACTTCAAACAGGCGGCCACAAAAACCCTGCTATCTGCAAGGCAAGTACTGCAAGCCTTGGGGTTCATGGCCTCATGCATTTTTCTAATTCCATATGCAAGACTGCATATGAGGAAACTTCAGTGGTATTTAAAAAATGTATGGAGTCAACATTGTCACAGCCTGGAAACAATGATTCCTATCATTCCTTCCCTGTGCCTAGAGTTCCAATGGTGGGCAGAGGGCTGCTACCAAAACAAGGGACTGCCATTCACACCACCCCCTGCCGCCCAAACCCTAACTACAGATGCATCAGACTATGCATGGAGGGCTCATCTGGCAGGGAAGTGCATTCAGGGCAAATGGAGCCCAAATCAAATGCACCTTCATATCAATCAAAAAGAAATGCTAGCTGTACCGAATGCACTGACAGCCTTCAAGGACTACCTTCATCCAGGACAATTACTGATAAAGACGGACAACACCACGGGTATGTGGTACATAAACAACCAGGGGGGGTACACACTCCTACCCCCTCTGCAGACTAGCCATGGCATTGTGGAACACGGCCTTGAGCTACCAAGTACAACTACAAGCGCAATTCCTGCCAGGAAAGCAGAATGTTCTGGTAGACAAGCTAAGCAGAAATCTCATGGACCCTCACGAATGGAAACTGGAACCATGGCTTTTCAACATGTTGACACGCAAATGGGGGAGCCCAGACATAGATCTTTTTGTCTCAACCCAGAACTAACAGTTGAACAAATTTTGCACAAGAACTCATCACAAAAAGGCCTGGAAAGTGGATGCTCTGTCCTTCAGCTTGAAAAACATATAAGTCTATGCTTTTCCCTCCCTGCCTTTGCTCTTCAAAGTAATACTAAAAGTCAAACAGGACAAACCAAAAATGATTTTGATTGCTCCAGACTGGCCCCGCCAACACTGGTACCCACTCCTGCGCAGTGTGTCACACATTTCTTCGTGGCACCTGCCTCAGACACCTTCCTTACTGTCTCAGCAGGAGAACCAAATTCTGTACCCTCAGCTCCAAACATTGAATCTTGCAGATTGGCTAATCACTTAAATTCACCCTTAGCATCCCTTAGCACACCTGTGATGGATGTCATTTTGGAGGCGAGAAGACCTAGTACTAGAAAGTCGTATGCTGACAGTTGGAAAAGATTCTGTGCCTGGAATCAATCTCAAGGGATGAGCACAGCAGTGCCCAATTTACCTCAGATTTTGCAGTACTTAACTGAGATGCTTCATAAGGCCCTGTCTTTTTCCTCCATAAAAATCCATGCCTCAGCCATTTCAGCTCATTACAACACAGACCCCCCCTTCTCTCATCCTCTTTTAAAGCAGTATCTCAGAGGGGCCAAAAACTTGAGACCACCCAGGAGAGCTCCAACCCCTGTCTGGGACCTTAACTTTGTATTGGAGAAACTCACTCTACCTCCTTTCAAGCCAGCTGCAACTGCAGACTTAAAATTTCTTTCCTGGAAAGCAGCCTTCCTTTTAGCAATCACTTCAGCTAGAAGGATATCTGAATTACAGGCCGTTATGGCAGTGGAGCCTTTCATCATTTTTCATGCGGACAGGGTGTCACTCAGGACCAATCCATCATTCATGCCCAAGGTGGTATCCAGTGTGGCTCTTAATCAGTCCATTCATTTGCCAAATTTCTTTCCCAATCCACATAACAAGGGAGAGCAGATTCTGCATTCATTGGATGTACACAGACAACTTAGATTCTACTTGGACAGGACCAAATCTCAACTGCTGGTAGCATTTGCTGCAGGGGCAGAGGGGAAGGCTATTTCAAAGCAAACCATTTCTAAATGGATAAGCCATTGTATTCATTTCTGTTATAAGCACCATGGAAAACCAATCCCCCAGGGGATCAGATCTCATTCCACCAGGGCTGCATCTACTTCAGCAGCCTTTCTCAGAGGTGCTCCTACCAGGAATATTCTAGAAGCTGCTACCTGGAGTTCAGTTCATACTTTCACCAAGCATTATCACTTACCAATTTTCTCTAAATCCAGAGCTGGCTTTGCCACTGCTGTTTTGCAGGGCATTATACCTGGTCCTAATGCTGTATAAATCCATCCTCCCAACCTTAGCTTTGGGAATCTACCCAAATGTAATGACTGCAACAGTGAAACATGTTGAACATAGTACAGTTGTGTACACTTACCATAAATGCAGATGTTCGAGTGTATTCACTGTTGCAGTCCTGGTTACCCTCCCTCCAGCCCCCTGTTTTTCTTTTACTTTACCTCATCTTTCTTTTACTATGCTTAAAAGCCTTTTTGGTGTATTTGCTTTTGTTTGGAGGTATATTTTTGTGTTTCAATTTATATATATATATATATATATATATATATATATATATATATATATATATATATATATATATATATATATATATATATAAATTTGCTCCCCATTCGGGGGCACCTGACATCTGGGGCAAGAAAAACTGATGTAATGGCGTTGGCTGCATGTTTTATACCCCTGACGACCTGACATCATGGAAGAAGGGACAGCAACTGACGCAGGACCCAAGAACTTGTTAATCAGGCCGACTGAGGGCAACCTGCCAGCAGATTACCCAAATGTAATGACTGCAACAGTGAATACACTCGAACATCTACATTTATGGAAAGTGTACACAACTGTACTTTACACATACCAATAACTGAAACCTTACCTTGTGTGATCACAATAGTATTGCACTACTTCAACCATGGTTCTGGCTGGCATCCTGGCGAACTGTCCATTATAGTGGCTTGCTAGCTGGCCTCCTTACTAGTTTGCTGCCTGACTGGCAAACTGACTTCCTTACAAACTTGCAGCTGGTTTGCTGGCTGTCCTCCTTTGTGGCTTTCAGTCTGGCTTGCTGACTGGCTTAAAAAAACAGATCCTTCTCTCTCTCTTTTTTTTTAAATATTGCTCCCAGCCATACATCTCAACTGTCCTGATTTTTGCAGAATGTCCAGATTTTTGCCTCATAATGTAGGTCTGTTTCTTATCAAATTTGTGATTTTCTGTCAAATCACTGAAGATTGAAGTCACTAAATAATGACACCCATTTGAGTTGCAGACATCCTTTTTTTCACAAACCCTATTATTCTAACAACTTTCTAAGTTTATAAGAGCAGTATTTAAAATGTATTCCTATTTGTGGCTGTTTGTCCCCTCATTATTTTAGGCTTTGTCCAGATTTCTTGTGCTAAGAGGCTGAGAGGTAATTACGACTGCAAAAGTGCTGATAAAAACACAGTCTACCAGCCTCAGGCTTTGTAGAGCTCTTCCTTATGTGAGCCCCAGCCCCTTACATGAATTTCAGCCAATTGCTTAACTATTTTCACCACCCATACCTGACGGGGAACAGCTGTTCCTGAAGGTCTGAGTTGGTGACATCACAAATGAAATTCTAAATTATAGAGAAAAAATGTTAAGCACATTCAGCTTTTTCTTGGCAATTCAGAGATTTATCGAAAGCAGGAGTGTTTGTGTCCCTCTGCTTTCTGGAGCGGGTGACATAATGGATAGATCCAAAACATGAGTGTCCCACTATAGCTGGACTGGTGGCAACCCTGTTTATATCTGGGCTTTCACAAGGAATAGGTGTCCCTTAGGATCAACCCACATTTTCTTAAAAAATGGATTCTGGATTGTGTCTGAATCAGCACTTCCATTTCCCTATTTTCTTTGCTAGGATAGACACCAGAGGAGAAACAGTCCTTCATAATTTCTATGTTCACTGCCAGCAGGTAAGGAGTTTGGATGTAACAACATGTCGCAAAAGTGCATTACGGCCTTGGAATATGGCCCACAGCAGCTACACTCAAAAAAGGTAACACAGTGGACAGCCACACAGCAATATTGCAGTCATGGGGGATTCACTCATCATGCTCTAACATCATTGTTTTACAATGCTGTCTTCTCCAGATTAACTGTAATTTGACTAAATGAATGCATTCATACACACACACACACACTGTCACCCTCCCTCCCTCCCTCCCTCTGTATCCCCCTCTCAGAATCATATGAGATATCGTTCAGTGCTGCAAGCATTTCATGATTTATTATAATTCAGTGCCACCAGCCAGACAAGTCTAGTACATCAAATTTCCAAGCAACTGTACCACCCTTAAAAATGAAATTTAAAATGTTGTGATAGTTATCTAGACAGTCAGTCTGTTTTTTAAAGGTAGATACCAGCAGTCATGTTATACCAACACAGGATAGTTGCCATCATATAAATTAATAAATAAATAATGGCAATCTTTTGGAACTGAATAATAAAATTCTTTACTAAAGGAAATTTGGTATTACAGTGTAAAAGTTAAGTACATAGACAGGACATGTTACTATACTGTTGGTTTAAAAGGAAAATGTTTCAGACAGGGAGCATTTAGAAACACTGTATTAGCTAAATAATTCTAAAGCTAGTCTTTAGCTTCAGAGTACTTAGAATCTGTCTACCACTACCTAGGATTTTATATGCTACAGCAAGCAAAGTAAAATGGAAAAGATTGCATTGTTACAGAGATGCAAACAGTCCTGAAGATATACAATTAACATCTTTTCAAGCTAATACACTTTTAAGGAATCCATGTACCTTCCTTCCTTGCCAGTCGACATTAAATGTAAACAGCAGAACTTCTGGAAGGGTTCCAGATACATGGCACAGTGCATTGGGTAAGAGGAAGTAAGAGATTCATCTTTGCTAAATGAGTGTTGTTGAATCTGTGTCTGTTTCACCTGCCTCAACAGCAAAAAAAATGCAGCTTCTGTACCTTTTACAATGTGCATTTTGCAGCATCTTTACTGAAAAAATAAACAACTGCAGATTATATACATATTTCACATTTCATAGCTTGAACTTGGACCACAGTAATCCTAGTGAGAAGTATAAACTTGAGGGAATTGAACTGATGGCACCAGAGTGGGAATAGGATCTGCTTGAATTGAACACACCTGGACTAGAGCACCAGGAGTAGAAAGAGAAAGTAGTGGCAGCAGAAAACAGAATACTAAAGTGTATCCTGTGGCAGCAGAAATCAGAATACTGATGTGTATCCTGTGGCAGCAGAAAACAGAATACTGAAGTGTATCCTGTGGCAGCAGAAAACAGAATACTGACATGTATCCTGTGGCAGCAGAAAACAGAATACTGACATGTATCCTCAGGGAATAGATTCTAAAAGCAAAGAAGCAATCTGTGATGAATCTATAGGGTCTTGGACAGAACACACATGGAGTACTGCATGCAATTTGGGAGATTATGTAAGGAAGGAACCATCAAGCTGCTGGAATGAATACAGAGGAAAACTACCAAAGTGAAGGAATATGAAGAGAGAATATTGGAAGTAGAGCTTTTCTCACTTGAGATCAGAACAGACAATGTGGACATGATACTGCTACACAAAATCGCATGAGAAAATGGAAAGGGGTTATCCTAATAGGATAGACAGCTACATAAGAAGGAGGCATGTGCAAAAGATAGTAAGAAATAACTACTTCACGGATCTCTGGAAGTACCTTTTCTTAGAAATTATTATGGACCCATAGAATGGACTATCAGAAACACTGTTGAAAAGAGAATCCACAGAAGCATTCAGGAGAGGATGGGGCATGTAGAAAATAGGTAAAGGGGAGGTAGGGATGTGGTTGGGGAGGTAGATTAAAGTCAGGCTTGTCTCCTGTCATTAAACAAATGTAAAGTAATGTAGATATGAAATTAGTAAGAATAAAGAGTAGACTGAAGCAGTAGTGTCCTCTGAGCTTATTGTGTTTTATTTGAACTTCTGTTGACTGGTTAGGAGACAAAAAAAATGTAATAATGATGGGCTGGAAATGGGTGAGTGAAGGTACTAATACCAGGTTATACTGAGGAGTTCATAGTAGGACTCATGCCTCAGAGAAATGTAATTAGAGCAGATGAAATTATGCATGCATTTCAAAATTTGAGTGTGCAAGTAAATGAGGATGCAGACTTACTTATTATTGTATACAGTCTAATGAGGCAGGTGTATCTGTGCATTTTAGTGATGCAGGTGTATCTGTGTATTTTAGTGATACAGTCTAATGAGACAGGTGTATCTGTGCATTTTAGTAATACAGTCTAATGAGGCAGGTGTATCTGTGCATTTTAGTGATACAGTCTAATGAGGCAGGTGTATCTGTGCATTTTAGTGATGCAGGTGTATCTGTGTATTTTAGTGATACAGTCTAATGAGACAGGTGTATCTGTGCATTTTAGTAATATAGTCTAATGAGGCAGGTGTATCTGTGCATTTTAGTGATACAGTCTAATGAGGCAGGTGTATCTGTGCATTTTAGTGATGCAGTCTAATGAGACAGGTGTATCTGTGCATTTTAGTGATACATTTATACTTGTGGTCTATTTCACCAGCAGTTTATGTTGTGGTATAGACTATTGTGTTGTGTTGTTGCATGCATATCACTATGATATATTAAGATATGTTTCATTGCATTGTAAATTTGTTCTGTGTTGTGATGTTATGATAAGAGGTAGGTATTTCTACCCAGTAGTGCACATATCTGTTTAGGTCATTGGCCGTGTTCTGTCCTGAACCAAAACAAAAGGATAGTCAAGGTTTAGTACAAAGTATCAACATGGAAAAATAATTAATTGTCTGAGGAAAAGAAGGTGCATCATGCAACAGACATTTCCTAGTAGCCCAGAGCCAGACGTTTTTACTGAAATAGCTTCCATTAGAAATGTGGCTGGGTTTACTGAAGCCTGTGAATACGGATTTCATTTATTTTCAGACCTAATTTTACCTTGATGCTAGTAACATTAGTGTAATGTTTGGGGAGCTTGTTATTTGATCTGTATGGAAAGTGGGTGATTGTTACCAAAATTCATAACAGGTTTTATACCTTCATTTCCCAAATTACATCTGTGTTAAAGTTCAGAAAACTAGGAAGTTGAATTGAAGAGCAGTAGAATTTGGAGATTATTTAAAGATATTAAGTATCTGACCGTGAAGGAGTGATACAGGCCAGAATGTGTGTTGCATGGACAATGTGACCAGTACCTGATTTTGGTTTAAGAATGTTAAGTAGTAGTGTTATGCTGAATATATATTGGACACATGGCAGTGGTGTGTTTTTTTTAATCCCCCCATCTAAACATCTGCTATCTATTCTGGCTGTGCCCCCCCTTCCTGCAACAAGTATCTCCATATCAACTTACCGTCTAGTCTCAGATATGTTCCTTCACTGTACAATGGGTGGGCCCACACAACCTTCCAGGTAGTTGGCAAAATTCACACACCCAGGAAGCAAGAACCTTATGGACAGCTGTGTAGCAAGAGCTGGGGAACATCATCCTTTGCCAGCTTTCAGTCACAATTCCTTCTCAAACGATGTGACATACATTGATGCCAGCATGTCATTCACTCCCTAAGTTGCAAGGCTTCTGCTCCTCACCAGTGGTAACACAGGCAGTGTAGAAGACCGTTCTGTTAACCATGTCATCATATCCTCCTGGCTGACCCTGCCAGCAACCTGAACACATTCTTACCCACAGGTCACTGGCAGTACATATGGATTCCTTGTCTCTGTGCCTTTGGGCTGTTGGCGATGATAGTGGTGTTGTTTTGTAAAAGCTGAACACACAAGACAAGCAGGAACATAATCCAGTGAGGAAACTAAATTTCAGATGGAATTGTTTGGATAAGAAACTACAAGAAAATATTTTTGCATTGTCCTCATTTGTTATGTTCCTTGTTACATATAGAATAGATCACTAACCCTCAGGCCACAAACAACGTTGACTTTAGTTTTTGATACAGAGTGCAGAAGCATTATACCACCATGAATGCATCTAGCATATGAGCTCTAGTAAAAGTATGAATAAGAACATACACAGGCATTGACCTCTGCATTCCAGAATGTGTACACACACACACGCAATTACACGCACTTGTGGGCATGCACATATACACACACGCACACACCCAACACTCACAATAGCTGTCACACACATACATTCATGATCCTACTCATACAAACACATTGACACACCATTACACAGAAGCACACACTACAGTTAACACATAGCGCTAGTTATGCCCATCAACTGTTTTTTCAGGGGGAAGTGGTTCTCATTCACCCTGCACAGATTCCGACCATTGAAAGCCGTAGGTGTGTGCCACAAAAGTTACACATACTTAACACCTTTTGTATCCCATCCCTGACTTAACACTTGCATAGTTCAGGCATATATTCTAATTACTGTGTTTGTTAACTGAGACCATTTTTAGTCATGATCCAGGCCAAAGTAGCAAAATACCAAACTATCATGAAAATGTATGAATCCTTAACTATGCATGTATTATAACTGGAAATCAAATCAGGACAGTCATTTACATAGACCCCACCCAGAGAGTCCCACATTTGCATGTGGTGCTCTGAACTTCACTGTTAAAAGAGCATGGTGAGAGTGCTAGGTTGGGGGATGTGAATCAGAACAGTCTTGCAATGTATGCGAGACAGCATGCACCATCTTGCACACTTTGCTGGGGAGGCATTTGCACCTGTTTCCATGGTCTACAGAGCAAGTTATCATGGAGGTTGAAAAAAGAAGACAGGAGATGCATTCTGGGTCCTGGATATTTGGCAATTAACAGGAAAAAGGCAGTAACACAGGAATGGGACTAAAGGAATAAATTACAGTGGAACAAGATAAAATCAAAGCTGCACCAAGGATGAATACTAAAAAGGCAGTGATAAAGAACAAATGTGAAAAAGTTGTTGCATAAGATGAGTTGTGGCCCAGAGTAATTTAACTGTTGCTTCATACTTTAAGCCAAAAGAAATACATACATTCATTTACTTCTTTTGAGAGTATACATGTATGATGTAAATGTTGTGGCTCCTGCATTGTTTGATGTGTTTTGGGGGATTTACTTCATATGTTCAACACTTCAAAATGCCAAATTTCATATGGCCGAGACCATATGATCGACATCTGAAATGTCGAACATATGAAAAACAAAAGTAAAAAACAACACTTACCTAAACAATGCTAGCAGGGGGCAAGCCCCCCTACACACCCCATAACTTAAATATACCAACTCCTAGATTGCACTACATTGCACGAATGGAAATTTTCCATTCCGCACTGTACGGAGATGCCGGTTCCGCATTGTCAGCATTTCAAATGCCAATCATATGGTCTCGGTCATATGAAATTCGGCATTTTGAAATGTCGACCATGTAAAGGGGACCCGTTTTGAGATAGCTGTCTTCTTTTGAAATTGAAATAGGTTATATAGGAATGAGGCTTAAGATTTGATAGATAAAGTGGTGTGATTAAGAAGTGGTTTACAGTGTGACATGACATAGTCATTTCTTGATGGTTTGTGTGTTATGGCTGGGAATTAAAAGTAAGATTGAAGTTAAAATGCAGTGCATTTACATAGTAGTTTATACAAGCATAAAGTCAGCTGATATATTTGTTTACCTGGGAGCACTCTAATGGATATGGCAGCCTGAAACATGCATTTGTTGCCTCCCGAAAAATGCAGCACTTAAAATGTGGTAATTTGGTCCCTTAATCAGTGTCCTAATAAGCTAAAATATAGCATATGTTCTTCGTGTTTCACTGTTGCAGTCATTACATTTAGGTAATCTGCAGGCAGGTTACCCTCAGTCAGCCTGAATTCCAAAGTCTTGGGTCTTGTGTCAGTTGCTGTCTTCTCTTCCATGACATCAGGTCGTCAGGGGTATAAAACATGCAGCACTATTAAGCGTCAGTATATTTTCGCATCTAAGTATTTTGGAAACAGATTTAACTACCCAGAGATGTCGTCGGATAGCAATCCGACTACCGGAGTACATAAAAAATGCAAAGAAAAGGACAGAGAAAGGCAGTCGACATCCAAAACCGATGACAAAGCTTCTCCTAAGCCAGTCGCCGGTTCACCAGTACTCAGTGAGGTGCTTTCACAGCCCCTGATACCCGCTACCTTCGAGTGGCAGGCCTCTACCGACACCCATGTGGAGTCCGGCATGCCGCAAGATACTCAAGGTACTGGGCTGACGGATGCATCTCCCTCGGATGGGTCCGGAGTCGCTGAGCAGGCACTGGCTTCTGAGGGTGTATTCAGACCTCAGCATTTTTATATCAAACCGACGAAAGCTGCACAACCAAAGGCAAAGACACCTTCTAAAACTAAAATACTGATGCCTGAGCCACGTGCACAGGCCTCTATGCCTAAAAAACAGATGATCAAAATGGCTGAAGACCTTATTACCTTGATCAGGGGTACCCATCCCCCTCCAGATAAGAGGCCTAGGCAAGACACTGACTATGAATCTTCAGATCAGGTTTCTATTTCTTCTGATTCCTCTTCTGATCAGGAATTATCTTTATCTCCCTATGAGTATTCTGATGCTGAGAAGTCTGTTCCATCTGCATCTCCTCCTGGGGATTATTCATTTGGAGAAACCTTGCATACTTTGAGGGAGCATTTTCACTGGGAGAGTCAAGTCTTCTGAGAATCAAAAAAGAGGCTCAGGGATTTCCTCTTTCTCCCTCAGCACAAGCCTTTAGCCATCCCCCCTGTGTTAGACATTGTGGATGATGTTTTTTCGGAGTCAAGCCTGACCCTTGACTCTTTACCTCCGGCTCCCAGTAAGCCTGACAGGTATTACAGGGTCCCTGACTCTCATAAATTTTTATTTAGAAACCCTGCTGCTGATCCTGAAACTATTTCACAGGGTCCAAAGGGAGTTAAGGCCTCAACAGCAAAAAAACCTACCCCCTCCGACAGAGATTCAAGGGCGCTGGACAGATGGGGAAAAAAGGTTTATACATTTGCAACCTTGGCAATTAGGGCCTAAACTGTCAATTTCATATGCTTAAGTACCAACAACATGTTATGGGATTGCTGAAACAGAAAATTATGTTGATTTCAGAATGTGCAGAAAATAAGGAATTGCAGGAATTATTGCATGCAGCTGAACAAGTTGGAAAACATACTTTGCAATGTGGTTTTGATTCTTTAGAGGCCTCCTGTAGGGCCACAGTTACTGGGTCTGTGAGTAGGAGGCATGCCTGGTTAAAGGAACAAAATTTACCTGATCATGTTAAAGCTAAATTGCTAGATGCACCTTTACAGCATGATTCTCTGTTTGGTATTAAGGCAGAAGAGGTTTTAAAGAAAATGGAAGACAAAGCTAAGTCTATGCAGACTGTTAAAGATTTCTTGCAAGTGCAGCCACCTAGATTCAGTAGACACTGGCCTACAAAAAACTGGGCCTTTCCTGTGTCAGACAAAGCTCAAAGGGGCAAATCCAGATGCCAGGTACCAGGCTCAAGACGCATACAGGTCAAAGCAATGGGACGCATCCACCTCCAAATCTGGAGGAGATAAAGCGCAAACCTACAGAAAGCAATACCAATGACTTCCCTCTGCCTACACCACTCATTTATCTTTTGGCAGCACCCATAGGGGGAAATTAGGACTTTTTGCTCAAAATTGGTAGTTAATAACCCAGGACAAATGGGTACTGAACATCGTATCACAGGGATACAGATTCCATTTCCACACTCTGCCAATGACAAATGGTTGGCCAGACCTGCCAGAAAAACAATGGGCAGAGGCACAGAAACAGGTTATGTCCCTCATGGATATGGGGCCATTCATTCAGTACCAGAACAGGAAAAAGGACTAGGTGTTTACTCAAGACTGTCCGTGGTACCCAGAAAGGACAAGGCCTGGTGGCCAATACTGGAGTTATCGATTTTGAGCACATACCTGGACATCCCAAAATTTAAAATGTTCACTTTGCAACAGCTTCTGCCCATGCTGGTCAAAAATGCTTGGCTGGTGACTTTAGACTTAAAAGAGGCATACCTGCATGACCCTGTAAAACAGTTGTGCAGAAGATACCTCAGATTCAAGGCTGGCTTAATGCATTACCAATTCTCTGCACTGCCCTTTGGCTTATCTACTACGCCCAGGGTCTTTACAAAGTGCCTGGCACAAGTAATTGCATTTTCCAGACAAAGAAGTATTCAGATATATCCTTACTTGGACGACTGTCTCATTCAAGCAGAGAACAAGGACACTCTTCTATGACACCTGGCATTTGTGAAAAGGCTTCTAGCATGCCTAGGGTACACAATAAACAAAAAGAAATCCCAACTGTTACCCTCTCAAAAGATAACATTTCTGGATGCAAGCTTGCATACAACTGCCCAGATGGCTTACCTCACACCAGACAAACAAAGGCAACTGACTACTTACTTCAAACTGATGGCAACAAAAACCCAGTCTTCTGCAAGATAAATTCTGCAGGCTCTGGGCTTCATGGCATCCTGCATCCTACTAAGTCCATATGCAAGACTGCATATGAGGAAACTTCAGTGGTACCTAAAAAGTTTATGGAGTCAACACTCACACAGTCTGGAAACAATGATTCCTCTCATCCCCTGCCTGCAACAGGAGTTTCTATGGTGGGCAAAGGCCTGTCACCAAAACATGGGACGGCCCCTCACTCTACCCCCGGCCAGCCAAACCTTAACAACAGACGCATCAGATTATGCCTGGGGGGGCCCACATGGCAAGAAGATGCATTCAGGGCATATGGGCACCAAATCAAATGCACCTACATATCAACCAGAAAGAGATACTAGCTGTTCAGAATGCCCTAACAGCTTTCAAGGACTTACTTCATCCAGGACAACTACTGATAAAGACAGACAACACCACAGTCATGTGTTATATAAACAAGCAAGGGGGCACATACTCATACCCCCTTTGCAAATTAGCCATGGAACTGTGGGACACAGCTTTGACCTACCAAATAAATCTTCAAGCTCAATTCCTGCCAGGAAAACAGGACACTCTGGCAGACGATTTAAGCAGAAACCTTATGGGTCCTCAGGAGTGGAAACTAAATCCACAATTATTCAGCATGATAACAGAGAAATGGGGGATCCCAGACATAGATCTATTTGCCTCTCCTCAAAATTATCAGTTGTAAAGATTCTGCACATGGACATATCACAGACAAGCATGGAAAGTGGATGCCCTATCCTTCAGTTGGAAAAACCTGTCAGTTTACGCCTTCCCTTCTCTGCCTCTTCTACCCAAGGTCCTCCTAAAAGTCAGGCAAGAGAAGCCAAAGATGATATTAATTGCCCCGGACTGGCCCCGCCAATACTGGTACCCAGTCCTAAGGAACTTGTGTCAATACCCAGCTTGGATCTTGCCTCAAAGACCACAACTACTGTCCCAGCAAAACAATGAGATCCTGCACAATCAACTACAAACTCTGAACCTGGCAGCATGGCTAATCATGTAATCATACGAACGACACCTCTCTGTAAAGCTGTGATGGATGTCATTTTGGAAGCCAGAAGGCCTAGTACGAGAAAATCTTACACTTACAAATGGAAGAGATTCTGTAATTGGAATCAAGCACAGGGATCTGATACAGCAGAACCACATATTCCTCAGATATTACAATACTTAACTGAGATGCTTGACAAAGGCCTATCTTTCTCATCAATCAAAATCCATGCCTCTGCCATTTCGGCTAATTACAATACAGAGCCACCAATCTTTTCTCATCCTTTACTAAAGCAGTATCTTAGAGGAGCCAAAAATTTAAGGCCTCCTAGAAGATCACCATTACCTGCATGGGACCTCAATTATGTGTTGGAAAAGCTCACCCTGCCTCCATTACCGCTGATATAAAGTTCTTATAATGGAAGACAGCTCTGCTACTAGCGATTACTTCAGCAAGAAGAGTTTCAGAGCTACAGGCCCTCATGGCTGTAGAGCCTTTAATCATATTTTACCCAGACAGGGTGTCTCTGAGGACAAATCCTACTTTTACGCTTAAGGTGGTTTCCAGTGTGGCTCTTAACCAAACAATTCATCTGCCAACTTTTTATCCAAATCCGCAGAACAAAGGGGAGAGAATTCTGCATTCCTTGGACGTACACAGACAGCTAAGATTCTGCTTGAGCAGGACAAAAGCTCTAAGAAAAACTGAACAATTACTAGTGTCATATGCTGTAGGATCAGAGGGAAAAGCTATCTCAAAGCAGACAATTTCAAAGTGGATAAGCCACTGCATCCGTTTCTGCTACTTACACCATAGTAAACCTGTGCCCAAGGGCATTCGGTCTCATTCTACCAGTGCTGCAGTTACTTCAGCAGCCTTTCTGAGAGGAGTACCAACCAAAGACATTCTAGAGGCTGCTACTTGGCGTTCTTTTCACACCTTCACAAAACATTACCATTTGCCTCTCTAAGTCCAGGACAGGCTTTACCACTGCAGTGCTGCAGGGCCTTATAGCCGCACCTAATGATGTTTAGCTCCAACCTCCCAACCATAGCTTTGGGATTCTATCCAAATGTAATGACTGCAACAGTGAAACACGAAGAACATAGTACAGTTGTGTACTTGTAGATGTTCGAGTGTATTCACTGTTGCAGTCAAGGTTACCCTCCCACCATCCCCCTGTCATTCTACAGTTTATCTTTCCTTCTCTATCTTCTACAACCTATGTGGTGTATTTGCTTCTAGATGAAGTTAAAGTTTTTATTGATGCATGTATATAGATACATATATATAATATAGCTACCTTTTGGGGGGCACCTGACATTGGGGGCAAGAAAAACTAAAGAAAATGGCGTCGGCTGCATGTTTTATACCCCTGATGACCTGATTATGCTTGGAAAAACTAGCTCTTTTAACAAAAGATGTGAATAGAACAAAAGGGCAAGGTAAGAAATGAATAGAAAAGATAAAATATGGAGGAGTGGGATATAAAAAAAGAGATGAAACAAGTAAGGCCTCAATAAACGGAGGGCTAGTAACAAAAAGAGACCCTGTGCTTATGCAGATGAATTACTGTAATTGCATTAGTAGTACTCAAATGCTTCTCTTGTGCATTCTTGAACTCGGTTAAAGTATTCAGTTAAACTACTTTAGGTAGGCTGCTTTAACTACTCAGCATTCTTTCTATGAAGTAATACTTTCTTGTTTCTGCCCTCAGCCATTCACTCATCTTGTATTTTAAAATTGAGTCCTCATTTTAAAGGCATTAGTTGCTTTTTATTTATTGATACCCTTGAGGTCTGTAATGGGTTTTGTCATATCTTCCTCAGGGCTATATTATTAAGTTATTTTAGTGTCTCTTTAGATGGTTTCTTCTAGAGACCATTCGCCATTCTGTTGCCATTTTTGGTGGTCTGTATCCTTACATGATGATGTCCCAGGATTGCACATAGCCTTCTAATGAAGCTTTACTGTCTCCTGTGAGAGATAATAACTGTTAAATACTACTGTGATGCACCTTTCCAGACATCGGAGTATTCTGCCAATGAATGTTGTTTTTCTCACTCTGTATGCTTACCTTTACGTCTTCTGATAAGATCACTTCTTGCTCCCTTTTCTCAAGGGTCATTGTTACTTCTCCTCCAGTTCAGTGTTCTTTTTCTTGTGTTTTTTCCTACATGTATTATTTTCTACTTTTATTTTATTTGAATTAAGGCTTTCATTTGTTAGGCAATTCCTCTGGTGTTCTAAAGTCTCCTTTTCTTTTCTGCATCTGCTCATCTATCAGTCCTGTTGTATAACTTTGTATGGCCAATAAGTTGTCCTTGCAGTCCCTGGCCAGTGAAACTCATAAAGAAATTAAAAATGACCTGTCCTTGTACCATCCCCTGCACTGCATCACTTGTCCACCATCTTTTATCTGCATGAACTCAGTTTATTATAACTGAATGTGCTGTGTATGCTAGCCAGTGATATCCCGACTGAAAACACTGTTGGAGTATTCCAAACAAATGGGTTGTCACCATTGAAGCCCGGCCAGGGTACAAAAGCCAAAGTCTTCCATGAGATATACATCTGATGTATGACCTCAGCCCATGAGCGTAGGTGTACCAAAGCACATGTATGAGCGTAAATCCTCAGATTATCTTGCCACTTCAGTGCAGATATCACACCTGTCAGTCTGATCTTTGTGTGGTTGTTTGTACCATAAGCCTTCATGGATTCAGATAAGTACTCAGTTTGGGATCCTTCCTTTTCTTGTCTACTCTGTTGACTCTGTTGATCTATGATTTTGTTAAATGTCAACTAGGACGGGAGAGTGAAATTGCAGTAGGCAGATGCCCTACAAAGGCCTCCACTCCAAGTGCCTTTTCTGTTTAGGAGCTGTGCAGAAATAGAAATCGTGTTCCAACTGCCAGTTCCTTGTACTCAAGACTTTACACTTATGTTTGTTGTTACTGAATACTTTCTTAGACACTCAATGACTTAAGCGATTAGCTCGAGCCAAGATGGTGGATCCCTCCACAGTTGACATACTGTCATCCCTGAAGAAAAAACTCAAGAGGCCTAGGTGCAAAGTTCCATATATCCAGTTAGATTCAAATGTACCTGCTGAGATTGCAGAACCCACGTAAGGACAACATTTCCTCAGACACCATCTACCGTGACCCCCCGGAGGCCAGTATGGCACCTGAGAACTGCACTTCCGAAGTGACTGCTTCTGCAATGGAGAGGAGAATCTATGCATCATTATCTCAGAAGGTATCCCTCAGATCTTAGTAAGGGAAGAGGTACTGGGATCTTTTATTGAGGTAAGTCACGGGTTTGACCCTTCAACTGGGCATCCACCGCTTAAAAGAAATGGCAAAAGCCTAAGCATATTCCCTCCTCCCAGTCTTCTAGGCAGAAGTGGTGTATGGATTTTACTCAGTGCCTATTCAAGGCCATTATGGCTCTCAGGTCTTCTTCCATTTCTGCTCCTCCCCCCACTTCACAGATGTTTCCTGTGGAGTCTTCCTCCATGGATGAGGATGGTACTTCAGATTCTGATGACCATTCATTAGCATACACTTCTCAAATCCAGTCAGGTAGACAGGAGCCCTCAGTTGATGAGGATTCCCTTTCCTTCCTGATTCCCCTATGGAAGAGACGTCTTTTGTGGAAACTATTTTGAATATGATGAAACATTTTCAGTGGGATTCTAAACAAATCTGTGACGTTCAGAGAAGATACTGTAATCTTTTAGAAGTGGGCACTCCAGCTCCGAGTACTGTCCATTCAGTCCTGGAAACCTTCCTTGATGCTTTCCAATCTACATCCTCTGCTCCTGACTCTCAGCTCCAGCCCCAGCCCCTAAGAGACCTGATAGATTCTATAAAGTTCCAGATGAACGTAAATTTTTTCAAGTATCCACTTGCTGATCCTTCAGTTATTTATTTAACTTCATATAAGCCATCTCAGCTCCTGCCTTCTGCTAATGCCCTTCTGTCAGATAAAGACATTAAGGCCATGGACAGGTGGGGTACAAAGCTCTATGCATCCTCTTTCCCTGGCCGTCAGGGCCATTAATTATCAGACTGTCATGACCAAATACATTTTGTCTTTTCTTGGCAGCCTGTCCGTTGCTGACATGGAAGGGTCAGATTAAAAACAAAAGGCTACATCTTTGGTGACTCAAGTAACTCCGGTGGCTAGGCATGGCATTAAATGCATCCGTCATGCTGTTAAGGCCTCCTCCAGAACAGCTGCTACTGTTTCAGCTATTAGGAAGTACGCATGGTTATGCATTCATCCTCTCCCTGAAGGTTTCAAGGTAAAACTCCTAGATTCTTCTCTAGCTGGAGATCTTTAATTTGGTCCACAGGCAGCTAGCTTGTTCAAGATCCTTTTCCAGAGGAAAACTATGAAGGACTGCAGAAAAACTCTACTCACCTCTGTACCCAGATACCTGAGAAACTACCCTGCTAACTCCACCTCTTTTGTCCGAATAGAGCATAAGCCTTATCTGAAACACAAAAAAGCATCTAGGAAAAGATTCCAGGGCAAACCTGAAGGAGACTCTGGATGTGGGAGGCCTCCCATTACAGATAAATCAGTGTAGGTTTATAGGTTAGTACTAAGCTAACTGCCCTTGCGAGCCATTTTAAGCTTAGCTAATTATCCCCTTGTGAGACTCAAACCCTGCACCTTGTGTTTGTAAGGCAAACACCTTAACCATCAGGCCACCCGTGTGACTTATTTTCTTCCATCCCCCACCCCTCAGTCCCCCCTCCCTCAGTGTGACATATCTTCTCTCCACCCCCTCGGTCCCACCTTCCATATTTTCAAAAGGCTCACTTCATCTATTACAAATAGGGAAAGGACTACAGCAGTAGAGTGTGGGTACTCAGCATTATTCAGCAAGGATACAGAATATCCTGAAAGGCACTCCTTCCTTTCAACGGCATTCTGCCCCTTCCCAACAACCATTACACCTCTTTCATCCCATCTACCTGAACTTAACCTCAAGACACAATAGATTCAGTTCCCTTTCAGTATGTAAGAAGAGGGTTCTAATCCAGGCTGTTGCTGGTTCCCAGGTAGGAAGGATAGTGAAGACCTCTGCTCGACCTTTCCCAGTCTAATGATTTTCTCAAGGTACCCACTGAAGACCTAATTTTCTTTGGCTGCAGACTAGACACCAAAAACATGCAGGCCTTATTACCACAGGAGAAAGTAAAGAGCCTCACAGCCTATTTTGACTCCCTCTTACCTTTCTAAGTATGTTCTGCAAGGGAGTTTCTGAGAGCTGTAGGCTACATGGTGACAACCATTCCAGTGCTACCAGTAGCTAGGCTGCATTTAAGAAAGATACAATGGTACTTGAAAAATGTATGGTCTCAAAACACTCATCCTCTGAACACACAGATCCCCCTTATCCCATGTCTGAAGAGGAAAATCCTTTGGTGAGTGTCAGTGGTGAACATCAACCCAGGGCTGCCTTTCAAGGTGCAGACTGCAAGTTAAGAACTGCATACAGACACTTCTAACAAAGCTTAGGAGGCATGGACAGGGACCCAGAAAGTCCAGAGCTACTGGTAATCCAGTGTCAGCTCTCATTCAGGCCCTATAAGCTTTCTGCCATCTCTAGAAACCAGGACCTCTAAAGGTATTTACAGACATCAGACTGCACATCAGTCATGTGGTACATAAACAAGGTGGAACAAGATCTAAACACCTGTGCAGATTGCCTTAGTTTGGGACCTGGCCATCAAGGTGAACATTTCCTCCAAACAGTATAATTCCCTTCCAGGAAAATGTCCTGGCAGATTCCCTCAGTAGGTCAGTGGAAGACTTCCACTAATGGATGCTCAACAGGGAGGTCTTTAGACATAGTCCACAAATGGGATACACCACAGATAGACTTATTTGCCTTGCAAAACAACAAACAGCTCCCTGTCTTTTGCACAAGAACGCCTTGTCCCCAAACTTGTCAGGTGGATGCCTGTACTTTCTAGTGGCCAGCAAGTTTTTTTATGCCGACCCACCTCTGCCTCTACTCTAAAGTATTCTGCTCAAAATCCAGAAAAAAACAAGACTTTTGCAGGTGACTTCCTTTTGGCCCAGGCAGCATTGGTTTCCCCTTCTCTATCTTTTAGCCAGGGGTCATCACCACAAGCTACCTCACAAAATTGATTTGCTTGCACAACAGAAGGGCTCATTGCTTCATCCCAGCCATCATCCCTCAACCTAACCTTATGGTCGATAGGGTTCTGATCCCTTCCAGACTGTCCAAAAATCACACATGGCCAAATGGAAGAGATTTTCAATCTGGTGTTAAGCTAAAAATCTTGATTCAATAAAATGTGCAGTTCCTGTTGTTTTGTCTTACTTGTGTGTGTGAGATCATGAAATGCAGTTTAGCATATTCGTCTATCAAAGCCCACCTTTCAGGTATTTCAGCCTGTCTTCCTGTTAACCATCCTCTTATGTCCAGGCGTAAGGTCAAACAGTTTTTAAAAGGGGTCCTGCATTTAAATCTTCCTAGAAAACCAGTACCTCCCCCTTGGGATGTCAGCTATGTTCTAGAAAAGCTCACTGTGCCTCATTTCGTACCAACAGCTTCTTCCACTCTCAAGTTCTGCACCTGGAAAACCATTTTTTCTTTTTTTCCTTTTTTGGTAGCCCTCACATCATTTGATCAGGTTTCAGAGCTCCAAGCTGTCATGGCTACTATCCCTTCCTTGTTTTCCACAAGGGCAGAGTGTCTTTGAAGATCAGTTCTTCCTTCATGCCTAAAGTGGTAAATGAAATGTCCCACAATCAGACAGTTATCCTTCATGCAATCTTTCCTAACCCACAGAACAGAGGAGAAAGAATACTCTGTTCTCTGGATGTGTACAGAGAGCTCAGATTTAACCTGGACAAGACTAAATCTATTTGTTAGTCAGCCAATTGTTTGTTCCCTTGCTAGACTATAAACCTGGCCAACCAATATCTAAACAGACTATAGGTAGCTGGATTTCAAGGTCCATCTCCTTTTGTTACACTTACCATGGCAAATCATTACCCTCTTCCTTGAAAGCTCATTCTACTGGAGCAGTGGCTTCTTCTGGATCTTTCTACAAGGGGTTAGATTCCAGGATAATACTGAAAGCAGCTACCTGGTCTTCAGTGCACATTTTCACTAACCATTACAGAGTAGGTGTCTTTTCCAAAGCCAGAGCTGCCTTTGCCAGGTCAGCCATCTCTGGTCTCTTGGACAGTACCCATTAGTTCCTGCTTTCCACTCTTAAGCTTTGTGATTCACCCATCTGTTTGGAATAGTGCAACAGTGGTTTCAGTCAGGACATAGTACAGTTGTGTAAGAACTTAACATAACAGTATATGTTCTACTGATCACTGCTGCAGTTTTCCTTCCCACCCTCCATCCCCATTGTTGACTTGTCTTTATCCCTCCTTTACTTTCCTGCCCACTCTAGGACTGAGGAGGTCTTCCAATTTTTACCTTCCTTTCCCCGTTTAGCTGACCACTTTCTTCCTAGATGACCTCAGGTGGCTGGCTTGGAGATAGTCTGAAGAGTTATGCTCATTTATCCATGTATGCACCCATATAATTATGGGCTGAAGTCATATGGTTCATGGAAGGTTTTAGGGTTTGTTACCCTAGCCAGACATCACTGGAGAAAACCCATTTTGATTGGAGTACTGCAACAATGATCAGTAGAACATCTACTGTTATGGTAAGTTTTTATACAACTGTACTTGTTACACATGCCACCACCCTAGCGACTGCCAGTCTTTGTAACTTATTCATTAAATGATTGGGCAATAGCATGTCAAATACCGTGGTAAATCTAAACCCCTTTCTGATCTAATGTGCTGGTTACTGTGTCTGAGAACTCAGTTTTATGTGATATGACCCTTCTTTTGTGTGAGTGCATGTAGCTTTAGGTCCACGGGGCCACTATCTCGTAACAAGTCTAAAATGGATTCTTCCCACAATTGAGATTAAACTGACAGGTTGATAGTTTCCAAATTCTGTCTTGCTTCAGCTTATATAATAATCCCATCATCTTTCTTTTCTCCTTCAGGCAGCTCATCCACCTTCTGTGATTTCTTTAAAACATTAGTTATTAGTGTTGTTGTCTTTCCCGTCATCTCTCAAGGATTGTGAAATAAATTCCATCAGGATATGTTTCTTTATGTATTGTATCTTTTCTGAGTGGACTAGGAACAACACCCTTATCCATGGCATATCTACTGGTTAAGTCTGACAGATACATGTTCTCTTTCTTCATGAATATTGAGCACACATATTAGTTCAGCAGTTTTTTTCCATCTCGTGTTGCCAGACTCATAATTTTTGGAAAGCTTTAGCTTTCCTTGCTTCCCTGACTATCTGTAAAATAGTTTTCTCCACCTTCGTAAGATGTTTTATCTCCTCTCTTGACTACATTGGCTAGTGTTTTATTTGATTTAAACCTTTGTTTTTAACCACTTTTATTGTTTTTTTTAATACCTGGCACTGTCTTCCTCCTCCTAGCCGCGGTGGTGCAGCGGTAGCGTTGTTGCCTCATAGCAAGAGGTTCTCCCGTTCGATTCTCGGCTTGGGTTGGGAGTGCCTTCTCTGTGGATTCTGCATGTCCTCCCCGCGGTCGAGTGGGCATTCGAAAGACATGCGTTGAATGGGCGTGCCTTCGCTGAAGGTTGGGCATTGGGCTGGCAACTCAGCACCATAAAAAACAACTGCCAATCATTAGTGGACCGGAGTTCCGCTGTGGCGACCCCTAACCAGGAAAAGCCGAAAGACAAACAACAACTGTCTTCCTCCTCCTGCATCTTATTATATTTCCTAAATGTTTTATAATTTTCTATAACTTTTGGTGCCAGCTCATTGGACAAAAACTTTGTGTCTTCTATGAAATGTATTTAATGCACATGATAGTCAGTGTCTCTAATAAACAGACGTGTGAAAGAGTCAAAAACTAAAGTGGCACATGACAGAAATGGTAAGGAATATTGATAGTTCACTTTTTACATTCAAGGTAATAAAAAATAAATGTGCTTTTCGAGCTTCTGGAGGATTACCGTTGAACTAATTTAATATGTAAGAGTTGTACCGAACATTGAGGGGTAGAATAATATGAATAATTTGAGTGTCTGTCGTTAACAAGTACACTTGACCAAAGAGTTTCTGAAAAGGAGAGAGTGCCGCTGTGTTTTAATACAGCGATGAGCATTTGCAACACTCATGATTGTTCGTAAAATGACATTGGAAAACGTGTCAGGAAATATAAAGCATTATGGTGAGTCCATAACAGACTGTAGCTTGTCATGTGTCTATATGTTTAGCGTAGAGAGTTGAAGCCATACATTGCAAGCAAGTCTTATCCTGGGATCCTGACTTTGATTGTCTAGTCAGGTACTGCTATGAGTCACTTATCCTGTGTCATACCCGTAGTAAAATATTTGCTTCTTGTGGATATTTACTGTTAAATTATTAAAAAAATATATTATTTTCTTTATGCTGGGTTACATGTCCCTTACCTTAATAGCATTTAGTAATTTACTGCAGATAATTATAACTGTGGTTAACTCAAAAATGTTTACTCTAGAGGATCTGAAGAAGTTTACATTTTTCTTAACTTTCCAAACTCCAGATCCGACAAATTTTGATCAGTCACATGGTGAAACCTGAGGAGGTCATTGTGGTGGCGAATGAGCAAGGAGAGGTGGTCCGAGAGTTCATGAAGGACACTGATGCAGCCACTTTGTACCAGACCATGAAGGAGACCCTTGGTATGCAATCTTATTTCTTTTTTTTTTTCCAAACACCTTTATTGAATTGTCACTTGAGGCATAGGCAAATTTACATTAATTTAAAAGTAATCACACTATAATTAATATAACATTTTACTTCACATATATTGCTATATGTCATGTAACGTAAGCAACATTACATAAATCTCAAGTCCTGCCTTTTTTTCTTTTTTTTTTAAACAAGAAACAACTTTATTGAACCATCACTTGCAGCATAAGCAGTCATACATTTGTACAATTGAAAAGGTGTGCAATCTTATTTCTCGATTACATTTGAGTTAAACACTTTATTTAAATATCTGTGCAGTGACAGAAGTTGTTTATTTTACTTTATAAAAATTAACTAACCCACTTAATCCTGATTAGTGCATTAGTAAGCCTTAGTTCCGTAGTCCTAGTTTAATCAGCTATGTTAACTGATAGCGATACATTGCTTGTTATGTGCCTCTGTTTTCATTCATATGACCCTTAATGTACAATGTACAGACCATTTTGTCAGACCAATGACAAACACCTACAAAACCAGTGTGTGTGTGTGTGTGTGTGTGTGTGTGTGTGTGTGTGTGTGTGTGTGTGTGTGTGTGTGTGTATTTGTGTGTTTGTGTGTGTATTAATTAAGCCTTTGTTACCACGCATTCCATCAGGGAACAGTGAAATGCCATGAGCTAAGGATTGTTATGAACTGTAAGAGATACTGATGTCCTTCAAGGATGCATCTGCAGTCCTTACAAATGGGTTGTCCTGTCGTCAGGCAACCCTTCGGTCGGCCGGATTCCAAAGTCTGGGTCTGGCCTCGGCTGATGTCGCACTTCACCCGACGTCATAGCTGCAGTTATTCGGGTATAAAGGTATCAGCCGACGCCATCTTCCTCAGTCTTTCTTGCTCGTGAAGCAAAAGCTGTTCGCAAGTGCCGGTCGGTCAGAACCAGAGATTACTACTACCAAGACTTCTAAAAGCTAAGTACCCCGTTGGGGACTCTTTCTTGCCTCAGCCGATGTCAGAAAAAGTGAATAACTGTTTAACTTGTGGGAAACAAATACCTCATAAAGATTTCCACTCTTACTGCTTACCTTGTCTAGGCCCAGACCACGACGTAGCAGCTTGTCTAGCCTGTGCTTCTTTCAACCGGCGGACGCTTAGACGCCGGTCGGAATTTGCTGAGGAGATTTTCGCCCGCTTTGCTTACATTATGCCGCCGGATACTCCGACTACGCAAATACCTAAAAGCGCAAGGAAAAGGACCGACACGGTCCGCAGTTTCGGCCGAAACCGCGGTTAAGCCAACATGAGTGTCTCGGTTTCGGCTGAAACCGAGTCCACGGTTCTTCCTTCGGCCGAAAGCTTACCTCCTACCGAGGCCTCATCCAGCATGGTTGAATCTGCTTCTGAAATCACACCCGCTCTTGCAGGTTCACAGGATTTATCTGATACTATCCCTTTGGATATTTCTACCCCTGCACGTGGAGCTGCTAGGCCACCTGCATCCATGTCGATTAAGGCCTTTGCCAGGGCTAAAGCAGCAAAAACTTCCAAAACTGTGCCTGCTAAGACCCCCTCTCACAGGCCTAGCTCTAGTTCACAAATGCTTAGTCTTGCAGAGGATCTCATTTCTTTGATCTGGGGATCCCAACCTCACCCAGACAGGGCCTCTCACCCACCTCCAGAGAAGAGGCCTAGAGTAGAGCCCCCTGAGCCAGTTTCTTCTGATGACTCCTCTGATGAATCAGATAATTCAAACCCTCCAGAGGGCCCTTTTTCTCCTTATGAGGACTTTGATGCAGAAGAGTCCATTCCTTCTGCCTCTCGCCTGAGGAATTTTCCTTTGGGGAAACCTTGCATGCTATGAGGGAACAATTTCAATGGCAGGGCCAGGATTTTTCAGACTCTAGGAAAAGGCTTAGAACCTTTTTGCATTTGCCACAGCATAGGCCTTTAGCCATTCCTCCAGTACTTACTGTTGTGGATGATGCATTTAATGATGCTTGTACTGCTCCTGATTCTCTTCCTCCGGCCCCTGCTAAGCCCGATAGGTACTACAGGGTTCCGGACACACATTATCATTTGTATAAGGCTCCTTTTGCAGATCCCGAAACTATCTCCCAGGGACCCAAGGCTGTAGCAGCTACCTCTACCAAAAACCATCCCCACTCTGAAAGGGAATCTAGGGCCTTAGAGAGATGGGGTAAAAAAGTTTACACTTCTGCTACTCTTTCAGCTAGAGCCTTGAACTGTCAATTCCACATGATTCAGTATCAGGAATTTATGTTAGACCAGTTAACTAAAAAACTGTCCTCAGATGAACCATTAGACAAAAGATCTGTTCAGGAAATGGTACATAACATTCAGCAGGTCAGTAATCATTCCTTAAAATGCGGCTATGATGCACTGGAGGCTTCTTTTAGATCAGCCATGACTGGTACAGTGATCAGAAGACATGCATGGTTAAAAGAGCAGTCCTTACCAGACCATGTTAAATCAAAGCTCCTAGATGCTCCCATGGATAAGCTGAATTTGTTTGGCTCCCCTGCACAGCAGGTACTGAAGAAGGTGGAAGAGAAAGCGAAATCTGTCCAGACAGTCAAGGATTTCTTGCAGGTCCAGCCTCCAAGGTTTAGCAGGAACTGGCCTTCCAAGAATTGGTCCTTTCCAGACACCTCCAGAGCTCAGAGAGGCAGGAATAGGCGCTCAGGAGGCAGGGGTCAATCCAGAGGTGCCTACAGGGGACGTCAGTGGCAGGCTAACAACCAGCGAGGTACAGCCACAGATCCAGCCACCACCACTTCCACAGGACAATCACAGTGACTTGGCTCTGGCACCGCCTACCAGGGAACAACTAGAAGCACCCTTAGGCGGAAAGCTAGCCTTATTTTCAGTAAATTGGCATTACATCACAGGAGACAAATGGATTTTACAGACAATAGACCAAGGTTACAGGTTTCACTTCCATACTCTACCAAGGAAGAGAGGAATGCCAAAGCTACCTCCAAATCAGAAGACAGAAGCTCTAAAACAAATAACTCACTTACTAAGGATGAGAGCTGTAGAAAGGGTACCATCTATGGAACAAGGGCAAGGATTTTACTCCAGACTCTTCCTGGTACCAAGAAAAGAAAACCAATGGAGACCTATTCTCGACCTGTCCGCTTTAAACACATACCTCATTGTACCAAAATTCAAAATGCTGACCCTACAGCAACTTCTTCCCATGCTGGGCAAGGAGTCTTGGCTGGTAACTCTAGATCTCAAGGAGGCATACCTGCACGTCCCCATACGACCAAATTGCAGAAGATACCTCAGATTTCTTGCAGGATCAGAGCATTATCAATTCTCAGCATTGCCCTTTGGCTTATCTACTGCCCAGAGTATTCACGAAATGCCTGGCATCAGTAATTGCTCATTGCAGGCTTCAGGGAATTCAAATTTACCCTTACCTGGACGACTGCCTGTTACAAGCGGACAACAAAAACAAATTAACAAAAGACTTAAAAAGGGTCATTCATCTACTGCAAGCCCTGGGATACACAGTCAATATAAAAAAGTCAAGGCTGATTCCATCCCAAAGGATAACCTTTTTGGGGGCAGAGCTGGACACATCAAAGCAAATGGCATTCCTAACAGTAGAAAAACAGGAGCAACTCCCTCTCTACTTCATGGCATTAACAAAGCAGAACCAGCTAACAGCAAGAAAAGTCCTGCAAGCACTGGGTTACATGGCATCCTGCATAATATTAATTCCACATGCCAGACTACATATGAGAAAGCTACAGTGGTACCTAAGGAATTTATGGTCTCAGCACAAGCACAGCCTAGAAACCCAAATTCCAATAATTCCATGCCTGAAGCAAGAATTCCAATGGTGGGCTCAGGCCTGTCAATCAAACAAAGGACTGCCCTTCCACAGCACTCAACCAAGCCAGACCATCACAACAGACGCCTCAGACCTCGGTTGGGGGGCGCACATGCTGGACAAGTGCATACAAGGCTTATGGACTCAAGACCAGCTGCACCTACACATAAATCAAAAGGAAATGCTGGCAGTAAAACTGGCAATCCAGACTTTCAGACCATTTCTTCGACAGGGTCAACTGTTGATAAGGGCGGACAACACCACAGTTATGTGGTACATCAACAAACAGGGAGGCACACATTCATACCCTCTATGCCGGATGGCAATGGACCTTGAACGTGGCCGCGAGCTTGAACATTCAGTTACAAGCAATTTTTGTGCCAGGAAAAGAAAATATTCTAGCAGACATCCTAAGCAGAACTACCACGGATGCCCACGAATGGATGCTGCATCCGGACATCTTCAAAACCATTACAGGGAAATGGGGACTACCAGAAATAGACTTATTTGCATCCCCACACAATCACCAACTGAAAAAATTCTGCACGAGGACGTACCACCCACTTGCTTGGAAAGTGGACTCCCTATCTTTCAGTTGGAAAAAACTGACAGCATATGCCTTCCCACCTCTTCCTTTGATGCACAAGGTGCTATTGAAGATCAAAGAAGACCGTCCAAGGATCATCCTGATAGCTCCAGACTGGCCAAGGCAACATTGGTACCCATTACTGAGGAGTATGTCTCGGGAACAAATATGGCCTCTGCCCCTAGTTCCCTTGCTGCTAACACAGAACAACTTCAAAACCCTGCATCCAAACTTGAAAACTCTGCAGCTGGCTGCCTGGAACATTGCTTAAGAACAAATAACCCAGAATTATATCAAAGGGTTAAAGACATTATCTTGGAGGCTCGCAGACCCTCAACAATAAAAAATTATGGAAAAGATATCTCATTTGGAGTACTGCAAAAGGAGAGAATGTGTCACTGGTAAACATAGCTAACATCCTGGAATACTTGGCAGAGCTCTTCCACAATGGCCTGTCCTATTCCTCCATTAAGATTCATGCATCAGCTATTTCAGCAGAATACAACTTGGATCCTCCAGTCTTCTCACATCCTCTGCTCAGGCAGTTTCTGAGAGGAATCAAAAATGTAAAACCACCTAGGAAGCCACCATTGCCAGCATGGGACTTGAACTTTGTGCTAGAAAAGTTGACACTCCCTCCTTTCGAGCCAGCAGCAACAGCAGAATTACAGTACTTATCATGGAAAACTGCTTTCCTGCTTGCAATCACTTCAGCAAGAAGGGTTTCTGAACTACAGGCATTAATGGCAGTACAGCCCTTCCTGATCTTCCATCAAGATAGAGTGTCCATGAGAACTAATCCTACTTTTATGCCAAAGGTGGTCTCCAGGGTATCTTTAAACCAAGCTATCCACCTGCCTACATTCTTCCCCAACCCACAGAACAGGGGAGAAAGACTGCTGCATACCTTGGATGTACATAGACAATTACGCTACTACCTGGACAGGACCAAGAACAATAGAAAAACTGACCAGCTACTGGTAGCATATGCAACAGGAAAGGAAGGAAAAGCAATTTCAAAACAGACAATCTCTAAGTGGATAGGAAATTGCATTAGATTTTGTTACTCTTACCATGGAAAGAAAACTCCAGAAAACATCAGACCTCACTCTACAAGGGCTACAGCCACTACCACAGCCTTTTTACGAGGAGTGGCTACCAAAGACATTTTAGAGGCTGCTACTTGGAGCTCCGTGCATACATTTGCCAAGCATTATAATTTACCCTTATACTCCAGATCCCGAGCAGGTTTTGCCACTGCTGTTTTGCAAGGGATCTTAACTACACCATAATCTTATTACTCCTCCTCCCCAGTTTGGCTATGGTATTCTACCCATTTGTAAGGACTGCAGATGCATCCTTGAAGGACATAGTACAGTTTTGTACCTACCATAAATGTAGATATCCGATAGGCATGCATCTGCAGTCAGGATTACCCTCCTCCTTCCCTCTGAGGTACTCCTAGGGTATTTACCCATCTTCTAGCTAGCTGGGGGAATCTATTATGGTGTATTTGTTTGTATATATGTATATACATGTTTATGTTTATTTGCTCTCTCTTATTTGGAAACTTTTGCAATTATCCAAATTTAGCCTTCCTAGAGGGCACCTGGCATCTGGGGCAAGAAACACTGAGGAAGATGGCGTCGGCTGATACCTTTATACCCGAATAACTGCAGCTATGACGTCGGGTGAAGTGCGACATCAGCCGAGGCCAGACCCAGACTTTGGAATCCGAAGGGCTGCCTGACGACAGGACAACCCATTTGTAAGGACTGCAGATGCATGCCTATCGGACATCTACATTTATGGTAGGTACAAAACTGTACTTTATATCTCATTTTTTCTTTGTTCTGCTTTGATGCTGTTTTCTGTTTTCCATCCTTTTATTAGGAGACATAGCACCTGCTGAACTCACTCCTTCACTTCTACATCTGCATATACAGAGTGTCTTAGCTCCAGCTGTTATTACTTCCACGGGACACTGCAGATGTATATTGAACAAAAATACTTCATATGCAGACTTACAGATAGTTGAGCTGTAACACGTGGGAGAGGGCTCAGAACTAAATTAAATTCATAAAAGAATGTTCAAAGTATATATAAGCTAGTTTCCAGATAGGTTAATCCATTAATAGCCATGATACTACCCCGCCATGCTAAGAACTCCTTATATAAAACTGTTATTTTTTGCCCAGACAAGTATTTTACTCTGTAGCATGCAGTTTGAAGACAGATTTTTTTTTTTTGTACACAGTAAAGCATTCATAACCAGTCAGGCAGTAGTTTACATTTCAAGGGTTTCATTCTTATTTTCAAACCAAAAATGTGAGTAGACTGCAAAGTCTGTGCTAGAACCAGAGCAAATCCTTACTGTTTCTCAGGAGACAAAAACGTTTGGCCACTGGCTGTGCTATGAAACACTGATGCTGAAGGTCCATGCTTCCAACAGAGTGAAAAAAATACCATAAAGCTAAAAGGGCGAAAAACAACCTGCACCCCCTGAAGTGGGTGGGGGACAAACCTCTCACTCCCCCCAAACTTATACAGTGGATATAAAAAGTTTACACACCCCTGTTAAAAGGCCAGGTTTTTGTATATAAAAAAATAATAGGACCACAATAAATCATTTCAAAGCTTTTCCCACTTTTAATGTGACCTATAACCTGTACAATTGAATTGAAAAAACAACAAATCTGTTAGGGAAAAAAATATAAAAAATAAAAAACATACAATACGCTGGTTGCATAAGTGTGCACACTCTTAAACTAATACTTTGTTGTGTGTGCACACCCTTAAACTAATACTTTGTTGAAGCACATTTTTATTTAATTAGAGCATTCAGTCTTCTTGGGTACACACCTGCCATCAATTAAAGAGACTCTGATTAACCCCAAATAAAGTTCAGCTGTCCTACTAGGATTTTCCTGACATTTACTCAGTTGCCTGCTACAGCAAAAGCCATGGTTCGCAGAGAGCTTACAAAGCATCTAAGGGATCTCATTGTTGAAAGGTATGAGTCAGGAGAAGGGTACAAAAAAATATACACAGCATTGGATACACCATGGAACACAGTGAAGACAGTCATCAAAAAGTGGAGAAAATATGGGACAACAGTGATGTTGTAGAGAACTGGACCTCCCTCCAAAACTGATGAAAAGACAAGACGAAAACTGGTCAGGGAGGCTGCAACAGACCTACACCAACACTGAATGAGCTGCAGGAATTTCTGGCAAGTACTGGTTGTGTACTACATGTGACAACAATCTCCCATATTCTCCATATGTCTGGACTATGGGGTAGGGTTAAAAGACAGAAGCCTTTTCTTACTCAGAAAAACATCCAGGCCCAGCTAAAATTTGCAAAACAATACATTAGGTCTCCGAAAAGCATGTGGGAAAATGTGTTATGGTCTGATGAGACCAAGGTTGAACTTTTTGACAACAATTCCAAAAGGTACGTTTGATGCAAAAACAACACTTGTGCATCACCAAAAGAACACCATCCCCACAGTGAAGCATGGTGCTGGCAGTATCATACTTTGGGGTTGCTTTTCTTCAGCTGGAACTGGGACTTTAGTCAAGGCGGAGGGAATACCAGTGACTTTCGGCCCAAAACCTTTAGCTGAAGATGAAGAGGAATTTCCCTTTCAACACGACAATGACCCCAAGCATACATCCAAATCAACAAAACAATGGTTTCACCAAAAGAAAATTAAAGTTTTGGAATGGCCCAGCCATACCCCAGACCTAAATCCAATAGAAAATCTGTGGGGGTGACCTGAAGAGGGCTGTGCACAAGAGATGTCCTTGCAATCTGACAGATTTGGAGTGATTGTGCAAGGAAGAGTGGGCAAATATTGCCAAATCAAGATGTGCTATGCTGATAGACTCTTACCCAAGAAAACTGAATGCTGTAATTAAATCAAAAGGTGCTTAAAGTATTAGTTTAAGGGTGTGCACACAACAACGTATTAGTTTAAGGATGTGCACACACAACAAAGTATTAGTTTAAGGGTGTGCACACTTATGCAACCAGCGTACTGTAAGTTTTTTATTTTTTATATTTTTTTCTCCTAACAGATTTGTTTGTTTTTCAATTGAATTCTACAGGTTATAGGTCACATTAAAGGTGGGAAAAGTTTTGAAATGATTTATTGTGGTCTTATTTTTTATATCACAAAAACCTGGCATTTTAACAGGGGTGTATAAACTTTTTATATCCACTGTGTATACAAACTCCACAATCACACCAACTCAAAGAAGGGAGAAATTGCCTCAAAAAGTTAAATCATTGCCAGAGCAAAATTAGAAATTGCACCAGCAATGATTTCCTTTGGAGAAAAGCATTCAGCTTTATGCTGTTCAACTTTATGTGAGCTACTGACACTTGGGGAATTTCAACTCAAGGTTGTGTTGGGAAGCTTTCATCACTATATAACATAATATTTTAACACAGTAGCTGGACTGTTTCACAAGTTGAATGTCTAGCTGGGGTGGCAACTGCCAAATCTGAAGAATGATTTCCCTCTAGCATCATTGGCTCTGGTAAGGGTTTTTCACAGTTTGCTCTCACCGCAACAGACAAAGCTAGTAAAACTGGGGTGGGATGAAGGGAGCAGTTGCCAGAGCATAAGCTGTCTATTGGGCATGAGTGCATTACCAGAATTCATTTAAGCAGCCATCTATCTCCTATACATTGCTGAGGGGCGCTCTATGCCTGGCCTGCGAGGCATCCACAAACCCTACACTTATGAATCTCCTGCATATTTATAAGTCACGGTCTAGGGACCTCATTTTGTCTGTGACTTAAATAGAACATGCTGGAGAGACAGATATATGTCCCAGAGACTTCCCCTCCTATGGAACAGATTTCCTATCCATGTGAAGCTGAGCTAATCTATTACCCAGTTTAAATGCAACCTAGACCAGTGAAGAGTGGGGAAGATATGGTTGTGACTGCCAAAGCCAGTGATTATAGCTCTTGTTGACACATGTGGGAGGCACACATGAACAGGTAGAGGGCATAGGCAGCCATTGCATTAATGTAAATGCTCTATTCACCACTAGGGGGCAGTGTTAGGTCATAAAAGAAAATGCTTTCATTTCTAGGATGCCCACAAAAGCATAAGGCACCCTCATGGCTGCCTGGTTGACTGCCCCCTTGGATAGCATGAAGTCTGATCAATGGGAGGTCTGATGGTCACCAAGAGGCATGGGGGAAAAGTCATATAGAAAAAACATGGGGGAAAAGTCATATAGAAAAAACAGAACTATATTTTATGATAAATAAGCACTGTTTTGATTCTGATATTTTATTAAGGCACTGATGATATAATTCTATCCAACCACAGGCAAAGCTTTCCTGCAGTACGAGATGAGGATACAGTTGTAATATGATAAGCGCTTTAATTCCCTTTATTTTTAAAAAACGGAACTTCATCAGATAAACATGCCATATGCACATCCTCTTTTATAACAGCTCCAATAACGTACAACCAATAAAAAACACCATTGTACGTTAAACATTAAAATTCATTCAAATACCTTGTTTCAGTTATAAAAAAAGAACAAAACACAAATCATATTTGTAAAATATGAAAACTTACACATTCTCACATGTTCACATTTCACTGTGAAGAAATGCATTCTAAACCTTGTCTGCTTTTAAAGCCAACAGACTAAGGATGTGTAGGCACTTAATTATCATAATTTGTACATATTTTAGGTTATAGTAATAGGGTACTAGGTAATTCTGGTTCTGTGACTGGTTATTTAAAAAAAAATTTAAATCATATCTAAAATCACTTTTAAAACTGTTATTAAAAAGTACTATTGAAAATCATTTTTAACATCATCAAAAGTTAGATTTAGATCAAAACTATTCATAATTTGTAAGGAAGTTTTCATATTTTACAAATTGTTATACTTTGTTGACTTGATTAGACCCAGTAAGTCAGCTACGTCTTTTCAGGGGGAAATCCGAACTGATTTCAAAACCAAGCTTGAAAAACACATTGAAGAAACATATGCTTGCACTTGTTTCTTAGATAATGGATAGTCATTTAACTCCTTTGATTATGTAATAGTAGATCTCATTGTAAAAAAAAATAATCTAATAACCTAATCATTTTCTCAACATGGTTTCTCCATATGTTATGTATGGATGCCTACACATGTATACAAGTATAAATAATGTTATAAGACTTTGTCTGCTTTTCCTTCTATCTTTGCCTCATTCAGTAAACTGTTACATACTTTAGCATGATAATTATTTGAGCAGTATGAAGATGTTGAAAACTTTCCTGTTTTGGGAAATTAATGTACTGTTACAGTGTGCCTTGTTGCAGCTCCATGTGAGCCCAGATCAAGGCTTAAAAGGGTCATTTTAACCAGCCTGTCTAGCAAGTTATTAAATATAAATGTATTAATAAATTACACTGTCTACCATGAGTAGAAATCATATAATGTCTCTTGATGCAATACATGTACAAATCAGCATGCCAGATTGTAACAGTGACTTGCCTATAAAACCTTAGGATGTTCATCGTGTTTCACTGTTGCAGTCATTACACTTGGGTTATCCTGCTGGCAGGCTACCCTCAGTCGGCCTGAATTCCAAAGTCCTGGTCCGGCATCGGTTGCTGTCGCCTCCTCCCTAACGTCAGTGAGCCAGGGGTATAAAAGATGCAGCCGACGCCATTTTCTTTAGTCTTTCTTGCTGCGTGGTGCTTGAAGCAAAAGCAGTTCGCAAGTGCCGGTCGGCCGACTCCTGAGATTTTCAAAATCGAATTTCAGATCCGAAGTCTTCAATAAAGCTAAGTACCCGTTGGGCAAACTTTTTTCTTGCTCCAGACTGATGTCAGAAAAAGTTAACAATTGTATTTCTTGTGGGAAGCAAATACCTCATAAGGATTTCCACTCTTACTGTATTCCTTGCCTAGGCCCTGACCACGGCATTGCTAGTTGTCGCTTTTGTGCTAGATTTAACCAACGCACTATTAAGCGTCGGTACGATTTTGCTTTTCATTATTTTGGCAGAAGGGTTAACTACATTATGCCGTCAGAACAACTGATGACTGGAATTCATAAAAAATGCAAGGATAAAGACAAGAACAAGCATCCGAGGTCCAAAATTGATGACGAAGCCTCTTCTAGGCCAGTCGCCGGTTCGCCAGTGCTTAGTGAGGGGCTTTCGCAGCCGCTGACTTCCGCTACCTCAGAGCCACAGGCCGCCTCAGAATCCCACATGGAGTCAGCTAGCCCTCTGGATACTCAAGGTATTGGCCCTTCAGAAATTAATCCCTCAGATGGGTCCGGAGCCGCTGAGCAGGCATCGGTTTCTGAGGGTGTCTTCAGACCTACACAACTTTATATAAAGCCTACTTCAGCATCCAAGACAAAGTCTAAAACAGTTTTAAAGACAAGGAAACCAGTACAGCATTCTCCAGGACAGGCTTCTATGCCTAAGAAACAGATGCTCAAAATGGCCGAAGACCTAATTACTTTGATCAGGGGTTCCCATCCCCCTCCTGATAAGAGGCCTAGGCAAGACACTGCATTTGATTCCTCTGATCAGGTTTCCATTTTCTCTGATTCCTCTTCTGATCAGGGTTATTCTGTTCCTCCCTATGAGGATTCTGATGCTGAAGATTCTATTCCTTCAGCTTCTCCTCCTGAGGACTATTCTTTTGGGGAAACCCTGCATACCATGAGGGAGGATTTCCATTGGGAGAGCCAGGATTATTCTGATTCTAAGAAAAGACTTAGAGACTTTCTTTTACTTCCTCAGCACAGACCTCTTGCAATTCCCCCTGTTCTAGACATAGTAGGGGGAAAAAAGTTTACACTTCTGTTACCTTGGCTGTAAGGGCTTTAAATTGTCAGTTTCATATGCTCAAATGTCATCAATACTTAATGTCTTTGTTAAAACAAAACATGTTGACAAATTCGGAATGTTCTGAGAACAAAGATTTGCAGGAATTATTGCATGCAGTTGAACAAGTGGGAAAACATACTTTGCAATGTGGCTATGATTCACTGGAGGCCTCATGTAGGGCCGCTGTTACAGGTTCTGTTATTAGAAGGCATGCTTGGTTAAAGGAACAGAATCTGCCTGATCATGTTAAAGCAAAATTATTGGATACTCCATTACAGAATGATACTTTATTTGGTGTTGAGGCAGAGGAGGTGTTAAAGAAAATGGAGGATAAGGCAAAATCTTTGCAGACAGTAAAGGATTTCTTACAGGTACAGCCACCCAGATTTAGCAGGAACTGGCCCTCTAAGAATTGGTCCTTTCCAGTGTCAGACAGACCACATAGAGGCAGATTCAGACACCCTAGAGGCAGGCAACAGCCCCAGGGCTCATACAGGCCCAAACAATAGGGTGCTTATACCTCCAAAAGCGGAGAAGACAAATCACAGCCTTATAGAAAACAGTCCCAATGACTTCCCTCTGCCAATGCCAAGCATTTATTTTTTGGCAGCACCCTTACGGGAAAAGCCAGCACTTTTTTCACAAAACTGGCAAAAGATCACCCAGGACAAATGGGTCTTAAATATAGTCTCTCAGGGCTACAGGTTCCATTTTCACACCCTTCCAAAGGCAAAAGGTATGCCAGACCTGCCACGCAATCAATGGCAAGAGGCACAAAAACAAGTTTCATCTCTCATGGACATGCGGCTATTCAGCCAATGCCACAACAAGAGCAGGGACAAGGATTTTACTCAAGACTTTTCTTAGTACCAAGAAAGGACAAAGCCTGGAGACCAATTCTGGACCTGTCTATTCTAAATACTTGTCTGGACGTCCCAAAATTCAAAATGTTGACTCTACAGCAGCTTCTGCCCATGCTGGACAAGAAGGCTTGACTTGTAACTTTGGACCTCAAAGAGGCATACCTGCATGTCCCACTCAGACAATCTTGCAGAAGATACCTCATATTTATAGCTGGCTCATTTCACTACCAGTTCTCTGCACTGCCCTTTGGCTTATCTACTGCACCCAGGGTCTTCACAAAATGCCTGGCACCAGTAATTGCATTTTGCAGACAAAGAGGATTTCAAATATACCCCAACTTGGACGACTGTCTTATTCAAGCAAAGGACAAAGATATTCTACTAAACCATCTGGCGTTTGTAAAGAGATTACTAATTTGCCTAGGGTACACAGTAAACGAAAAGAAATCAAAACTAGTACCTTCTCAAGAGATAATATTCCTGGGTGCAAGCTTAAATACAACTGCCCAGATGGCTTATCTCACATAAGACAAACAAAGGCATCTGACTTCTTACTTCAAAGACATGGCAACAAAGACCCAGTTATCTTCAAGAAAAATTCTGCAGGCTCTGGGCTACATGGCATCCTGCATTCTACTAATTCCATATGCAATACTGCATATGAGGAAACTACAATGGTATCTAAAAAGTGTTTGGACTCAACATTGCCACAGCCTGGAACAGTAATTACTCTCATTCCCTGCCTGCAACAGGAATTTCAATGGTGGGCACAAGCCTGTCACCACAACAAGGGACAGCCATTCACCTTACCCACTGCCAGGCAGACACTAACAACAGATGCATCAGATTATGCCTGGGGGGCGCACATGGCAGGAAAATGTATTTAGGGCAGCCTTCAAGGACCTACTTCATCCAGGACAACTACTGATAAAGACGGACAATACTACAGTCATGTGATACATAAACAAGCAAGGGGGCACACATTCTTATCCTCTCTGCAGGCAAACCATGACTTTATGGAACACAACATTGACTTATCAAGTACATCTGCAAGCACAATTCCTGCCAGGAAAGACAAATACTTTGGCAGACGAACTAAGCAGAAACCTCATGGATCCTCACGAGTGGAAACTGGATCCACAAATCTTCAACATGATAACAGGGAAATGGGGTTGCCCAGACATAGATCTATTTGCCTTCCCTCACAACTGCCAGCTACAGAGATTCTGCACTCGGACTTATCACAAGCAAGCATGGAAAGTGGATGCCCTTTCATTCAGCTGGAAAGCCCTTACAGTATATGCCTTCCCTCCTCTGTCTTTCCTCTCCAAGGTACTCCTAAAGGTCAGACAAGAGATGCCAAAAATGATACTGATTGCCCCAGACTGGCCACGCCAGCACTGGTACCCAATCCTAAAAAGCTTGTCTCAAGGCCCAGCCTGGACATTGTCTCTAATACCTCATTTGCTGACCCAACCGAACAATCAGATCCTGCACAGCAAACTCAGAAACCTAAATCTGGCTGCATGGCGGATAATGTAATCATTCAGAACACACCTCTCTAAAGCAGTTATGGATGTTATTTTGGAGGCCAGGAGGCCCAGCACCAGAAAATCTTATGCAGAAAAATGGAAGAGATTCTGTGCTTGGATCCAAGCGCAGGGAATTGACTTGCTTGAACCAAATATTCCTCAGATTTTGCAATACCTAACTGAGATGCTGGACAAAGGCCTATCCTTCTCATCAATTAAGATCCATGCCTCTGCCATTTCAGCTCATTACAATACGGACCTACCTATTTTTTCTCATCCACTGCTAAGACAGTTTCTCAGAGGGGTCAAAAACATAAGACCTCCAAGGAGAGCTCCCATACCTACATGGGACCTCATTTTTGTCTTGGAAAAACTCACACTGCCTCCTTTTGAGCCAGCCAGTACAGCAGAGATAAAATACTTGTCATGGAAAACCGCTTTTCTCCTAGCAATAACTTCAGAAAGAAGAGTCTCAGAGTTACAGGCACTAATGGCTGTGGAACTTTTTATTATTTTCCATCAGGACAGGGTTTCTCTAAGGACAAACCCGACATTTATACCTAAGGTAGTGTCCAGCGTGGCTCTTAACCAAACCATACATTTGCCTACCTTTTATCCAAACCCACAGAATAAGGGGGAAAGACGTCTGCATACTTTGGACATACACAGACAGCTACGCTTTTACTTGGACAAGACTAAAGCCTTCAGAAAGACTGAGCAACTCTTAGTGGCATATGCTGCAGGTTCCCAAGGAAAAGTAATTTCAAAGCAGACTATTTCAAAATGGATAGGCCCTGAATTCGTTTCTGCTATTCACAACATGGCAATTCAGTGTCCAAGGGCATTAGGCCACATTCTACCAGAGCAGCAGCCACTTCAGCAGCCTACCTCAGAGGAGTACCAACCAAGGATATTTTGGAGGCTGCAACATGGACTTCAGTGCACACTTTTACAAAGCACTACCATTTACCTCTCTACTTTAAATCCAGAGCAGGCTTTGCCACTGCAGTTCTGCAGGGCCTCATAGCCACTCCAAACTCTATTTAGGCCCAGCCGCCCAACCTCAGCTTTGGGATTCAACCCAAGTGTAATGACTGCAACAGTGAAACACGATGAACATAGTACAGTTGTGTACCTACCATAAATGTAGATGTTCGATTGTATTCACTGTTGCAGTCCAGGTTACCCTCCCACCATCCCCCTTTTTCTTTACTTGGACTTGTCTGTACCTATCTATTCTATACTACCTATGCGGTGTATTTGCTTGTAAATGAAGGTTATGTGCATGCTTTTTTATGATCATAATTTTTTACAGCCTACCTTTTTGGGGGCACCTGACATCTGGGACAAGAAAAACTAAAGAAAATGGCGTCGGCTGCATCTTTTATACCCCTGGCGCACTGACATCAGGGAGGAGGCGACAGCAACCGACGCCGGACCAGGACTTTGGAATTCAGGCCGACTGAGGGTAGCCTGCCAGCAGGATAACCCAAGTGTAATGACTGCAACAGTGAATACACTCGAACATCTACATTTATGGTAGGTACACAACTGTACTTTTCTTAAATATGACAGGTCATGTATCAAATCCATTGTATTTAATTAATTAATTTATTAATTTATTTATTTATTTATATATCTATTTCACTTTGATGACTGGAGAAGTCCACTGGGTCAACAACAGACAGTTTTCAGTGGAGGCTCAGGGAGAAAAGCTCCATTTAACAATAACAATAGCAAACATGCATATATAACATGTGATGAGAGTACATTTAACTAAAAGAAGAGATAACATTTGTATACAGAGTAGCAGTAGCATGTGCTGAGAGTACAATTGATAAAAAATAAGTAGCTGCAGTGGCAATGGACATTCGTTCTGTAATCAGACTAGGTCTTAGTATAAGTAGCTGCAGTGGCAATGGACATTCGTTCTGTAATCAGACTAGGTCTTAGTATAAGTAGCTGCAGTGGCAAAGGACATTCGTTCTGTAATCAGACTAGGTCTTAGTATAAGTAGCTGCAGTGGCAATGGACATTCATTCTGTAATCAGACTAGGTCTTAGTATAAGTAGCTGCAGTGGCAATGGACATTCATTCTGTAATCAGACTAGGTCTTAGTATAAGTAGCTGCAGTGGCAATGGACATTCATTCTGTAATCAGACTAGGTCTTAGTATAAGTAGCTGCAGTGGCAATGGACATTCATTCTGTAATCAGACTAGGTCTTAGTATAAGTAGCTGCAGTGGCAATGGACATTCATTCTGTAATCAGACTAGGTCTTAGTATAAGTAGCTGCAGTGGCAATGGACATTTATTCTGTAATCAGACTAGGTCTTAGTATAAGTAGCTGCAGTGGCAATGGACATTCGTTCTGTAATCAGACTAGGTCTTAGTATAAGTAGTTGCAGTGGCAATGGACATTTATTCTGTCATCAGACTAGGTCTTAGTATAAGTAGCTGGAGTGGCAATTAACATTTATTCTGTAATCAGACTAGGTCTTAGTATAAGTAGCTGCAGTGGCAATGAACATTTATTCTGTACTCAGACTAGGTTTTAGTATAAGTAGCTGCAGTGGCAATGGACATTCATTCTGTAATCTGACTAGGTTTTAGTATAAGTAGCTGCAGTGGCAATGGACTTTTGTTCTGTAATCAGACTAGGTCTTAGTATAAGTAGCTGCAGTGGCAATGGACATTCGTTCTGTAATCAGACTAGGTCTTAGTATAAGTAGCTGCAGTAGCAATGGACATTTATTCTGTAATCAGACTAGGTCTTAGTAGAAGTAGCTGCAATGTCAATGGACATTTATTCTGTAATCAGACTAGGTCTTAGTATAAGTAGCTGCAGTGGTAATGGACATTCATTCTGTAATCAGACTAGGTCTTAGTATAAGTAGCTGCAGTGGCAATGGACATTCATTATGTAATCAGACTAGGTATTAGTATAAGTAGCTGCAGTGGTAATGGACATTCATTCTGTAATCAGACTACGTCTTAGTATAAGTAGCTGCAAGCAATGGACATTCATTCTGTAATCAGACTAGGCCTTAGTGTAAGTAGCTGCAGTGGCAAAGGACATTCATTCTGTAATCAGACTAAGTCTTAGTAAAACATTTACAGGAATGTGATTTTTGCATTTACAAAAATAACAAAGGATGCAGAAAGAGCATTACTAATGCATATCAGGTAGAGGAAGTACTGTTTGGTGATGGTGCAATTAAGTACATAAGAAGACATGCTGATGGATAGAGATTGGCTGTGGTGCTAGTAAGCAGTTATCCATGTAAGGAAAATAACACAAGCATTTAGAGTATTTTATTATAGAATACATTTCCAAACATAGGAATTACAATATTACATCTATAAGTCTCAGAAGTAATGAAAATGGGGCAGACAAGCAGTGCTAAGCAGAACTGAAGAGTTGTATGTAGGTGTTGAAAGGGATAGACTGTAATTGCTGAGAAAAGATGAGTGAGGAGGGGCTTATGTAGGGGAGGAGCACGGGTATATACATTTAGATGACAGGTAGGAGTGTAGGATGGATTTGAATTTGGCGTGGTTTGGAATGTTTCGAAGGGGGTGGGAGTGAGTTCCCTAATTTGGCTAGGGAGGTTGACAGCAGAAGGTGGCCAGGGGGCTGTGAAGGTGTGCGGATTTGGAGGAGGTTTTGGTTTTCTGATCAGAGTGAGCAGTTTGATATATAGGGGATTAAGGTGGTGAAGAGAGCAAAATAGCTGGATGGCTTGAAGATGAACTTATGGGCTGTGGTGAATTTGAGGAGGTTTAGATAGGTAGTTCTAACCAGTCTAGAGATTGGAGGGAGAGGCAGTGATGGGAAGAATTTTTGGAGTTAGTGGTGAATTTACTGATTTTATTGTAGCAAGAGTGTAATTTGGATTGTAAGCTGAGTTGGGGGTTAGTGAACAGGGGGGCACTATATATGAGGGAGGGGAGAAAGTAGAAGGAAGCTAAGGTCTTTCTTGTGGAAGGCATGAGGTAGCGATTGTGTCTGTATAGGAGTCCTAATTTTTGGTAGTTTTTTTTATGGCTGTTTGAATATGGATGTCAAACTTTAGATGCTCGTCAGTGGTGACACCAAGCAGCTTAGTGTGAGATACAGTTTCAGTGGGGGTGTTATTTTGGCTTAGTATAGTGAAGGAAGAATTATCAAAGGAGGAGATTCTAGAGGGAGTAAAGATCATTAGTTTAGTTTTGTTTGCGTTTAGGAAAAGATGGTTGTTATGCATCCATGTTTCTGTTTTAGTAAAAGCTGACTGTGTTTTTAGTAGTAGGTCGGAAGGGGAGTCAGGACAGATGATTGTGGAATCATCTGCATAGTGGATCAGAGAGGTTTTGGAGATGGTGTGGTAAAAGCTATTGATGAATATGTTGAAGAGAAGGGAGCCTAGAACAGAGCCTTGGGGAACGCCAGTGGGGTGTGTAGGAAGGAGGAGGTAGAAGATTTCCATTTTACAGCGTGTTGTCTTTCGGAGAGGTAGCTAGAGATCCAGGATATGGTACAGGGAGATAGGTTCAGAGATAAGAGTTGTGATACGAGTATGGGGTGGGAGACACTGTCAAAAGCTTTGGATAGGTCGAGGAACAGGCTAGAAATGGGTTTGCCAGAGCCACAAGCATGGTTGATGGATTCGAGGAAGGATAAAAGGGCAGTGATGGTACTGTGGCCAGGATGGAAACCATGTTGGGTGGGGGTAAGGAGATTATTGTGTGTTAGATATGACATTAGTTGAGCATGAATCCACTTTTCTTGGATTTTTGAAAGTGGGGAAAGGATGGCAGTGGGTGTGAAATTGGTGGTGTCAAGGTTTCTACCTCCCTTGTGGAGAGGAATGATGATACAGTTTTAGTAAAACTGTCAAGGGATTATGCATGGATGTTCAGGTACAGAATGAACCTACAATTGCTGTTCTCATCTTACGGATGTAAATGTAGCTCAGTCCTGAAATTTCTTTGGCCATATTTACATGATCAGTACAGATATATTCGATTGTGACATCTGTCCATTTACAGAAATGGCCCTTATGGCAAAATATGTGGGTATATTTCTGATGTAATTCAAACTCATTGCACAAAAATTCAATATATTTGTTACATTTTCCACTGTAAACAGTGACATGTTGTCACTTGTATCTCTTTACCTCATTCTACCTAATGGACTCCTTCTGTACTTGTTTTTATTAATTTTTAATTTAATTGCATTTTTTAAACTGTTTTGTCTAACATTGCTACATACTCAAGTGTGCTAGTTTGCACTGCATTTGAATTGTTTTTACTGCTGCTTTATCTACTTTTCTGTATAAGAAAAAAAATCTAAGCCTGTTTCCTGCCTTTCCTGTAAGTAGTGTAGCCCAGATTCAGATTTGCTGTATCCATGACTGTAAGTAAGCTTCTGAGCCCCCCCCCAAGCTTTCTGTGTTGGAGGGAAGCCTTCTAGCTTATCAGTGAGAGTGGTAAGCACTAGGTAACCTATCTACCACATAAGGAGTGGTTCTGGCCCAGAAATTTAAGTAATTGGGCAGTTTTTCCATCTCTCTCAATGTTCTGAATTAAAAGCACGCATTTGCACTTGTTCCCCCTGTCCTGTAACTAGTTTAGTCCAGATACAGATTCGTAGTTTTAGCACTTGAATTTGCTTATTCGTGATCAGCACTTATTCAGAACTTGTTGTAAGCACTAAATAACCTACTAATTACTACAGCACTCAACCTTCCCCATTATCTAGAGGAAAACAGTTTTGGAACTTATTTCCTCACTTGCTTAGAGAAAAACAGCTCTTGTACTCACTTTCCTCACTTATCTGGAGGAAAATAGTTTTTTATTCAGGCATGTACAAGGGTCAGTTCCCAGTGTGCTCTCCTGTCTATCTGATGAATCTGAGCATCTGGGGGCAATGTAGAAATTGCCTCATGTACACAGACAACCCTCTCCTCCTACCATCCAACACTACAACCTGTGAGAGATGCACTTATCTAGCCAAACTGGAGGTAAAGCTCTCTCCAACCAAGACTGAACTTGACAGTCAAGAGGAGGAGGTAAACACTTGCACCACACCACACTCATCACATAATCTCACTAAATCTCCACCACCAAAATACACACATAGAAACACAAAAACATTCGCGGAGGCTCTCAATAATAATCTGCTCAAGCAACAGAGATCTCCAAAGCAGAAATGCAAGCAACCTCCACCCCCCAACACAACCCAAGTGACACAGAGCCGGCAGACTCAGTGTGCCACTCAACCACAGCCAATAAGGCAAAACAACGTACCCAACACACTAGTCATAGGTGACTCTATAGTCAGTCACACTGACGTCCCACTCACCAGGCTAAACGAGGAGAAGGTTACTGTCAGCTACCTATAGGGTGCCAGGATCCACCACATAATCCACGTACTCAGGTCACTCCACAACAAGTACAAATATGACTCTGTCATTGTCCATGTTGGTGTGAATGACCTGAGACGTACCTCCCTGGACTACATGAAAAGAGACATGGAAGAGCTCTCTGATCTTGTAGCCCAGGCGGGTATGACCCTAGCCCTTAGAAGCATTCTGCCATCACCCAGAATGATACTGCAGTACAAGGACATAATGATTGACTTCAACAATTGGCTAAGCTTCTGGTGTCATTCTAAAGGGATCCAGTATCTGTCTGCCTGGGATGACATGGTCGACAGACCACGATGCTTTGCACTTGTCACCCCTGGGATTCCGGATACTGGCTAAGGTTCTTGCCACCCCTATAGTGCCTTTTTTAGGCAAGGTTCAAATGACAAATTCACCACCATAACAGGAACAGGCAAGCAAAAGCTGAGGGTGATGCTACTCAGTGCTAGAAGTCTAAATCTCAAAATGCACTCACTCGAGGCACTCCTTAAAATGTTGAACATCGATATCTGTGCAGTGACTGAGACCTGGTTCAAGGCTGCAGAGAGCACCCCTGCACTACCAGGCTATAACTCATACCACACTTTTTTCAGCCATGTAACCTGGACCGGAACACCAAAGGCAGAGTTGTGTCCATATTCATTAAGGATATCCACACTTCCAGGCAAGTTGCTCAGCATAATGCAGCCGAGGTTATCCAAGTGCAACTAACTCTGGGCAAAACTGCAATCCAAATTGTAGCTTGCTACAGATCCCCCACCATGCCCCAGGATTCCCACTCCTCTTTTCTTGATGTAATGGAAAATATTAGGGTTCAACCAAACACCCTAATAATGGGTGATTTCAACTACCCCACCATTAACTGGGGAAAGCTACTCATGTACCAACTCCTTCGATCAGCGCTTTCTGGAATTCATAAACTCCAATGCCCTGGATCAACTTATCCACACCCCCACCAGGGGCAACATTATCCTAGATCTAGTCATTACCAACATGAGTGACCGGTGTTCCACACCTGAAGTCAACGCCTCATTGTTCCAGTCCGACCATAAGCTAATTACCCTAAATATCCACATCTAGCCCCCCCCCCCCCCATTAAGGAAACCACTGTAAAAAATTTCTCCAAAGTCAACTTCATGCTTCTTAAGACAGAAGTGATGAACTTCATGACACCCATGCAGATGGACAATACAGTTACGACTACTGAATCTTACACAATTGCACTTTACAAGCACTTACACGAGTGCATGGATTGTGTTATCCCAAACAGAAGCAAGACGCTATCCTCCAAAAAAAGGAAGAACATCTGGTGGTCCCCTGCCATAAACAAACTGTACAACAGAAGGAAGAAACAAAGGAAAGTAAAATCCCCTGAGTGGAGGGGCTCCCTGGTCAGCCTCAGTAAGAAGCTGCGATCCCTGATAAAATCCTCCAAAGCTAGTTACGAAAACAAAATCACCACTGATTTTAAAGACAACCACAAAGCATTCTATAGCTGTGTCAAGAATCTCAGTGGCAACACTCAGATCTGCTCTGAGTTACAGCACAATGGCACTAAATATACAGACCCAACTGATATTGCCAACATCCTGGCAGATAGGTTCAGTGCTAACTTTACCCCCCTCTCACCCCCTAAAGAGCCCATCTCTGTACCGGAAGAATGCAAAGTTCCTGTAATCACGGCTGCACAGGTAAAAACCACACTCTCCAAAGCGAAGAACACAGCATCCATGTGACCAGACAACTTCCCAGGCTGTGTTCTACACGAACCACAGAAAAAACTGGCACCCCACCTAAGTACCATGTTCAGTCATAGCCTCACCTCAGGCTTTGTGCCCACTGAGTGGCGCACAGCAATGGTTATCCCACTGCACAAGGGGGGAACCACCACGGACCCCGGGAACTACCGCCCCATTAGCCTGACAAGCCTGGTCTGCAAGGCCATGAAACGTGTCATCATGGAACTTATAAACAAAGACATTGGTAATCTCCAAGCTCTGCTGATGTAAATAGTTTACTGTATATAACTGTCATGTAATTGTTTGTTTTTTGAGAACTGTAACTGCTGTTTTTCTCAGAACTTTGAAATTCGCTTTTTAATATAAATGTACTGTGATGGAGATTTTCTCCCGGGCTTCAGGTGAAAATGGGCTTTGCCCAGTCGAACCTTCCTGGTCAACAAAAACAAATAAATAAATGAATGTAATGGTTATACTAAATATGATCAAAACAATGTATTGTCGATGCTGCTAAACCTCACAGCAGAAGATCGACAAGTAAAATGTTGATGCATCACTACACTTGTAGTGAGAGATAAATTGGAGAACGTAAGTAAAAAACATTCTTTTTTACATGGGGGATTCCCCCCCACACCCCTACATCACTTGCTAATTTTGTATTCTACCTCCAATTTTGCACAAAACTGGAAAAAGGGTATATTCTTCAACCCTGTAATGTAGTGATCTCACACATCTGCCAACCATCTGTTTAATCACCTAAATTGTGAAGACTAAAACAAATGTTGACTTTAACAACATTCTGCTAAATTAATGGCTCTCATATATCTATATTTGTGTAAACTATTTTGTATAATTTTGAAAAATGTAGGTTTGACTGAAAGAAAAACAGTTGATATATATGACTGAAAGTACATTTGACTGAAAAGCCATTTCATCAAAAACATTGTACATAACATATATACTACAAAAAAAATTTTTGCATTGGGTAAGCCCCCCTTCATCTGCCACACCCCTTTTATTATATATTCTAACTGTGGATGCACGCCGATGGAAAAATAAAAAACACCACACACACATCTATAGATCTGGGGTTACAGCATGATGGCGTGGATTGCCAAATCTACACAAAATCTGTTAAATTATGTTTCTAATAACACACTTGAAAAAAAAAAAAAAAATATATATATATATATATATATATATATATATATATATATATATATATATATATATATAGGATCCCAAATCGACCGCATTACAGTGAACTGGAACGAATCGGCCAGATTTGAAACATAACGATTTATGAGATGACCCAAGGTGAGAACCGACCGGACCTGGTAAGTGTGCGGATAGAGTGGGAATTTAGTGTTAGAGGGGGTAGGGGGGGGGGGGGGGTGAGTGGGTGAGGTGGTGCTTAAGAGGTAGGGTTAGAGTTTGCAGGTAGGGGGAGTGGTAGGGTGTGTGGGGGTTAGGGCGGGACTTGGTGTTAGGGGTGGGTTAGGGTTGGGTGGCAGTGGGTGCAGGTAGTAATGGTTAGGGTGGGTTAAGAAGTTAGGGTGGGGGTGGAGGTAGGGGATAAGGATATGTTATATGTTATGTGTTGTTGTTGTCGTGTGTGTGTTTGTTGGTGTGTGTTTCGTGTTATGGTATTTTCATTTTTGTTTTGTTGTTTTTCTTTTTGGTCGGTTTTTGTTGTCCGGATTTTTGTGTGTTTTTTGGGCATCTGATCCATCTATATATATATATATATATATATATATATATATGTGTGTGTGTGTGTGTGTGTGTTTATGTATATATCAGAAATACCATCTATAGACTACAGTTTTCAATGAAATGATATACCTGTGTATGTGTGTTTGTGTGTGTGGGTGTGTGTATATGTTTACATATATCCTTTTACATGGCACACCTCATCACAAAAGGTTTCTCATCCAGAAAAAAAAGAGTTCATTGTTCCCCTCTACTCATCACTCATTAGACCCATTATAGAGTACAACGCCCCTTTTGGTATGTACCTCACAAGACATTTACAACAACTGGAAAGGCCGCAGAAGTAACTCACAAAGAGGATTACCGGCCTCAAACAGATGCCCTACGCAGACAGTCTCAAAAAACTCCAGCTTTATTCCGTCACATATCGCCTACTCAAAGGTGATCTCTGCCTAACATACAAAGCTGTGTCAAACCCAGAGCTGTTGGACATGCTCAACTTAAAGAAGTCCCAATCCCTCCGAGCTACACGCTCTAGGGACCTAAACCTTGTCACCACAATAAACAGAACATGCCGGAGGGGTAGATTCCTGTCCCAGAGACTTCCCGTACTCTGGAATAAACTACCTATCTATATCAAACAAAGTTCCTCATTAGTACTCTTCAAGAAAAATCTTGATGATTGGATGGGAAATAGGAAATTCACCCCGGGGATCACTTCTGTGGCTGTGCTCGACAGTGGCACAGGAAAATAATTTTCTTGGGTGGCAAAAGCCAGGGTACCTTTTTGGCTGGGCTTGTATAGGCTCTAGGGCTGATAGCCTAGTACCTACCTATGAACCTAAAATGATTGTGATGCAACATGCCAGATTATGGCAGTCAGTTACCTGTAAAATCATGCATTCAGTACCTCAGGTCATATGTCAATCCTCTTTTGTTCCTGTGACAGGTCAGGTTGCTGTCTCTCTATGGAGATATATATATATGTATATATGTATATGTATATATATATATATATATATATATATATATATATATATATATATATATATATATATATATATATATATATATATATATATGTATGTATTTTTTTGTGTGTCTTTCGGCTTTTCCTGGTTAGGGGTTGCCACAGCGGAACTCTGGTCCGCTAATGATTGGCAGTAGATATTCACATGCTGGCTTGCTGGGCTTAACGCACAACCTTCAACGAAGGAACGCCCATTCACGCATGTCGACACACAGAAGACGCTTTAACTGAGAAGCGAACAGGCAACGTCTAACTGTGAGGTGACAACACTACTGCAGCACCACCACCGCGGGACATATATATATATATATATATATATATATATATATATATATATATATATGTAAAATATATATATATATATGTATATATGTAAAATATATATATATATATATATATATATATATATATATATACACATACACACACATATATATATATATATATATATACACACACACACACATATATAAACACACACACACACACATATATATATATATATATATATATATATATATATATATAGGTCTACTTCGACCCATCAAAATTACATTTAATCGATGTTCACTTACTCGATACCAGTTCTTCAAAACTTCAGTTATCCGAAAGGACAGACTGCCGAAATTCTTTCCCTATGAAAGGAACCAGTTGGCCACCATAGTGAACTTTGCCTTTTGCTTCAATGTAGTGCGATCTTGGAGTTGGAATATTTAAGTAGGGGGTGTGGGGGAGAAGCCCCCCCTACTTTGGTGGGTTTAGTTTTGTCCATGTAGGTTTTTTTCTTGTGGTGGCCAGTATCGATGCATTACTGTTTCTGCATTTTCTGTGTGTTTCTATCAAAAAAACAAAAAAATAATCCTTGTTTTCCCGCCTCTCCCTGACTAGTTTAGACCAGTTTACAGGCATTGCTGTATTCTGGGCTGTGGTGTAGTTCCTGTGTTGTCCATTACCTTACTTGGATAGAGGGAAGTTTCTTTGCTCACCAGTAGGAGTGGGGAGCCTTGAGCAGCCTACCTGTCCCAGTAGGAAGTGACCTCAGCACAAGAAGCTGTAGTAATTGGTTGTTTTGGACCATTTCTAGCTCTTTTGTAGTTCCCTGTTTAAAATCCGCCTCTGGGTGTTTTTTTCTTTCTATACTGCTCAGACAAGCTCCTCGTGGTCCTGCAGAGTGGTCTTAGCTACAGAGAACTCAGAAAAGTGACTACTTTCTGTATTTTAAGTATCTTTGCTTTTCTTTTACTTGGAATAGCTTATGTAGCTTACCCTGAACTAGCTTGAACTGTTTTTTAACTGTTTGCTGCATTATTTTACAGTCTGCACTTAAAGTTACTTTTTAGTCGAATTTGATCAAAAGTTTGTCTGTTTGTTTGTTTAATTTAACTGTGGAGGCTGCCCACTAAAGTGTGCTAGCCTGTGTAACTGATTTATCACTGTTTCTGCATTTTCTGTGTGTTTCTATCAAAAAAACAAAAAAATAATCCTTGTTTTTCCGCCTCTCCTCGACTAGTTTAGACCAGTTTACAGGCATTGCTGTATTCTGGGCTGTGGTGTAGTTCCTGTGTTGTCCATTACCTTACTTGGATAGAGGGAAGTTTCTTTGCTCACCAGTGGGAGTGGGGAGCCTTGAGCAGCCTACCTGTCCCTGTAGGAAGTGACCTCAGCACAAGAAGCTGTAGTAATTGGTTGTTTTGGACCATTTCTAGCTCTTTTGTAGTTCCCTGTTTAAAATCCGTCTCTGGGCGTTTTTTTCTGGCTATACTGCTCAGACAAGCTCCTTGTGGTCCTGCAGAGTGGTCTTAGCTACAGAGAACTCAGAAAAGTGACTACTTTCTGGATTTAAGTATCTTTGCTTTTTTTCACTTGGAATAGCTTCTGTAGCTTACCCTGAACTAGCTTGAACTGTTTTTTAACTGTTTGCTGCATTATTTTAAAATCTGCACTTAAAGTTACTTTTTAGTCGAATTTGATTGAAAGTTTGTCTGTCTGTTTGTTTAATTTAACTGTGGAGGCTGCCCACTAAAGTGTGCTAGCCTGTGTAACTGATTTATCACTGTTTCTGCATTTTCTGTGTGTTTCTATCAAAAAAAACAAAAATAATCCTTGTTTTCCCGCCTCTCCTTGACTAGTTTAGACCAGTTTACAGGCATTGCTGTATTCTGGGCTGTGGTGTAGTTCCTGTGTTGTCCATTACCTTACTTGGATAGAGGGAAGTTTCTTTGCTCACCAGTGGGAGTGGGGAGCCTTGAGCAGCCTACCTGTCCCTGTAGGAAGTGACCTCAGCACAAGAAGCTGTAGTAATTGGTTGTTTTGGACCATTTCTAGCTCTTTTGAAGTTCCCTGTTTAAAATCCGTATTTGCACGGTTCAGCACCGGTTAAACAAGGTTAAACTTCTTCTGGCTCCGCCAAGTCTGCTCTTCAAATTTTCCCTTAAGGAAGCTCTACTCTTAGTATAATCAGACTACTCACTATATTATAAGCCTAGCACTTGTTCTCAATACTTCTCTACTAGGTAAACACTCTCGTACTAAGTAAAGCACTACATCTACCTACCACCCCTGTGAATATCCACTTCTCTTAAAGGTACAGCACTCCCTTATACTGTTCTAGCATGTTGAGTGGTAGATTACTGGCATCCTCTCCAGTTCAGCTGGTCAATCTGGGTATCTTGAGACAATGCTACAATTGTCTCATGTACACAGACAACCCTCTCCTCCTCCCAACAAACACAAATACATGTGAGAGATGCAACTATATAGCCAAACTGGAGGCTGAACTCTCTCAACTCAGGGCTGGCATGACCAGACAGGAGGAGATGGAAACCACACACACAACAATCCCAGTCCCACATAGACCTACCACAACTGCAAACCAAGCACATAAAAACACAAAGACATACTCAGAGGCTCTAATAAAAAACTTACCAAAACAACAGAGGCTCCCAAAGCAGACATCCAAAAATCCACCACCTCAAAACAAAGCACATGCAACACATACTTCATTAAATCAGTGTGTCAACCAATCACAGCCCTTAAGGCCAAACACCATGCCTGATACAGTAGTAATAGGTGACTCTATAGTCAGACACACTGATGTCCCGCTGACCAGGCTGAACAAGGGATGGCTTACACCTGTCACCACTGGGCTTCCGGATATTGCTAAGGCTCTTGCCACCCCCATAGTGCCTTTTTTAGGCAAGGCTCAAAAGACAAACCCACCTCCTTAGAAAAGAAAAATGGAAAAAAACTAAGGGTAATGCTGCTCAACGCCAGAAGTCTAAATCTCAAGATGCAGGCACTCGATGCACTCCTCAGCATGGAGAACATCGACGTCTGTGCAGTAACTGAAACCTGGTTCAAGGCTCCTGAGAGCACCCCAGTGCTACCAGGCTATATCTCGTATCATGCTTTTCGGCCCCAAAACCTGGGCCGAACCACAAAGGGAGGTGGAGTGTCCATATTCATCAAGGACACCCACACCTCCAGGTTAGTAGCAACACATGAAGCATCAGAGACCATACAGGTGCAACTAACCATAGGCAAAACTGCTATACAACTGGTAGCATGTTACAGACCACCCTCCCAATCTCAGGAACCCCACTCAGCCTTCCTGAAGACATTGGAGGATATGAATGTATCACAAAATACCATCATACTGGGAGACTTCAACTACCCAAACATAGTTTGGGTACATTATTCTAGCCCTAATACCGTAGCCCAAAGGTTCCTGGAATTCATAAATTCAAATGCACTGGAACAACTAGTCACCTCTCCCACTAGGGAAGATAATATACTAGACCTGATCATCACAAACATGGGGACAAAATGCTCCACACCGGAAGTATACCCCTCACTAGTGAGATCTGACCACAAACTAATCACCCTGGATATACATATCCCACCTCCACCCCCAGCACAAAAGGCCACAGTGAAAAACTTCTCAAAAGCAGACTTCACTCTTCTTAAGACCGAGATGGAATCCTTTAAGCCCACTGTGCCAGTGGATACCACATCCCACAATGCTAAATCCTTCACAAATGCTTTCTATGGACATCTCCAAGAATGCATGGATCATGCAATCCCAAATAAATCGAAGTCACTCTCCACCAAAGGCAAGCATCCTGTCTGGTGGACCTCAGCCATTAACAAATTGTATAACAAAAGAAGGAAGCTACTGCACGTCAGAGCAAAATCCCATGAAGGGAAGACATCTCTGATCAACATTAGCAGAAAACTATGTTCTCTCATAAAAACATCCAAGGCCAACTTTGAGAGAAAAATCGCTAAGGACACTAAAGATAACCACAAAGCCTTCTTCAGCTATGTTAGAAACCTGGGCGGAAACCCTCAGATATGCTCAGAGTTAGTTCACAACAACAAAAAATACACTGAACCCACAGATATTGCCAACATTCTGGCTGACAGGTTCAGTGCAAATTTCTCCCCTCCCTCACCCCCAAAAGAAGAAATACTTATCCCAGCTGAATGTAATCTCCCTGTCATCTCAGATGTCCAAGTGAGAACCGCCCTAAACAAAGCTAAAAATACAGCATCAATGGGACCTGATGGTATCCCGGGTTGCGTGTTACGTGAACTCCAAGAGGAGCTAAACCCACACATAAAAATGCTATTTAACCTTAGCCTTACTTCGGGATATGTACCTGAACAGTGGCGTACAGCAACAGTGGTCCCACTCCACAAAGGGGGTACCTCTACAGACCCTGGAAACTACTGCCCCATAAGCTTAACCAGCCTGGTCTGCAAAGCTATGGAAAGAATCATTATGAAACTCATAAACAGAGACATAGGGGACCTACAGACACTTGACCCCACCCAGTTCGGCTTTGTAAAGGGCAGATCCTGCCTTTTGAACCTGGTTGACTTTTTTGAAACAGTCACTAGAGCCATTGATGAGGGCAAAGCAGTCCATACAGCCTACCTGGACTTGGCTAAGGCCTTCGACACAATACCCCACTCAGGCATCATAGATAAGCTCAACAGCTTAAACATAACCCTTATGTCACTAGATGGGTTGCAAACTGGCTAAAGGACAGAACCCATAAAGTTAAAATCGCTGGAGCAATGTCAGACTCAAAGCCAGTCACAAGTGGTGTCCCACAGGGATCTGTCCTGGGACCCCTCTTGTTCGGCATTTATTTCTCAGATGTTAAAGCAAACATGGGAAGGTTGTGGTTGACAAAGTTCGCAGATGACTGCAAACTAGGCGCCATAGTCGATACACCAGCGGACACATACATCCTACAAAAAGGCCTCACAGAAACGGACAACTGGTGCCAGAGTCACGGTCTTAAACTAAATGCCAAAAAATGTATAGTCATCCCCTTTTGGAAAAACAAAGTACCCACAAATTATCACATAGACAGCAACCCACTGAGTATGGAAAAAGTAATCAGAGACTTAGGGACCCAAGTCGACAGCGACCTGTCATTTGACACCCATGTTGCCAAAGTGGTTAGAAAAACATTCTACCTTGCACACCTCATCATGAAGGGATTCACATCCAGATCCAGGGATGTCATTGTACCCCTATACTCCTCCCTCATCAGACCCATGATTGAGTACAATGCCCCATTTGGTATGTACCTCACCCGGCATTTGCAACAGCTGGAGAGACCACAAAAGTACCTCACCAAGAGGATCAAGGGTCTCCAACATATGTCTTATTCTGCCAGACTAAAGAAACTTCAGCTCTATTCAGTAGCATACCGCCTGCTCAGAGGTGATTTCTGCCTGACGTACAAGGCCATGTCCAATCAGGATCTGATGGACATGCTCCACCTCAAAAAATCCAAATCCATCAGGACCACGAGTGCTAAAGACTTAAACCTCGGCACAAGTATGAATAGGACATGCTGGAGGGATAGATTCATAACCCAGAGGCTTCCCATGCTTTGGAACAGGATCCCAGTTCGTATTAGGCAGAGCCCCTCACTGACTCTCTTCAAGAGAAATCTTGATGAGTGGATGGGAGATCATAAGTTTACCCCAGGGGTCACATCTGTGTCACTGCTAGACAGGGGCACAGCAAACTAATTCTATTTTATAAGGGGACCTTCATTGTGTCACTACTAGACAGAGGCACAGTATTCTAATTTTATTCTGCACATTTTTGTACCACTTCATGGGGTGGCAAAAGCCACATCACTATGGCTAGGCTTACAAATGCCCTAGGGCAGATAGCCTAGTACTATACTATGAAACTATGAAACTATTTACTTCCTGCAAGATTTTACAGCTGTAATAGTTTACTGTATATAACTGTCATGTAATAGTTTGTTTTTTTGAGAACTGTAACTGTTGTTTTTTTCTCAGAACTGTGAAATTCGCTTTTTAATATAAATGTACTGTGATGGAGATTTTCTCCCGGGCTTCAAGTGAAAATGGGCTTTGCCCAGTCAAACTTTCCTGGTCAACAAAACAAATAAATAAATGAATGTAATGGTTATACTAAATATGATCAAAACAATGTATTGTCAATGCTGCTAAACCTCACAGTAGAAGATCGACAAGTAAAATGTTGATGCATCACTACACTTGTAGTGAGAGATAAATTGGAGAGCGTAAGTAAAAAAACATTCTTTTTTACATGGGGGATCCCCCCCACACCCCTACATCACTTGCTAATTTTGTATTCTACCTCCAATTTTGCACAAAACTGGAAAAAGGGTATATTCTTCAACCCTGTAATGTAGTGATCTCACACATCTGCCAACCATCTGTTTAATCACCTAAATTGTGAAGACTAAAACAAATGTTGACTTTAACAACATTCTGCTAAATTAATGGCTCTCGTATATCTATATTTGTGTAAACTATTTTGTATCATTTTGAAAAATGTAGGTTTGACTGAAAGAATGATATTAATGACTGAAAGTACGTTTGACTGAATAGCCATTTCATCGAAAACATTGTGCACAACATGTATACTACAAAAAACATTTTTGCATTGGGTAAGCCCCCCCTTCATCTGCCACACCCCTTTTATTATATATTCTAACCATGGACGCACACCGATGGAGAAATAAAAAACACCACACACCCATCTATAGATCTGGGGGTACAGCATGATGGCGAGGATTGCCAAATCCACACAAAATCTGTTAAATTATGTTTCTAATAACACACTTGGAAAAAAATATGTATATATATATATATATATATATATATATATATATATATCTATGTGTGTGTGTATGTATATATCAGAAATACCATCTATAGACTACGGTTTTCAATTAAATGATATACCTGTGTATGTGTGTTTGTGTGTGTGTGTATTTACATATATATGTGTGTGTGTATATATATATATATATATATATATATATATATATATATATATATATATATATATATATATATATGTGTGTGTGTGTATGTATATATATATATATATATATATATATATATATATATATATATATATATATTTATATACAGACACACATATACATAAAGGCCTGATGGCTGCACTGGGAAATGCCTGTTAGGTACAAACAGAAAAAGGCAGGGACGTTTTTAGCATTAGAATTAGGCAAATAGAGCTTCTGTTAAGGAAAAAAAAAAAAAAAAAAAGAGTAGTCTTGAGTACTGAGAAATGAATACACGCATGGATTCGAAAATGGTCCACTTTAAGGAAATTATGAAACAGCTGAACAGAGGTAAAATAATAAAATGACAAAAAGCACATAGTCAGACTTTACTCAAACATTACCATTTAATGGTAGTGTTTTAGTATAGTGCGACTGTGGACATTTTTGTCATTGTATTACTCCTTTAAAGGAATTTTCAGGAACCCCATGTTTTGAGAGGCAGCTGGACACCATTGCCTTTAAAAAGCCAGTAAAGCCATAGTTTGTTAGAAGTCATTTGTTTGAGAGTCCAAAGGAGTCTGATAGGATTTTCTGTAAGAGAGAGACTTACTGAGGTCAAAATATTTGGCTCAAAAATGGGACTCTTATTTTAGTGCTGGTTTTGCCTGTGGAGGCCCCAGTGATTGGAAATCAGAACTGCTTTCAATGCAAACAACTTATGTGCGTGACATTTGGTTTCTTTGACTAGCGAGGTATCACCTAAGAGGCTTTTTGTTGTTTGTGTACCTATTTTCATGACAGAAACTGTTCCTAAATGAAGTGTTTTATGTTTTCACCTGTCACTACATTTTACGCTTCTTTTCTAGCAGAATCTGCCTAATTTTACAAATGCTCAAATAAAATCATCTTGTTTGCTGCCTGAACCTTCTACAGTAAAACAAAAAATTGAAGGCAGAAGTCACCAAATACTGACTAAAAACAAAGAAACTAGGTGACCAGCCGACAGCATGCACTAAGCAAGGAACTGCAACACTGCACCAAGTTGAATAGAGTCAAACTTATTCAAACTAATTAAGCGCTTTCATCCTATTCCATTTCAGGACTTCATCAGAATAAAGAAATATCCCATAGACATACTCTTATATGCTGAAAACACAGTACTTTACCAATTATGTTCAGCATAAAATCAAGAAAGGGAGTTAGGTGATTATACTAAAGGTTTAGTGTACCCAAGCCCTTCTGGTTACTATGGTGATGGTTTGAGGAACAGAAGCCAGCAACCTATGAAAGGGGAACAGGAAGTTACAGAGTCAACAACGACTAATGGTTCCCCAAACAGACAACAACCCCCTTTGGAGCAAGAGTCTATGTGGAGATCGGAGAGAATTCAAAATTAACAAAAGAGGAATTTACACACCCAAATGAACAGGAAAGAATATTTCAATAATCAAGGGGCCAGACCAATGCAGACTTCCTACAGGAAACAAAAGAATCAGTGGTAACTTCAGATATAGTGGGCAATTCAACACCAACAAAACCTCAACTAGTGACTAATGACTCGAGTGATTTTACAATATATAACTTAGAGACCTATGTTAGATTTTTTTTTTTTCAAGTTTAAACAAATTCCTTCATGTCCCAAAATTCAGAATGTCACTCTTGCAAATGTTGCTTCCTGTGATCTTTCATAGGGCATGTATGGTGACTCTAGATCTAAAGTATGCCCACCTTTATCTTCCTGTAGCCCAGGAAAACAGGAGGTACATGGATTTTCAAGCAGGGGGATTACATTGCCAGTTTTGTGTGTTACCATTTGGTGTAACCACTGATCCGAGGGTTATCTCCAAATGTCTGGCACCAGTCATTGTTTACTACAGAGCATTAGGAGTCCATCTTTTTCCTTACTCGGATGACTGCCTTCTTCAGGTAAAGTCTCCCCTGGAACTTCAGACAGCCTTGCAAATCACCATAGATTTCTTTCAGAAGGTAGGCCTAACCCTTCATTTCCAGATGTCACAGCTACAACCAAGCACAAGAATTACCTTCCTGGGAGCAGTTATAGAGTTAGTGCAACAAAAATCCCTCCTTCCTCAAGACAAAGTCTTATCAAAATCCCTCAATGATCTCCAAACGAGATGCTTCATTTTGCCAAGGGAATTCCTCAGACCTGGGTTATATGGAGTGCTGCATAACAATGATTAATTTGGCAAAGCTTTACATGAGGAAACTGCAGTGGTTTGTAAAGAACTGTTGGGTGCAACACTTGCAGCCTGTAGAAACCATGATCCCTCTGTTACCATGCCTAAAGAAGGGTATTTTGTGGTGGGAGGAGAGTGTTTGTACCAACCCAGGAGCTCATGTCACTCTACCAGTGGCTTCCCAAACCTTGAATACAGACAGCTCGGACAGGGCCTGAAGGGCCCACTTAGAACATCTCAGAGTCCAGTGGAATTGGAACAGGCAGCACGCAAAACAACGTATCAGTCAGAAATAATGATGCCAGTTTTCTTAGCTATGCAGGCCTTCAACAATAGGTTGACTTCAGGAGCTGTCCATATTTTGGCAGACAATACCACAGTTATGTGGTACATAAACAAGCGGGGGGGGCACACAGTCTTATCCGTATATGGGCTGAGTATGAATATTTTTATACTGGTACAGCCAATCAGAGTAACAACAGATGCATCCTATATCCCAGAGCAGGACAATATCCTAGTAGAGTCTCTGAGCTAAACCTTTCTGGACCCCAATGAATGCATGAGAAAAGGGGAGATATTTCTGGATCTCACCCAACAGTGGGGGTCTCCAGACATAGATCTCTTTGAAAAACAATCATCTGAATAAGTTCTGCTCCAGAACTCAGCAAATAGGATCATGGAGAGTACACACCTTCTCCTTCAAAATGGACAGACCTCTTCCTGTATGCCTTTCCACCAATATCCATTATCCCCAGGGTACTTCTAAAGGTGGGGTCAGACAAGCCCAAAATTGTCAACTACTCCTTTCTGAACCAGGCAGTTCTTGTTCTCCCTCCTTTTGTCCCTCAGCGGGAGAGGACCAAAACCCTTCCTCTAATCATGGCCCTTCTCACATAGAACAAGGGATCTTTAATTCACCCCTTCCTAGCAAACCTCAGCCTCACAGTTTGGAGGATTGGATATTGACCCTCGACCACTCTACCCTATTCAGCAGGTTTTCTATCCATCCTGAAAGAGGCTAGAAACCAAACACTAGGAAGTCTTTTATAGTTAAATGGAAAACGTTTTCTTTCTGGTCCCTGTCCAAAGGTATTCTGTCTTCACAAGTTGACATACCACAGATACTTGAATGCCTCTCATGCCTGTTCAAATAAGGCTTATGCTGATGTTCTTCGTGTTTCACTGTTGCAATCATTACATTTTGGGTAATCTGCTGGCAGGTTGCCCTCAGTTGGCCTGAATATTAAAGTCTTGGGTCCTGCGTCAGTTGCTGTCTCCTCTTCCTTGACGTCAGGTAGTCAGGGGTATAAAATATGCAGCCAACGCCATTTTATTGTCTTTCTTGCCACGCAGTGCCCGAAGCAGAAGCAGTTCGCAAGTGCCGGTCGGCCAACTCCTGAAATTTTCGCATTCGAATTACAGAACCGAAGTCTTCAATTAAAGCTAAGTACCACATTGGGGAAACTTTTTCTTGCTCCTTACTGATGTCAGTAAAAGTTAATAATTGCATTACTTGTGGGAAGCAAATAACTCATAAGGATTTTCATTTGTACTGTATTCCTTGCCTAGGCCCAGATCATAACGTGCCTTGCTGTCGGTTTTGTGCTAGATTTAACCAACACACTATTAAGTGTCGGTATATCTTTACTCAGTGAGGCGCTTTTGCAGCCCTTGATACCCGCTACTTTTGAGTCACAGGCCTCTACCTAGACCCATGCAGAGTCCGGTATGCCGTGAGAGTCTCAGAGTATTGTACCTGTGGATGTCTCTCCCTCGGATAGGTCCAGAGCCGTTGAGCAGGCGTCGGCTTCTGAGGGTGTTTTCAGGCCTCAACTTTTCTATATAAAACCGACGCCAGCTTCAAAAACAAAAACAACTTCTAAGTCTAAAAAACCGATGCATGAGCCACGTGCTCAGGCCCCTATGCCTAAAAAACAGATGAACAAAATGGCTGAGGGCTTAATTACCTTGATCAGGGGTTCCCAACCCCCCCCAATAAGAGGCCTAGGCAAGACACTGATTATGAATCTTCGGATCAGGTTTTCTATTTCTTCTTATTCCTCTTCTGATCAGGAATTTTCTATACCACCCTATGAGGATTCAGATGCAGAAGAATCCATCCCATCTGCATCTCCTCCTGAGGATTATTCTTTTGGAGAAACCTTGCATACTTTAAGGGAACATTTTCATTGGGAGAGTCAGGATTTCTCTGAATCAAAAAAGAGGCTTAGGGATTTCCTTCTTCTTCCTCAGCATAGGCCTTTGGCTATACCTCCTGTATTAGACATTGTTGATGATGTGTTTTCGGAAACAAGCATGGCTCCTGATTCCCTACCTCCAGCTCCTAGTAAGCCAGACAGATATTACAGGGTTCCTGACTTCAACAAATTTTTATTCAGAAATCCTGCTGCTGATCCTGAAACTATCTCACATGGTCCCAAAGGTGTAAAGGCCTCTACAGCCAAGAATCATATCCCCTCTGATAGAGATTCCAGGGTGCTGGATAGATGGGGAAAGAAGGTTTATACGTCTGCAACCTTGGCAATTAGGAACTTAAACTGCCAGTTTCATATGCTTAAATATCAACAGCAGTCAGCTCTGAGCCCTTTCTTATTTGCAATGCTGATGGACAGGTTGACAGATGAGATCAGACAGGAGTCCCCTTGGACTATGATGTTTTCAGATGACATTGTGATCTGTAGTGAGAGTAGGAAACAGGTGGAGGAGACCCTGGAGAGGTGGAGATATGCTCTAGAGAGAAGAGGAATGAAGGTCAGCAGGACTAAGACAGAATATATGTGTGTGAATGAGAGGGAGGACAGAGGAATGGTGAGGATGCAGGGAGTAGAGGTGGCGAAGGTGAATGAGTTTAAGTACATGGGATCAACAGTTCTGAGTAATGGTGAGTGTGGAAGAGAGGTGAAGAAGAGAGTACAGGCAGGATAGAGTGGGTGGAGAAGAGTGTCAGGAGTGATTTGTGACAGACAAGTACCAGTAAGAGTGAAAGGGAAGGTCTACAAGAGGGTAGTGAGACCAGCTATGTTATATGGGTTGGAGACAGTGGCGTTGACAAAAAGGCAGGAGTCAGAGCTTGACGTGGCAGAGTTGAAGATGTTAAGATTTGCACTGGGTGTGACGAGGATGGACAGAATTAGGAATAAGTATATTAGAGGGTCAGCCCAGGTTGGAAGGTTTGGAGACAAAGCCAGAGAAGCAAGATTACGTTGGTTTGGACATGTGCTGAGGAGGGATGCAGAGTATATTGGGAAAAATATGCTAAGGATGAAGCTGCCAGGTAACAGGAAAAGAGGAAGGCCTAAGATAAGGTTTATGGATGTGGTGAGAGAGGACATGCAGAGGACAGGAAGAAATGGAAACAGTTGATCTGCTGTGGCGACCCCTAACGGGAGCAGCCGAAGGAAGAAGAAGAAGAAGTTATGGGATTATTGAAACAGAAAATGTTGTTGATTTCTGAATGTGTGGAAAATAAAGAATTACAGGAATTATTGCATGCAGCAGAGCAGGTTGGAAAGCATACTTTGCAATGTGGTTTTGATTCCTTGGAGGCCTCTTGCAGGGCCGCAGTTACGGGATCTGTGATTAGAAGGCATGCCTGGCTCAAGGAGCAGAATCTGTCTGATCATGTTAAAGCTAAATTGTTGGATGTACCTTTACAGCATGATACTCAATTTGGTAATAAGGCAGAAGAGGTTTTAAAGAAAATGGAAGACAAAGCTAAATATATGCAAACTGTAAAAGATTTCTTACAAGTGCAGCCACCCAGATTCAGTAGAGACTGTTCTACTAAAAATTGGTCCTTTCCTGTGTCCAACAGAGCCTCACAAGGCAAATCCAGGCACTCAAAAGGCTCTAGATACCAATCACAGGGTTCTTACAGGTCAAAGCAATGGGGTGCCTCTACCTCCTAATCTGGAGGAAACAAAGCACAGCCCAACAGTAAGCAGTCTCAATGACTTCCTCTACCATCACCAAGCACTTATCTTTTGGCAGCCCCCTTGGGGGGAAAATTAGCACTTCATGCTCAAAATTGGCAGTTAATAACCCAGGACAAGTGGGTATTAAACATAGTAGCCCAGGGATACAGATTTCATTTCCATACTTTGCCAATTCCAAACGGTTGGCCAGATCTGCCACAAAATCAATGGGCAGAGGCTCAGAAACATGTTGTGTCCCTCATGGAGATGGGGGCTATTCAACCAGTACCAGAACAGGAAAAAGGACAAAGTTTTTATTCAAGGCTGTTCCTGGTACCCAGAAAAGACAATGTATGGCGTCCAATACTGGATTTATCGATTTTGAACACATTCTTGGACATCCCAAAATTCAAAATGCTGGCTTTACAACAGCTTCTGCCCATGCTGGGCAAGAACGCTTGGTTAGTGACTCTAGACTTAAAAGAGGCATACCTGCATATCCCGATAAGGGAATCGTGCAGAAGATACCTCCGCTTCAAGGCAGGTTTTATGCATTACCAATTCTCTGCACTATCCTTTGGCTTATCTACTGTGCCCAGGGTCTTTACAAAGTGCCTGGCACCAATAATTGCATTTTGCAGAAAAAGCATACAAATATATCCTTACTTGGACAACTGTCTCATTAATGCAGAAAACAAGGACATTCTTCTTCAACATCTGGCATTTGTAAAAAGGCTTCTAACATGTCTATGGTACACAATAAACAAAAAAAAATCACAACTGGTACCCTTTCAAAAAATTACATTCCTGGGTGCAAGCTTGAATACAACTGCCCAGATGGCTTACCTTATGCCAGACAAAGGCAACTGACTATTTACTTCAAACAGATGGCAACAAAAACCCAGTTATCTGCAAGACAAATACTGCAGGCTTTGAGGTTCATGGCATCCTGCATTCTACTAATTCCATATGCAAGACTGCATATGAGGAAACTACAATGGTATCTAAAAAATTTATAGAGTCAACATTGTCACAGTCTGGAAACAATGATTCCTCTCATTCCCTGCCTACAACAGGAGTTTCTTTGGTGGGCAGAGACATGTCACCAAAACAAGGGATGGTCTTTCACTCTACCCCCTGCCACCCAAACCCTAACTACAGACTATGCTTGGGGGGCCCATCTGGCAGGGAGATGCATTCAGGGCATATGGAGCCCAAAACAAATGCATCTGCATATCAACCAAAAAGAGATGTTAGCTGTTCTGAATGCCCTGACAGTCTTCAAGGACTTACTTCATCCAGGACAACTACTGATAAAGACGGACAACACCACGGTTAGGTAGTATATAAACAAGGGGGGGAGTACACATTCCTACCCCCTTTGCAGACTAGCCATAGCATTGTGGGACACAGCCTTGACTTACCAAGTACATCTTCAAGCTCAATTCCTGCCAGGAAAACAAAATACTCTGGCCGACAACCTAAGCAGAAATCTTATGGACCCTCACTAGTGGAAACTGGATCCACAAGTCTTCAGCATGATAACAGAGAAAAGGGGGGGGGTCCAGACACAGATCTTTTTGCCTCTCCCCAAAGTTATCAACTGGGCAAATTCTGCACAAGGACTTATCACATACAAGCATAAAAAGTGGATGCCCTGTCCTTTAGTTGGAAAAAAAACATCAGTCTACACCTTTCCTCCTCTGCCTCTTCTCCCCAAGGTCTTACTAAAGGTCAGACAGGAAAAACCAAAAATGATCCCAATTGCCCCGGACTGGCCTTGCCAGCACTGGTACCCAATTCTAAGGAATATGTCTCAACTCCCTCCTTGGTACTTGCCCCAAATACCTCATCTACTGTCTCAGCAGAGCAATCAAATTCTGCACAATCAGCTCCAAACTTTGAACCTGGCAGCATGGCTGATCATGTAATTATTCAAACAACACTTCTCAGTAAATTTGTGATGGATGTCGTTTTGGAAGCCAGAAGGCCTAGTACTAAAAAATCTTATGCTGATAAGTGGAATATATTTTGTGCTTGGTACCAAGCACAAGGAACGGACACAGCAAAGCCATATATTCCTCAGATTTTACAATAATTGACTGAGATGCTTGACAAGGACCTATCTTTTTCTTCAGTAAAAATCCATGCCTCTCCCATCTCAGCTCATTGCAACACAGAGCCTTCCATCTTTTCTCATCCTCTGCTAAAACAGTATTTTAGAGGGGCCAAAAATTTAAGGCCTCCCAGAAGATCACCAACTCCTGCACGGGGCCTCAATTTTGTGCTGGAAAAGCTCACCCTACCTCCTTTTGAACTAGCAGCTACTACGGATATAAAGTTTTTATCTTGAAAAACAGCTTTCCTTCTGGCAATCACTTCAGCAAGAAGGGTTTCAGGACTACAGGCCCTCATGGCTGTGGAGCCTTTTATTACATTTTATCCGGACAGGGTGTCCCTCAGGACCAATCCTTCCTTTATGCCTAAGGTGGTATCCAGTGTAGCTCTAACCAAACAATTCACCTGCCAGCATTTTACCCAAATCTGCAGAACAAGGGGGAGTGGATTCTGCATTCCTTGGACGTACACAGACAACTAAGATTCTACTTAAACTGGACCAGATCTCTAAGAAAGTCTGAGCAACTAATGGTGGCATTTGCTGCAGGATCAGAGAGGAAGGCTATATCAAAGCAGACTATTTCAAAGTGGATAAGCCACTGCATTCATTTCTGCTACTTGCATCATGGTAAACCGGTACCCAAGCGAATCAGGTCACATTCCACCAGGGCTGCCTCTACCTCAGCAGCCTTTCTCAGAGGAGTTCCAACCAAAGACATTCTAGAAGCTGCTACTTGGAGCTCTGTTCATACCTTTACAAAGCATTATCATTTGCCTCTGTTCTCTAAGTCCAGGGCAGGCGTTGCCACTGCAGTTCTGCAGGGCCTTATAGCCGTTTCTAGTGCTATTTTGTTCCAGCCTCCCATCCATTGCTTTGGGATTCTACCCAAATGTAATGACTGCAGCAGTGAAACACGAAGAACATAGTACAGTTGTGTACACTTACCATAAATGTAGATGTTTGAGTGTATTCACTGTTGCAGTCCGGGTTACCCACCCACCATCCCCCTTTTTTCTAGAACTTCTCTTTCCTTCACTATATTCTAAAGCCTTTGTGGTATATTTGCTTTTAGATGAAGGTAGAGTTTATGTTGCTACAATTGCATTTACATATATATTGCAGTTTATTTATATATATATATATATATATATATATATATATATATATATATATATATGGGCCTACCTGACATGGTCGACAGTTCATTTGATCGACAAGCAGATTTGCCCCCTTCCCGAATGTTGTGCAACCCTGGAGTTGATATATATAGTTAGGGGGGGGGGTGTGGGGCACAGCCACAAATGCTTGTCGATCAAATGAACTGTCGACCAAATAAACTGTCGACCATGTCAGGTAGACCCATATATATATATATATATATATATATATATATATACATACATATATATATATTTTTTTTTTTTTGCTCCCCATTTGGGGGGCACCTGACATCTGGGGCAAGAAAAACTGAATAAAATGGTGTCGGCTGCATGTTTTATACCCCTGACGACCTGACGTCATGGAAGAGGAGACAGCAACCGATGCAGGACCCAAGACTTTGATATTCAGGCCGACTGAGGGCAACCTGTCAGCAGATTACCCAAATGTAATGACTGCAAAAGTGAATACACTCAAACATCTACATTTATGGTAAGTGTACACAACTGTACTTTCCATGTCAAGTTGCATGCCTCAACCGTTTTAGCCTGTCTCACAAGTTCCTCTCCTGTTTTCACTCACCTGCACTTAAAGCAGTTCATTAAAAGGATTATCCAGCTCAGACCTCCTAGAAGGGGAATCTGTCACTCCCAGGGACCTGAATTGTGTGTTTGAAGAACTCACTCTAACAGCAACCAACAGCTTTATCTCTACTTAATCTTTTAATGTAGAAGACTACTCTGCCTCTCTTTGCCACCTCTGCCAGGTATGTGTCTGAGCTTCAAGCTGTAATGTCCAAGGAGCCATTCCTTATCTTCCACAGGGATAGGATCACTCTTAAAACCAATCCCTCTTCTATCCCAAAGGTGGTTTCAGAATTGTCTATGAATTAAGATATCCATCTCCCTATATTCTTCCCAAATCCACAAAACAAAGCAGAAATAATTCTGTATATTTTGAATGTGCACAGAGATACTACTTGCACAGGACCAGCTTCTGTAACAGATTAGAGGATCTGTTATTAGCTTTTGCTGCCAGTAAGCAAGGCAAACCTGTGACAAAACAAACAATTGCAAAATGGTTTGTTACTCTTGCCATGGTAAGCAACTTTTTGGTAAAATCAGGGCTAATTCCATCATACATAAATCTATCACTTCAGCCTTTGTAAAAGGAGTGCCAACTCAGGTCATCCTGGAGGCTGCAACATGGTCATCTGTCCACATATTTACCAAACATTTTCACTTTGTGTCAGTTTTGAGGGCTAGAGATGGGTTTGCTTCTGCTAGCTTGCACAGCTCCAATTTCCAGATGTCACAACTACAGCCAAACACAAGAATCACCTTCTGCCAGTATTGATAAAATTCAGTTACTGGCTAGTAAATGCACATTCTGGATACCAGCAAAGAAGAAACTTAGAGAGCCTGAAGGAAAATCAGCTAGAAAAGGTGAATAGAAAGCACTGGCAGGAAGAATCCTGCATCTATTCAGCAAAAAGCAGTACAGGCTTCAGCTTTGACTTAGAGAAGGCTTACAGTAGTTTAGAGGAAAAATAAATCAAATGCGCTCAGACCTAATTCAAATAAATGAAACATTGAAGGAGTATATTAACTCAAACAACAGTAGGCTGAAAAGGGGGAAAAAGCTTTAAACAGATGTTCATATGAACTATTAAAACTGGAAAAATCAGAGGTCAAAATAAAGAAAAGATTGACTAAATGTGAGACTGCTCAAGAAGAACTGTTTCAAAAATGGTAGAATTAGAGTACAGAGCATGCAGAGAAAATCTGTCATTTTCTGCTGTACCAGAGAAACTGGAAGGAACAGATTGTAATTATTTTATGAATTCAGAAATAAGCAACTGGACTGATATTCCACAGTAAGATTTGTTAATTGAAAAGGCACATCATATGTATGCACCAAACCCGACCACGAGAAAGAAGCCAAGACCTGTATTAGTAAAGATGCATTCCTACCAGCAGAAAGAGTTTATCCTTACAAACCTGTGGCAAAAGGGCAAAGTATTAAAAATTAGAGACAGTAGAGTGTTTGTGGAAAATGATTGTTCACTGTACACCAGGCAGGAGAGAAGAGAAGCAAATTTATTCCAGCAATCAGAGAATGTCAAGGGGCAGGTGTGAGATTCAAGTTACTGTATCCAGCTGTCTTTGGAATATTTTTTTTCCTGGAGGATCAAAGTTATTTTTGATGCAGAACAGGCTAAGGAGGAAATACAAAAGTTTGTCCAACAAAAAAAAAGTAAGTTATCAAACAGAAGGAGACTTTGCTTCTCATTCTTCTGATAATAAAGCTCAGAGACTTTGCCAGTGGGCCATTTTTTTAATGTTCTAAAGGAAAAATGTTTGACAGAAAGAAAAAAAGCACAAGAGTTGTCTAGAAGAATTGGGACTTGAACTGGAGTCTCGGGTTGGGAGATGGAAATGAACATGATGACCAACAATACTGAAATTAATGAGTAAATGTGAGACTACAGACCATTCACTTTTGTGAAGTATGGCTTTACAAGAAAAAGTGGTTGAGAAAGATTAGACTTTTTTGACTTTGTTTAACTTGTGGGAGCTCTGAGGGGTGTATACCTCACTTCATGTAATTATAACTATGTGTATAAAACATTTCATGAAATAAACTGCATGTTACATAGTACAGCATTTTCAGTGATTGTTGTAAGTGATAAAGATAGTTCCGTAAGAAAGTGTTTTTTCTTTTATAGTTTTAAGAAATGTAAGCATTACAACATAAAAGAAGAAGAAGGACTTGGTAAAAGCATGTTTAAGTTAATATGACATAATCCTGGTCTGCTGGGATGTGATGTGAAAGTGCACTGACTACAATATATGTAGAGGTGATGTATGCCTCTTACTCTTGCATAGGCAAATGGATTACTACCCTAGGCTTAATCTAATAGTGTGTGTGTGTGTGTGTGTGTGTGTGTGTGTGTGTGTGTGTTTAACAGGTGGGGGAATAAAGATAAGACAAGAAATGACAGCAGTTAAGTATAAGCACAGGCTGTAAAAAAACACTACCATTGATAACCTTAATTTTAAGTTAGGTAATGCATGTGGGTGCAGCTGTCAGCTTTGGACAATTGTTCCTATCAGGAGGATTAAACTTCATTACTTGAAGATGTACATAGTTTGTGTGTTTGTTTTAAGTTAATGGGCTATAGGGGTGTTCTGGTGATGTGTTTGGTTTGGTGTTTTAGAGTTTTCAGTTAAAGAAAAAGTATTGTAAAATGTGGCATAGGTTCAAATGGAGAAGACAAGAAACAGCTGTATAAAAGCCTCAAAAGTAGGCTTGATTCTGACCTTGAGTTATTAGATAAGCTTAAATGACACTTCAGGGCAGTTAGACTAGTATACATCTATAATCCTGTGATCAACCTTGTGTGTTTCTATTTAAAAACAAAAAAAACAAAAAAATATTCCTTGTTTTCCTGCCTCTCCTAAACTAGTTAGACCAGTTTACAGGCCTTGCTGTATCCTGGGCTGTGTTGTAGTTCCTGTGTTGTCCATTGCCTTACTTGTATAGAAGGAAATTTCTTAGCTCACCAGTGGGAGTAGGGAGCCTTGAATAGCCTACCTGTCCTTGAGGGAAGTGACCTCAGCACAAGAAGCTGTAGTAATTGGTCATTTTGGACCATTTCTAGCTGTTTTGAAGTTCCCTGGTTAAAATCTGCCTCTGGCATTTTTTTGAAGCATTATTGCTCAGACACAGCTCCACGTGGTCCTGTTGAGTCTTCCTGGCTACAGAGAACTGAAAAAAAGCGACTGCTTTCCTGATTAAGTATCCTACTGTTTTTTTATATTTGTTTTACCTTCTACTGCTTACCTACAGCAAGCTTTAACTGTTTTCATAGTTATTTACTGCATTTTTTTATTATCTGCACTTAAAAGTACATTTTAGTCGAAATTAGTCTAATTCAAGTCGAAAAGTGTTTGTTTGCTGTTTAATTTAATTGTTTGGCTGCCCACTAAAGTGTGCTAGCCTGTACTACTGACTTATTGCCTTTTCTGCATTTAGCCACTAGAGCACCATCGGGCAGCGCCGGTTAAACAAGGTTAAACTATTTCTGGCTCTGTAAAGTCTGCTCTTCATTTTTCCCTTAGAACTGCTCTACTTGTAATCTAAACAGTCTATTCTCTATCTGTAAAGCTCAGCACTTGTTCCTAAAGCATTTTTTAGTCAGGTAAAGCACTTCTATATTATACAAAGTACTTCACTAGCTTAAAACCACCTTGAGTACCCACTTCCCTATAGGTCCTTTCTGACTCAGTTACACAGCAAACTTTTTCATTTCTTCTAGCATGTCAAAGGGTCAGTTGCTAGCGTCCTCTCCTGCTCAGCTGGTGAATCTGGGAATATTGAGGCAATGTTACAATTGCCTCATGTACACAGACAACCCTCTCCTCCTCCCACAAAACACAAATACATGCGAGAGATGCAACTATATAGCCAAACTGGAGGCTGAGCTCTCTCAACTCAGGACTGGCAAAACCAGACAGGAGGAGAAGGTAACCACACACACCATAAATCCAGTCTCACATAGAACTATCACAACTACAAATCAAACACATAAACACACAAAGACATACTCAGAGGCACTGATCAAAAATCTACCAAAACAGCAGAGGCCTCCAAAGCAGACACCCAAACAATTGCCACCTCATGACATAACACAAGCAACACATAGATCACAAAGTCAGTGTGCAAATCAGTCACAGCCCTTAAGGCCAAACACAATGCCAGACACACTTGTCACAGGTGACTCCATAGTCAGACACACTGACGTCCCACTCTCCAGACTGAACAAGGAGAGGGTCACAGTAAGCTGCCTGTCGGGCGCTAGAATCCGCCACATAACACAAGCACTCAGGTCACTCCACAGCAAGTACAAGTATGACTCAGTCATTGTCCATGCCGGTGTGAATGACCTGAGATGTACCTCCCTGGACTACATGAAAAGAGACATAAAGGAGCTCTCAGATTATGTAGCCCAGGCTGGTATGACCCAGACCCTGAGCAGTATCCTACCTTCACCAAGAATGATGCCACAATACAGAGACAAAATGATCAGTTTTAATAATTGGCTTAATTTCTGGTGTCATTCTAAGGGGATCCAGTGTCTGTCTGCCTGGAATGACATGCTTGACAAGCCACGCTGTATAAGGACGGCTTGCACCTGTCACCCTGGGTTTCTGGATATTGGCAAAGGCTCTTGCCACCCCATAGTGCCTTTTTAGACCAGGCTCAAATTCTAAACCCACCGCCCTAGAAAACAATAATGGAAAAAAACTAAGGGCAATGCTGCTCAATGCCAGAAGTCTAAATCTCAAGATGCACACCCTCAAAGCCCTCCTCAGTATTGAGAACATCAATGTCTGTGCTGTGACTGAAACCTGGTTCAAGGCTCCTGAGAGCACCCGCACTATCAGGTTTTACCTCATATCATGCTTCCGGCCCCAAAACCCAGACCGTACCACAAAGGAGGGTGTATCCATATTCATCAAGGATACCCACACCTCCAGGCTGGTGGCAACTCACAAAGCATCAGAGACCATTCAGGTGCAATTAACCATAGGCAAAACTGCTCTACAGTTTGTAGCATGTTACAGGCCACCCTCTCAAACTCAGGAACCCCACACAGCCTTCCTGAAGACACTGGAGAGTATAAATGTCTCCAAACACCATCATATTGGGTGACTTCAACTACCCAAACATAGACTGGGAACATTACTCAAGCCCCAATACCCTAGCCCAAAGGTTCCTGGAGTTCATAAACTCAAATGCTATGGAACAACTTGTCACCATTCCCACAAGAGGTGAAAATATACTAGACCTGATAATCACAAACATGGGGACATAATGCTCCACACCGGAAGTATATCCCTCATTGGTGAGATCAGACCATAAACTAATCTCACTGGAGATCCGCATCCGCCCCACCCCAACAAAAGACCACAGTGAAGAACTTCTCAAAAGCCAACTTCACACTTCTTAAGACTAGTGTGGTATCCTTCAAGGCCCCTGAGCCATTGGAAACCACAACCCACGCTGCTGAATCCCTTACAAATGCTTTGTACGAGCACCTCCAGGATTGCATGGATCAAGCAATCCCAAATAAAATCAAGACCCTTTCCACCAAAGGTAAGCGCCCGATCTGGTGGACCCCAGCCATAAACAAACTTTACAACAAGAGGAGAAAGCTACTACAAGATAGAGCAAAATCCTAAAAGGAAGACATCTCTGATCAATACTAGTAAAAAACTATGATCACTCATAAAATCATCCAAGGCCAACTTTGATTGAAAAATCGCCAAGGACTCAAAAGACAATCATAAGGCCTTCTTTAGCTATGTTAGAAATCTGGGTGGAAACTCCCAGATATGCTCAGAATTAGTCCAAAATGATACAAAAATCACTGAGCCCACAGACATTGCAAACATACTGGCAGACAGGTTCAGTGAAAATTTCTCCCCTCCCTCCCCCAAAAGGAGAAATATCTATCCCAGCAGAGTGTAGCCTCCCAATCATCTCAAATGCCCAGGTGAGAGCTGCTCTCTCTAAAGCTAAAAACACAGCATCAATGGGACCGGATGGTGTCCCGGCTGTGTGCTACACGAACTCAATGAGGAACTAAACCCACACATAAGGCTGCTGTTTAATCTTAGCCTTACCACAGGATATGTACCCAAAGAGTGGCGTACGGCAACTGTGGTCCCACTCCACAAAGGCGGTGCTTCTACGGACCCTGGTAATTACCGCCCCATAAGCTTAACAAGCCTGGTCTGCAAAGCTATGGAGAGGATCATAATGGAACATAGGGGACCTACAGACATTGGATCCTACCCAATTCGGCTTTGTCAAGGGCAGATCATGCCTCTTGAACTTGGTCGACTTTTTTGAAACAGTCACCAAGGCCATTGATGAGGGTAAGGCAGTTCACACAGCCTACCTTGACCTTGCAAAAGCTTTCGACACAATACCCCACTCGGGTATCATAGAAAAGCTCACCAGCTTAAATGTAAACCCATATGTCACAAGATGGGTTGCAAACTGGCTCAAGGACAGAACCCACAGGGTTAGAGTTGCTGGTGCCATGTCAAACTCCAGCCGGTCTGGCGGTGTCCCACAGGGCTCAGTCCTGGGTCCCCTCTTGTTGGGCATCTACTTTTCAGAAGTGCAGGCAAACATAGGAGGATTGTGGCTGACAAAGTTTGCAGATGACTGCAAACTGGACGCCATAGTTGAAAATCCATCAGACACAGATATCCTTCAGAGAGGTCTCATAGAAACAGATAACTGGTGCCAGAGCCATGGCCTTAAGCTAAATGCCAAAAAATGTATAGTCATACCCTTTGGTAAAAACAAGGTAACCCCAAGTTACCACATAGGTGGCAATCCATTAAGCACAGAAGAGGTTATCAGGGACCTGGGGACCCAAGTTGATAGTAACCTTTCTTTTGGCACTCACATTGCCAAAGTGGTTAGGAGGACCTTCTACATTGCCCACCTGATTATGAAGGGATTCACATCCAGATCAAGGGAGGTCATTGTTCCCCTGTACTCTTCACTTATCATACCAATGATTGAGTACAATGCCCCATTCGGAATGTATCTTACCCGACACCTGCAGCAATTGGAAAGACCCCAAAAGTTCCTCACCAAAAGGATAAAGGGGCTCAAAAATATGCCATATGCTGCCCGACTGAAGAAACTCCAGCTCTATTCAGTCATACCGTCTGCTCAGAGGTGACCTGTGCCTGACATACAAGGCCATGTCCAACCCGAATTAATGGACATGCTCCACCTCAAAAATCCAAATCTACCAGAGCCACAAGAGCAAGAGACTTAAACCTCAGCACGGATATAAATAGGACGTGCTGGAGGGACAGATTCATCACCCAGAGACTCCCTATGCTGTGGAACAGAATCCCGGTCCATGTGAGACAGAGCACCTCGCTGGCTCTGTTCAAGAGCAATCTTGACCAGTGGATGGGAGATCGTAGGTTTACCCCGGGGATCATCTCTGTATCACTGCTGGACAGAGGCACGGCAAACTAATGGGTATAGTATTCTTCAACCTAAGGGGTGGTGAAAGCCACACAACTCTGGCTAGGCTTATAAATGCCCTAGGGCAGATAGCCTAGTATGAACCTATGAACCTAAAACATTATTGGATGACTGTAACACAAAAGTTGGAAATAGACATTTTAAAAAGTGGTCATATATATAAAAGGTGGGACTAATAACTTCTTATCATAATAGCCACACTGTCCATATTATATTGGAATCTGCATTACCTCACAGGTATAGACAAAAAGGTAAGAGTATAGAATTATATTAAGAATTGCAGTGTGAAAATACCAATGCTACAGGAAACATATTTGGAAAAGTGAAAATGTGAATTTGATAAAGAAATGATTTCAGGATGGATATTCAGCAAAATATCAGGGACAAAGGAAACTTATACTAATTGCAGTAGGAGCTCCAATAATAGAAGAGGATAAAAGGATGATACTGCTAGATTTGTGATAGTAAGGGGCTACTGGCAAGGGAGGAGGATTATGCAAGCATTATTTATATTCCACCTGAAACTGCTGTTATGGAGCTTAAGAATTTTTGGGGAGAAATAAATTCTGCAGGGAATATTACTTTTGAGTGAGGACTGGAACTTGATTTGCTACAGTGAGGGTGTATTTGGGGAACAAAGAAGGGAAAATGTAACAAAAGAGGGTAGATTTCTAAAGAAAGTTATGAAAATATTTGGTTTGGAAGACATGAATTCAGTGGTAGGAACTCAGGGAGAATTTACATATTATTGCCCAAGGTACAATAACTGGGCTAGACAAGACAGAAATTATATTTCACAGGAACACGTGCATTTAATTGAAAGCTTCACCACACATCCCGTAACTATTTCAGATCATGCACCAATAACAACTAAGACAAAAAATGCAGAGTAATGAAGTAGAAATGAGACACTGGGACTTCCTCGCCTACCTGTTAAAAAGAGAGGAATTCTAGGAATGAGTAACACAATTCAAGAATTATTAGGGAGAATAGAAATTGCTTCAGAAGTTATAGCTAGGGAGTGGGATAAAATGAAAGTGGAGTTCAAAAATAAGGTAGAAATAAAAGAAAAAGAGAGATGATTTAGAAGTAACAGAAATTATTTAGAGAGTCTGACAAAGGTTAACGTATTGCAGAATAAGGAGAATCTCGCAGAACAAGAAAAGATGCAACTGCAGAGTGTTAAGTAGAAAATAAGAGAGTATCTGGATATTGTGCATGAGTTTAGAAAGATTACTGTTAAGCAGCTGTTTTTTGACAACTCCAGAGCACAAAAACTTATAGCACAACGACTTAGGCAAAAGAAAGTAGCAATGGTTGCTGTCAAACTTAAGATGCCTATAACAAGAAAACTAACTAGATATCCTATAGTAGTATTACAGATATTTCACAAATGTTTTCATAATTTGTATAAAGCTTAAAATGGGGAAATCAAGAAAGTGTACAAATAAAAATGTTTATGGAAGGCTTAAATGTGCCAAAGTTAGACAAAGGTAGATGAGGCTTGGTTAAGATAGGAGATGCGATAAAAACAGTGTTGTATGACCAATCTACCTAAAAGTCTCCAGAAATAGATGATATTCTGTGGAAATTTGGACGGTAGAAGGGAAGAAAGTGATAAAAATCTCAAAGGTTTTGTTTAACATTATTTTAAAAGTATGGAAAGCACCAACATCCTGGAAGAAAGCTGTGGTGGCTGTAATACCTGAAGACAATAGACATTTCATATCGTCCCATTTCAATTTTAAACCATGATTATAAAGTGTTTATGCCTGTAATAACTAAAACAATGGCAAAGGTGATGCTGAAATTGCTAGGTATGGATCAATGTAGTTTTGTGGAGGGGAGGCAACACTAATAGAACAATGGTGATCCAGAAGGAGTAGAATGTAAGAAAATACTGCAGTTGTTGGTGGGTCCTGATGCAGAGAAAAAATTCAACAGAGTGGGCTGGGATTTTATGAGCTGGGCAACATAGGTATTTGTATTTCTTGATACAATAATAAGGTTAATTAGGAGGATATATGATGGATCAGAGGAAGAAAAATAAAGTGGGAGGATTTCTCTCTGACATTTTGTGTCAGAACAGAGGAAGTAGGCAGGAGTGCCCTCTCTCCCCTTTGTTATTTGCCTTATATTTAGAGCCATTGGCAAAGAAAATAAGGGACTCAATTTTAAGAATATAATTGATGTGGTAATCAAGAAAGATGGCTTTAATTGCAGACAGTATTATTTTGTACTTGGTAAAACTAGAAAAGGACAACGGACATCTCAGTGTTGTAGAACATTCTGAGACAGTTGTGGGTTTTTCAGGATGTAAAATTAGTCAAGATAAAGCAAAGGCTATAGCTGTGAACTATGTACCCACACATGAATTTCTTCAGCAATACCCATATTTATGGGGTCACAATAACATGAATTATTTAAGAGTATGGATTAAAAAAGATTTCTGTTGTGGCAGTTAAGGATATGTGGGAAAAGACTAAACAAAAGATAATACAAAAACCTGAGCAATTGGAAGCTCTTTCTATGGATATGGATAGCAAAATACAAGCAGCGAAAATGTTTTTATAGTCCCTTTAGTTTTATAAACAAGTTAGGCAAATGTTTGAAGTGTGATGGGGAAGAAAGAGGTAACTGAGAACATATCTTTTGGGAGTGAAATAAGTTGCCAGACTTTAAAACTTCCATACAGAGCACTGTGTCAGAAATATTGCATGAGCAAGTGAGTGTAACTAAGAAAACTATTATTTTTTTTTTTTAGCTGGGACACAGGATCCAAATTATCTAAATATTTACGGCCTTGTTACATTTAATTTTGGTGGCTGCCAAAAAAGCAATTACTAGCATATGGAAATCAAAGTCTAAACCAATTTTATTTGAAGTATTGAATACTGCAACAGAAATTAAAGAACTGGAAGTGGAATCTTTAGAAAATCGGATGACCAAATTATATAGAAAAATTAAAATTGTGAGAGTAATACATGCAAAACGATGTTCAGGAGGAGGAGAGAATTTTAAGGGAAGACAGGAATTCAGCAGTTTATGTAAATGTTGTGCTGATCATAGTTTCAAAGAAAAGATATGTGATGTATTATGTATGTAAATGGAAAAAATGCTAATATAGTTTGTTTTCTTTTCTGTTAATGTATGTTTGCCTGTGTCTTCATTCATAGTTGTTGTTGCACTGACCCAACTTAATCTACCTCTATATCTCTCTTCTCTGCTATCTCTCCTCTGTACTTTCAACCAACCCTCCTTCTCTCTTCCTCCAATTGTTCCACAGAATAGGATGTACTACAGTCTCTTCAGTCCTGAAGGGTTGTTACAATCTGTTCCTGAACAATCTGTAAGAAACTGAATGGTGACTATGTATAGGATGAAACTGCATGTGCTCACTGTTATATTGTATCTCATTACTGTCACTGTGTATCCTATCACTGTTACTGTGACTATGTATAGGATGACGCTACATGTGCTCACTGTTATATTGTATCTCATTACTGTCACTGTGTATCCTATCACTGTTACTGTCACTATGTATAGGATGAAACTGCATGTGCTCACTGTTATATTGTATCTCATTACTGTCACTGTGTATCCTATCACTGTTACTGTGACTATGTATAGGATGACGCTACATGTGCTCACTGTTATATTGTATCTCATTACTGTCACTGTGTATCCTATCACTGTTACTGTCACTATGTATAGGATAAAACTGCATGTGCTCACTGTTATATTGTATCTCATTACTGTCACTGTGTATCCTATCACTGTTACTGTGACTATGTATAGGATGACGCTACATGTGCTCACTGTTATATTGTATCTCATTACTGTCACTGTGTATCCTGTCACTGTTACTGTGACTATGTGACTATGTATAGGATGGAACTGCATGTGCTCACTGTTATATTGTATCTCATTACTGTCACTGTGTATCCTGTCACTGTTACTGTGACTCTGTGACTATGTATAGGATGGAATTGCATGTGCTCACTGTTAATGGTATATCATTACTGTCACTATGACTGTGTGTATGACAATGCCTTACATCTGTAGAATGATGTTGTACTTCTGTAAGAAATTATACTTTGTGTATTGGAGGAAACTATATGTGCTTACTGTTATACAGTATGTTATTATTGTTAGTTTGACTATGTATTGGATGAAACTGTTTGTGACTACTGTTTTACTGTATGTGATTACTGCTGTACTTAATTTTATATTATCTAGTTTTTGGAGCTTTTCTCCTCGGGTCCCTGCTGAAAGAGGGCATCTGCCCAGTTGAACTAACCCGGTCAACAAATGTCAAATAAATAAATAAATAAAGGTGTTAAAAAAAAATCAGAGACCCATGCCTGTCATTATTTAATGAATGCAATCCACAAGTTTCCAGAAAGTCACACATTTTACAAGGAATGGAAAAAATACCATTAACTTCTTTCTCTAGAAGATGCTTCAAGTGGGTATTTATTTTATTTATTTGCAGTTGGTTAACCGGGAAAGTCCATTGGGCCAAAATGAGCTGGTTTTCAATGGAGGCCCGTGAAGAAAAGCTCCATATACAATTATTACAAAGCTAATATCAACAGAGTTAACAAATACAATACAATTTTCAAAAACTACTAAAACATAATAATATAGAAGACAGAATAATAACATTTGAGCACGGTGTTGTAACAAAGCATTGAATGGAATTAAAACATAAATATTCTGGAGTACATAAGTGTAATTTCGAGTGCAGGCATTTATGCACTCAAAGTTTCATGAGGTAAGAGGGAGGAAGAATTAGAGGAGGAGAGTAGAACAGTGAAAGGTGAACAGGATGAGTTATAAAAAGGAAAACATGGAGCAAGTGTGGAAATGAAATGAAGGGAGTCACTAGGGTGAGGTATGAGAAAGGAAAAAGGGAGAGGGAGTGGAAATGAAATGAAGGGAGTCACTAGGGTGAGTTATGAGAAAGGAAAAAGGGAGCTGAAATGAAGGGAGTCACTAGGGTGAGTTATGAGAGGAGAAAAAGGGTGAGGGAGTGAAAATGAAATGAAGGGAGTCACTAGGGTGTGTTATGAGAAAGGAGAAAGGGAGAGGGAGTGGAAATGAAATGAAGGGAGTCACTAGGGTGAGTTATGAGAAAGGAAAAAAGGGAGCTGAAATGAAGGGAGTCACTAGGGTGAGTTATGAGAAAGGAAAAAGGGAGAGGGAGTGGAAACTAAATGAAGGGAGTCACTAGGGTGAGTTATGAGAGGAGAAAAAGGGAGAGGGAGTGGAAATGAAATGAAGGGAGTCACTAGGGTGAGTTATGAGAAAGGAAAAAGGGAGAGGGAGTGAAATGAAATGAAGGGAGTCACTAGGGTGAGTTATGAGAAAGGAAAAAGGGAGCTGAAATGAAGGGAGTCACTAGGGTGAGTTATGAGGAAGGAAAAAGGGAGAGGGAATGGAAATTAAATGAAGGGAGTCACTAGGGTAAATTATGAGAAAGGAGGAAAAAAAAGGATGGGGGAGCAGAAATGATATAGAGGGAGTCAGATGGGGTGAGAGTATGAGCATTTCCAGTGAGAAGAGAGATGGGAATGGAGAATGGTCTTGAAGGCGGAGTGGTTTTGGGTGATTTGAATATGGGGGGGAGTGAATTCCATAGATGAGTGAGGGAGAAAGAAAGAGAAATTGCCCAGGTGCATGTAAGGGTTTGTATACTTCAAGGAGGATGTCCTTCAAGGATGCATCTGCAGTCCTAACATATGGGTTGTCCTGCCTCAGGCAGCCCTTCGGTCGGCCGGATTCCAAAGTCTGGGTCTGGCCTCGGCTGATGTCGCACTTCACCCGACGTCATAGCTGCTGTTTATTGGGTATAAAGGCATCAGCCGACGCCATTTTCCCCAGTCTTTCTTGCCGTGTGGTGCCCGAAGCAGAAGCTGTTCGCAAGTGCCGGTCGGTCAGATTCAGAGATTTCTACTACCGAAGACTTCTAAAAAGCTAAGTACCCGTTAGACTCTTTCTTGCCTCAGCCGATGTCAGAAAAGTAAATAATTGTTTAACTTGTGGGAAACAAATACCTCATAAGGATTTCCACTCTTACTGCCTTCCTTGCTTAGGCCCAGACCACGACGTATCAGCTTGTCTAGCCTGTGCTTCCGTCAACCGACGGACACTTAGACGTCGGTCGGAGTTTGCAGAGGAGTTTTTTGGTCCCGCTTTTGCTTACAAAATGCCGTCGGAGACTCCGGCTACACAAATAGCTAAAAAGCGCAAGGAAAAGGACCGACACTCACGGTCCGCGGTTTCGGCTGAAACCGCGGTTAGGCCAACCGCGAGTGTCTCGGTTTTGGTTGAAACCGAGTCCTCGGTTCTTCCTTCGGCCGAAAGCATGCCTCCTATAGCCGAGGCCTCACAGAGCATGGTCGAATCTGCTACTGAAATTACTGCTTCAGAAGCAGGCACCCAGGATTTGTCAGATACTATTCCTTTAGACATATCTACCCCTGCACGTGGGGCTGCTAGACCCCCTGCTTCTATGTCTATCAAGGCTTTTGCCAGGGCTAAAGCAGCTAAATCTTCTAAGGCCTTACCTGCTAAAACTCCCCCACATAGGCCTACCTCTAGTTCACAAATACTCAGCCTGGCTGAGGATCTCATTTCTTTGATCAGGGGATCCCAACCTCACCCAGACAGGGCCTCTCAGCCCCCTTCAGATAAGAGGCCTAGGACTGAACCCCTGGAACCTGTCTCTACAGACTATTCCTCGGAGGATTCGGACATTACAGACCCTCAGGAAGGCCCATATTCTCCTTATGAGGATTCTGATGCAGAAGACTCCATTCCTTCTGCTTCTCCTCCTGAAGAATTTTCTTTTGGGGAAACCTTACATGCTATGAGGGAGCATTTCCAATGGCAGGGCCAGGATTTTTCAGATTCAAGGAAAAGGCTAAGGACTTTTTTACACTTACCACAGCATAGGCCTTTAGCCATTCCTCCAGTACTAACAGTAGTTGATGATGCATTTAATGATGCCTGTACTGCTCCTGATTCTCTTCCTCCGGCCCCTGCCAAGCCTGACAGATATTACAGGGTTCGGACACGCACTACCATTTGTATAAGGCTCCTGTTGCAGACCCGAAACCATTTCACAGGGCCGAAAGGTGTGGCAGCTGCTTCTGCCAAAACCCTCTCCCTCTGATAGGGAATCTAGAGCCTTAGAGAGATGGGGTAAAAGGTTTATACTTCTGCTGCTCTTTCGGCTAGGGCCTTAAACTGTCAATTTCACATGATTCAGTATCAGGAATTTTTGTTAGACCAGCTAAATAAAAAACTGTCCTCTCCTGAACCTATAGACCACAAGTCTCTTCAGGATTTGGTACATAACTCTCAGCAGGTCAGTAACCATTTCTTAAAATGTGGCTATGATGCACTGGAGGCTTCCTTTAGATCAGCTATGACTGGAACAGTGATTCACAGACATGCATGGTTAAAAGAACAATCTTTACCAGACCATGTTAAATCAAAACTCCTAGATGCTCCCATGGAGAAACAAAGTTTATTTGGCTCCCCTGCACAGGAGGTTCTAAAGAAGGTGGAAGAAAAAGCAAAATCTGTCCAAACAGTCAAGGATTTCTTACAGGTCCAACCTCCGAGGTTTAGCAGAAATTGGCCTTCGAAAAATTGGTCCTTTTCAGACAACTCCAGAGCACAGAGAGGCAGAAATAGACGCCCAAGAGGCAGAAATCAATCTAGGGGTGCCTACAGGGGACGTCAGTGGCAACCTACCAATCAGAGAAGTGCTGCCACAGATTCAACTACAACCACCTCCACAGGACAGACACAATGACTTGGCTCTGATACCGCCTACCAGGGAACAACTGGAAGCTCCCTTGGGCGGAAAGCTTGCTTTATTTTCAGACAACTGGCATTACATTACAGGAGACAAATGGATTTTACAAACAATAGACAAGGGCTACAGGTTTCACTTCCACACTCTACCAAAAAAGAGGGGAATGCCAAACCTACCACCAAACCAAAAAACAGACGCTCTAAAACAAATCAACAACTTACTAAGGATGAGAGCTATAGAAAAGGTGCCACCTATGGAACAAGGCCAAGGATTTTACTCCAGGCCTTTCCTGGTACCAAGAAAAGAAAATCAATGGAGACCTATTCTCGACTTGTCCGCACTGAACACATACCTCATTGTTCCAAAATTCAAAATGCTGACCCTCCAACAGTTTCTTCCCATGCTGGGCAAGGAGTCTTGGCTGGTGACTCTAGATCTCAAGGAGGCATACCTGCACGTCCCTATACGACCAGATTGCAGAAGACACCTCAGATTTCTTGCAGGATCAGAGCATTATCAATTCTCAGCATTGCCCTTTGGCTTATCTACTGCACCCAGAGTATTCACGAAATGCCTGGCATCAGTAATTGCTCATTGCAGACTTCAGGGAATTCAAATTTACCCATACCTGGACGACTGCCTAATACAAGCGGACAACAAGGCAAAATTAACAAAAGATTTGGAAAATGTCATACAACTGTTGCAAGCCTTGGGATACACAGTCAACATGCAGAAATCAAGACTAGTACCATCCCAAAGGATAACATTCTTGGGGGCAGAACTGGACACATCAACTCAGATGGCCTTTCTCACAGAAGAAAAACCAAAACAACTACCAGGCTATTTCATGTCATTAACAAAACAAACTCAGCTTACTGCAAGGAAAGTCCTGCAAGCCCTGGGTTACATGGCATCCTGCATAATATTGATTTTGCATGCCAGGCTACATATGAGAAAGTTACAATGGTACCTAAGGAATGTATGGTCTCGACACCAGCACAGTCTAGAAGACCAGATTCCAATAATTCCATGCCTGAAGCAAGAATTCCTGTGGTGGGCTCAGGCCTGTCAGTTGAACAGAGGCTTGCCTTTCCACAAACCACAGCCAAGCCAGACCATCACCACGGATGCCTCAGACCTAGGATGGGGGGCTCACACGGTGGACAAGTGTATACAAGGCCTATGGACCCAAGACCAGCTGAATCTACACATAAATCTAAAGGAGATGCTGGCAGTGAAATATGCGATCCAGGCATTCAGACCACTCCTTCAACAGGGTCATCTGCTCATAAGGATGGACAATACCACAGTCATGTGGTACATCAACAAACAGGGAGGTACGCATTCATATCCTCTATGCCGGATGGCAATGGACCTGTGGAATGTGGCCCTGAACCTCAACATTCTACTTCAGGCCAGATTTGTACCAGGAAAAGAAAATTCTCTAGCAGACACCTTAAGCAGAACTACCACGGATGCTCACAAATGGATGCTGCATCCAGATATTTTCAAAGCCATAACAAAGAAATGGGGACTACCACAGATAGACCTATTTGCCTCCCCACACAATCACCAATTGAAGAAATTCCGCACAAGAGCATACCACCCACTTGCTTGGAGGGTGGACTCACTCTCCTTCAGCTGGAAAAACCTGACAGCATATGCATTTCCACCTCTTCCCTTGATGTACAAATTTCTACTGAAGATCAAAGAGGATCAACCAAGGGTAATTCTGATAGCTCCAGACTGGCCGAGACAACATTGGTACCCGCTACTGAGAAGCATGTCTCGGACACACGCATGGCATCTACCTCTGTGTCCCTTACTACTAACACAGGACAACTACAAGATACTACATCCAAACTTGAAAACACTGCAGCTAGCTGCTTGGAATATTGCATAACACAAAATAACCCAGATTTATCTCAGAGGGTTAAGGACATTATCCTGGAGGCACGCAGACCCTCCACAAGGAAGACTTATTCAGCCAAGTGGAAAAGATACCTCATTTGGAGTGCAGCAAAGGGAGAAAATGTCTCATTGACAAACATAGCACACATCCTGGAATATTTAGCAGAGCTGTTCCATAATGGCCTGTCTTACTCCTCCATTAAGATTCATGCCTCAGCAATTTCAGCAGAATACAACTTGGATCCTCCTGTCTTCTCTCATCCTCTACTCAGGCAGTTCTTGAGAGGAATCAAAAATGTAAAGCCTCCAAGGAAACCGCCTTTACCTACATGGGACCTCAACTTTGTGCTGGAAAAGTTAACTCTTCCCCCTTCTGAACCAGCAGCAACAGCAGAATTACAATTCTTGTCTTGGAAAACTGCTTTCCTACTAGCAATCACTTCAGCAAGAAGGGTATCTGAGCTACAGGCATTAATGGCAGTACAACCCTTCCTGATCTTCCATCAGGACAGAGTCTCTCTGAGAACCAACCCTACCTTTATGCCAAAAGTGGTCTCCAGAGTATCATTGAACCAAGCGATTCATTTACCTACATTCTTCCCCAACCCACAGAACAGGGGGGAAAGACTGCTACATACCTTGGATATGCACAGACAATTACGCTACTATCTGGACAGAACTAAGACCAGCAGAAAAACTGACCAGCTTTTGGTAGCATATGCAACAGGAACGCAAGGAAAAGCAATTTCAAAACAGACAATCTCAAAATGGATAGGAAATTGCATTCGTTTTTGTTACTCTTTTCATGGAAAGACAACTCCTGATAATATCAGACCTCATTCCACAAGAGCTACAGCCACCACTACAGCTTTCCTACGAGGAGTGGCTACCAAAGACATTTTAGAAGCTGCTACCTGGAGCTCCGTGCATACATTTGCCAAGCATTACAATCTTCCTTTATACTCTAGATCCCGAGCAGGCTTTGCAACTGCTGTTTTGCAAGGGATCTTAACTACACCATCTTTATCTTAGTGTCTCCTCCCCCAGTTTGGCTATGGTATTCTACCCATATGTTAGGACTGCAGATGCATCCTTGAAGGACATAGTACAGTTTTGTACCTACCATAAATGTAGATGTCCGAGAGGTATGCATCTGCAGTCAGGATTACCCACCCTCCTTCCCCTCTGTGGTACTCCTAGGGTATTTACCCATCTTTCAGCTAGCTGGGGGAATCTGTTATGGTGTATTTGTTTGTATATATGTATATATATCTTTTTTATATTGTTTGCTCTCTACTGTTTGGAATTGTTTGCATTTATCCAAATTTAGCCTTACTAGAGGGCACCTGGCATCTGGGGCAAGAAACACTGAGGAAAATGGCGTCGGCTGATGCCTTTATACCCAATAAACAGCAGCTATGATGTCGGGTGAAGTGTGACATCAGCCGAGGCCAGACCCAGACTTTGGAATCCGGCCGACCGAAGGGCTGCCTGAGGCAGGACAACCCATATGTTAGGACTGCAGATGCATACCTCTCGGACATCTACATTTATGGTAGGTACAAAACTGTACTTTCTGGTTACTGGACCTGAGTAATCTGTCAGGATGACGCAAGGTGAGTATGGAGGAGAGGAAAGAGCAGTTAGAGGGTTTGAAAATTAGTTTGTGAGCAGTTAACAGTTGAATGTAAGAAAGAGCTAGTGGGGAAGTTCCAGCCAGTTCAAGGAGTGGAGTGCATCACAATGGTGGGAGGAGGATTGTTCCCAGTAACAGACCTAGAGATTTTATTGTAACAGGATGACAGTTTTGACTTTACGGCAGATTTAAGGTTGGTGAGGAGAGCTTCATATAAGGGAGAGGGGATGAGGTAGGAAATAGAGAGTACATGTTTAGATGAGGGAGTGAGATAACGGCTGTGACGATACAGCATTCCCAGCTTTTGGTGTGTTTTCTTAATACTAGTTTGTATATGAATGTCAGACTTTACATGTTCATCAATGATAACACATAGGCATTTTGTATGGGAGACTATTTCAGTGGGAATCCTATTGTGACTGACTATGGAGAAGGAATTTTTATCAATAGAGGTGTTTTTAGATGGGGTAAAGATCATGATTTTTTTTTTGGATGTATTGAGAACAAGGTGATTATTCAGCATCCAAGACTCGGTACAAGAGAAGGCATCTTGTGTAAATTGCATGAGTTTGGGGAGAGATTGAGCATAGCAAATTATGGTGGAATCGTCTGCGTATTGGACAAGTTTGGTATTAAAAATGCACTGATGAAAATTATTAATGAAGATGTTAAAAAGTAAGGGACCCAGTATTGAGCCTTGTGGAACTCCTGTTGGAGTGTAAAGGAAGGAAGAGTTACTGTTGTTCCATTTAACAGCTTGTTGTCTATTAGAAAGGTAACTGGAAAACCAATTAATAGAGGAGGGGGAGAAATTGAGAAGAGAGAATTTGGACAAGAGAAGGTTGTGGGAATCAGTATCAAAGGCCTTTGATAAGTCTAGGAGAAGGGTAGATGCAATGTTGCCAGAGTCTTGGGTGTGGTTGATGATGTCAAGGAAGGAGGGAAGGGCAGTGGTAGTACTATGTCCAGGTCTAAATCCATGTTGAGTTGGAGAAAGAAGTTGATTGTCTAGGAGGTAGGGAAGGAATTGCAAGTGTATGCAGTTTTCAAGGACATTTGAGATAGGGGACAGGATGGCTATAGGACGAAAGTTGGAGATGTCAGTATTGTTGCCTCCTTTGTGGAGGTGAATGATGAACGCTTTCTTCCAAAAGAGGGGTACATAGGATTCTTGGATTGAACGGTTGATAAGTATGGTGATGGGAAGGGCTGTGCCATCGGCAGCTAGCTTGAGAAAGTTAGATGGAAGGTTGTCTGGGCATGAGAGCATGGTTTTAGTAGAACTTTTTTATGGTGTGTAGAGAGACGGGTTGTATGGTAAAGGGGGGAGATGAATAGTGTTGATGTCAGTGGGACTAGAGTCGAGGGTGTGGGATGAGGGTGGAGTAGACGTGTTATTGGAAAATGATGTGGGGAGCTTGGTTATTGAATCAGTAAAGAAAGTGTTGAATTGGGTAGCTGAGATATGATCTGGAGAGTTAGGGTCAGGGCAGGGATTGTCTTTTTTGCCAGGAGAAAGGAGAGCAGATATACTGTTTCAAAATTTTTGGGGGTTGGATCTATGATTGTTTTGAAGCTTGGAGTAGTAGGACTTTCGGTCTAAAACAATTTGTATTTTCACTGTATTATGAAGTTGCTTATACTCAGTAAGGGTGTTAGGTGGTTTAGATTTATGGTAATGCTTTCAAGGTTTATTTCAGAGATTCATGAGTGCAATAGTTGCTTTAGTTACCAAATAAAATATACGAAGCACAAAACCAAGTAAATAATGTCACAGTCAGAGTATGAGATGAAAAACACAAAAGCAATAGCGTAGTCAAAAGTTTAATACCCGCTTTCGTCACTGGACTTCATCAGAATGCGACAAAAACCACAATTCAAGACAATTAAATACTAAAACTACTTGCATACAAATTGATCAATTGAAAGTCAATTAATAAAATAATTAAAACCAATTAAAAATACAATTCCCTTCAACTAAAAAATTCAAGAGAATCAAACCCTTTATTAACGTGTAATTTCCTATGTTTTAAAAAACATTTTATGTTTATATAATCATTTAAACCGGGAAATTTGTCTGCATTAAGTTTGATTTGCCACATGGTTTCACGTTGTTCTAAAAAATTCTTGTAATCACCTGCTCTAAGGTCAGGGTGCACAACTTCTAAAATAGAAAATAAAAATTTTTTGTATGTATTACAAACTTTGGTGTGCTTGTAAAGCGCATTGTTGTCATCCTTCGTCTTAATACTATAAATGTGCTCCCTGATTCTAGTTTTTAAACTGCGTGTAGTCATTCCTATATAAAAGGCAAAACAACCTGAACATTGACTGATGTAGACAACCCCCTTTGTTTTACAATCTACATACCCAGGAACCTTGAAGGTATTATCTATTGCTTCAATTTTAATATATGGTCCCTCGGAGATGAACCTGCACATGTTGCAACTATAGCAACAGTGCATCCCTGTCTTGTTGGTGTTAATGTTTGGTTCAACAGTGATGTGACTTTCCAAAATCCCTTTTAAATTATAATGGCTTCTAAAAACAAAAGATGGGCTCCCACCAACTGTCTTTCTAAGGTCTTCATTACCATTAATAATTTTCCAATTGTCAATAATTACTTGTCTAATCAGAGGTCCGTCAGAACTAGTCTCGAGGGAGCACATAAGGTGTGCAGTGATCTCATCTTTTTTATCTCCCTCCTTAACACCCCCTGCCGTTAAAATAGGGAAGTCCATTATAGGTCTAAAAATACATGGACGTTTCTTTAAAACTTCGTCAGCAATCAAATTCAGTTGCTCAACAACATACCCCCTATTGGCAAATAGGGAAATAATAATTTCAAATTCATTAAATAAATCACTTTGTTTGGTTGTCATCCGACTAGCCCGTATGAACTGTCCACGGGGAATGTTCCTTACGACATGCCTGGGGTGATTGCTCGAATGGTGTAAATACCCATTGGTAAAGGTCTCCTTACGATGGATCTTACTGTGTAAACGACAGTCTTTATCGTCCCAGTACAATAAAACATCCAAAAAATTGACACATAATCCCACATTGCCCATGGTAAATTTCAAAAAATCAGAGGATGAATTGATAACCAAAAACAACTCTTTGACTGTGATTGAATCACCTTCAATCACAAAAAATAAATTGTCGATGAATCGGCAATAAAACCTAATGTTAAATTTTTGGTTCAAAATGGGCATCACCTCAGACTCCCACCAGGCCATGACTAAATTTGCAAAAGCTGGAGTGGCCGAAGAACCCATGGCCACCCCTTTCTTTTGTCTGTAATATCTATCACCAAAAAGAAAACAATTGTTTTCTAAAATCAATTCCAAAAATAACCTGATGGTAGAAATAACACCAGCGGTGAATCTACCCCCTTTCCTTAACAAAAAATCACAAACAGCATCAATTCCTACTGAATGAGGGATACATGTGTACAAAGAAATGACATCGACAGTAAAAACAATGTGTTTTAAAGGATCAAATCCATAATCCTGTATAAAAGTCCCAAATCTACTTAAGAAGTGCCATGAATCTTTAATGTAGGAAATTTCTTCACTTAAAATGGGACCCAGAATAGCATCAATCACTAAGGAAATGCCTTCCGTTACAGAATGTGGACAGGAGACAATGGGTCTTAAAGGGGGATTTTCTATATTCTTATGGGTTTTAGGTATCCCAAAAATAACCCCTAATCGTGGCTCCACAACAACGCAGAACTCGTAAACCTCACGAGTAATGTCCCCTGTCATGAATAAACCATATAATTCAGAATGTACAAATCGCACTCTCCGATTAAAGTCGTAAAGACTAATAATTTCATATTCCTCTTGGTTGTTAATAATTTCTAACATTTTTACTTGATAAGCCTTTTGGCTCATAACTACAATGTTCCCACCCTTATCGCTCTTCATGAACCTGAAGTCCGCACTAATTGACTTCAGGTTCTTCAGAGCTTGTCTTTCCTCCCTAGTAGGTTATCAGTAATATACCTGTTGTTATTCAAAACCTTGCTAACATCTGATATACATTGTTCCTCAAACACCTTTATGGTATGATGTAAATGGGGAGTAAAAGTTGAAGGTTTAATCAAAGACTTGTTCCTATTCTCTTGTTTATTTAAAAAATCCAAAACATAATGTACATTCAATTTCCTGGTAAATTTCTTGATGTCAATGATAGTGTTAGTGACATTTGCCTTACAGGTGGGAATAAAATTCAAACCATATTTCAAAACATTGATTTCACATTCAGAAAAACAGTGGTCAGTCAAATTTATTATTTTAAACTGGTCCAGTTTCTTGTCTAGGTCTCGTCCCCCGAAGAATTGGAACCTAAAAAGGTCCGACTGCGGGTCAAAACAGTGTTCCTGCCGTTTTGGTTTCCTTTTTTGTTTAAAAAAGCAGATGTAGAACTGGACCCAGATGTAACATTACCACCAGTGTTGTTACCCATCCTTACTTTAGGTCTAACTGACCCATCGGTGTTAATGCGGTGTCCGTTAGTCTCAGTGTCATCATTATCAATGTTTGTAACTGCTTTATCAACAATACTGTCAGTGTCACCAATAATGTTAGCAGTTGACTCTTTGTTAAAACACTCTTTAAAGTCATTACTAGTTTTCAGAAGTTCCGTTTGTTTCCTGTTGTCGCCCGAGATGTCATTCGCCCTATCCAACCTAAGTTCCTTAGAACCATAAGATGTAATACCGTAAGATCCGCCGCCCCACTGATTTAAAACCTTTTGGCGGTTTGTTTCACCCTTTTGTGCTGTATAATTACTTTTATTGACAAAATTATTGTATGCTGAACCATTTTCATAAGCAATCATATCGCGGTTCAGTTTAACCTGTTTACGGCTAGTTATTTCAGCCGTATGCTGTTCCAATTCGTCATGCAATGCTGTAAGTAATTCACTGGCCTTGGAATCACCTAACAGTCCTTTTAATTCACTCTCAATCTGCATTATCTCAACTTTTAAATCGTTCATTTTTTCGAGGTTGTTCTCAAGAAGTAACTTTAAAAAGTCAATTCCCGCTGTATTAAAAAAATTAACTAAAGTCTTGAAAAATGGTGAAGCTATAGTAACCCCATTGGGACATTTAAAAAATCTTAGTCCCTTTGGGACTATTCCCAAATCAATACAGCGCTTGAAATAACAGTTCTCGAGATCTAGTGAGCGATGCCTTTTCAAAAGTCTCACTAAAAAATTACGCTTGTTGTTAACATCATTGCAGTTAAATCCTCGATGCTCTTTACCTGTGTGTCCAAATGGGTTTCGTACCCCGTCGAGGAAAGTTTGCACCGACTTGCAACCTACCATGTTGCCCGGAAAAGACTTGTCCCGTGGAATAGACGCCGCTGCCCGGCAATAATCCTTCCCACGCTTGTCCACCGCTTCAATGATGGTGTCAAGTTCTTGAAAAGATGAATTAGGACTCGATTCTTCATCGGTACGTTGTCCTGCCACGTTAGTACGTTCGTTTTGATTGGCCTTCAAAACCAAAATTTTTAAAGAGCTCTGTATGTCTAAAAGTGTAGCCGTTAAAAGCTCACTTAAGGAAGTAGCTGCCGAAGTCGGCGTAGCATGTACTGTTAGGTTTAAAAGTTACTCATCTCCCACGTCAGACATTGCTCCAATCGGCACCAAATAAAATATACGAAGCACAAAACCAAGTAAATAATGTCACAGTCAGAGTATGAGATGAAAAACACAAAAGCAATAGCGTAGTCAAAAGTTTAATACCCGCTTTCGTCACTGGACTTCATCAGAATGCGACAAAAACCGCAATTCAAGACAATTAAATACTAAAACTACTTGCATACAAATTGATCAATTGAAAGTCAATTAATAAAATAATTAAAACCAATTAAAAATACAATTCCCTTCAACTAAAAAATTCAAGAGAATCAAACCCTTTATTAACGTGTAGGACGAAAGTTGGAGATGTCAGTATTGTTGCCTCCTTTGTGGAGGTGAATGATGAACGCTTTCTTCCAAAAGAGGGGTACATAGGATTCTTGGATTGAACGGTTGATAAGTATGGTGATGGGAAGGGCTGTGCCATCGGCAGCTAGCTTGAGAAAGTTAGATGGAAGGTTGTCTGGGCATGAGAGCATGGTTTTAGTAGAACTTTTTTATGGTGTGTAGAGAGACGGGTTGTATGGTAAAGGGGGGAGATGAATAGTGTTGATGTCAGTGGGACTAGAGTCGAGGGTGTGGGATGAGGGTGGAGTAGACGTGTTATTGGAAAATGATGTGGGGAGCTTGGTTATTGAATCAGTAAAGAAAGTGTTGAATTGGGTAGCTGAGATATGATCTGGAGAGTTAGGGTCAGGGCAGGGATTGTCTTTTTTGCCAGGAGAAAGGAGAGCAGATATACTGTTTCAAAATTTTTGGGGGTTGGATCTATGATTGTTTTGAAGCTTGGAGTAGTAGGACTTTCGGTCTAAAACAATTTGTATTTTCACTGTATTATGAAGTTGCTTATACTCAGTAAGGGTGTTAGGTGGTTTAGAGTTATGGTAATACTTTCAAGATTTATTTCAGAGATGCATGAGTGCAATAGTTGCTTTAGTTAGCCAAGGGGTGCATTTGGTTTTGATTCTTTTATTTCTGGGGGAGCGAAGCTATCTAGTAGGTTATTGAATGTAGTATTGAAGTATCTAACAGCGTCGTCAGGAGAGAGGGTTTTTACAAGGTTCCAGTTCATATGTTTTAGTGAGTCAGAGAAAGCTAGAGGGTTGAAGTTTTTTAGGGTACGAGTTCTGATGTAGTTGTGGTGAAGATGGAGGGAGGATGGTGAGCAACGAGCAAAGGCAGGGAGATGATCGCTGAGGGAGTTGGGTAGGGTACCGTTATCAGAAATGGAGTTGGGGTGAGAAATTAATATCAAGTTCAGAATACTACCAGAGTTGTTATCTTTATTAAATCTGGTAGGGGAGGTAATTATTTGGGTGTAGTTGTATACATTTATATTCTGAGGTGATGTAGGTGATCGAACAGAAACTTCATTTATATTTACATCACCTAGGAGTATAGTTTCATTGCTTATATTGGATGAGAACCAAGAGAGAATATCTTCAAGAATGGGGATGTTATTTCTTGGTGGAATATAAAGGGCAGCTATACATAGGTTTTTATGGTTATTAATTTTTAGGTGGGCCAGTGTTAATTCACCTGTTGGGAATTGGGGTATAGGCTTGGTAAAGGGTGTCACTGTTAGGGAGGAGAAGAAAAGTAGGGCTACTCCACCACCTTTCTTTAGAGTTCTGTTATTTCTTATGCTCTTGTAGTTGGGAGGGGTAATTTTGGAATCTTTTATGTGGGGCTTTAGCCATGTTTCGGTGATAGGCATGAAGGGTAGGAAGTTTATTGCATAAACCTTGGGTGTTAATGGTAGCAGAAAGGAGAGATGTATGGTGAGAGGGTGAGGAAGGCAAGTTAGGGTTAGAAGCATGTTTGTCAGAGGGTTAGGGATTAGGATGTATGTCACCAGAGAGGAGGATAGAGATTAGTTGGAGGAGGGAAGAGGCAAGGTCTTTAGATTCGTTGGAGTTGGAGTTGAGAGCAGGATAGCCAGAGAGGTATGGATTGTGAGGGATTGGGACTCTATTACAGCTATCAGGAAGAATCTTTCTAGTAAAGAGCAGAGAGTCATAGTAATAGAGGTGAGGAGAGATATAAGTTGAGAGGTGAGATTCTTTCAAGGCATGTATTGAAGTTGTATGATAGAGAGGGGAGTAAGAAAAGTCAGGTAGTCTGGTAAGATAGAGTAGGCAGCAGAGGAGGAAAGGTAGACATATTAATGGTAGAGCATGTGTAGGTTTGAGTTGCATGGTAGTGTAAGGTCATAGCATGCAGTGAGGATGTGCAGAGGGGAGAAGGAATTAGCAGAAGGTAAATTGGTGTGTGGTCTTTGGTAGTAAGAATGGGGAAGGAGGGAAGGTAAGAATAGGTAAGGGAAGGGTCCTGCGTAGTGGAAACAGGAGGGGTTAGTGGAAGAGGAGATGGTTGGGGATCGCTCAGATAGGCTGAATGCTAGAGGGGGTGTGGTTTTGGCGTTGTAAGTGTAGAGGTACAGGGGAGGATTGGAATTGAGGGCAGGGTAGGGGAGAGGAGTGAGCCCGAAGAGTGAACGGAGCAGGCAGAGCTTAGAAGCAGGAGGGAGCAGAAGAGACCAACAAAAACAAATCAGTGATACAGGCACTCTCTAGTACGCAAAGGTACCGGCAAGCTGGGAGATATGTCACTTATGAGTTAAGGTTTGGTCTAATTCAAGGAGAATTGAGCTGGTGTGACAATTGTGCAAAAAACAATGGGAAAGGACAACAGGCCTTAGAGCTGCTGCAGGGAGCAGGGATAAAGTATTGAAAGTTGTCTAATACAATGAGTGGGAATATATTGTCACCTACTGGCATTCCTGAGAAAAGTAAAATGCAGAATCTAGCTATTACAGAAAGTGAAGTGTCTGGAGGGGAGAGAGGTGGGAAAAGGGACTGCTGCAGAGCCACTAGTTTGCACACCTTGGGTTAGCAATACAAACATCTTAAAAAATAAGCTTTAACAAAAAGTATTGCACATACACGCAGTTGGAGGGGGTTTAGAATATCCCTGGATTTCTTCTTTGGGTGGAAGTGTGTTCCTCAGTCTAAGTAGAGCTGTAGAAGGGGGAAACCCGAGAGAAAACAACTACCCGAGCTAGCAGAAAAAGTGAGAGAAGTACTTTAACATAGAGGCATAGGAGAACTGAGATAGGCAGTAATGGGATAGGCTGGAGAGATCCAGTTAACATGTGATAAGTACAGAAGAAAAACAAGCTGGAAGGAAGCACTCAGGTTCACCGTTTCTTCAAGGTTTAATGTCACCAAATGATAGATGAGCAAAACACCAGCTCATCTATCATTTGGTGCCATTGATGCCATTAAACCTTGAAGAAACTGTGAACCAGAGTGCTTCCTTCCAGCCTGTTTTTCTTCTGTTATTGGTGGCTACAGTGGTTGGAATCCTCGTTTTTACTAATGTGATAAGTACAGCACAAAAAAAGAGAGAAAGACAGTTCAGAACGGAAATATGAGGGCAGTTCCAAGGAAAAGTAAAAGCATAAGATGGAAGCAGCACAGTTAAATGCAATTAGAAAAATAAAGTACAGGTCACCGCTGAATTATTCTTTGTGGAATCTCCTTTATTAAAAGTAAGCGCTTTCGGAATAATCCTTCATCAGACATAATACAAAGTAACAAAAGCAACCATATTTAAAACACAGATCATCCAATCACTTACTCCTAAAAGCCTGCCTTTTTTGTAAAGCAGGTTTAATTGGTAAAACATCGTTAAGACCAGGTGGTCTATGTGCTCTTAAATCTACTATCCACTTGGATTCAGCTAATGCTGTTCTGTGCTGAATGTCCCCCCCCCTCTCATTAGTGGCAATATTTACAATGCATCTGAACTTAAAAGTGTGTGTGGGATTAATCTCTATATGTCTGAATAAAGCATTGCTCGCTTGACATGTTCTAATATTACTAATATGCTGTAAAATCCGAACCTTCAGCATGTTATTTGTCATACCTACATAAAAACTTTCACATTGTTCACAATTGGCCATATATACTAAGTGTTTTGTCCTGCAAGTAGCCCTCCCTTTAAATATAAAAGTTTGTGTCTTATCAGGATGTTTATATTCAGTGTCGCTATTAATATATTGACAAGCCTTGCAGTTACCACAGGGATATGTGCCTGCTCTAATATCTATTGTAGGTCTCTTATTCAAATATGTCTCCTTACATAACAGGTCCTTGAGATTGTTGTTTCTCCTATAATTAAACATGGGACGTTCTGCCACGTCCTTAAGACTAATATCACTTCTTAGGATATTCCAATTGTTCTGAACTATATTACATATGTCTTTAATATTACTACCATACGTTAAAAGTATTTTAGGTTGTTCCTTCCTGCTACTACATAATCCTGTATCTATTTGTCTGCCAATAACAGGACCTTGCATCCATGGCCTATTCTTTGTCTTCCTATGTAATACATTGTTACTAACCACCTTACTAACCATGTTCCTCTCATAGCCCCTATCCAAAAAATGTCCACTCAGCCTAGAAAGTTCCTCATCACAATAAGTATCTTCAGAACATACCCTAGATATCCTACCCACTTGGCTCTTGACAATATTGGGAAAGATATGCCTCGGGTGCATGCTGTCATAGGATAACAATGCATTTTGCCAACATTGTTTCCTGTACAATTTCGAGGTGAAACCAAGGTTACTCTGTTCCACACAAACATCCAGGAACTCTATCTGAGTAAAAGAAGTTTTGGCACTAAAGGTCAAAAAAGTGGTGGTGGTGTGGAGAAAGGCTAAAAAGCTCTCAAAGGTAGAAGTGTCCCCATCCCACAAAATAAAAACGTCATCCACAAATCTGACATACAAAACTATGTACTTATTCCATTCCTGATTATTAAGAATTTCCTTGGTTTCCCATTTGGACATAACCAAATTTGCATATGTATTAGCACAGGGGGTGCCCATAGCTACCCCCTGTGCTTGTCTGTATATGGACCCTGGTCCTATAAAGACATTGTTGTTCAATACCAAAGCTAGTAAATTCTCCACAACCAGTCGCTTATGCTCAGTTGCTCCCAATCTACTTATTACTTCACCCACTGCTGTTATCCCATATTGTTGTTCAATAACAGTAAACAAACTGTTGACATCCAGTGTAGCCATCAATAATCCACCATGTTTGAGCTTGGTGGCCGCAGCTAATAGCCCCAGGAAATGCCCTGTGTCTCTTAGAATGTTATCTATCTGTTCTAAATATGGTTTAAGTATGAACTCCAACCATATAGAAATATTCTCAGTGACCCACCCTCTCCCGAAACAATGGGTCTGAGTGGTGGGTCTGTCAATGATTTATGTATTTTGGGCATGGCCTTGAATACAGGCGTAACTGGTTTATCTACCTTGAGGAACTCATAGACTTCATGTTCTAACAAACCCCTCTCTAATAAATTGTTTAACTGGCTATGTACATTATCTATAATCATTCTAACTTGTAAAGGGTTGATGGGTACATATGCTCCATCTAAAGTCAGTGTGTCTAACAATTTCCTTTCATACCAACATGTATCTAATACAACGATGGCTCCCCCCTTATCAGCCATCTTAATGGTGATTTCTTTCTTGTCCATAAGGCCATGTAAAGCAGTCCTTTGTGTCGGTGTAAGATTATAATATCTATTAGCACTTCTCTCCTCGAAATATTTGAAAAGGTCATTCTCACAAGCGTTCATGAACAAGTTAAGTGTTGGTGTAAAATTGGGAGCAAATGTACTAGGGGTCCTAGGACCTATGGCTCCATGGGTTTGGTTATTAAAAATCAATTTTAACATCACGCTCCTACAGAACAACATCAAGTCTAATATAATATCGCTATATACACACTTATTACTAGGAACAAAGGTCAAGCCCTTGTTTAATATCTCTAGCTCATCGGTACTCAACACATATTGAGATAAATTATATACAATGCCATCAGACATACTGTTAGTCAATGTAGAGTCCTCCAACGCTTGTCTGCGTTTCTGTCCTCGCTTAGGGACCTCTTGCCTGCTCCTTTCCTCCGCTTTTGCGGTAGATTCCCCAAAAAATGTAGAGCCCCTGCATATGTTTTAGGCCGGGCCCCTGTATCATTGTGGTGAATACTCTCATTTGCTGTCACCACTGTGGAGCTAGAAAGGCCCCCTGGAATCCGTATATGTTCTTCCGGCTGTGGAATACGTGTTTCGTTGTTTAGAAACACTGTTGAAATCTGCCAGGATATCGTTATTGCTGGGGGTAGTAGTAGCTGTCCCATTACCTGTAAGCATATTGTTCGTACCTTCCCCAAAATTACTGATGGTACGGAATGGACTATCAGTAGAACTCCTCGGCTCCATTTTGGTTTAACGAGGTGGACAATGTCGGTATGTTGACAACTGTATCGATGGCCAACGTTGTGCTTGCCTCTGTGTGTACCGCTGACCCCGTCTCTGTAGCTCGTATAGCGTCCGAACGTGTTGTCATCATCACTGAGGGACGTCTAGTTGTTTCAGTTGCTCGTTCTTTGAATTTGGGCCAGACAAAGATATTACCATGGGTAAAATCGGAGTGGTCCCTCCTGATTTTACCTAATTTGACATCTTTAAGTTTATCAGCTTCTTTAGATAATTGTAGCATAACGGTAGAAATTCTTTCTTTACTTTTGCTGTCTGGAAAATCAGTCTGTAATCGCGAAAATAATGATGTTACTTCTTGCTTCAAAGCCACCAATTCTGGTGAAAAAACTTGATCAATAACTTCATATACTCCATACTAGTGTGCAGGTTGAGAGCCTGCCACTGTGCTAGTAAGTCTGGGTATCTGTAAGCCTGTGCTGGCATGCACAGGACTCTCATACCCTGGGGACAATACCATATTGTAAACAAGCTTCAAGATGAAATGCCTGCCATTGCAGGCGTTGCATTACCTGCCTTGTAGTTCCACTTTTTAATAAATCCTCAAAGGCTCTGTCTACTGCTGCAGGTATATTCCTGTTTTGTAATCCTTCCTTCTGGGCCAAAAGCCCAAATCAAGGAGCGGGTTACCCAGGGTATCTGTCTTTCCTCCTGATTTACCATAAACAATGCCACCAAGGGCATCAAGCGAAATGATGGTGCTGTCATCTTTGTTGTTTTACAGCATGTTCAGCAGGCATAACGTTACCAAAAATATGTAGAGCACAAGCAAAAATAACAAGTTATGCTAAAGACCTGTTGTACCAAACCAGATAAATCGAAAAATAAAGTACAGGTCAACGCTGAATTATTCTTTGTGGAATCTCCTTTATTAAAAGTAAGCGCTTTTGAATTAATCCTTCATCATACATAATACAAATTAACAAAAGCAGCCATATTTAAAACACAGATCATCCAATCACTTACTCCTAAAAGCCCGCTTTTGTAAAGCAGGTTTAATTGGTAAAACATCGTTAAGACCAGGTGGTCTATGTGCTCTTAAATCTACTATCCACTTGGATTCAGCTAATGCTGTTCTGTGCTGAATGTTCCCCTTTCATTAGTGGCAATATTTACAATGCATCTGAACTTAAAAGTGTGTGTGGGATTAATCTCTATATGTCTGAATAAAGCATTGCTCGCTTGACATGTTCTAATATTACTAATATGCTGTAAAATCCGAACCTTCAGCATGTTATTTGTCATACCTACATAAAAACTTTCACATTGTTCACAATTGGCCATATATACTAAGTGTTTTGTCCTGCAAGTAGCCCTCCCTTTAAATATAAAAGTTTGTGTCTTATCAGGATGTTTATATTCAGTGTCATATTCAGGATTATGTAGTAGCAGGAAGGAACAACCTAAAATACTTTTAACGTATGGTAGTAATATTAAAGACATATGTAATATAGTTCAGAACAATTGGAATATCCTAAGAAGTGATATTAGTCTTAAGGACGTAGTGGCAGAACGTCCCATGTTTAATTATAGGAGAAACAACAATCTCAAGGACCTGTTATGTAAGGAGACATATTTGAATAAGAGACCTACAATAGATATTAGAGCAGGCACATATCCCTGTGGTAACTGCAAGGCTTGTCAATATATTAATAGCGACATGGTTAAAAGAGCAGGCCTTACCGGACCATGTCAAATCAAAACTATTAGATGCTCCCATGGACAATGTCAATTTGTTTGGCTCTCCTGCACAACAGGTGCTGAAGAAGATGGATGAGAAGGCAAAATCTGTCCAAACAGTGAAAGATTTCTTACAGGTCCAACCTCCAAGGTTTAGCAGGAATTGGCCCTCCAAGAATTGGTCCTTTCCAGACTCCTCCAAAGCACAGAGAGGCAGGAAAAGGCGTTCAAGAGGCAGAAACCAATCCAGAGGTGCCTACAGGGGATGCCAGTGGCAGGGTAACAACCAGTGAGGCACAGACACAGCCACCACCACTACTACAGGACAATCACAGTGACTTGGCTCTGGCACCGCCTACCAGGGAACAACTAGAAGCACCCTTAGGCGGGAAGCTAGCTTTATTTACAAAGAACTGGCATTACATCACAAGGGACAAGTGGATTTTGCAGACAATAGACCAAGGTTACAGGTTTCATTTCCATACTCTACCAGGAAAGAGAGGAATGCTCTGCAACAAGTAAATCAATTATTAAAGATGAGAGCTGTGGAAAAGGTACCACATATGGAGCAAGGAAAGGGCTTTTACTCCAGACTCTTCCTAGTACCAAGGAAAGAAGGCAAATGGAGACCTATTCTCGATCTGTCCGCTTTAAAAACATTCCTCATTGTTCCAAAATTCAAAATGCTGACCCTACAGAAGCTTCTTCCCATGCTGGGCAAGGAGTCTTGGCTGGTAACTCTAGATCTCAAGGAGGCATACCTGCACGTCCCCATACGACCAAATTGCAGAAGATACCTCAGATTTCTTGCAGGATCAGAGCATTATCAATTCTCAGCATTGCCCTTTGGCTTATCTACTGCGCCCAGAGTGTTCACGAAATGCCTGGCATCAGTAATCGCTCATTGCAGGCTTCAGGGGATCCAAATCTACCCTTACCTGGACGACTGCCTAATACAAGCGGACAACAAAACAAGCTAGCAGAAGACTTACAAAGGGTCATTTACCTGCTACAAGCCCTGGGATACACAGTCAATTTAAAAAAGTCAAAACTGATACCATCCCAGAGAATAACCTTTTGGGTGCAGAGTTGGACACATCAAAGCAAATGGCATTCCTAACAGTAGAAAAACAGGAACAGCTACCTCTCTATTTCTTGGCATTAACAAAGCAGAACCATCTGACAGCAAGAAAAGTACTGCAAGCCTTGGGCTTCATGGCATCCTGCATAATATTGGTTCCTCATGCCAGACTGCATATGAGAAAACTACAGTGGTACCTAAGGAATTTATGGTCTCAACACAAGCACAGCTTAGAAACCCAAATTCCAATTATTCCATGCCTGAAGCAAGAATTCCTATGGTGGGCTCAGGCTTGTCAATCAAACACAGGATTGCCCTTCCACAATACTCAACCAAGCCAAACCATCACGGACGCCTCAGACCTCGGTTGGGGGCACACATGCTGGACAAGTGCATACAAGGCTTATGGACTCAAGACCAGCTGCACCTACACATAAATCTAAAGGAAATGCTGGCAGTAAAACTGGCAATTCAGGCATTCAGACCATTTCTCCAACAAGGTCTATTGATGATAAGGACAGACAACACCACAGTTATGTGGTACATCAACAAGCAGGGAGGCACACATTCGTATCCTCTTTACCGGATGGCACTGGACCTCTGGAATGTGGCCCTGAGCTACAACATTCAGTTAAAAGCAATTTTTGTACCAGGAAAAAAAAACATTCTAGCAGACATATTAAGAAGGACTACAACGGATGCCCACGAATGGATGCTGCATCCGGACATCTTCAAAACCATTACAAGAAAATGGGGGCTTCCAGAAATAGACTTATTTGCATCCCCACTCAATCACCAGCTAAAGAAATTCTGCACAAGGACGTACCACCCACTTGCTTGGAAGGTGGACTCCCTATCCTTCAGTTGGAAAAACCTGACAGCATATGCATTCCCACCGCTTCCTTTGATGCACAAGGTGCTATTGAAGATCAAAGAGGAGCGTCAAGGATCATTCTGATAGCTCCAGACTGGCCAAGGCAACATTGGTACCCATTATTGAGGAGCATGTCTCGGGAACAAATATGGCCACTGCCCCTGGTTCCCTTGCTGTTAACACAGAACAACTACAACAATCTGCATCCAAACCTGAAAACTCTGCAGCTGACTGCCTGGAACATTGCATAAGACCAATTAACCCTAATTTATCCCAAAGGGTTAAAGACATTATCCTTGAGGCTCGCAGACCCTCAACAAGAAAAAATTATTCAGCGAAATGGAAAAGATATCTCATTTGGAGTACTACAAAAGGAAAAGATGTGTCACTGGTAAACATAGCCAACATCCTGGAATACTTGGCAGAGCTCTTCCACACAGGCCTGTCCTATTCCTCCATCAAGATTCATGCATCAGCTATTTCAGCAAAATACGACTTGGATCCTCCTGTCTTCTCACATCCTCTGCTCAGACAGTTTCTGAGAGGAATTAAAAATGTAAAGCCTCCTAGGAAGCCACCATTACCAGCATGGGACTTGAACTTTGTGCTAGAAAATTGACACTTCCTCCTTCGAACCAGCAGCAACAGCAGAACTACAATACTTATCATGGAAGACTGCCTTCCTGCTGGCAATCACTTCAGCAAGAAGGGTATCTGAACTTCAGGCATTAATGGCAGTACAACCCTTCCTGATCTTCCATCAAGACAGAGTGTCCATGAGAACAAATCCTTCCTTTATGCCTAAGGTGGTCTCCAGAGTTTCTTTGAATCAGGCTATCCACCTACCTACATTCTTCCCCAATCCACAGAACAGGGGAGAAAGACTGCTGCATACCTTGGATGTACATAGACAATTACGCTACTACCTGGACAGGACCAAGGGCAATAGAAAAACTGACCAGCTACTGGTAGCATATGCAACAGGAAGGGAAGGAAAAGCAATTTCAAAACAGACAATCTCCAAGTGGATAGGAAATTGCATTAGATTTTGTTACTCCTACCATGGAAAGAAAACTCCAGAGAACATCAGGCCTCACTCTACAAGGGCTACAGCCACTACCACAGCCTTCTTATGAGGAGTGGCTACCAAGGACATTTTAGAGGCTGCCACTTGGAGCTCCGTGCATACATTTGCCAAGCATTATAATTTACCTTTATACTCTAGATCCCGAGCAGGTTTTGCCACTGCTGTTTTGCAAGGGATCCTTACTACACCATAACTTTATTTTTCCACCTCCCCCAGTTTGGCTATGGTATTCTACCCATTTGTAAGGACTGCAGATGCATCCTTGAAGGACATAGTACAGATGTCCTTCATGGATGCATCTGCAGTCATAACAAATGGGTTGTCCTGTCGTCAGGCAGCCCTTCGGTCGGCCGGATTCCAAAGTCTGGGTCCGCCGCTGATGTCGCACTTCACCCGACGTCATCTCTGCTGGTCTTGGGTATAAAGGCATCAGCCGGCGCCATTTTCCTCAGTCTTTCTTGCGGCGTGGCGCCAAGCAGAAGCTGTTCGCAAGTGCCGGTCGGTCAGATCCAGAGATTACTACTACCGAATACTACGAAGACTTCTAAAAGCTAAGTACCCGTTGGGGACTCTTTCTTGCCTCAGCCGATGTCAGAAAAAGTCAATAACTGTTTAACTTGTGGGAAACAAATACCTCATAAAGATTTCCACTCTTACTGTTTGCCTTGCTTAGGCCCAGACCACGACGTAGCAGCCTGTTCGCCTGTGCTTCCTTCAACCGAAACGCTAGGCGCCGGTCGGAGTTTGCTGAACAGTTTTTCGGCTCAGATTTTGCGTACATTATGCCGCCGGATCCTCCGACTACCCAAATTGTTAAAAAGAAAGAAAAAGACCGACACTCGCGGTCCGCAGTTTCGCCGAAACCACGGTTAAGCAAGCGAGTGTCTCGGTTTCAGCCGAAACCGAAAACTGGTCAATCTTCAGCCGAATCCATGACTACTACTGAGGCTCCTGCTACCTTACCTGAATCAGCCTCAGAAATTTTGCCTACAACTGTGGTTCCAACTGATTTATCAGACACCATCCCTTTGGATATCTCTACCCCAGCACGTGGTGCTGCTAGGCCTCCTGCAGCCATGTCTATTAAGGCCTTTGCCAGGGCTAAAGCAGCCAAATCAGCTAAATCAGTGCCTGTTAAACCACCCTCACTCAGGCCCACTTCTAGTTCACAAATGCTTACTCTGGCAGAAGATTTAATATCCTTAATTAGGGGATCCCAATCTCACCCAGACAGGGCCTCTCAGCCCCCAGAAAAGAGACCTAGAGCAGAGCCCCCCGAGCCTGTGTCCTCTGATGATTCTGCGGATGACTCAGACATTACAGACCAGCCAGAGGCTCCTTTTTCCAATTATGAAGATTCAGATGCTGAAGAATCCATCCCATCTGCCTCTCCACCAGAGGAATTCTCCTTTGGGGAAACCTTACATGCCATGAGAGAACAATTCCAATGGCAGGGACAAGATTTCTCAGTTTCAAGAAAAAGGCTTAGGACTTTTCTGCACTTACCACAACATAGGCCCTTAGCTATACCTCCTGTCCTGTCTGTTGTGGACGATGCATTTAATGATGTCTGCACTGCACCTGATTCTGTACCTCCAGCCCCTGCCAAACCAGATAGATTTTACAGGGTGTCAGACACTCATCACCACCTATATAAGGCCCCACTTGCAGACCCCGAAACTATATCCCAGGGGCCTAAGGCAGTAACCTCGACCACAGCAAAAAACCCTATTCCCTCTGAAAGGGAATCCAGGTCCTTAGAGAGATGGGGGAAAAAAGTCTACACCTCTGCTACTCTCTCAGCTAGAGCTTTAAACTGTCAGTTTCACATGATCCAATACCAAGAGTTTATGCTTGATCAGTTAATTAAAAAGCTGTCCTCTGATGAATCTTTAGATAAGAAATATGTATTAGAAATGGTGAATAACATCCAACAGGTTAGTAACCATTCTTTAAAATGTGGCTATGATGCACTGGAGGCTTCATTTAGATCAGCCATGACTGGCACAGTGATAAGAAGGCATGCATGGTTGAAAGAACAGGTCTTACGGATCATGTTAAAGCTAAGCTATTGGATGCTCCTATGGATAAGGCCAGTCTATTTGGGGAACCTGCCCAGCAGGTAATGAAGAAAATGGAAGAGAAGGCAAAATCTGTACAAACAGTTAAAGATTTCCTACAGGTCCAGCCCCCAAGGTTTAGCAGGAACTGGCCTGCCAAAAATTGGTCCTTTCCTGACTCCACAAGATCACAAAGGGGCAGGAACAGACGCTCTAGGGGCAGAAATCAATCCAGAGGAGGTGCCTACAGAGGACGACAGTGGCAAGGCAGTAACCGAGGCACAGACACAACCACTGCCACTGCAACAGGACAATCACAGTGACTTGGCTCTGACTCCGCCTACCAGGGAACAAATAGCAGCACCTTTAGGCGGAAAGTTAGCCTTATTCTCGAAAAATTGGCACTATATCACAAAAGACAAGTGGATTTTGCAAACCATAGACCAAGGCTACCGGTTCCACTTCCACACTTTACCAGTAAAAAGAGGAATGCCAAACCTGCCCCCAAATCAAAAAATAGAAGCCCTGCACCAGATAGCGAAATTAATAAAGATGAGAGCTGTGGAAAGAGTTCCAATAACAGAACAGGGCAAAGGATTCTACTCCAGACTCTTCCTAGTACCAAGAAAAGAGAAAAACTGGAGACCTATTCTTGACCTGTCCATCTTAAACACATACATCATTGTACCAAAATTCAAAATGCTGACCCTACAGCAACTTCTTCCCATGCTGGGCAAGGAGTGTTGGCTGGTAACTCTAGATCTCAAGGAGGCATACCTGCATGTCCCCATTCGACCAAATTGCAGAAGATACCTCAGATTTCTTGCAGGATCAGAGCATTATCAATTCTCAGCATTGCCCTTTGGCTTATCTACTGCGCCCAGAGTATTCACAAAATGCCTGGCATCAGTAATCGCTCACTGCAGAGTACAGGGAATCCAAATTTATCCATACCTGGACGACTGCCTGTTACAAGCGGACAACAAAAGCAAGCTGACAACAGATTTACAAAGGGTCATTTACTTGCTACAAGCCCTGGGATACACAGTCAATTTACAAAAGCCAAGGCTGATTCCATCCCAGACAAGGACTTTCTTGGGCGCGGAATTGGACACAGTAAAACAGATGGCATTCCTAACTGCAGAAAAACAAAAAGAGCTTCCTCTTTACTTCTTGGCATTAACCAAGCAGAACAAACTAACAGCAAGAAAAGTTCTGCAGGCCTTGGGCATCATGGCATCATGCATAATCTTGGTCCCACATGCCAGACTGCATATGAGAAAGTTACAGTGGTACCTAAAGAATCTATGGTCTCAACACAGGCACAGCTTAGAAACAGAAATACCACTAATCCCATGCTTAAAACAGGAGTTCCTATGGTGGGCTCGGGCATGCCAGTCAAACCCAGGCTTACCCTTCCACAACTCGAAAGCAAACCAAACCATCACAACGGATGCCTCAGACCTAGGATGGGGGCACACATGCTGGACAAATGCATTACAAGGACTGTGGACTCAGGACCAGCTGCACCTGCACATAAACCAAAAGAAATGCTGGCAGTAAAACTGGCAATCCTAAAATTCAGACCATTCCTCAAAGAAGGCCATTTGATGATAAGGACAGACAACACCACAGTCATGTGGTATATCAACAAACAGGGAGGCACTCATTCTTACCCCTATGCAGAATGACTTTGGACCTTTGGAATCTGGCTCTCAGCTACAACATCCAGTTACAGGCAATATTTGTACCGGAAAGAGAACACCCTAGCAGACATTTTAAGCAGAACCACCTCGGATGCTCACGAATGGATGCTACACCGACATCTTCAAGGCCATCACAAAGAAATGGGGAATGCCACAAATAGATCTATTCGCTTCCCACAAAATCACCAGCTCAAATTCTGCACAAGGACATTCCACCCACTTGCATGGAAGGTGGACTCTCTATCCTTCAGCTGGAAAGGCCTGACAGCATATGCATTTCCACCTCTTCCTTGATGCACAAGGTACTACTGAAAATCAAAGAGGAACGTCCAAGGATAATTCTGATAGCTCCGAACTGGCCAAGACAACACTGGTACCCATTGCTGAGGAGCATGTCTCGAGAAAATGTGGTCAATACCCTGATGCCTCTGATGTTAACTCAGAACAACTACAACATCATACATCCAAACCTAAAACCTTGCAACTGACTGCCTGGAACATCACATAGCAGTAACTAACCCAGACCTTTCACAAAGGGTTAAAGACATTATCCTTGAAGCCCGCAGACCTTCAACAAGAAGGAACTATGCAGGAAAATGGAAAAGGTTCGTCATTTGGAGTACTGAAAGAGGAAAAGATGTGTCGAACATAGATATTGCTAACATTCTGGAGTACTTGGCAGAGCTTCTACATACAGGCCTGTCCTATTCCTCCATCAAGATACATGCATCAGCTATTTCAGCAGAATACAGCTTTGATCCTCCTGTCTTTTCACATCCTCTACTCAGGCAGTTCCTCAGAGGGATCAAGAATGTAAAACCTCCTAGGAAACCACCATTACCAGCATGGTACTTGAATTTTGTACTAGAAAAGTTGACACTCCCTCCGTTTGAACCAGCAGCAACAGCAGATCTACAACACCTGTCATGGAAAACTGCTTTCCTACTGGCTGTTACTTCAGCAAGGAGGGTTTCGGAACTACAGGCCTTAATGGCAGTGCAACCCTTCCTAATCTTTCATCAAGATAGGGTGTCCATGAGAACTAATCCTACATTTATGCCTAAGGTGGTATCCAGAGTGTCTTTAAACCAGGCAATCCACCTACCTACCTTCTTTCCCAATCCACAAAACAGAGGTGAAAGAATAATGCATACCTTGGATGTACATGGACAGTTACGCTACTACCTGGACAGAACCAAAGGTAACAGAAAAACTGACCAGCTCTTTGTAGCCTATGCAACAGGAAGGGAAGGAAAAGCAATTTCCAAACAGACAATCTCCAAATGGATAGGAAATTGCATAAGATTCTGTTACTCCTACCATGGAAAACCAATTCCACAGAACATAAGACCTCATTCTACAAGGGCTACAGCCACTACCACAGCTTTCTTAAGAGGAGTGGCAACCAAGGACATTGTTGAGGCGGCTACTTGGACCTCCGTGCATACATTTGCCAAGCATTATAATTTACCTCTATATTCTAGATCCCGAGCAGGGTTTGCCACTGCTGTACTGCAAGGGATCCTGACTACACCATAATTTTATTCCTCCTCCCTAGTTTGGCTATGGTATTCTACCCATTTGTTATGACTGCAGATGCATCCATGAAGGACATAGTACAGTTTTGTACCTACCATAAATGTAGATGTCTGAACTGGATAGCATCTGCAGTCAGGATTACCCTCCCTCCTTCCCTCTGTGGTACTCCTAGGGTATTTACCCTCCTAATAGCTAGCTGGGGAGTCTCTTATGGTGTATTTGTTTGTATATATGTACATACATGCTTATTTTTGTGTTTGCCTTCTACTTTTTGGAAACATTGGCATTTATCCAAAATTTAGCCTTCCAAGAGGGCAACTGGCATCTGGGGCAAGAAACACTGAGGAAAATGGCGCCGGCTGATGCCTTTATACCGAAGACCAGCAGAGATGACGCCGGGTGAAGTGCGACATCAGCCTAAGCCGGACCCAGACTTTGGAATCCGGCCGACCGAAGGGCTGCCTGACGACAGGACAACCCATTTGTTATGACTGCAGATGCTATCCAGTTCGGACATCTACATTTATGGTAGGTACAAAACTGTACTTTTGTACCTACCATAAATGTAGATGTCCGATAGGAATGCATCTGCAGTCAGGATTACCCACCGCCTTCCCCTCTGTGGTGCTCCTAGGGTATTTGCCCCTCTTATAGCTAGCTGGGGAATCTATTATGGTGTATTTGTTTGTATATATGTACATACATGCTTATTTTTGTGTTTGTTTCTACTATTTGGAATCATTGGCATTTATCCAAATTTAGCCTTCCAAGAGGGCACCTGGCATCTGGGGCAAGAAACACTGAGGAAAATGGCGTCGGCTGATGCCTTTATACCCGAATAACTGCAGCTATGACGTTGGGTGAAGTGCGACACCAGCCGAGGCCAGACCCAGACTTTGGAATCCGGCCGACCGAAGGGCTGCCTGACGACAGGACAACCCATTTGTAAGGACTGCAGATGCATTCCTATCGGACATCTACATTTATGGTAGGTACAAAACTGTACTTTCCTCTATAAGAACTGACAACAGCAGGAACGTATTCAGTATACAGTCTGCACATACAAATATAAGTTCCTCTATAAGAACTGACAACAGCAGGAATGTATTCACTACGCAGTCAGCATATGCAAATACAAGTTGCTCAATAAGAACTGACAAGAGCAGGAACTTACTCACTATACAGTCAGCACATACAAACACAAGTTCATCTGTAAGAACTGACAACAGCAGGAACGTATTCACTATACAGTCAGCACATAAAATACAAGTTCCTCTATAACAACTGACAAGAGCAGGAATTTACTATATAGTCAGCACATACAAACACAAGTGCATCTATAAGAGCTGACTACAGCAGGAACGTATTCACTATACAGTCGGCACATACAAATAGAAGTTCCTCTATAAGAACTGACAGCAGCAGGAACATATTCAATATACAGTCTGGACATACAAATACAAGTTCTTCTATAAGAACTGACAACAGCAGGAACATATTCACTATACAGTCAGCACATGCAAATATGAGTTGTTCAATAAGAACTGACAACAGCAGGAAAGTATTCACTATCCAGTCAGCACATACAAATACAAGTTTGTCTATAAGAGCTGACAACAGCAGGAACGTATTCACTATACAGTCAGCACATACAAATTCAAGATGTTCATCGTGCATACAGCTGCAGTCATTACAGACGGGCTCTCCTGCCGTCAGGCGGGTCCTCGGTCAGCCGAATTCCAAAGTCTAGGTCCGGCGTCGGTTGTTGTTGCTTTCTTTCCTGACGTCAGTGCGACAGGGGTATATAAGACACAGCCGACGCCATTTTCTTCAGTCTTTTTTGCTGCGCGGTGCCCGAAGCAGAAGCAGTTCGCAAGTGCCGGTCGGCCAGCTCCTGAAATTACGAAAATTTGGAAACCGAAGTCTTCTTTAAAGCTAAGTACCCGGGGGAAACTTTTCTTGCCTCAGACCGATGTCAGACAAAGTTAACAATTGTATTTCTTGTGGGAAGCAAATACCGCATAAGGATTTCCATTCCCTCTGTATACCTTGTTTAGGCCCAGACCACGACGTCTCGGGCTGTCGCTTTTGTGCTACTTTCAATAAACGCACTATTAAGCGTCGGGCGGAGTTCGCCCAGCACTTTTTTGGTAAAGCTTTTAATTATAAAATGTTGTCGGAGACTCCGACTACTGTTTTGTCCAAAAAACGCAAGGACAAAGACCGACACGTGAGGTCCGCGGTCTCCACCGACACCACACCAAAACCGGCTGCACGTGGTCTGGTTCTCAGCGAGGCACCTACGCAGCCCCTGACTACCGACGACACTTCTCTGGCGGTGTCTTCTGTAACCGAGACCGCAGGTTCCTCGGCCCATACCCTGACTACAGCTTCCGAAGCCACTGTGAGTGTTGAGCCTCTTAATGTGGACAGGTCCACTTCCACCCATGGTGTCTTCAGACCTTCTTCTTCCTTTTCCATAAAGGCCTTTACTAAGTCTAAATCAGCCATGCATTCCAAGAGGCCTGTTGCACAGGGCCCATCTCCAGGCCCCATGCCTAAAAAGCAGATGCTCAAAATGGCTGAGGATTTAATTACTCTTATCTCCGGACAAGAGACCCAGAGTGGAGGAAGATTCTCCCTCTTCTGACCAGGGCTCCATTATTTCAGAACATTCTGATGAAGAGGAACATTCGTACTCCCCTTTTGAAGATTGTGATGCAGAGCAGTCCATTCCTTCTGTATCCCCCCCCCAGAGGATTTTTCATTCGGGGAAACCTTGCATACCTTGAGGGAACACTTCCATTGGGAAGGCCAAGATTTTTCAGATTCCAAGAAAAGGCTTAGGGAATTTCTTTTGCTACCTCAGCACAGACCTCTGATGATACCTCCTGTCTTGGACATACTTGATGATGTTTACTCAGAGGCTTGCCTTAGTCCGGATTCCCTGCCTCCTGCCCCAGTCAAGCCTGATAGGTACTACAGAGTTCCTAACTCACACCAATTTCTTTACAAAAGCCATAATGCTGACCCTGAAACCATTTCTCAAGGCCCCAAGGGAATGAAGGCCTCTACTGCTAAGAATCCATTACCTTCCAAGAGAGAGTCTAGATCCTTAGAAAGGTGGCGGAAAAGGTATATACGTCCACCCTAGCCATGAGGGCCTTAAATTGTCAGTTCCATATGCTTAAATATCAGCAGTTTCTGTTATCACAATTAAAGAATAAAATGTCACAACCTGAACAACCAGATTTGAAGGAGTTGCAGGATATGATGCATAGTGCAGAACAAGTGGGTAAACACACCTTACAATGTGGCTATGATGCTCTAGAGGCCTCAAGTAGAGCTGCTGTTACAGGATCAGTCATTCGTAGACATGCCTGGCTTAGGGAACAAACCTTGCCTGATCATGTTAAAGCTAAACTACTAGATGCTCCTTTACCAAAGGATGTATTATTTGGTACTAATGCTGAGGCGATACTACGGAAAATGGAAGAAAAAGCTAAATCTATGCAAACTGTCAAAGCTTTTCTACAGGTACAACCACCACGTTTTAGCAGAAATTGGCCTTCAAAAAACTGGTCCTTTCCAGCCACAGACAAGCCCCAAAGAGGTAGATACAGGCGCACAAGGGGCAGAGGACAATCTCAAGGATAATATAGAGGCAGACAATGGCAAACTCCAGCACCAAGAGGTGGCGAAGACGGTGCACAACAATACAGGAAACAAACCCAATGACTTTCCCCTTTGCATGCCAAGCAAGGCTCAGGTGGCAGCACCCTTGGGAGGAAAGCTGGCATTATTTTCAAAAAATTGGCATATTGTCACAAAAGACAAATGGATCCTGGACATTATAAACAGAGGCTACAGATTTCATTTTCACACTCTTCCAAAAATGAGAGGCATGCCGAACCTGCCACACAATCAAAGGGCAGAGGCTCAAATACAAATTTCAAAGCTCATGGACATCAAAGCTATTCAAGAGGTACCTACTCACGAACAAGGTCAAGGTTTTTATTCCAGACTATTCCTGGTACCAAGGAAGGGAACCGATTGGAGACCCATTTTGGACTTATCCATCCTAAACACATTTCTTCTTGTACCAAAATTCAAGATGCTCACCTTACAGCAGCTTCTTCCCATGCTGGGCAAGGAGTCTTGGCTGGTAACATTGGACCTCAAGGAGGCATACCTACATGTCCCAATCAGACAAAGCTGCAGAAGATACCTCAGTTTTCTTGCAGGTTCAATCCACTATCAATTCTCTGCATTGCCCTTTGGCTTATCTACTGCGCCCAGAGTATTCACGAAATGCCTGGCATCAGTAATTGCCTACTGCAGACTTCAAGGGATACAAATTTACCCTTATTTGGACGATTGCCTAATCCAAGCGGACAGCAAACACATACTTCTGGAACATCTGGCTTATGCAACATGGTTATTGAATTCCCTGGGATACACAGTCAATAAAGAGAAATCCAGGCTAACACCATCTCAGAAAATAATTTTCCTGGGTGCCAACTTGGACACAAACACCCAGATGGCCTATCTTACACCAGAAAAACAGGGGCAACTAACTCAGTACTTCAAGATGCTAGCAAATTGTACCAGGCTAACTGCAAGGAAATCCTGCAGGCTCTGGGATTCATGGCATCTTGCATTCTTCTAATCCCATGTGCAAAGTTGCATATGAAGAAACTTCAATGGTACCTAAAAAACCTATGGTCTCAACACAGCCACAGTTTGGAAACAATAATACCACTAATTCCATGTTTGCAAAAAGAATTTCTATGGTGGGCCCAAGCATGCCAAACAAACACAGGTCTACCATTCTGCAAGCCTCAAGCAAATCAAGTCATCACAACAGACGCCTCAGACTACGCCTGGGGGGCACACATGACAGACAGGTGCATTCAGGGCAAATGGTCCCAAAAGGAAAAGCACCTTCACATCAATCAAAAGGAAATGCTAGCAGTGATAAATGCAATTACAGCTTTCAAGGACCTCCTGCATCCAGGACAATTATTGATAAGAACAGACAACACCACAGTAATGTGGTACATAAACAAACAAGGAGGAACACATTCATACCCCTGTGCAGGCTGGCCATGTCACTTTGGAACATGGCTCTGGAATGGCAAATCGAGCTTCAAGCACAGTACCTGCCAGGTTTGGAAAACATGCTGGCAGACAATCTAAGCAGAAATATGACAGACTCGCACGAATGGAAGTTGCATCCTCAAGTGTTTACAAAGATAATCCAAGCGTGGGGAAGGCCAGACATAGATCTCTTTCCCTCCCACAAGAATCATCAATTGACAAAATTCTGCTCAAGGACATTTCATCCAAAGGCCTGGAGAGTGGGCCTTTCTTTCAGTTGGGCAGCACGGACAGTTTATGCCTTCCCACCTTTGCCTCTACTGCCCAAGGTGCTCTTGAAAGCAAGAGCAGACAGACCAAAGATGATACTGATTGCTCCAGACTGGCCAAGACAACACTGGTACCCACTCCTGAGGAGCCTAACACATTCTCCTCCCTGGACCCTACCTCTAATGCCTCTTCTCCTGACTCAGCACAGCTACAAAACTCTTCACAGTCAGCTGAAAACACTCAATCTGGCTGCATGGAAAATTCCTTAACACCACAACAGGCCCTACTCTCCAAGGAGGTGCAGGATGTCATTTTGGAGGCCAGAAGGCCATCTACTAGAAAAGCTTACTCTTGAAAATGGAAACGGTTTTGCGCTTGGAATGAGAAAAAGGGCCAGGATCCTAGAAAACTGAATTTGCCTCAGATATTACAGTATCTAGCTGAGCTGTTGAACAGTGGACTTTCATTTTCCTCCATCAAAATACATGCCTCAGTCATTTCTGCAGAATACAACACTGATCCACCCTTATTCTCTCACCCACTCATAAGGCAGTTCCTCAGAGGGGCTAAGAATACAAGACCTCCAAGGAAACAACCAATACCAGCCTGGAATCTTAATTACATTCTAGAAAAATTAACATTGCCTCCCTTTGAAGCAGCTGCCTCAACAGATTTGTAATATTTGTCCTGGAAAACAGCTTTCCTTCTGGCTATTACCTCAGCTCGTAGGGTCTCGGAGCTACAAGCCCTCATGGCTGTGCAGCCCTTTCTCATCTTCCATCAGGACAGGGTTTCCCTACGAACCAACCCGTCATTTATGCCTAAGGTAGTATCCAGGGTAGCTTTAAATCAGGCCATACACTTACCTACCTTTTACCCCAATCCTCAAAACAAAGGGGAAAGGCTGCTACATTCCTTAGACATCCATAGACAGCTGCCTTACTATTTGGACAGAACAAAGCCTTTCAGGAAATCAGAACAACTCTTTGTGTCCTATGCTGTAGGAGCTCAAGGGAAGCCAATTTCCAAACAGACAATTTCAAAATGGATAGGCCACTGCATACGGTTTTGTTACTCCTTTCATGGTAAATCTGTACCTGCAGGCATCAGATCCCACTCCACAAGGGCCACAGCTACCTCTGCAGCCTTCCTCAGAGGAGTCCCTACCAAAGATATTTTGGAGGCAGCCACTTGGAGTTCTGTGCATACCTTCACTAAACACTACCACCTACCTTTATACTCCAAAACTAGAGCAGGCTTTGCCACTGCTGTGTTGCAGGGCATTCTGGCTCCTCCCAGTTCCACCTAGTGCCTACCACCCTGTGCGTAGCTTTGGGATTCTACCCATCTGTAATGACTGCAGCTGTATGCACGATGAACATAGTACAGTTTTGTACCTACCACAAATGTAGATGTTCGAGTGCTAATACAGCTGCAGTCCAGGTTTCCCTCCCTCCTTCCCCTTTGGGTACAGACCTAGTGGCTAACTCCCCATCTTACAACCTGATTGGGTTATCCTCCTATGGTGTACTTGCTTGCAACTACTGATTTTTGATTATATTGCATTGCATGATTATATATAATATATATATATATATATCTATATATCTATATATATATATATATATATATATATATATATATATATATATATATATATATTGCCTTCCTTCTGGGGGCATCTGACATCTGGGGCAAGAAAGACTGAAGAAAATGGCGTCGGCTGTGTCTTATATACCCCTGTCGCACTGACGTCAGGAAAGAAAGCGACAACAACCGACGCCGGACCTAGACTTTGGAATTCGACCGACCGAGGACCCGCCTGATGGCAGGAGAACCCATCTGTAATGACTGCAGCTGTATTAGCACTCGAACATCTACATTTATGGTAGGTACAAAACTGTACTTTCCTCTATAAGAGCTGACAACAGCAGGAACATATTCACTATGCAGTCAGCACATACAAATACAAGTTCATCTATATGAACTGACAACAGCAGGAATGTATTCACTATACAGTCAGCACATGCAAATACAAGTTGCTCAACAAGAACTGACAACAGCAGGAACGTATTTACTATACAGTCAGCACATACAAATACAAGTTTGTCTATAAGAACTGACAACAGCAGGAACGTATTCACTATACAGTCAGCGCATACAAATACAAGTTCGTCTATAAGAAATGACAACAGCAGAAACGTATTCACTATACAGTCAGCACTTACAAACACAAATTCCTCTATAAGAACTGACAACAGCAAGAACGTATTCACTATACAGTCAGCACATATAAATATAAGTTCATCTATAAGAACTGACAACAGCATGAACTTACTCAGTATACATTCAGCACATACAAACTCAAGTTCCTCTAAGAACTGACAACAGCAGGAACGCATTCACTATACAGTCAGCACATAAAAATATAAGTTCCTCTATAAGAACTGACAACAACAGGAACATATTCCCTATACAGTCAGGACATACAAACGCAAGTTGCTCCATAAGAACTGACAACAGCAGGAACGTATTCACTATACAGTCAGCACATACAAACACAAGTTCCTCTATAAGAACTGACAACAGCAGGAACATAGTCACTATACAGTCAGCACATACAAACACAAGTTCCTCTATAAGAAGTGACAACAGCAGGAACGTATTCACTATACAGTCATCACATACAAATACAGGTTCCTCTATAAGATCTGACAACAGCAGGAACTTACTCACTATACAGTCAGCACATACAAACACAAGTTCCTCTATAAGAACTGACAACAGCAGGAACATAGTCACTATACAGTCAGCACATACAAACACAAGTTCCTCTATAAGAAGTGACAACAGCAGGAACGTATTCACTATACAGTCAGCACATACAAATACAAGTTTGTCTGTAAGAACTGACAACAGCAGAAACGTATTCACTATACAGTCAGCACTTACAAACACAAATTCCTCTATAAGAACTGACAACAGCAGGAACATATTCACTATACAGTCAGCACATACAAATATAAGTTCATCTATAAGAACTGATAACAGCATGAACTTATTCACTATACAGTCAGCACATAGAAGTACAAGTTGCTCAGTAAGAACTGACAACAACAGGATCATATTCACTATACAGTCCGCACATACAAGTACAAGTTGCTCCATTAGAACTGACAACAGCAGGAACGTATTCACTATACAGTCAGCACATACAAACAGAAGATGTTCTTCGTGTTTCACTGTTGCAGTCATTACATTTGGGTTATCTGCTTGCAGTAACCCTCAGTCGGCCTAATTAACAAAGTCTTGGGTCCTGCATCAGTTGCTGTCCCTTCTTCCATAACGTCAGGTCATCAGGGGTATAAAACATGCAGCCGACGCCATTGCATCTGTCTTTCTTGCCCTACGGTGCCTGAAGCTGAAGCAGTTCACAAATGCTGTTCGGCCAACTCCTGAAATTTTCGTTTTCGAGTTTTAAAACCGAAGTCTTCAACTAAAGCAAAGTACCCTGTTGGGGAAACTTTTTCTTGCTCCTTACCAATGTCAGTTAAAGTTAATAATTGCATTACTAGTGGAAATTTAATACCTCACAAAGATTTTCATTGGTACTGTATTCCTTGCCTAGGCCCTGGCCACGACGTACCTTGCTGTCAGTTTTGTGCTGTATTTAAACAGCGCACTATCCGTCATTGGTATATTTTCACTTCTAAATATTTTGGTTCTTGGTTTAATTATCTAGAAATGTCATTGGTTAGTCTTCCGACTATCGGGATTCCAAACAAATGCAAAGTTAAAGACAGGCCACCGAGGTCCAAAGCTGCCGACGACGCTTCGCCTAAGCCAGTTGCCAGTTCGCCGGTCCTCAGTGAGGTGCTTTTGCAGCCCCTGATACCCACTACTTCTGACTCGCAGGCTTCTACTAAGACCCATTCAGAGTCCGGTATGCCGTGAGATGCTTCAACTGTGGAACCTGCAGATGTCTCTACCTTGGATGGGTCCAGAGCTGCTGTGCAGGCACCAGCTTCTGAGGGTGTATTCAGGCCTACAGACTTGCATATTAAACCGATGCCTGCTTCTTCATTTTGGCCAAAATCTCGAACCATGCCTAAGAAACCGACACCCAGGCGCATGCTCAGGCCTCTTTGCCTAAAAAACAAATGATAAGAATGGCTGAAGATCTTATAACTCTAGTCAGGGGAAGCCAGCCTCCCCTTCTAAGAGTCCTAGGACTGAAGTTGTTTATGAATCTTCTGACCAGGATTCTGATTTTTCTGATTCTTCTGATGATCTGGATTTGTCCTTATCTACCTATGAGGATTCTGATGCAGAGGACTCTATTCCCTCTGCTTCCCCTCCAGAGGATTTTTCTTTTGGTGAAACCTTACATACTCTAAGGGAACATTTCCACTGGGAAAGCCAGAATTTTTCTGATTCAAAAAAGAGGCTTAGGACTTTCTTACTCCTGCCTCAGCATAGGCCTTTAGCTATACCTCCTGTACTAGACATTGTTGATGATGCTTTCTGACAATTTAGTTTGGCCCCTGATTCTTTGCCTCCTGCTCCCATAAAACCTGACAGATATTACAGGGTTCCTGATTCTCACAAGTTCCTTTTTAAAAATCCTATTGCAGATACAGAGACTATTTCACAGGGACCCAAAGGCATTAAGGCTTCTACTGCTAAAAATCCTACCCCCTCTGATAGAGACTCCAGGGCGCTGGATAGTTGGGGTAAGAAAGTTTACACTTCTGCAACCTTGGCCATTAGGGCTTTAAACTGCCAGTTTCATATGTTAAAGTACCAACAACATGTTATTGGATTGCTTAAACAGAAAATGATGTTATTTCCACATTGCGCTGAAAATAAAGAATTACAGGATTTAATACATTCTGCTGAACAGGTTGGAAAACATACTTTGCAATGTGGATTTGATTCATTAGAGGCCTCTTGCAGGGCTGCTGTTACTGGGTCTGTGCTCAGAAGGCATGCTTGGCTTAAGGAGCAGTCTTTGCCTGATCATGTTAAAGCTAAATTGTTGGATGCTCCCTTAAATCAGGACTGCCTGTTTGGCAACAAGGCTGAGGAAGTTCTTAAAAAGATGGAAGAGAAAGCTAAATCTTTGCAAACTGTTAAAGATTTCTTACAAGTTCACCCTCCTAGATTTAGTAGGCACTGGCCCTCTAAAAATTGGTCCTTTCCAGCCCCCTCCAGGTCTTCTCAAGCCAAACCCAGAATCAGCAGAAACCCCAGGTTTCAGTTCCAAGGGAGACATAAGACTAGGCAGTGGGGGGTTTCTGCACCCAAACCTGGGAGTAGTAAGTCTCCCCCCTATGGAAAACTGTCTCAATGACTTGCTTTTAAAACATCCAAGCACTTCCAACTGAATGCCCCTTTAGGCAGAAAGATTGGTCTGCAGGTCAAAAACTGGAAACTCATTACCCAGGACAAATGGGTTTTAAATATAGTATCCCCAGGATACAGATTTCATTTCCACACATTACCAACACCAAGCAGATGGCCAGATCTACCCCTAAATAAGTGGGCAGAGGCCCAAAATCAAGTACTCTCTCTCTTAAACATGGGAGCTCTTCAGTTGGTACCAGAAGAGGAAAAGGGACAAGGTTTCTATTCAAGACTTTTCCTGGTACTCAGAAAAGGCAATACATGGTGTCCTATCCTGGACCTTTCTATTGTAAACACCTTTCTGGTGATTCCAAAATTCAAAATGCTGACTCTTCACCAACTGCTTCCTATGCTAGGCAAGGATACATTGTTGGCAACACTAGACTTAAAAGAAGCATACCTGCACATCCCTATCAGGGAGTCTTGCAGAAGATACCTACGCTTCAAAGCAGGCTACATGCACTATCACTTCTCTGCACTGCCCTTTGGCTTATCTACTGTGCCCAGGGTATGCCTAGCTCCAGTCATTGCATTTTGCAGGCAAAGAAATATTCAAATATACCCATACCTGGACAATTGTCTAATTCAGGCAAAAAGCAAGGACATTCTTTTGAATCATCTGGCCTTTGTTCAAAGGGTACTGACTTGTCTGGGGTTCACCATAAACGAAAAGAAATCCCACCTGGTACCCTGCCAACAAATTACATTCCTGGGAGCAAGCTTGAATATAACTTCCCAGATGGCTTTCCTCACGCCAGAGAAACGTATTCATTTGACAACTTACTTCAAACAAGTGGCCACAAAAACCCAGCTATCTGCAAGGCAAATGCGGTTCATGGCCTCCTGCATTCTTCTAATTCCATATGCAAGGCTGCATATGAGGAAACTACAGTGGTATCTCAAAAGCCTATGGTATCAACATTCACAGGATCTGGAAGCAAGGATTCCTATCATACCTTGCCTACGCCTAGAGTTCCTTTGGTGGGCAGAGGCCTGCCACCAAAACAATGGACGACCATTCACATTACCCCCTGCCGCACAAATCTTAACAACAGATGTATCAGACTATGCATGGGGGGCTCACCTGGCAGGGAAGTGCATTCAGGCAAATGGAACCCAAGTCAAATGCACCTGCATATAAATCAAAAGGAAATGTTAGCTGTACAGAATGCTCTGACAGCCTTCAAGGACCACATTCTTCCTGGGCAACTAATGATAAAGACGGACAACACCACTGTCATGTGGTACATAAACAGGCAGGGGGGTACACATTCTTACCCCCTCTGCAGACTAGCCATAGCATTGTGGAACACAGCCTTGAGCTACTAAGTGACTCTACAACCTCAATTCCTGCCAGGAAATCTAAATACACTGGCAGATGCACTAAGCAGAAACCTCATGGACCCACATGAGTGCAAACTGGAACCAAGGATTTTCAACATGTTGACAAGCAAATGGTGGAGCCCAGATGTAGACCTGTTTGCCTCCCCCCAGAACTATCAACTGGACAAATTTTGCACAAGGATTCCCCACAAGCAAGCTTGGAAAGTGGATGCTCTATCCTTCAGTTGGAAAAACCTATCAGTGTATGCCTTTCCTCCTCTGCCTCTGCTCTCCAATGTACTACTAAAGATCAAACAGGACAAACCAACAATGATTTTAATTGCACCAGACTGGCCTCACCAACACTGGTACCCACTCTTGTGCAGTATGTCATGCTTGGCTCCATGACACCTGCCTCAAACTCCTTCCCTGTTGTCTCAGCAGGAGAACCAGATTCTGCACCCACAGCTGCAAACCCTGAACCTAGCAGCCTGGCTAATTACCTAATCTCTCCTTTACCATCCCTCAGTAAATCAGTGATGGATATCATTTTAGAGGCAAGGAGGTCTAGTACTAGAAAATCTTATGCTGCAAAATGGAAAATATTCTGTGCTTGGAACCAATCTCAAGGAATGAACGCAGCAGTGCCCAATTTACCTCAGATTCTACAATACTTGACTGAGATGCTTCATAAGGGCTTGTCTTTTTCCTCCATCAAAATTCATGCCTCAGCCATTTCAGCTCATTATAGTACAGAGCCTCCCCTCTTCTCTCACCCACTTCTCAAGCAGTTCCTTAGAGGAACCAAAAATTTAAGGCAACCCAGAAGAGCTCCAACTCCAGCCTGGGATCTTAACTTTGACTTGGAGAAACTCACTCTTCCTCCTTTCGAGCCAGCTACTACTGCAGATTTAAAATTCTTTTCCTGGAAAACAGCTTTACTTTTGGCAGTCACTTCTGCAAGAAGGGTACCTGAATTACAGGCCCTTATGGCACTGGAACTTTTCATCATCTTTCATGCGGACAGGGTTTCCCTCAGAACCAATTCCTCCTCCATGCCTAAGGTGGTATCCAGTGTGGCTCTTAATCAGTTCATTCATTTGCCTACTTTCTTTCGTAACCCACAGAACAAAGGGGAATGGATACTGCACTCTTTACATGTGCACAGACAGCTTAGATTCTATTTGGACAGGACTAAACCTCAAAGAAAATCTGAACAACTGTTGGTGGCATTTGCTGCAGGGACAGAGGGGAAAGATATTTCAAAACAAACCATTTCAGAATGGATAGGTCACTGCATTCATTTCTGCTATAAGCACCATGGAAAACCAATCCCACAGGGCATCAGACCCCATTCAACCAGGGCTGCATCTCCCTGTTCTGTGCATACTTTCACCAAGCATTATCATTTGCCAATTTTTTCTAAATCCACGTCTGGTTTTGCCACTGCAGTCTTGCAGGGCCTTATAGATGGTCCTAATTCTATTTAACTTCATCCTGCCAACCTTAGCTTTGGGAATCCACCCAAGTGTAATGACTGCAACAGTAAAACAAGAACATAGTACAGTTGTGTACACTTACCATAAATGTAGATGTTCAAGTGTATTCACTGTTGCAGTCTGGGTTACCCTCCCTCCAGATCCTTTTTCCTCCTTTGGCTATACATCTACTCTCACTTACTATGCTCTGAAAGCTTTTTGGTGTATTTGCTTTTCTTTTGGAGGTATATCCTTGTATTTATAGATTTAATTGCTTCCCATTAGGGGGGCACCTGACATCTGGGGCAAGAAAAACTGATGTAATGGCGTCGGCTGCATGTTTTATACCCCTGATAACCTGATGTCATGGAAGAAGGGACAGCAACCGACGCAGAACTCAAGACTTTGTTAATCAGGCCGACTGAGGGCTACTGCACGCAGATAACCCAAATGTAATGACTGCAACAGTGAATACACTCGAACATCTACATTTATGGTAAGTGTACACAACTGTATTTTCCTCTTTAAGAACTGACAACAGCAGGAACATATTCACTGTACAGTCAGCACATACAAATACAAGTTGCTTAATAAGAACTGACAACAGTAAGAACGTATTCACTATACAGTTAGCACATACAAATACAACTTCTATAAGAACTGACAAATGCAGGAACTTACTCACTATACAGTCAGCACATGCAAACACAAGTTTGTCTATAAGAACTGACAACAGCAGGAACGTATTCACTATACAGTCAGCACATACAAATACAAGTTCCTCTATAAGAATTGACAACAGCAGGAACGTATTCACTGTACAGCCAGCACATACAAATACAAGTTTGCCTATGAGAACTGACAACAGCAGGAACGTATTCACTATACAGTCAGCACATACAAATACGAGTCCCTGTATAAGAACTGACAAAAGCAGGAACGTATTCGGTATACAGTCAGCACATACAAATACAAGTTCCTCTATAAGAACTGACAACAGCAGGAACTTCCTCACTATACAGTCAGCACATACAAACACAAGTTCCTCTATAGGAACTGACAACAGCAGGAACGTATTCACTATACAGTCAGCACATAAAATACAAGTTCCTCTATAAGAACTGACAACAGCAAGAACTTACTCACTATACAGTCAGCACATACAAACACAAGTTCCTCTATAAGAACTGACAGCAGGAACGTATTCACTATACAGTCATCACATAGAAGTACAAGTTGCTCAGTAAGAACTGACAACAACAGGAACATAGTCCCTATTCAGTCAGCATATACAAACCCAAGTTGCTCCATAAGAACTAACAACAGCAGGAATGTATTCACTATACAGTCATAACATGCAAATACAAGTTGCTCAATAAGAACTGACAACAGCAGGAACGTATTCACTATACAGTAGGCACATACAAATTCAAGTTCATCTATAAGAACTGACAACAGCAGGAACGTATTCACTATACGAGTCAGCACATAAAATACAACTTCCTCTATAAGAACTGACAACAGCAGGAACTTACTCACTATGCAATCAGCACATACAAACACAAGTTCCTCTATAAGAACTGACAACAGCAGGAACATATTCACTATACAGTCAGCACATACAAACACAAGTTGCTGTATAAGAACTGACAACAGCAGGAACATATTCACTATACAGTCAGCACATACAAATACAAGTTCCTCTATAAGAACTGACAACAGCAGGAACATAATCACTTTTCAGTCAACACATACAAACAAAAGTTTGTCTATAAGAACTGACCACAGCAGGAACTTATTCACTACACAGTCAGCACATACAAATATAAGTTCATCTATAAGAACTGACAACAGCATGAACTTATTCACTATACAGTCAGCACAGAGAAGAACAAGTTGCTCAGTAGGAACTGACAACAACAGGAACATATTCGCTATACAGTCAGTACATACAAACACAAGTTGCTCCAGAAGAACTGACAACAGCAGGAACGTATTCACTATACAGTCAGCACAGACAAATACAAGTTACTCCATAAGAACTGACAACAGCAGGAACTTATTCACTGTATAGTCAGCACATTCAAACAAGTTCTTCTATAAGAACTGACAACAGCAGGAACGTATTCACTGTACAGTCACCACATACAAATACACGTTGCTCAATAAGAACTGACAGCAAGAATGTATTTACTATACAGTCAGCTCATACAAATCCAAGTTCCTCTATAAGAACTGACAACAGCAGGAACTTATTCACTATACAGTCAGCACATACAAGCACAAGTTCCTCTGTAAGAACTGACAGCAGGAACTTATTCACTATACAGTCAGCACATACAAACACAAGTTCGTCTATAAGAACTGATAACAGCAGGAACATATTCACTATACAGTCAGCAAATACAAATACAAGTTCTTGTATAAGAACTGACAACAGTAGGAATGTATTCACTATACAGTCAGCACATACAAATACAAGTTCCTCTATAAGAACTGACAACACCAGGAATGTATTCACTATACACTCAGCACTTACAAACACAAATTCCTCTATGAGAACTGACAACAGCAGGATTGTATTCACTATACAGTCAGCACATACAAACACAAGTTTGTCTCTAAGAACTGACAACAGCAGGAACGTATTCACTGTACAGTCAGCACATACAAACACAAGTTGCTGTATAAGAACTGACAACAGCAGGAACGTCTTGACTATACAGTCAGCCCATACAAGTTTGTCTATAAGAACTGACAACAGCAGGAACGTATTCACTATACAGTCAGCATGTACAAACACAAATCCCTCTATAACAACTGACAACAGCAGGAACGTATTCACTATACAGTCAGCACATACACACAAGTTCGTCTATAAGAACTGACAACAGCAGGAACGTATTCACTATACAGTCAGCACATACAAATACAAGTTTGTCTATAAGAACTGACAACAGCAGAAACGTATTCACTATACACTCAGCACTTACAAACACAAATTCCTCTATGAGAACTGACAACAGCAGGATTGTATTCACTATACAGTCAGCACATACAAACACAAGTTCGTCTCAAAGAACTGACAACAGCAGGAACGTATTCACTGTACAGTCAGCACATACAAACACAAGTTGCTGTATAAGAACTGACAACAGCAGGAACGTCTTGACTATACAGTCAGCCCATACAAGTTTGTCTATAAGAACTGACAACAGCAGGAACGTATTCACTATACAGTCAGCATGTACAAACACAAATCCCTCTATAACAACTGACAACAGCAGGAACGTATTCACTATACAGTCAGCACATACACACACAAGTTCGTCTATAAGAACTGACAACAGCAGGAACGTATTCACTATACAGTCAGCACATACAAATACAAGTTCGTCTATAAGAACTGGCAACAGCAGAAACGTATTCACTATACAGTCAGCACTTAAAACACAAATTCCTGTATAAGAACTGACAACAGCAGGAATGTATTCACTATACAGTCAGCACATACAAACACAAGTTCGTCTCTAAGAACTGACAACAGCAGGAACGTATTCACTGTACAGTCAGCACATATAAATATAAGTTTCTCTATAAGAACTGACAACAGCAGGAATGTAGCCACTTTACAGTCAGCCCATACAAACACAAGTTTGTGTATAAGAACTGACAACAGCAGGAACGTATTCACTATACAGTCAGCACATACAAACACAAGTTGCTGTATAAGAACTGACAACAGCAGGAACGTATTGACTATACAATCAGCCCATACAAATACAAGTTCGTCTATAAGAACTGACAACAGCAGGAATGTATTCACTATACAGTCAGCACATACAAACGCAAATTCCTCTATAAGAACTGACAACAGCAGGAACGTATTCACTATACAGTCATCACATACAAATACAAGTTCCTGTATAAGAACTGACAGCAGCAGAAACGTATTCACTATACAGTCAGGACATACAAACACAAGTTCCTTTATAAGAACTGACAGCAGGAACGTACTCACTATACAGTCATCACATAGAAGTACAAGTTGCTCAGTAAGAACTGACAACAACTGGAACATATTCCCTATTCAGTCAGCACATACAAACACAAGTTGCTCCATAAGAACTGACAACAGCAGGAATGTATTCACTATACAGTCAGCACATACAAACACAAGTTCCTCTATAAGAACTGACAACAGCAGGAACGTATTCACTATACAGTCAGCACATACAAATACAAGTTCCTCTGTAAGAACTGACAACAGCAGGAATGTATTCACTATACAGTCAGCACATGCAAATACAAGTTCCTCAATAAGAACTGACATCAGCAGGAACGTATTCACTATACAGTCATCACATACAAATACAAGTTCCTGTATAAGAACTGACAACAGCAGGAATGTATTCACTATACAGTCAGGACATACAAACACAAGTTCCTTTATAAGAACTGACAGCAGGAACATATTCACTATACAGTCATCACATAGAAGTACAAGTTGCTCAGTAAGAACTGACAACAACAGGAACATATTCCCTATTCAGTCAGCACATACAAACACAAGTTGCTCCATAAGAACTGACAACAGCAGGAATGTATTCACTATACAGTCAGCACATACAAACACAAGTTCCTCTATAAGAACTGACAACAGCAGGAATGTATTCACTATACAGTCAGCACATGCAAATACAAGTTCGTCTATAAGAACTGACAACAGCAGGAACGTATTCACTATACTGTCAGCACATACAAATTCAAGTTCGTCTATAAGAACTGACAACAGCAGGAACGTATTCACTATACAGTCAGCACATACAAACACAAGTTCCTCTATAAGAACTGACAACAGCAGGAATGTATTCACTATACAGTCAGCACATGCAAATACAAGTTCGTCTATAAGAACTGACAACAGCAGGAACGTATTCACTATACTGTCAGCACATACAAATTCAAGTTCGTCTATAAGAACTGACAACAGCAGGAACGTATTCACTATACTGTCAGCACATACAAATTCAAGTTCGTCTATAAGAACTGACAACAGCAGGAACGTATTCACTATACAAGTCAGCACATAAAATACAACTTCCTCTATAAGAACTGACAACAGCAGGAACTTACTCACTATGCAATCAGCACAGAGAAGAACAAGTTGCTCAGTAGGAACTGACAACAACAGGAACATATTCGCTATACAGTCAGTACATACAAACACAAGTTGCTCCAGAAGAACTGACAACAGCAGGAAAGTACAGTTTTGTACCTACCATAAATGTAAATGTAGATGTTCGAGTGCTAATACAGCTGCAGTCATAACAGATGGGTTCTCCTGCCGTCAGACGGGTCCTCGGTCGGCCAAATTCCAAAGTCTAGGTCCGGCGTCGGTTGTCGTCGCTTCTTCCCTGACGTCAGATATAAAAGAACCAGCCGACACCATTTTCTTCAGTTTTTCTTGCCCCAGATGTCAGGTGCCCCCAGAAGGAAGGCAATACATAAATTTGTGTAATAAAGCAATGCAATATAATGAAAATACAGTAGTTGCAAGCAAATACACCATAAAAGAATACCCCAATCAGGTTGTATGAGAAGGTGCTAGCCAATAGGCCTGTCCCAAGAGGGGAAGGAGGGAGGGAAACCTGGACTGCAGCTGTATTAGCACTCGAACATCTACATTTATGGTAGGTACAAAACTGTACTATGTTCATCGTGCATACAGCTGCAGTCATAACAGATGGGTAGAATCCCAAAGCTAAGAAAGGGGTGGTAGGCACTAGGTGGAACTAGGAGGAGCCAGAATGCCCTGCAAGACTGCAGTGGCAAAGCCTGCTCTAGTTTTGGAGTATAATGGTAGGTGGTAGTGCTTGGAGAAGGTATGCACAGAACTCCAAGTGGCTGCTTCCAAAATATCCTTGGTAGGAACTCCTCTGAGGAAGGCTGCCGAGGTAGATGTGGCCCTTGTGGAGTGAGATCTGATGCCTGCAGGTACAGATTTACCATGACAAGAGTAACAAAAGCGTATGCAGTGGGCTATCCATTTTGAGATTGTCTGTTTGGAAATTGGCTTCCCTTGAGCTCCTATAGCATAGGACACAAAGAGCTGTTCTGATTTTCTGAAAGGCTTTGTTCTGTCCAAGTAATAACACAGCTGTCTGTGGATGTCCAAGGAATGTAGTAGTCTCTCCCCTTTGTTTTGAGGATTAGGGTAGAAGGTAGGTAAGTGTATAGCCTGATTCAAAGCTACCCTGGATACCAACTTTGGTATAAAGGACGGGTTGATTCGTAAGGAAACTCTGTCCTGATGGAAGATGATAAAAGGCTGCACAGCCATGAGGGCTTGTAGTTCCGATACTCTATGAGCTGAGGTGATAGCCAGAAGGAAAGCTGTTTTCCAGGACAAATATTGCAAATCTGTTGAGGCAGCTGGCTCAAAAGGAGGCAAGGTCAGCTTTTCTAGAATGAAATTGACATCCCAAGCAGGTATTGGTTGTTTCCTTGGGGGTTTTATAGTCTTAGCCCCTCTGAGGAGAAATTTCTATATCCAGCATATTAAAGCTTAAATCGCAGTTTATCTAATATTGTATTTCCGGTATCATTACACCACCCTATATTTAATGTTCCTGTCTACATTACATATTTTAACGTTCTTGTTTACATTATATATTTTAACGTTTTTGTTTACATTCATATGTTCAACTACATTACATTAATATGTTATTATTTATATTATATATATTCTTATATTCATAGTAAGTTATTTTTTTAAGTATTTATATTATAAATTTATTAATATTTATATATTTTTTTACAATTATTCATATTTAATATTTATTATTTAATACATATACACAACATATTTAAACATTAAGATAATTGTAATATTTCTATATAGTATTATTTTGACATTGTAACATTTTCACTTTCTGATTATGATTCATTGGTTTTAATGTACATATCAATATACATACATATTAAATTTTGTGATACTGTGATAGTTTTATTATATTATTTTTTACATATATATATATATATAAAATAAATTATACATTCTATGTTCACCATTATCTGTCCCTATGGATGTAAAAATGCTATATTGTAAATACACATTAAATTTTACAAAAATACAAAAATATTAAAGTAGAAGGAAAAAATATTTTAGATGTTTAAAAAATCGAGTACCTTTATATTTACTTGTATATATATATATTTTTGCAATTTCATGTTGCAGACTATGTGCAGCAACAGTGTGTTCATTTTGCTTTTAATGAATCAATTAAGTTAATGATATAATGTAATTCACCTATTAAGGTTTAATTAGTGAAAAGTTTACTATATAAGGATTGATGGTAGTGTTCATTTATTACTCTGAAGATGCCCTACTTACTAGGGTGAAAGCGCTTAGTCGTTGTCGTTGTTCTTACTTGTTTGTGGATTTTGTGGATTTTGTTGGTTCTATTCAATAAAGGAGAACTTTTTATACACCAGGATCCAATGTTCGTTGGTTTTCTACTGCGTTACTAGTTTTTCGTTTGTGGAAGTTCTTATATCCCTCTGAGGAGTTGTCTTAAGAGGGGGTGAGAGAATAAAGGTGGATCAGTGTTGTATTCTGCAGAAATGGCTGAGGCATGGATTTTGATTGAGGAGAATGAAAGTCCACTGCTTAGCAGCTCAGCTAGATACTGTAATATTTGAGGTAAATTCAATTTTCCAGGATTCTGGCCCTTTTTCTCATTCCAGGCACAAAACCGTTTCCATTTTGCGGAGTAAGCTTTTCTAGTAGACGGCCTTCTGGCCTCCAAAATGACATCCTGCACCTCCTTGGAGAGTAGGATCTGTTGTGATGTTAAGGAATCTTCCATGCGGCCAGATTGAGTGTTTTCAGCTGACTGTGAAGAGTTTTGAAGCTGTGCTGAGTCAGAAGAAGTTGCATTAGAGGCAGGGTCCATGGAGGGGAATGCGTCAGGCTCCTCAGGAGTGGGTACCAGTGCTGTCTTGGCCAGTCTGGAGCAATGAGGATCATCTTTGGTCTGTCTGCTCTGGTTTTTAATAGAACTTTGGGCAGCAGAGGAAGAGGTGGAAAGGCATAAACTGTCATTGTTGTCCAACTGAAAGAGAGAGCGTCCACTCTCCAGGCCTGTGGATGAAAAGTCCTTGAGCAGAATTTTGTCAATTGGTGATTTTTGTGGGAGGCAAAGAGATCTATGTCTGGCCTTCCCCATGCTTCAGTTATCTCTGTAAAAACTTGAGGGTGCAACTTCCATTCGTGTGGATCTGTCATATTTCTGCTTAGGTTGTCTGCCAGCTTGTTTTCCTTGCCTGACAAGTACTGTGCTTGAAGTTCGATTTGTAATTCCAGAGCCATGTTCCAAAGTGACATGGCCAGCCTGCATAGGGGGTATGAATGGGTTCCTCCCTGTTTGTTTATGTACCACATTACTGTGGTGTTGTCTGTCCTTATCAATAGTTGACCTGGATGCAGAAGGTCTTTGAAAGCCATAATAGCATTTATTACTGCTAGCATTTCCTTTTGATTGATGTGAAGGTGCTTTTCTTTTTGCGACCATTTGCCCTGAATGCACCGATCTTTCATGTGCACCCCCCCCCCCCCCAGGCGTAGTCCGAGGCGTCTGTTGTGATGACTTGATTTGCTTGAGGCTTGCAGAATGGGAGACCTGTGTTTGTTTGGCATGCTTGAGCCCACCACAAAAATTCCTTTTGAAGACATGGAATTAGTGGTATTATTGTTTCCAAACTGTGGCTGTGTTGAGACCATAGGTTTTTCAGGTACCATTGAAGTTTCCTCATATGCAGCTTTGCACATGGGATTAGTAGGATGCAAGATGCCATGAATCCCAGAGCCTGCAGGATTTTCCTTGCAGTCAGCCTGGTGAAATTTGCTAGAGTTCTGAAGTATTGAGTTAGTTGCTCCTGCTTCTCTGGCGTGAGGTAGGCCATCTGGGTGTTTGTGTCCAAGTTGGCACCCAGGAAAATTATTTTCTGAGAGGGTTGTAGCCTTGATTTCTTTTTGTTGACTGTGTATCCCAGAGAATTCAACAACATTATTACAAAAGCCAGATGTTTCAGAAGTATGTGCTTGCTGTCCGCTTGGAACAGGCAGTCGTCCAAATATGGGTATATTTGTATCCCTTGAAGTCTGCAGTAGCAATTACTGATGCCAGGCATTTTGTGAATACTCTGGGCGCAGTAGATAAGCCAAAGGGCAATGCAGAGAATTGATAATGGGTTGAACCTGCAAGAAATCTGAGGTATCTTCTGCAATTTTGTCTGATTGGGACATGCAGGTATGCCTCCTCGAGGTCCAATGTTACCAGCCAAGACTCCTTGCCCAGCATGGGAAGAAGCTGCTGTAATGTGAGCATCTTGAATTTTGGTATGAGTAAAAATGTGTTTAGGATGGATAGGTCCAAAATAGGTCTCCAATCTTTTCCCTTCCTTGGTACCAGGAATAGCCTGGAATAAAAACCTTGACCTTGTTCGCGAGTAGGTACCTCTTGAATAGCTTTCATGTCCATGAGATCTGAAATTTGTCTTTGTGCCTCTGCCCTTTGATTGTGTGGCAGGTATGGCATGCCTCTCATTTTTGGAAGGGTGTGAAAATGGAATCTGTAGCCTCTGTTTATAATGTCCATTTGTCCATTTGTCCATTTGTCTTTTGTGACAATATGGCAATTTTTTGAAAATAATGCCAGTTTTCCACCTAAGGGTGCTGCCATTTGAGCCTTGCTTGGCATGCAAAGGGGAAAGTCATTGGGCTTGCTTTCTGAATGGCTGCGAACTATCCTCACCACCTCTTTGTGTAGGAGCTTGCCATTGTCTGCCTCTAAACGATCCTTGAGATTGCCCTCTGCCCTTCGGGCACCTGTATCTACCTCTTTGGGGTCTGTCCGTGGCTGGAAAGGACCAATTTTTGGAAGGCCAATTTCTGCTGAAACGTGGAGGTTGTACCTGTAGAAAATCTTTCACTGTTTGCATTGATTTAGCCTTTTCCTCCATTTTCTTTAATACCTCCTCAGCTTTAACACCAAATAATACATCCTTTTGCAGAGGGGCATCTAGTAATTTAGCTTTGACATAATCTGGTAAGGTTTGCTCCTTGAGCCAGGCATGTCTACGTATGACTGATCCTGTAACAGCAGCTCTACATTAGACCTCTAGAGCATCAAAACCACATTGCAAGGTATGTTTACCCACTTGATCTGCACTATGCATCAAATCCTGCAACTCCTTCAAGTCTGGTTGTTCAGGTTGTGACATTTTACTTTTCAACTGTGATAACAGAAACTGTTGGTACTTTAGCATATGGAACTGGCAGTTTAATGCCCTCATGGTTAAGGTTGCCGAGGTGTACACCTTTTTTCCCCACCTTTCTAAGGATCTGGAATCTCTCTCGGAAGGTAATGGGTTTTTAGCAGCAGAGGCCTTAATTCCCTTGGGGCCCTGTGAGATAGTTTCTGGGTCAGCCGCATGGCTTTTGTATAAAAATTGGTGTGAGTCAGGAACCCGGTAGTATCTGTCAGGCTTGACTGGGGCTGGAGGTAAAGAATCCGGGTTAAGGCAGGCCTCCGAGTACACATCATCTAGTATGTCTAAGACAGGAGGTATAGCCAGAGGTCTGTGCTGGGGTAGCAAGAGAAAATCCCTAAGCCTTTTCTTGGAATCTGAGTACTCTTGGCCTTCCCAGTGGAAGTGTTCCCTTAAGGTATGCAAGGTTTCCCCAAATGAGTAATCCTCTGGGGGGAAGACAGAGGGAATGGACTCCTCAGCATCAGAATCTTCAAAAGGGGAGTAAGAATGTTCCTGTTCATCAGAGTGCTCTGAAATAATGGAGGCCTGGGCAGAGGAGGGGGATTCTTCCTCCACTCTGGGCCTTTTGTCCGGGGGGGGTTGAGAACCCCTGATAAGAGTAATCAAATCCTCAGCCATTTTAAGCATCTGTTTTTTAGGCATGGGGCCTGGAGAAGGGCCCTGTGGAGCTTGTCTCTTAGAATGCATGGCTGCCTTAGACTTAGTGAAAGCCTTGATAGAAAAAGAAGAGGAAGGTCTGAAGACACCTTGAGAGGAGGCAGACCTGTCTACATTTTGAGATTCACCACCAAAAGTGGCTTTGGTATCTGTAGTCAGGGTGTGGGCCGAGGAGCCTGCGACCTCAGGCACAGAAGACACCACCAATGAAGTGTCGTCGGTAGGCAGGGGCTGCGTAGGCGCCTCGCTGAGAACCGGACCACCTGTAGTCGGCTTTGGCATGGTGTCGGTAGAGGCCGCGGACCTCGTGTGTCGGTCCTTATCTTTGCGTTTTTTAGACAAAACTGTAGTCGGAGTATCCGACGACATAATATAGTTAAATTTTCTGCCAAAATAGTACTGGGCGAACTCCTCCCGATGCTTAATGGTGCGTTTGTTGAATGTAGCACAAAAACAACAGACCGAGGTGTCGTGGTCTGGGCCTAAGCAAGGAATGCAGAGGGAATGAAAATCCTTATGCGGTATTTGCTTCCCACAAGAAATACAATTATTAACTTTGTCTGACATCGGTCTGAGGCAAGAAACGTTTCCCCAACGGGGTACTTAGCTTTCAAGAAGACTTCGGTTGCAAAATGTTCGTAATTTCAGGAGCTGGCCGACCGGCACTTGCGAACTGCTTCTGCTTCAGGCACCGTGCGGCAAGAAAGACTGAAGAAAATGGCGTCGGCTGGTTCTTTTATACCCCTGGCGCACTGACGTCAGGGAAGAAGCGACGACAACCGACACCGGACTTAGACATTGGAATTCGGCCGACCGAGGACCCGCCTGACGGCAGGAGAACCTATCTGTTGTGACTGCAGCTGTATGCACAATGAATATCGTATTCACTATACAGTCAGCACATACAAACAAGTTCTTCTATAAGAACTGACAACAGCAGGAACGTATTCACTGTACAGTCACCACATACAAATACAAGTTGCTCAATAAGAACTGACAACAGCAAGAACGTATTCACTATACAGTCAGCACATACAAACACAAGTTCCTCTATAAGAACTGACAGCAGGAACGTATTCACTATACAGTCAGCACATACAAACACAAGTTTGTCTATAAGAACTGATAACAGCAGGAACATATTCACTATACAGTCAGCACATACAAATAAAAGTTCCTGCATAAGAACTGACAACAGTAGGAATGTATTCACTTTACAGTCAGCACATACAAATTCAAGTTCCTCTATAAGAACCGACAACAGCAGGAACGTATTCACTATACAGTCAGCACATACAAATATAAGTTGGTCTCTAAGAACTGACAACAGCAGGAACGTATTCACTATACAGTCAGCACATATAAATATAAGTTCCTCTATAAGAACTGACAACAGCAGGAACGTAGTCACTATACAGTCAGCACATACAAACACAAGTTCATGTGTAAGAACTGACAGCAGGAATGTATTCACTGTACAGTCAGCACATACAAACACAAGTTGCTGTATAAAAATTGACAACAGCAGGAACGTATTGACTATACAGTCAGCCCATACAAGTTCATCTATAAGAACTGACAACAGCAGGAATGTATTCACTATGCAGTCAGCATGTACAGACACAAATCCCTCTATAATAACTGACAACAGCAGGAACATATTCACTATACAGTCAGCACATACACACACAAGTTCGTCTATAAGAACTGACAACAGCAGGAACGTATTCATTATACAGTCAGCACATACAAATACAAGTTCGTGTATAAGAACTGACAACAGCAGAAACGTATTCACTATACAGTCAGCACTTAAAACACAAATTCCTCTATAAGAACTGACAACAGCAGGAACGTATTCATTGTACAGTCAGCACATATAAATATAAGTTTCTCTATAAGAACTGACAACAGCAGGAACGTAGCCACTTTACAGTCAGCCCATACAAACAGAAGTTCGTGTATAAGAACTGACAACAGCAGGAACGTATTCACTATACAGTCAGCACATACAAACACAAGTTACTGTATAAGAACTGACAACAGCAGGAACGTTTTGACTATACAGTCAGCCCATACAAATACAAGTTTGTCTATAAGAACTGACAACAGCAGGAACGTATTCACTATAAGTCAGCACATACAAACACAAATTCCTCTATAAGAACTGACAACAGCAGGAACGTATTCACTATACAGTCAGCACATACAAATACAAGTTCCTGTATAAGAACTGACAATGGCAGGAACATATTCACTGTACAATCAGCACATACAAACCCAAGTTTGTCTATAAGAACTGACAACAGCATAAACGTATTCACTATACAGTCAGCACATACAAATACAAGTTCCTCTATAAGAACTGATAAGAGCAGGAACTTACTCACTATAGTCAGCACATACAAACACAAGTTCGTCTATAAGAACTGACAAAAGCATGAACTTATTCACTATACAGTCAGCACAGAGAAGTACAAGTTGCTCAGTAAGAACTGACAACAACAGGAACATATTCGCTATACAGTCAGCACATACAAGTACAAGTTGCTCCATAAGAACTGACAACAGCAAGAACGTATTCACTATACAGTCAGCACATACAAACACAAGTTCTTCTATAAGAACTGACAACAGCAGGAACGTATTCACTGTACAGTCAGCACATACAAACACAAGTTGCTCAATAAGAACTGACAACAGCAAGAACGTATTCACTGTACAGTCAGCACATGCAAATACAAGTTCCTCTATAAGAACTGACAACAGCAGGAACGTATTCAATATACAGTCAGCACATACAAATACAAGTTCCGCTATAAGAACTGACAACAGCAGAAATGTATTCACTATACAGTCAGGACATGCAAATACAAGTTTCTCAATAAGAACTGACAACAGCAGGAACGTATTCACTATACAGTCAGCATGTACAAACACAAGTTCATCTGTAAGAACTGACAACAGCAGGAACGTATTCACTATACAGTCAGCACATACAAATACAAGTTCATCTATAAGAACTGACAACAGCAGGAACGTATTCACTATTCAAGTCAGCACATAAAATACAAGTTCTTCTATAAGAACTGACAACAGCAGGAACTTACTCACTATGCAGTCAGCACATGCAAACACAAGTTCCTCTCTAAAAACTGACTGCAGGAACGCACTCACTATACAGTCAGCACATACAAACACAAGTTTGTTTATAAGAGCTGACAACAGCAGGAACGTATTCACTGTACAGTCAGCACATACAAATACAAGTTCGTCTATAAGAACTGACAACAGCAGAAACATATTCACTGTACAGTCAGCACTTACAAACACAAATTCCTCTATAAGAACTGACAACAGCAGGAATGTATTCACTATACAGTCAGCACATACAAACACAAGTTCGTCTCTAAAAACTGACAACAGCAGGAACATATCCACTATACAGTCAGCACATACAAACACAAGTTTGTGTATAAGAACTGACAACAGCAGGAATGTAGTCACTATACAGTAGGGACATACAAACACAAGTTCGTGTATAAGAACTGACAACAGCAGGAACATATTCATTATACAGTTAGCTCATACAAACACAAGTTCGTGTATAAGAACTGACAACAGCAGGAATGTATTCACTATACAATCAGCACATACAAATACAAGTTCGTCTATAAGAACTGACAACAGCAGAAACGTATTCACTATACAGTCAGCAAGTAAAACACAAATTCCTCTATAAGAACTGACAACAGCAGGTATGTATTCACTATACAGTCAGCACATACAAACACAAGTTCATCTCTAAGAACTGATGACAGCAGGAATGTATTCACTATACAGTCAGCACATAGAAACTCAAGTTCGTCTATAAGAACTGACAACAGCAGGAACATATTCACTATACAGTCAGCACATACAAATACAAGTTCCTGTATAAGAACTGACAACAGTAGGAATGTATTCACTATACAGTCAGCACATACAAATACAAGTTCCTCTATAAGAACTGACAACACCAGGAATGTATTCACTATACAGTCAGCACATACACATACAAGTTCCTCTATAAGAACTAAAACCAGAAAAAAGCACTACTGTTGCGAGTCCACAAGACAATTTATTCCAAATATAAAACTCAGATAAAATTTAGCGCTTTCGTCAATGCCAGTTGACTTCATCAGAATAACCCAACGAACATGAAAAAAGTATTTAAATAGTGTAAGCTTGACAATGATTGGCTGTTACACCTCACAATTTTAAAACATGTTTTTTTAAAAAAAAATTACCAAAATTTTCAAGACAATGCAAGAATATGAATAACTTTAAAAACAAAATCTTGTTTTAAGCAGTTTTCCACAAGGAATTATTATATTAGTTTGAGTTTGCAATACAAGAACAAATATTCTAATACTTTTGTATGTTTGCATTTATAATCACATTTAGACCTGTGGGGGACATTTAAACATGTCCTACCTTTTCTTTCAGTATTGGTGATATAGTCAAATTGTCATTCAACCCCGGGGGAAAGTTTGCTGCTAGTCTTAATTGCCATAAAAGTTCTTTCTTATTTAAAGCATTTTACCAAGCTCCACCCCTCACATCAATATTTACTAGATCTGTTATGGCAAATTTAAAGCCACTGTAATCCACACATTGGGTACTGTGCTTATACAAAGCATTAGTTTCCTTTTTGCTCTTTATATCATTTAGATGTTCATATATTCTAGTTTTAAATAACCTTTCTGTCTTCCCAATATAAAAAGATATACAGGTATTACACTTAGCGATATATACCAGTTTACTTGAAAAACAGTTGCCTCTTCTTAAATAAACTATATTCTTAATCTTATTGTGTAAAGAAATAAAATTGTCTGGCAATATATAAGTACAATAGGCACACCTACCACAGGGTCTACTACCATTTAAATTGACATGTTCACCTTGATTTTTGTTTTTATTTTTATTTTCCAAGATTACTTTTAAATTAGGGCCAATCTTGGTTGTAAAAATAGGCTTCTCAGCTAAAACTTGAAAAATTTCATTATTAGTTTTAAAAATGCTCCAGTTTTTGTAAAGTGTTTCCGTAACCTGGTGGTATAGGGGACTGTATTGAACAATGCATGCTTGTTGGAAATCAACTTTGCTCTCAATCTCAGTGATGTTACCTGTGTTGTTTATCCTTTTCAAACCTCTACCTAATAGAGAAATATATTTTGTACCCTAACTACTCAATACACCACTAAGAATTACATCAATAAAGCCACCAGGGTAGCCTCTTTCAAGAAACATATTTTTTAGACAAATAAATTCTTGAATGACATCTTGTTTTAAAGATGTCATTCTAGCAACCCTGATGGCTTGTCACGTAATGATGCTTTTCTTTTGTAACATTGGGTGGTGACTATCAAAATGTAAATAACTATTACAAAAAGTGTTTTTACGATAGACCTTGGATATAAACTTCTCATGGTCCTTAATAATTTTGGTGTCTAAGTGATGAATCTCTTGTTTATGAAAGTTAAATGTGAATTTTAGAAAATTAGTAGTTTGATTTAGGTATTGAATCAATATTGGAATGGATTCAGAAGTTTCCTTCCACAAAATGAAAATATCATCTAAAAACCTACAATAAAATACAACCTTAGAAAATAATTCACTTTTAAAAACATGCTCTCTTTCCCAACCCAGCAAGACCAAGTTAGCATAGGTTGGAGCACAGGCTGCTCCCATTGCCACACCCATGACTTGCTGGAAGTATTCTCCTTCAAAATATATGTAGCTGTTTTCCAAAATTATTCCCTTAAGTTCACATAATAAACTGATTTCATCAGGGTATAAGTTCGAAGAAGTCCAAATAATTTCTACAAAAAAGTTTAACCCTTCTTGTTTGGGAATACAAGAAAACAAGTCTTCTACATCAATAGTCAAAAGGTCAGCACTCCAAAGGTCACTTTTTAATTGTCCTAAAAAAATCCCAGGAATCTTTATCTTCGCTATACAGTCAGTACATACAAATACAAGTTCCTCTACAAGAACTGACAACAGCAGGGACGTATTCACTACGCAGTCAGCACATACAAATACAAGTTTGTCTATAAGAACCGACAACAGCAGGAATGTATTCACTATACAGTCAGCACATACAAATACAAGTTCCTCTATAAGAACTGACAACAGCAGGAACATATTCACTATACAGTCAGCACATACAAATATAAGTTCCTCTATAAGAACTGACAGCAGGAATGTATTCACTATACAGTCAGCACATACAAACACATGTTCGTCTATAAGAACTGACAACAGCAGGAACGTATTGACTATACAGTCAGCACATAAAAATACAAGTTCCTATATAAGAACTGACAACAGCAGGAACGTATTCACTATACAGTCAGCGCATACAAATACAAGTTCGTCTATAAGAACTGACAACAGCAGGAATGTATTCACTATACAGTCAGCACATACAAATACAAGTTGCTCTATAAAAACTGGCAACAGCAGCTTATTCACTTTGCAGATAACAAACTACAGCAGGAGCTAATGCACTTTATGGCCAGAAGTGACCACAGCAGAAGTATTGCACATATAAGGCATTAGTGTAGAAAATGTTCTGTATATTTCTCTTTGAGCACACCAGTTACCAGAGGTAGTCAGGGGAACAACACATTAAGTGATTGGTGGTACTGCGTTTAGATCCGTTGTGTATTGGGGCTTTTTGTATTTCTCAAACTTCTGTTATATTAAAAGGGGTGGCCAGACTGAATCATTTAGTAATAGTCGTGCGCGCTGAGTGCGTGGTATCACAGCAGGGCTGAAAGATATTTTACAATACACTATATGAGAGGAAGTCACTGCTGGACACGCTCTAAGCATTATGTGCCATTGAAACTATGGTATGCTATTAAACTGTATTGTAGGAAACAGTTAGGTCAGGTAGCAAAGCAGAAATTCTGAATACTAAACAGGAGCAGAGACTAAACACACAAAATGCCTGCACAAGAGTGAGCTTAGATGAGCAGGCTCTGACCTGTGAGGATGTGGGTATGGATATAGTACACAGGGGGGCATGTGCGTTATCACATTTAAACAGTCATACACATTGGGAAAGCAAACTAATTAGGGAAGTTCTGACCAGGTTGTGCACAGGTAGAGAGTTTCCATGCTGTTTAGCAAGTACCACAGATAGGGAATTTCAGGCAAAAACCAATTAGCAAGCTTACATCTGTAATTAAATAGCAAAAACAGACAAGAATACAACAAAGGTGGATCAAGTCAGGCACAGAGCAAACAACGAGACCTGGCAACAGTAACTGTGTAATTAGAGCAATGAACAGAGCAGTAAGACCAAAATACATTATACAAAGCTGTTTAACACATTCAAAAATAGTCAGGCACTGTAACTTACCAGTGAGCACACACGCAGCATATTGCAGCAGTGACTGAGGGGCAAGAATGTTAATTTAAAAAGAAATGGCACCACAGGTAACACCACTAGATATAGACTTGGGGAAAGGAAGAGGAAGGGGAGGGGAGGGGACTAAGTGAAATGAGTGGAGGTGAGGAAAATATCCAAAGGGAGACAGTGCTCAGGGTGGGGGGGCAGAGTGAAGTGAGTGGAGATGGAGGAAATATCCAAAGGGAGGCCATGCTGAGAAGGAGGAAGGAGCAGAAGAGACCAACAAAAACAATCAGTGATACAGGCACTCTGGAGCAATCAAAGGTACTGGCAAGCTCAGAGGTATGTTACTTGTAAGTTAAGGTTTGGTCTAATTCAAGGAGAATTGAGCTGGTGTAACAATTGTGGAAAAAACAATGGGAAAGGACAACAGGCCTTAGAGCTGCTGCAAGGAGCAGGAAAAAAGTATTGAAAGCTGCCTAATACAATGAGTGGGAATATATAGCCACTTAGTGGCATTCCTGAGAAAAGTAAAATGCAGAATCTACCCATTACAGGGAGTGAAGTGGCTGGAGGGGAGAGAGGTGGGAAAAGGGACTACTACAGAACCGCTAGTGTGCACACCGTTGGTTATTTTTATGTTTTCTGAAGGACCATAATCTGTTTGGAGAAGAAACAGACACGCGCACGCATGCACACACACGTGATATTTGCTGACCACCAAATGTATGTTGAAAAAGACTATGCTGGCTCACCCAAATGTAGGCTTTCCCAACCGAAAAATTGAAAAAGAGCGCTTCTCACTCAGGAAGCTATGTGGATTTTCCAAAGGGCACATGGATAATTGGGAAGCAGCAGTTTAAACAGGAAGCACTATTGATGTCCTAATCAATTTTAGAAGCTGAACAGGAAGACAGAGAAGTTGTCATGAGCCATTTATTTGAAAACTCACAATGCACTGTTTCAAGAGTTGGACATAATTCAAGAGCTCAAGGTAAACAAAGCAGAAGTGTAAAAGCAGTTTTCAAATAAATGTTATAAAGTTTCTCTTTTTCACTAACAAAAATGAATTTTATTCCAAGCCCCATTATAAATAGTGACGACTCTCTTCATAAATTAGTAGAGCGATGCTTTTTTCTATTGTTAGATAACAAGACACGAATTACTTGACATTTAATTTTTCATTAGAAGTAGGGAATGTTTTCATAGCAAGTAATAGAGTGAAACAACGGTTGAATTTTTTGCTTGTTATTAAAACACGGGGTTGTTCAGGTGTCATTAACTTCCTTGGATTCCATGTCACGCAGCACTTAAAAAACTTGGGGTTTATCAAATGATAAGGTTCTTCTCCTTGTGTTGTATGTTTCTCAATGTAGCTCTCAACCTTTTAATTCCAGAATAAGCTAAAGACCCCTGTACTTACAGATGCTTTTAAATACCAGTGCTATTAACTAAGTTGATTTGACTGGCTGGAAAATTTTTAAATACTGGTACTGTAGACTCACTCAAATAATGCTGAATGTAAACCATTGTGGCTCAGACACTGAAAAGGTCCGAGCTTCTCACTTGAGAGGCAATGTAGGTAATCTCAGAAATGCATGGGTAGTCAGGTGGGAGTGGTATGAGAAGGTAAATGAGAGGGAGTGGGCATTTTTTAAATTTTATTTTTATTTTTATGGCCAGGCTGGGCCCTCCAGCCAGCATTGGACCCTACGCAGCTGCCTGGATTGCCTTTTTTTTTTAAACATACCTTTATTGAATTGTCACTTGTGATATAGGCAATTTTACATTTATACAAAAGTAATCAAACTGTATTAACAAATTAATATTAATAAACATACTTCACATATATTGCTATATATCCTAAGCAACATTACATAAATTATTCAGATCCTGTCCCTTTTTTAAACAAGAAATATCTTTATTAATCTATCACTTACGACATAAGCAATCATCCATGTATGTAAATTAAAACAAACCACACCAACACAGTCCCAGTCGCAAGCATTTTACATCACAAACCATACTGACACACTCCCAGTTGCAAACATTGTACATCACTTACAATCTACCCAATCATTTTCAAACAATGCATAGCTCATGCCTTCTTTTAAACCTCATTTCTCCCCTGTATGTATTGTTCCCACAATTCCCATTTTTTCCTATGTAGTTTGCTCCTACCCTTTTCTAAAGATCTCAATTCCAGTTGTTTTATCTCTGTTACTGTATTCACTGTTTGGTCGTTTACATTTTGATTTCCATTATCTAGTAATTGCGTTTTGACAGCCACCATAATTACACACAGCAAGGCCATGTCTAGGCAATTCCGATTCTGTATCATAGCTCAGAAAAATTACCTCCCTCATCACACCAATCCACCCACCCAGCATCTCAGACAGTGCATTCTGCAGGGAAGCTTTGAAGTACGCCAATGCAATTCACTCCTAGAAAACATTTTCCCAAGTATCTCTCTTCCTCATCACACCGCTAACATTTGCTGTCTACCTGAGGAAAAATTCTCTGGAGTCTAATGGGGGTATAAAAATATCTATGTAAACATTTCCAAGCAAAAATCCTAAATCTTCTAGATTTTGTTGCATATTTGGAAGACATGCATATATCCTCACATTGTTTCTTTGTGAATTGCTTATCCAGTCTCTCTTCCCAATCCTTTCTAACATCCTCTGATTAATTGTTATAGTTATCATGCAATATTTTATATGTTGTACTAATTATTTCTTTTCTAATGGCAGCTACTGTTCTAGATTCTACTAAAAACTCTACCAGTGCTGGTCTTTCATTTAGGACCCCCCCTCACCATTTCTTTCTGTTTACCTATAATCTGATATCAATCCTTGATAGGGAAGGCAATCTCTAACCTGCAGTCCAAATAAACTCTTGGCCTCTTCCCATTCTGTTATCTTTGCCTACTTATTTGTTCCCAATACCTTGGTTCCTTTGCCAGTTTTCTCCAATACATTCCATTCCTCACTTGCCTATTGTCTATATCCCTAATTGCAGTCATTCTTATCAGCAGACTGTCCTTACTCCATTCCAGTGTTAGTTTAGTTCTTAGAATACTTTCTGCTACTTTACGGATATAATATTCTGTATGATTATTGTTATTTTCCTTAAAGAACTGCATCCAAAATCCCAGTCTCTCCTTGTCTCTTGAGCTTCCCCCTGTTTCAACATCATCCCTTTCCACTTTGAATTACAGTTTTCTGCTTGTGCTATGTATAGGAGCTCAAATGTGTAGCCCTGAAATACCCCTTTAGATTGGGTAATCCCAATTCACCCTGTTTTACTGGTATAATCAGGTTATCCCACTTGACTCTTGCCATCTTCCCCTCCCAGATAAAACCCTTCAGCCCTTTATTAACTCCTATCCACAACTTCTTCTCTGGGGGGTCTATATCACTTTGTTGAATCACAAATCAGCGAACGCCAAATCATTGAACACCTATTCATCGAATGTACCACTCCTCAAATTGAGTTTTCAGCAACATTTTTCCTAGGGCAAACCAACAGTTGACCACCATGTGAAATTTGCCCTTTTCCCCACTGCAGTGCGATCTTGGAGTTGGTGTATTTAGTTCATAGGTTCATACTAGGCTATCTGCCCTGGGGCAATTATAAGCCTAGCCCGATTCTGTATGGCTTATGCCACCCCTTGATTTGAGTGTACTGTGCCCTTTTTAAGGTTTAGTTTACTGTGCCTCTGTCTAATAGTGACACGGGAGTAATCCCTGGGACAAACCTACGATCCCCCATCCACCTATTGAGATTCTTTTTGAAGAGATTCAGTGAGGTGCTCTGCCTCACATGAACTGGAATTCTATTCCAGAGCGAAGGGAGCCTCTGGGTTATGAACCTGTCCCTCCAGCACGTTCTATTTATTTCTGTGCTGAGGTTCAAGTCCCTCGAGCGTGTGGCTCTAAGGGATTTAGATTTACTGAGGTGGAGGATGTCCATTAATTCTGGATTTGACATAGCTTTGTATGTCAGGCATAGATCGCCTCGAAGTAGGCAGTATGCAACTGAGTAGAGCTGGAGTTTTTTTAACCGAGCAGCATATGGCTTCTGTTTGAGACCCTTGATCCTCTTGGTGAGATACTTTTGGGGTCTTTCTAATTGCTGCAGGTGTTGGGTAAGGTACATCCCAAAAGGGGCATTGTATTCTATGATGGGCCTGATGAGGGATGAATAAAGGGGCACGATTACCTCTCTTGATCTAGATGTGAAACCCTTTGTAATGAGGTGGGCTATGTAGAAGGTATTTCTAACCACTTTGGCAATGTGGTTTTCAAAGGAGAGATTGCTATCAACTTGGGTCTCCAGGTCCCTAATAACTTTCTCTGTACTTAATGGGTTTCCGCCTATGTGGTAATTTGTGGGCACATTGTTTTTGCCAAAGGGTATGACTATACATTTTTTGGCATTTAGCTTTAAACCATGGTGCTGGCATCAGTTATCTGTCTCTGTGAGACCTTTTTGAAGGATGTTTGTGTCAGCTAGAGAGTCGATTATGGCGCCCAGTTTGCAGTCGTCTGCAAACTTGGTGAGCCATAGTCCTCCCACGTTTGCCTGTACCTCGGAAAAGTATATACCAAACAAGAGTGGTCCCAGGACAGAACCCTGTGGGATGCCACTTTTGACCGATTTCGAGTCTGACATGGCTCCAGCAACTCTCACTCTGTGGGTTCTGTCTTTGAGCCAGTTTGCGACCCATCTTGTGACATAGGAGTTTATATTTAAGCTGGATAGCTTATGCCAGAGACTGAACACTGTTCATACTTGAGTCACTGGGTCTTTGTACGTAGCCTGCACTAATTCTACCAGTGTTTCCAGGCCAGATTAGCTTTCTTGGGACCTTGTCATATGTTTTCTCCAAGTCTAGGAATGCCCAGTTGGACTTTCACCTCATTTCTAGCTTCTTCTCAAGTATCTGTCTCAATGCAAACATTGGATCAGTTGTGCTGCATCCTGATCAGAACCCAAACTGCTCATCTCCCATATTACATTCTACTGCTCTGTGTATCCGTTTATCAATCACTCTCTCCAGAACTTTCATGCAGTGTGGTAGGAGTTTGATCCCTCTGTACTGCCCACAGTCATGGCTGTCCCCTTTGTTCTTGTACACTGGCACAAGTATGCTTATTCTCGAGTCATCTGGGATATGCCTTTCTCTCCACACTGCTATTAGTACCCTCAGGGGCTATTTCTCCTCTATCTCACCCAGCATCTTTATCATATCTGTTGTAACCTCATCTGAGCCTGCTGCTTTCCCTGACGTTATCTTCCTTAGTGCAGTTCTTACTTCTTCTAGGGTGGGCTCCTTTTCTTCTCTCATTGTAGGCTGTTTCTGGGGCAGTACAGCTTTTGTGGGGTTTTCTTCATTCAGAAGCTGCTGGAAATACTCCTTTCATCTGCCTTTGATGTCCTGTGGACTGGAAAGCAGGTTGTTGCTGGCATCCCTTATAAAAGGTGTCTGACTATCTTCTTTATCTTTCTGTCTTTGCCTTGCAACATGATATAGTTTCTTTGTGCCCCTTACTGAGTCACTTTCCAGAAGTTGGTAGAGTGCCTCCAATGCTCTATTCTTTGCTATTGCAACTTCTTTCTTAGGTTCTCTGTTAGCCAACCAATAGTCATTCCAAGCCTGGTCAGTCTCTTCTATCTTCCATTTCTTCCTGCACTCCTTCTTTCTTTCGATGACTTCCTGGACTTCTGCATTCCACCCCTTCTTTCTTTATGTACCTTATTTCCATACCTGGCTTGGCCACATATCTTTTCTGTAGTCCTAACACATGCTGTTTTTAGGCGCTGCCACTCTTCTTCAACTCCACCTATTTCCTCCTCTTCTTGGGGTGCTAGAGCCTTGAGTAATTCCTTGAACTGCTGTACTTTCTCTCCAGTCAACTTCCAGGTCTTCAGCCTGGTCTCTGTTGACCTTAGAGCCTTCCCTGACCAGTGCTTGCAGCTGATTGTGGCAACTAATGGTTTATGCTGTGGGCCAGCTGTTTCACTGGGGATGACATTGCAATCATGGATTCTACCCCAGTCCCTTTACCTTACTAGGAGGAAGTCTACCTGAGTTGCATATTGCCTACTTTTGTATGTGATCTTGTGACTGTCTCTCTTTCTGAACCATGTGTTGGTTATTATGAAGCCATTTGCCAGAGAGAAGTCTAGAATGGCTTCTCCTTCTTTATTCCTGTTACCCCACCCATGTGGACCCAGACAGTCCTCATATCCTGTTCTGTCTGTCCCGATATGTGAATTCAAGTCACCCATTATCAACACTAATTCATGTTGTCCTGCTTTATTTAGTAGGTACTGCAACTGATGTCTGAATGCATTCTTTTCCTCACTATCACAACCCTGCTGTGGGGCATATGCTGATATTATGAATACTGCCCTATCATCACACTGGTGTCTGATTGCCATGAGTCTGTCATTAATTCTGATCATATCCTTCACTGCCTTCTGAAGCGTCTCTCTCACCACAATTCCTACACCATTTCTAGCCTGTCCCCCACCTGAGTAGTAGAGCCTGGATCCCAAGCTAAGTGACTTTGCTGCACTGCCCTTCCATCTTATCTCTTGGATACATAGGATGTGGATGTCCAGCCTCCTACATATCATCATGTCATCCACTTCCAAGCTGCATCCTGTCAGTGAACCTACATTAAGCATAGCAATTCTCAGTTCATGTTTGGCAGGTTGGTTGGTTTTACGTCCAGCTTTCTCTCAACAGAGCTATCCCAGGTAACCCAGGCTGGACAACTAGACACTAGCCAGCCAGTAGCCTATAGGCCCAAGGCTGCTTGGCAATATGGCAGGCAGACACTGGCCAATAGGGGCACATATACCCCTCCCACCGTTAGCAAGGGTCCGTGGCGTGGGTGAGAGTAGGCCAGGTCCTCAACCCACTTATCACTGGTAACTACCCATGCCCATTTTGGTAACATTAGTCAACATGACCAAATCACCTAGAGCCATATTTTGGCTAGCCCTGCCACGGCGTGCAGTCTGTGATCCGTGTTCTCCTGTCTTGAGGATACTGCGCACCACAAGTAGATGCCCAAGACGGTTGGTCTGTACAACTCTTCCCCCTATAGGGCACCATGTAGAGTCTGTGCTGCTGCCCACAGCTCCATTCATTGGTGAGTTTGAGATGGAAACACTCAGCATGTTTTTCGGACATGGGAGAAACCCCATGGAGGCACAGGGAGAACATGCAAACTCCAAACAGGCATTGGTCGGAGGTCAGGATCAAACCTTGTACCCTTTGCATGGGAGATGGAGACCTTAACCACTAAGCCATCTGGTCAGATGACCAGATAACCTTGGCTTATTTAATTCTTCCATAAACATTTCCATTTGAATCTTTTCTTTATTTCAGAGAATTTCCAAAATATTTCTAACACCTCTACAGGATGTCTTGTTGCCTTCCTTGTTATAGGCACCCTAAGCTTGGCAACAGCCCTTTCTGCCCTCTGTTGCCTGAGTCGTTGTGCTAAACATTTTTGTGCTGTACTGTTATTATCAATAAACAGTTGCTTAATAGCAGTTTTTCAAAACTCATGCATAATATCGAGGTAATCCCTTAGTTTCTGCTTAGCATTCTGCAGTTGAGCCTCTTCTTGTTCTGTGAGATCCTCCCTATTCTGCTGCACTTTAACATTTGTCAGGACCTCTAAATAATTCTTTTTACTTTTTAACCGTAGTTCCCTTTCTTTTATTTCCATCCTATTTTAAACTCCACCTTAATTTTATCACACTCCCTAGCTATATTTTTAGCATAAAATTATGTCCTCTCTAGTAGCTCCTGAATAATCTCCACTACCCATTCCTTAAATTCCTCTCTTTCAACAGATGGGTGGGAAAGCACCAGTATCTCATTTTTATTTCATTACCCTGTATTTTTATTTTAGTAGCTATTGGTGCATGATCTGAAATAGTTATTGAGTCCGTATCGAGACCTTCAACTAAATGCACATGTTCCTGTGAAATAAAAATTATGTCTGGGCTCACTCCAAACTCCTATTACTGAATTCACATCTTCCATTTCAAAAAGAACTTAAAGTGAAGCATTACAAAGAACTAAAAACACAACCAAATAAAGTAACGCCAGTGGCTTAAAAAACCCGACCAATGGAAAAATAATAAAATCATTTACTTTATTTAAAAATCAGTTGAGCATTTTTGTCCCATACAACTCAGGACTTCTTCAGAATAATCCATACTAAAAACACAATCCTTAAATACTCTAGCACGATATCTAATTAATTAATTAACCTCACAATTAAAGAGAGAGTACATTCAAGTTTAAAATGTGAATTTATTACATAAACCCATTAGAATACTAAACACGTATTCAGTGCCTCATAAAAATAAACATTTAAACTACCCCCTTAAATAAAAGTTGTAAATCTTTTCAAACATATAAAGATCTCAGTTTTAAAAGTGCTTGAATAGAAATCTGCTCATTCAAACCTAGTTTTTGGAAAGCTTGTAACTTAAGCTGCCACCTAACCTCCTGTGCTTCTAATTTCACATTTATATTCCCACCTCTAGGATTGTATTTTATTTGTTCCAAGGTACCAAAATGGAACTTCTTAAAACTAATACAGCTAGTGGAATGCTTGTATAAAGCATTTTTATCATTCTTTTTTACAATCTCATAATTGTCTTCTCTCTGTTTTACCTACATAGAAGGCTAGGCAGGTGTGACACTTGGCAAGGTACACCACATGTTTTGACTGACAGTTACCTTTCCAAAAAACTATATTAGAACCCAGGTCATTTTCTAACACCAATTCTTTAACATATATTTTTTATTTTATATCAGTTTGATAAACGGGGAAGTCCACTGGGCCACGAAGAGCCTGTTTTCAGTGGAGGCCCAGGGAGAAAAGCTCCAGTGTACAGTTACAGAAAAATAGAATATACAATCAATTGGGAGAATATGCAGTGTACAAAATAATAGTGTGGTAACATAAAGTAAGTTCATGGAGAAAATACAGCATACAATACATTAGCATGACATTTTTGATACAGACATATGATAAAAATATTAAATCACATATAGTTTTTTTTGGGGGGGGGACTGACACAATAAGGGTGAAGAAGTAGTAGTAGCAGTGAGAGAGGAGAAGGTTAGTGGCTAGAGGGGAAATTTAAGTTGGGGAGTGGGGTGTGCATATCCATTTAGTAGTAAGATAGGAGAACAAGAGAGTTTTGAATTTAGTGGAGTCATGAGTATTGTGAAGAGTAGATGGGAGAGAGTTACATAGTTTAGAAATGAAGTAGGACAGTAGGAGGTATCCTGAGGGTTGTGATGGTTTGTGGATCTGTAGGAGATTTTGGTTTTCTGATCTGAGTGAGCAGTTAGGGATGTAGGGAGTTAGTGCAGTAGAGAGAGAGGGGCAGTTAGGTTTATGGATGAGCTTATGGGCATTAGTGAGTTTAAGCAAGGTCAGTTAATTGGAAAGTTCAAGCCACGGAAGGGTCTGGAGAGAGTGGCAGTGATGGGAGGAGTTTTTTGAATTGGTAGCAAATTTGCTTATTGTATTGTAGCATGATTCAAGCTTGGATTGTAGACCGATTTGGAGATTGTTTAATAGTGGGATGCCATACATAAGAGATGGAAGAATGTAGGAAGTTGCTAGGGTATTTCTGGTGTAGGCGAGAGGTAGCGGTTGTGCCTGTAAAGAAGTCCTATTTTTTGTTGGGTTTTTTAATGGTGGATTGATTATGGATGCCAAATGTCAGATGCTCGTCGATTATAATGCTAAGGAGTTTGGCACTGGATACAATTTCTATTGGGATGTTATCACTACTGAATATTGAGAAAGAGTTTTTGTCTATTATGGAGTTTCTAGAGGGGAAAAAGGTCATCAGTTTTGTTTTATTAGCATTTAGGGCAAGATGGTTATTTTTCATCCAGGATTCTGTTTTATTGAAAACTAACTGAGTTTTTAGGAGTAGGTCGAAGGGGATGTAAGCAGTGCAGATGATAGTTGAGTCATCTGCATATTGGATTATTGATGAGTCAGGGATGGCAAGGTGAAGGTTGTTAATAAATATATTAAAGAGTAGTGGACCTAGAACAGAACCTTGTGGAACCCAGGTGGGGGTGTGTTGAAAGGTGGAGGTTAAGGATTTCCACTGAACGGCTTGTTGACGTTCAGAGAGATAGCTTGAGAACGAGGCTAAGGTGGAGGAGGTGACGTTGAGAGATGTGAGCTGAGTTAAGAGTAGAGGGTGGGAGACTGTGTCAAAAGCCTTGGATGGATCTAGGAACAGGAAAGATACCAGTTAAGCAGATTCACAAGCTTGGTTTATGGTTTTGAGAAAGGATAGTAGGGCAGTCATGGTACTGTGGCCAGGGCGGAAGCCATGTTGAGTGTGGGTAAGAAGACTGTTTTGGGTAAAGTATGACATGAGCTGGGTTTGGACACATTTCTCCAGGAGTTTTGAAAGAGGGGAAAGGATAGATATAGGTCTAAAGATGGAGATGTCAATGTTTTTGCTTCCTTTATGTAGTAGGATGATATATGGTTGGTGCCAGATGGATGGAACATATGCTTTGCTTCTTGGATAGATCTGTTGATTAATATGGAAATGGGAAGGGCTATAGTGTCAGCAGATAGTTTTAGGAAGGTTGCTGAGAGATTGTCAGGTGCATTCCGGCTAGGTTTTAATTGGAGTATTAGTTTTTTTAGAGTACCTGTGGGGATGGGTTTAAGGTTAAAAGGGGGGAGTTGGTGGGGTGAGTGGAGTTGGAGGGGTGAAGGAGTTGATGTTTAGGGATTGTGGAAAAGAGGAGGATAGTTTGGCTGTGCAATCTATGAAGAAGGAGTTAAACTGAGTGGCAGTTTCCAGGTCAGTAAGGTTTGGGTTTGGGCAGTGGCTCTCTTTGTTACCAGGGTGGAGGAGGGAGGAGATAGAGGCCCAAAACTTTCTAGGGTTGGTAGAGTGGTTGGTTTGAAGTTTGAAGTAGTATAATTTATGATCTCTGGTTATGAGTTTTTTTTTTAGAGTTACGAAGTTTGAATTTGAGAAGGTAGTTTGGTAATTTTTTTTTTATATAGTTTCAGTGTTTTATCTCTTTGTAGTATGAAACGTTTGGTTTTTTTGGATAGCTAGGGGGAGGCATTGGCTTTGATTCATTTGATTCATATTGGGGCATGGTTATTGAGAGTGTTTATGAATACATCATTGAAGGAGGTGGTGGGATTGTCGTGGGGCAGGGTTCTTAGGGCAGGACCAGTCAGTACATCTTCAACATTCGGAGAAAGTTTGAGGGTTGAAGTTGGAGAGATTGGGTGTATATATGTAATGGAGTTGCCGCTGAAGAGGGCACAGATGATGGTCAGCAAAGGCGGGAAGGTGGTTGCTGAGGGGGTCTGGAAGGATTCCTGAATTAGAGATAAGGTTGGGATGGGATATAAGGATCCAGTTGATGATGGTGTCAGAGGACCTATCTTTGCTTGGCCTGGTAGGGGAGTTTACAAGTTGGGAGAAATTGAATGAATTTAATTGTATTGATGATATTATTGTAGTTTTTTGAGACTAATTTATTATTATCCTTGCATAACTCAACTCCTAGATATTTTAAGGTAGATTCTTGTTTCCCTATGATGTGATCCCCCTTAGTCTGCAGTTCTTTTTTTTAATTTAAAAATTGAAATGTAGTCCTGAAGTCATGTGAAATTTGTCAGTTAATATATCTAAGTCTTCTAATGTCTCTTTTGTATTAGAAAATGTTAGTAATATGTCATCAACAAATAGCACTACTTTAGATATTGTTCATAAACATCTATTCCTTTGATTTTTATATTGTTTTGAATTGAATCTGCCAATATTTCAGTAGCCAGAGCAAATAGAATTGGTGACATGGGACATCCTTGTTTTGGGACTTTTCATATAAATTCAAAGGTAAAAGGACCTAACTTAACATATGCTAAATTATTTATATATATATTCTTTAGATGAACAAAGGATGCAGGAAATTCAAATTGCATTAGGATTTTGAATAAATAGTCCCAGTTTTGGTAATCAAAGGCTTTCTCTATATCTAAGCCAAATATGAGTGTTACTTTATTTTCTGTATTAACATACTCTATAAGAGAAATTATCCTTTTAATATTGTCATGTGTGTGTCTATGATATATAAATCCAGTTTGATCATTATTTATTGTTTTGGATAGTGGTATTTTCATTCTGTAAGTTAATATTGTCATAAATATCTTATAGTCGTTATTTAATAGTGATATAGGTCTATATGAGGTACAGAGGTTTGGGAATTTGTTTTCATTTAGGATTGGTGTGATTAAGGAATATCTCCAAGAGGGAGGTATTAAAGTTTGTGACTGAATTTCTAATATAGTTTTATCGAAGAGGGATAGTATCTTTGAAGGAAAAAAAGTGTATATATTTCCATAATTATGCCATCTATACCTGGAGCTTTATTATTTTTACCCTCTTTTATTGTATCTGTAATTTCTTTGTAGGATATGGGTGCTTGCAGATCTAGTTTTCATTTTTCTGGTACTTTTTTTATATTAGAACATTTTTCATCTAGATTTAGTTGATCGTATATGTTTGAGCTTTTAAAGGAAATTATCAGTTTTATACTTTGAGTGTTTACCAATAAAGTAATGTTTTGGTCAGGAATACTAAAAATGTTTTGTGAAATAAATTTAAATTAATAAATGTTAACAAAACTAAGATCTGCACTAGCCACGGAATTAAAATCATTCCTAATCTGATGGATAAACCTAAGTCATACCTTGAAAATCCAGAACATCTGAGCTCCATAAATTGAATTATCATATGGAGAATATTTGTAATAGGAATAAGCAATATATATATTATTTTGAACAGATATAATACTACTGTAGATTAGACAGAATTCTAATACAATATAAATGTCTACTTATTGTATAAGCAGTTAATATTTACATGAAAGATAGATGACAAGCAATTCAATCATAGTAAAGTAGGATGTATCAAATATAAAACCTCAGTAAAAGATTATTGCACACAGTTATTTAACATAGTCACCCTTACTGATGAAGTCTTTCAAAATGTATTACTTAATATAAATTATGTGAACATTGATGAAAGTTAGTGCATTTTAATTATCAGTGCATCCCTCTTCCCCCCATTTCCTACGCATAAGGATTTTCATATCTGTCATTTCTTATTATAAAATGAGTGAAATAATAGGTTAATAACAACAAATTCACTTATTGTGATTAATGATTACAAGTTCCATTTCCATATTCATAAATTGACATTTTATGGCATATACTGAACATTTTTAATTTAAATGGCAACATTCTATTTTGTATAATCAGCAAAGGTTAAACTGAGTGATTATTGTCAATTGAATACTATTTGTTCAGAATATGATTGTTACATTCTGTGTTACCTTGGTAACAGCTTAAGTATTATGTATTGTCAAGATGGGTTACAAAATCACAATTCAAGTTAAAGCAATTATATGACTTGTTATGCACATTTACTTATATGAGAAAGTCATCATGCTTCATCTTCATGTTCAATATAGTATATGTCATTTGTGGCAAGTTAAAACAGTAGTGTTATACACAAGCCCATGTTATTAAACTGAGTGTCTATTGCCAATTTAATACTATTTGTTCAGAATATGATTGTTACGTTCTGTGACATTTCAAGTTCAGGCTTCTGTTGCTTCTCCTGAACAACTTTGTCAGTTTGATGTCATATATAAAACATTAGTTACCCTGGTAACCGCTTAAGTATTATATATGGTTAAGATGGGTTACAAAAACTACAATTCATGTTAAAGCGATTATATGACTTGTTATGCATATTTACTTATATAAGAAAATCATCATGCTTCCCCTTGATGTCCAATGTAGTGTATGTCAGACAGTAGTGTTATTATACACAAGCCCATGTTATTAAATCCTGTCTTTATTATCTAAATTCAGCAGACTGCTTCATCTTATATGACGATTATATATTTTATGTGTAGATTTACGAAAATCATACATTACTTAACTATTGTGTGTCTTTCTTTTTCTTTGTCTGTTGCCTAGTTATTTGAGAGACCACAAACTGTAATGCTTATTCTTATTATTAGTATATTTCCATCCTTACATACACACATATCAGTACTTCAAGCACGGACAACAATGCCCGTCCAGTTTTGCCAGAATACCATTCACTAGTTCATGTGATGTGTTTCCAGGCTGTTCTTAAAATATCCAAACCAATATTTGTCCTGTTCCATTTTACCAGCCTGCTCCATGCAGTGCCCACTCTGCCAGTGAACCACTCAACACACCTTCCATTCCCACAGATATTTCCATGAAGGAAAACTGATGACTCTCTAGCACTTCCCAGCAACCCCAAACACCCCTAGAATCAGCTATCCCCATATACCCAACACATCCGATCAAGCTCACCTCCCAGACCACTGCAAAGGGTACTGCACAAGACCAAGTGCTCTTCCATTCTTGTCTAAATCCTTAATGTGTTTGGACCAAAATACATTTTAAATATAAAATTGCGCTTGTTATGTTTTTTTTTTTTTTTTTTTTTTTTAACATGAATCAACTTAATGAGCTAAACGAAGTGTTGGGAGACCATCAGTATGTGTACATGTGGTTTAAAACAGCCCTTTTATTATTATTTTTTTAAACCAAAAACTTCATTGCCGAAAATCATCTAGGAGGCTCCTCACAGCTGCTAAGCATTATCGTCACTGTCTCCATTACCATAACAACCTGGGAGAATCTGTTTCTGTTAGTGTGTCTGTGTACTGCATACCAGAGGCTCGCAATGCACCTGAAGCAAAGCTTCACTTCACTGCAACTTCAAGCCTAAATTCTCTCCCTTTCAGCGAGACAGCAGCCAGGAAAAGAATAGAGAGCAGATAAAAAAAAAAAAAAAAACTCCCAACAAGCCACAACAAGAGATAACACATTCTTCCAGCCTTCCCACCTTTCACTCAGCAGATGTATAAACAAACTAATCTCTGCCAAAATATCCCAAATCACAGATGTTCATTGAGTTTCACTGTTGCAGTCCTAACCAATGTGTTATCCGGCTCCCAGTAGCCCTCGATTAGCCAGAATAACAATGGTAAGTAAATATGACATCAGCTGTCGGTTGTAAAGGACGTCAGGGCGTCCGATACAAAAGGAGGCAGCCGACATCACTTCCTCAGTCTTCCTTGCCGTGTAGCCTGAAGCAGAAGCATTTTTTGCATGAGTGCCAGTTTACCTTTTTGGTTTCCGACTACAAAGTTGAAGTCAACTACAGCTAAGTACCCCGTTGGGGATCCTCTTTTCTTGCCTTAATGAATGTCAGAAAAGGTTAATGATTGTCTTACCTGTGGAAAGCAGATTCCCCATAGAGATTTTCATTCCTATTGTATTATTTGTTTAGGCCTTGACCACGACATTCCTAATTGCGATCTCTGTGCTTCCTTTAATCTGCGTACTATTTGTCGTCTGGCTAAGCTTTTAGCTAAACATTTTGGAGTTTGTTCTAGGTTTGTCGGTATGGCATCCGCTGGTGTTCAGTCTTTGGACATCCCTAAGAAGCGTAAGGATAAGAACTGCGACAGGCTTCAGAGAGTCAAGTCTTCAGATGATGTTAAGTTGGTCGTTAGTCCTGCGGTAGCCAGTGAGGTGCCTTTGCAGCCCCTGCAGCCCACAGATTTTCAACCACAGGCCTCGGTTGAGACCATTTCAGAGTCCCCCAGGCCTCCAGCTTCCATTTTGTCTTCTGATCTTCTGCCTGTCGCCTCTTTAGCTGGATTCAGAGCCACTAAGTTGGCTCTGGTGTCCAAGGCCTCCGTTCTTCGTTCGGACAGCAAGATCATACCGAGGTCCTCTGCTGCGACTTCGGCAGTTGTGAGGCCTCCCGAGTCCTTCAAACTTGCAGGTAAATCTTCCACTCATAAGCCTGTGAAAAAGCAGGCTCCAGTTTCCTCTTGTTCTCCTCAATTCCAAATGATTAAAATGGCTAATGACCTTTTGACTCTTATTAGGGGTTCACAGCCTCCTCCTTCTAAAAGAGGTAGGGATGTCTCTCCTGAGGCTTTGTCTTATTCTGGATGTCCTTCAAGGATGCATCTGCAGTCCTTACATATGGGTTGTCCTGCCTCATGCAGCCCTTCGGTCGGCCGGATTCCAAAGTCTGGGTCCGGCGTCGGCTGATGTCGCCTTCCCCAACCCTTCCGCGCCTGGGGAATAAAAGTGTCAGCGATGCTATCTTCCTCAGTCTTTCAAGCAGAAGTGCCAGTCCTGTAACTTCAGCTACCGAAGACTGAAAGCTAAGGCCCGTTGGGGACTCTTTCTTGCCTCAGCCGATGTCAGATCAAACGCTTAAAGTTAATAATTGCTTGACTTGTGGGAAACAAATACCTCATAAGGATTTCCATTCCTACTGCCTCTTAGGCCCCGGCGTCTCGGCCTGTTCTGCCTGTGCCTCCTTTAATCAACTCTTAGGCGTCGGTCGGAGTTTGCAGAGAATTTTGGGGCTAGTTTCTCTTATAAAATGCCGCGGAGACTCCGACTTCTCATTTAACCAAGAAACGGAAGGACAAGGACAAACACACGCGGACCGTGGTTTCGGCTGAAACCGCTCCTAGGTCTGCCCCGAGTGTCTCGGTCTCGGCTGAAACTGAGTCCTTGGTACTTCCGTCCGTAGAAACCGCTCAACCGACAGCCTCGGTCTCGGAGGCCCTTTCTGAGTCGGTTATAGAATTACCCTCGGAAACCAGTGTTCAGGAACCTACCGACACCATTCCCCTAGACAAAACTACTCCAGCACGTGGGGCAGCCAGGCCTTCTGCATCCATGTCCATAAAAGCTTTCACTAGGGCTAAAGCTGCTAAGCAACAAAAAACCCTGCCTCCCAAGTCTATTTCTCAGGGATCCACTACAGGTTCTCAGATACTAAGTTTGGCTGAGGACTTTATTTCCTTAATTAGGGGCTCTCAGCCTCATCCGGACAGGGGCTCTCAACCGCCACTAGACAAGAGGCCCAGGGTTGAGTCTGCTGAACCTCAGTCCTCTGATGAGGCCTCTGATGGCTCTGCTCTATCAGACTACCAGGAGGAGGCCTGCCTCACGAGGATTCTGATGCAGAGGAATCTATTCCCTCTGCCTCCCTCCTGAAGAGCTGTCCTTTGGGCCTTCACTCCATGAGAGAGCATTTCCAATGGCAGGGCCAGGAATTCTCCGATTCCAGGAAGAGATTAAGGACTTTTCTTCATTTACCTCAGCATAGACCTTTGGCTATTCCTCCTGTTTTAAGTGTCATTGATGATGTGTATTCTGAGTCTAGCACTACCCTGACACCCTTCCTCCGGCTCCTGTTAAACCCGATAGGTACTACAGGGTCCCGGACTCACATCATTTCCTTTACAAGGCCCACTCTGCTGACCCAGAAACTATTTCCCAGGGTCCTAAAGGGGTTTCAGCTGCCACTTCTAAAAATCCACTCCCCTCTGAAAGGGAGTCCAGGGCTTTAGAGATGGGGTAAAAAAGTGTACACTTCTTCCACTCTGTCTATGAGGGCTTTAAATTGCCAATTTCATATGATACAGTACCAAGAGTATTTGTTAGATGAATTGCAGAAAAAAACTGTCTTCGCCCGAACCCCTAGATCGTAAGTCACTTCAGGATCTGGTACATAATTCACAACAGGTTAGCAACCATTTCTTGCAGTGTGGTTATGATGCATTGGAAGCTTCATGTAGGTCAGCAATGACAGGTGCAGTCATACGTAGACATGCCTGGCTGAAGGAACAATCTCTGCCAGATCATGTTAAGGCTAAGCTTCTGGATGCTCCAGTGGAAAAGCAAAAGTTATTTGGCTCCACTGCTCAAGAGGTCTTAAAGAAATTTGAGGAAAAGGCAAAATCTGTACAAACAATCAAATATTTCCTCCAGGTACAACCACCAAGATTCAGCAGAAATTGGCCTTCTAAGAATTGGTCCTTTCCAGAAGAGAGATTTCAAAGAGGCAAGAACAGGCGTGCCAGAGGTAGAGGGCAAGCTAGAGGCTCCTACAGAGGATGTCAATGGCAGCCTCCTAACCAGAGAAGTAGTGCAGGTCCAACAACTGCTGCACAAGGACAGACTCAATGACTTCACCTTGACCCCGCCGACCAGGGCTCAATTAGAAGCACTTTGGGCAGAAAGTTGTCTTTATTCTCAAAAAATTGGCACAGTATTACAAGGGACAAATGGACACTGCAAATAATAGACAAAGGATACAGGTTCCATTTCCATACATTACCAGAAAGAAAGGGAATGCCAAACCTGCCACCAAATCAGAGGGCAGAGGTTTTAAAACAAATTGCCAACCTATTGCAAATGAAAGCTATAGAAAAGAACAAGGCCAAGGATTTTATTCCAGACTATTCCTTGTCCCAAGAAAAGAAAAACAATGGAGGCCTATTCTCGATTTGTCCGCACTGAATACTTATCTCATTGTGCCAAAATTCAAAATGCTGACCCTACAGCAACTCCTTCCCATGCTGGGCAAGGGGTCCTGGCTGGTAACTCTAGACCTCAAGGAGGCATACCTGCATGTCCCTATCAGACAAAGTTGCAGAAGACACCTCAGATTTCTTGCAGGTTCAGAGCATTATCAATTCTCAGCATTGCCCTTTGGCTTATCTACTGCACCCAGAGTATTCACGAAATGCCTGGCATCAGTAATTGCACACTGCAGACTTCAGGGGATTCAAATATACCCGTATCTGGACGACTGCCTTATACAAGCGGACAGCCAACAAACTTTGGAAAAACATTTGAATTATGCCATCTGCCTACTACAGGCCTTGGGATACACAGTCAACATTCACAAGTCAAGACTTGTGCCATCCCAAATAATAACTTTTCTGGGTGCGGAACTAGATACAACCACCCAAATGGCTTTTCTCACAGAAGAAAAACAAAGGCAACTACCGGATTACTTCAAAAATCTAACAAAACAAACTCAGATGACTGCAAGGAAAATCCTGCAGGCCCTGGGTTATGGCATCGTGCATTCTTCTGATTCCACAAGCAAGGCTGCATATGAGAAAACTACAATGGTACCTAAGGAGTTTATGGTCTCAGCACAATCACAGCCTAGAAGCTTTGATAACACTCATTCCATGCCTTCAAAAGGAATTCCTGTGGTGGGCCCAAGCAAGCCAGTCAAACAGGGGCCTGCCTTTCAGCAAACCAGTAACCAGCCAAACCATTACCTCGGATGCTTCAGACCATGAATGGGGAGCACATATGGAGGACAAATGCATCCAAGGTCTATGGTCTCAGAAAGAATTGCACATGCACATAAACCAAAAGGAAATGCTGGCAGTGATTCATGCATTCGAGGCCTTCAAGCTCTTTCTACATCAAGGCCACCTGCTAATAAGGACAGACAATACCACAGTTATGTGGTACATAAACAAGCAAGGAGGTACCCATTCCTACCCTCTTTGCAGACTAGCAATGAATCTTTGGGAACTTTCCCTAAAACTCAATATAGAGATGCAATCCCAGTTTGTGCCAGGAAAAGACAATATACTGGCGGACAGCCTAAGCAGAAATACCATGGACCCACACGAATGGATGCTGCACCCAGACATCTTCCTTCAGATAACACAATCATGGGGAGGCCGCACATAGATCTTTCTGCCTCCCACCACAATCATCAGCTGAAGAAATTCTGCACAAGGACATACCACCCACAAGCATGGAAAGTGGACGACCTCTCATTCAGTTGGAATACTCTAACAGTGTATGCATTTCCACCACTCCCACTAATGACCAAGGTCTTACTGAAAATCAAGACAGAGCAGCCAAAAGTGACTCTGATAGCCCGCACTGGTACCCACTGTTACGGAGCCTGTCACACACGAAACCGTGGCCTCTACCACTATGGACACTCCTTCTGACACAGCACAATTACAAAACTCTGCACTCCAGCTTGAAAACCCTGCAGCTGACAGCCTGGAGAATACCTTGACTCCTCACCAGGAAAAGCTATCCAAGAGAGTGAAGGATATCATCATGGAAGCTCGCAGACCTTCCACGAAAGACATATTCAGCAAAATGGAAAAGATTCCACACTTGGAGCACCGCAAAGGGCCTAGATGCCACAGTGATGAGCATGGCACCTATCCTGGAATACTTGGCAGACATGCTCCATAATGGCCTTTCTTACTCTTCCATAAAAATTCATGCTTCAGCAATTTCAGCAGAATACAATACTAATCCACCTGTCTTCTCTCATCCTCTCCTAAGGCAGTTTCTAAGAGGAATTAAAAACATCAATCCTCCAAGAAAACCACCAGTGCCTACATGGGACCTTAACTTCATGTTGGAAAAGTTGACTTTACCTCCCTTTGAACCAGCAGCATCTTCAGAGTTACAGTTCCTGTCTTGGAAGACTGCCTTCCTTCTGGCCATAACCTCAGCAAGAGGAGTATCTGAATTGCAGGCACTCATGGCAGTACAACCATTTCTTATTTTTCATCAGGACAGGGTCTCCTTGAGAACCAATCCTTCATTCATGCCAAAGGTGGTATCCAGGGTCTCATTGAACCAAGCTATTCACCTGCTTACCTTCTTTCCAAACCCACAAAACAAGGGAGAGAAACTTCTGCATACCCTGGACATTCACAGACAGTTACGCTACTACTTGGACAGAACTAAGACTTTCAGAAAAACTGACCAGCTGTTGGTAGCATATGCTGCAGGCATTCAAGGAAAAGCAATTTCCAAACAGACAATTTCAAAATGGATAGGAAATTGCATTCGATTCTGCTATTCTTATCATGGAAAAGCTGTGCCAGCTAACATCAGACCTCATTCCACCAGAGCTACAGCCACCTACACAGCCTTCTTAAGAGGGGTGGCTACCAAGGACATTTTAGAAGCTGCTACATGGAGCTCCATGCATACATTTTCCAAGCATTACAATTTACCCTTATATTCCAGATCCAGAGCAGGCTTTGCTACGGCAGTCCTGCAGGGCATTTTAGCTACACCATCATTTTCTTAGAGCCTACCACCCCCAGCTTGGCTATGGTATTCTATCCATATGTAAGGACTGCAGATGCATCCTTGAAGGACATAGTACAGTTTTGTACCTACCATAAAGGTAGATGTCCGATAGGTATGCATCTGCAGTCAGGTTACCCTCCCTCCTTCCCTCTGTGGTACTTCTTGGGTACTTATCCCTCTTATAGCTAGCTGGGGTTATCTGTTATGGTGTATTTGTTTTATATTACTGTGCATGTTTGCAATATTTTGTATTTCTACCAAATTTAGCCTTCCTTAGAGGGCACCTGGCATCTGGGGCAAGAAAAACTGAGGAAGATGGCGACACTTTTATACCCCAGGCTCTGGGAAGGGGACATCAGCCCTCGCCGGACCCAGACTTTGGAATCCGGCCGACCGAAGGGCTGCCTGAGGCAGGACAACCCATATGTAAGGACTGCAGATGCATACCTATTGGACATCTACATTTATGGTAGGTACAAAACTGTACTTTCTGATACTTCCAGCATTTATGATGATGAAGAAGACGTTTCTCAGGCTTTTTCTCCTTTTGAGGATTCAGATGCAGAGGAGTCCATTCCTTCTGCTTCTCCTCCAGAGGATTTCTCTTTTGGTGATACTTTGAATACTCTCAGGGAGCCTTTTAAATGGAGAAGTCAGGATTATCCCCAATCTAAGAAAAGGATTAGGGAGTTTTTGGATTTGCCTCAACATAAGCCTCTGGCTGTTCCTCCAGTGTTTGAAGTGGTTGATGATGTTTTTTGGAAAATTCCTTGACTCCTAATTCAGTTCCTCCTGCTACCAAGAAACCTGACAGGTACTGTAGAGTAGGCTAAGAGAAAAGCTAGCAAGTGCAAGCAAGTTAGACCGAACAAAAATTGAAAAAAAAATTATTCTCATTTGTTCCTTTTCTGGAATCCGGTTATTTCTCAAGGCCGTAAAGGAGTTAAGGCCACTGTTACCAAAAATCCTTTTCCTTCCAACAGGGAATCTAGGAACCTAGATAGGTGGGGTAAAAAAGTTTATACCTCTGCCACTCTTGCTATTAGTTCTACTAATTGTCTTTTTCATATGCTTAAGTACCATCAGCACACCTTGGAGGCTAAGTCTAGGATTGCAAGTGTGCCTCTTTTGGCAGAGTGTAAGGATATGCAGGATTTGCTGAATTCTGCCAGTCTTGTCAATAAACATTCATTACATTGTGCTTTTGACATTCTAGAAGCCTCCTGTAGGGCTATGGCTCCTGGATCTGTTATTAGAAGGCACGCTTGGCTCAGGGAACAGCCCCTTCCAGAGCCTGTCAAGGCTAAGCTTTTAGATGTACCTTTGCGTAAGGACAGTCTTTTTGGCAGCAAAGCAGAGGAAGTGCTCAGGAAGAAGGAAGATAAGGCCAAGTGTATGCAAACAGTTAAAGACTTTCTGCAAGTTCAACCTCCTCACTTTAGCAGGAATTACCCTTCTAAGAGTTAGATGTTTCCTGATACCAGCAGACAGAACCGTTCTAGGACTAGAGGTTACAAATCTTCTAGGGGGCAGGCGGCAACCCCTCAAAGGTCTAAGCGTTGGCATGCTTCCACTTCCAAGGTGGAAGTTCTAAGCCTGCATCTCAATCCAAACATTCTCAATGACTCTGTCCAACTTCTGCCTGTTCTTGCTTGCCCAGAGAGTCCTTTAGGGGGAAGGTTGGCCTTTTTTGCAAATGTCTGGGCCACCATCACAGATGACAAATGGGTACTCAGAACTGTATCTCTAGGACACAGGTTTTCTTTCCACACCTTTCCAGTACCCAAAGGATTCCCGGACATTCCTCCAAACTAAAGGGCAGAAGTAGAAAAGCAATTTTTGTCTCTGTTACATCTGGGAGCAATAGAATCAGTTCCTGCTTAGCAGGTAGGCCAGGGTTTCTATTCCAGACTTTTCTTAGTTCCAAAAAAAAGAAGGCACCTGGCATCCTATCCTAGATCTATCCATTCTGAACTCCTTCTTGGTAATTCCAAAATTCAAAATGCTCACTCTGCATCAGTTGCTGCCAGTGTTAGAAAAGGACTCCTGGCTGGTAACTTTGGATCTCAAAGAAGCTTATCTGCACATCCCTATCAGGGAAAGTTGCAGGCAATACCTTTGTTTCAGAGTAGGCAAGCAACATTGTTAATTCTCTGCGCTGCCCTTTGTCTTATCTGCTGCTCCCACAGTTTTCACAAAGTGCCTGGCTCCAGTTATTGCTTTTTGCAGGCAGAAGAAAATTCAGATTTATCCATACTTGGACCACTGTTTAATTCAAGCAAATTCTCAGGAACAGCTGTTAAAGGATCTAGAATTTGTAAATACTCTGTTCCCTGGGTTACACTCTCAACAAGGAAATATCAAAATTGCTGCCATCCAAGGAGATAACAATCCTGGGAGTGAGTCTGAACACAGCCGCCCAGATGATATATCTCACCCAGGAGAAGCAGACAACTCTTTCAGTTTACTTCAAGGATTTGGCAAGCCTGTCCCAGCTCTCTGCAAGGAAATACCTGCAAGCTCTGGGATATATGGCCTCTTGCATTCTCATGATTCCATATGCAAGACTGCATATGAGTAAATTGCAATGGTACCTCAAGAACCTTTGGTGTCAACACACACAGGACCTGGATATGATAATTCCTCTGCTTCCATGTCTGCAGACGGAGTTTCTATGGTGGGCAACAGCCTGTCTACAGAACAAAGGCATGCCTTTTCGCCCACCTCCTTGCCACTCAAGTTCTTACCACAGACACATCGGACTATGCCTGGGGAGCTCACCTGGATGGCAGATGCATACAGGGATGTTGGAACGCCCAGCAGATACACCTGCACATAAATCTAAAGGAGTTGATAGCAGTTCAGTAGGCCTTACTAGCTTTCAAACATGTTCTTTCTCCAGGAACTCTGCTTGTCAGAACAGACAACACCACATGCTTGTCAGAACAGACAACACCACATTCATGTTGTACATCAACAAGCAGGGAGGGACTCATTCTTACCCCCTGAGCAGGCAGAGCATGAATCTCTGGTCCATAACAGCATCCTTAGGCCTGCATCTCCTATCTCAGTTTCTTCCAGGGAGGCTCAATGTTTTGGCAGACCAGTTGAGCAGACAGACCCTGGATCCTCATGAGTGGCAACTGAACAGAGCAGTCTTTTACAGCATCATTCAATGTTGGGGCACTCTTCAGGTGGATCTTTTCTCCTCCCCAGACAACCATCTTCTACCTCTTTTTTGTACCAGACAGCATCACAGCAGAGCCTGGAAAGTGGGTGTTCTGTCTTTCTCTTGGACGTGGTTGTCAGTTTATGCCTTCCCTCCTCTTCCTCTTCTTCACAGAGTATTATTGAAGATCAGGGACAAATGACCAAGGACTATTCTCATAGCTCTTGACTGGCCCAGACAGAATTGGTATCCAATGCTTCGCAGTCTCTCCCAATTTCCTCCTTGGCATCTTCCTGTGAAGCCAGACCTTTTGGTTAAGGAAGGGGGAAACATTCTACATCCTCATCTTCAGTCTCTCCATTTGGCAGCTTGGCTCATTGTATGACTCCATCCTTTTCTTCTTCCTTCAGTCTCTCCATTTGGCAGCATGGCTCATTGTATGACTCCATCCTTTTCTTCTTCCTTCAGTCTCCCCATTTGGCAGCTTGGCTCATTGTATGACTCCATCCTTTTCTTCTTCCTTCAGTCCCTACATTTGGCAGCTTGGCTCATTGTATGACTCCATCCTTTTCTTCTTCCTTCTTGGCTCATTGTATGACTTCTTCCTTCAGTCCCTACATTTGTCAACTTGGCTCATTGTATGACTCCGTCCTTTTCTTCTTCCCTTTCCCAGCAGATGGCTGACGTGCTGAGGGAGGCCAGGAGACCTAGCACTAGGAAGTCTTATCCTGGCAAATGGGAAAGGTTCTCTCATTGGATGCAGGCTAGAGGGGAATCTTCTTCTTCTCAGCCTACCCTTCCTCTGATCCTGGAATACCTGACTGATTTGCTTCAGGATGGTCTTTCTTTTTCATCTATCAAGATCCATGTTTCAGCCATTTCTGCTCATTGTTCTCTTGAGCAACCCATTTTCTCTTATCCCATGATGAGAATGTTTCTCAGAGGTGTTTGCAACTTAAAACCTCCCAGAAGGGCACCAACTCCAGCCTGGGATCTTAATTTTGTTCTAGAGAAACTCACTTCTCCTCCTTTTGAGCCAGCTGCCACTGCAGATTTAAAGATTCTCTCTTGGAAGACTGCCTTCCTCATGGCTATAACTTCAGCAAGTAGGGTTACGGAGTTGCAAGCTTTGATGGCTGTGGAGCCTTTTCTTATTTTCCATGCAGATCGGGTCTCTCTGAGAACCAACCCCTTCTTTATGTCCAGGGAGGTTTCTAGCCTGACTCTTAATCAGTTCATACACCTTCATACATTCTTTCATAATCCTCGAAATAGAGGCGAAAGGATTCTACATTCTCTTGATGTGCACAGACAGCTCAGGTTTTACCTGGACAGGACTAAAGACCTGCGGAAATCAGCACAGTTATTGGTCAGTTTTGCCCCTGAAGCTCAGGGCAAAGCTATTTCTAAGCAAACCATTTCTAAATGGATTGCACATTATATTCTTTTCTGTTATTCCTTTCATGGCAAGGTTCCTCCTCAAGGGGTTAGGACCCACTCCACAAGAGCAGCTTCCACTTCTGCAGCCTTTTTAAGGGTGTCCCTACTAAAGACATTTTGGAGGCTGCCACATGGTCTTCTGTTCACACTTTCACAAAGCATTATAATTTGCCTTTGTTTTCTAGAGCCAGAGGAGGGTTTGCCACTGCTGTTCTGCAGGGCATTCTCTCCAATCCTTGATTCTGTTGGTTCCTCCTCCCTTTTCTCTGGGCTTTAATAATCAACCAATTGGCCTACTCAGAGGCGATCTCTGCCTAACATACAAAGCTATGTCAAACCCAGAGCTGTTGGACATGCTCCGCTTAACAAAATCCCAATCCCTCCGAGCTACACGCTCTAGGGACCTAAACCTTATCACCACAATAAACAGAACATGCTGGAGGGATAGATTCCTGTCCCAGTGACTTCCCATACTCTGAAACAGACTACATATCTATGTCAAACAGAGCTCCTCATTAGCACTCTTCAAGAAAAATCTTGATGATTGGATGGGAGATAGGAAATTCACCCCAGGGATCACTTCTGCGGCTCTGCTCGATAGGGGCACAGGAAAATAATTTGCTTGGGTGGCGAAAGCCAGGGTACATTTTTGGCTAGGCTTATATAGGCCCTAGGGCCAATAGCCTAGTACCCTCCTATGAACCTATGATTGCAACAGTGAAACATGATGAACATAGTAAAGTTGTGTACATTTACCATAAATTTAGATGTTCGAGTGTATTCACTGTTGCAGTCCTGGTTTCCCTCCCTCCTTCCCCCTTTTTGGTCCTTTCCTGTTCTCTTTTCCTAAGGTACAGGCTAAATTTGGTATTATTTGCCAAAGTTGCTTTTGGTTTAAGCCTTGTTTTCTGGGGGCTTCTGACTGTTATGGCAAGAAAGACTGCGGAAGTGACCTCGGCTGCCTCCTTTTGTATCGGACGTCCTTTACAACGGATGACAACCAATGTCATATTAACTTACCTTTGGTATTCTGGCCAATTGAGGGCTACCGGGAGCCGGATAACCCACTGGTTAGGACTGCAACAGTGAATACACTCGAACATCTACATTTATAGTAAGTGTACACAACTGTACTTTTTATCCACCCCCTTCCGCTGGATCCAGGCTGGAACACCAAATGTCTCTTCCTAATACACAAGCATCAGTAAACCTTGATCACAAGCCACAACCCACAGCTTCCCGGAGATGAAAATGGCAACATACAACAGCTGCCAGACACAGCAGCATCCACGCACACCATATCAGGATTGATCAAACAGCACTCGCAGCTGTGATACCTGCCGTAATTGATATTAACTATATTTAGACGGAATAATGATGACATTTGTACTAAGAGCTTGCTACTATTATTTAACCAGGATATCCATGGCATTTCTAAATCATACTTTAACTGAAGAAGGCATTAGTCTCCATGACAGCATTTTGTTTCAAAACATTCTACTGTTACTGCTATTATATATAATGTTAATTTGTTACATTTGAGTCTGAACGCTGATGAATGGTACGTTGTTGAATTAGTTAATTAATTACTTAAATTATTATAAGTAAAATCAATGAGTATTCATTGAGTTCAAGTAGGGGAATAGAAACGTCTGTTTGTATTATATGTTGCTTTGTTTAGCTTATATATAATGTAAATAGTAACCCATCTTGACCTACCTTTGTTTGTGAAGAATTATTGGACTCTTAGAACATTCTGAATAAATCAGTTCTCTTTCTCAGTTGTTTAAGAAACCCTACTTTTTTTAAATAAAAACAGATGACAAGAATTTAATTTGAGGTTTTCTAAGTCATTTTAAAAGCCATCCATCTTCAAAGATAGTTCCTGTAAGGTAGATGTCATCGATTGCAGTTTCAAAGCAGCATCTGGATGAGAATTCCTTGAGTTGTTCATATTCAATGACTCAATACATCTCCAAGTTAAAACAAACAGCAGTATAATAAACGTGCCCAGCGATGTAAATACCTCTCAGCTCACAATAATTATTATTGTGAGCCGAGAGGTATTTATATCTCCAAGTTACTTGACAGGAAAATTTTTGTATATCTCCACCAAAATTGATGTTTATGTAGTTTAGTAGTTTATCTATAGATTTCTGACATTTTAAACTTGAAAATAATAAAATGTTCCTGTATTATTATACTAGTTTATGGAGCTCTCAAAATTCACTGCTCCATCTAGGCTCCACCAATTATACATACATTTTAAATAACTGGTGGGTTGGTTATAATAGTCAATAGAAACAGGTATTTCATCTTCCAAACCACCCCACAAAACAAAAATATTCAAAAAGCTTATCTATAATTTTGTTTTAGAAGCAAATTCTGATTTAAAAACTGCCTTGGTTTCCCAGTTTACCAAAACCAAATTTGCATAGATGGGGGCACAAGAGGCCCCCATAGCTATCCCTGTGTCTTGTTTAAATATCTCACCTTCAAAATATATATAATTATAATCCAAAACTATAGACATAAACTCAACCAACAAGTTAGCGTTATCACTCTGGAGGGAGGAAAAATTTAATATATTATTATGAAAAGATTCAAGTCCCTCTTCTTTAGGGATTACAGTGAATAAATCTATTACATCAATAGTTAAGAAAATTAATTGACTGGACCATAATTCAGTTTTTAACCTCCCCAAAAAGTCCCAAGAATCTTTAAATAAACGTAGTATTTGATGAATAGTTGGTTTAAGCCACTTGTCTATTAATACCCCCAAAGGGTGAGTTTTCAACCCTCTTGCAGCCACTATTGGTCTAAACGGGGGATTTTCCACATTTTTGTGGAGCTTGGGAATACCAAAAATAGTAGGAATGATGGGACTCTCTACCTTAATAAATTTAAATATTTCTTCAGTTGTTCTTTGATCAAGAAGAAACTCCTCTATAAATGAATTGGTTCTATGATAGGCAATATTCATCTCATTCAATGACACTTGTGAATAGGTCCCACTGTTATGCAAAATACCACCCATTACATCAGAATAAGAAGAAGTTTGAAAAAGTGCAGTCCTTCCCCCTTATCTGGTTTCCTAATTTGGATGGATTCATCCAACAGCAAATTGTCAAATAGTTCTCTTTTCTTCTTTACTCACATTAGAAAAATGACATTTCTTCCTAGAGGGGTTTGCATGTAATTTATATAAGTCCTCTTCTATAGATTTATCAAACACCTGTAAAATTGGATGAAGTGGGGTTTAAAAGTGTTCTTAACTAGTTTTCCACTTCTAATTTTAAAATCATAATCTCCACCTGTTAACTTTTCATTATTGTAAAAAAAAATCTAAATTCAATTTCCTTATAAAATATTTCACTTCTACAAGGGACTCTGACATGTAGTGGGAACAAATTTCAACCCTTTTTGAAGCAAAGAAAAAATATTCCTTAGCAATGATTCTATCGATATAATTGTAAATATGAAATCTTTTGAAAGAGGAGACAATCCCATTCAAGCTGGTAGTTATTCCTTCCTGTTGCCCCTTTGACTATCCATTGTCTTTGTGTTTGCCATTGTGACCGTTATCCCGAGTCTACATAATGGAGATTTAATGGTTGTCTCCCCTTTGGTTGTTGATACATGTGAAAATCGTGCAACTTGTTATCTCTGCATGAGGCAATCTTTTAGCATGTCTCAAATTATGTTGTTTATTGTTCACCCTTTTATTACCTACACTAGATGCCACATTATTGCTTTTAATGAGGTAAGCTTCCACTTTTTTATATTGTGCAACATCCCTATCAATTTTCTTCAATTATTTCTAAAAATCTTTTCACATTTCGTATCTACCACAAACAGTCTTTTATGGTAAAACTCTCTCCTGTGTTCAAAATCTAGATCATTAACAATATCATTATTTAACTTATCTCCTTCATTCAGAAGTTTCGCCACTTTACTGTCATTAAATTTAATAATTTTTCTCATCAACTCAAAGCCATGCTCATCAAACATAATAGTAAATTCATTGTACAGTTGATCATCAACGTCCGTACCAAATGGAAATTTATAAGTCCTCAGTCCTTGTGGCACTATTCTAAGAGCTAAACACTTCATCAAATAATTATCTGTCTGTAATGAACACCATAATGATCTCTATTGGCTTCAACAAAACCATCATTTACAATTAGCTTATTAAAATCAAACAGCTTATGTATAAGCTGATGTAAGGCAATATCTGATGCTATTACTTCCTTGTCACCAGTAAAACCTTTTGTACAGTTAACTGGCTCATTCACCCTATCATTGGTCTTGTCCAACTCTCTATTATTGATGTTTGTACTGGAAATAACAAATATAAGTGTGTGTGTGTGTGTGTGTGTGTGTGTGTGTGTATATATATATATATATATATGTATATACGTATATATATTTCTGAAATGAGAGAAATTCAGAATATTATAAAAAGGAATTGGAACATTCTGAGATCCAATCCTGAGATTTACCAACTATTAGGGTGTGAACCTAAGTTTGCTATTAAGACAGGACGTAATCTAAAAGACTCTCCACAAACACTCTGCTGTCTCCCACTTTGAGTACTTTGTTCTTCTGCCATAGTTTTGTCAAAATCAACTTCTTCTGCTGGTAGGATTACATCTTTACTATTAAAGGTCTAGGTTGCTTTCTTATAGCCAGGTTTGGAGCATACATACAGTGTGCCATTTCAGCTAACAACGCCTGCTGTGGAATACCAGCCCAGCTGTTTATTTGTGTTTCATAAAATTAATGCAGTCTGTTCCTTTTAGCTTCTGTGGTATAGCTGAAAATCTCAGGTTTCCCTACTTGCTCTGTAATGTAATTCTATTTTTTTAAACATCTCTTCCTGAGCAGTATCGTATTCAGACAACAGTTTCTTCATTTTGACCTTTGATTTTTTCAGTTTTATCACCTCATCTGAATATTTGTTTAAAGTTTCTTATGTTTTTCCCAGCCTTTTTGTGGTTTGTGTTGATATACTACATCAGTGTTTTGTTTATTTTAATCAGGTACATGTGCAGATGTTCTTCGTGTTTCACTGTTGCAGTCATTACATTTGGGTAATCCTGCTGGCAGGTTGCCCTCAGTCGGCCTGAATTGAATTCCAAAGTCTTGGGTTCTGCGTCGGCTGCTGTCGCCCCTTCCCTGACGTCAGGTCATCAGGGGTATAAAAGAAGCAGCCAACGCTATTTTCTTCAGTCTTTCTTGCCACGCGGTGCCCGAAGCAGAAGCAGTTCGCAAGTACCGGTCGGCCGACTCCTGAGATTTTCGTGTTTGAATTTCAGATCCGAAGTCTTCAATAAAGCTAAGTACCCCATTGGGGAAACTTTTTTCTTGCTCCAGACCGATGTCAGAAAAAGTAAATAATTGTATTTCTTGTGGAAAGAAAATACCTCATAAGGACTTTCATTCTTACTGTATTCCTTGCCTAGGCCCTGATCACAGCCTTTCTGGTTGTGGGTTTTGTGCTAGATTTAACCAACGCACTATTAAGCGTCAGTATGATTTTGCTTTAAACTATTTTGGACGCTGGTTTAATTATCCAGAAATGTCGTCGGATAGCCATCCGACTACCGGAGTTCACAAAAAAGCAAAGAAAAGGAAAGAGATAAACAACCGAGGCCCAAAACCGACAACGAAGCTTCTCCTAAGCCAGTCGCCAGTTCGCCGGTTCTCAGTGAGGTGCTTTCGCAGCCCCTGATGCCTGCTACTTTAGAGTCGCAGGCCGCTACCAACTCCCACGTGGAGTCGGCCATGCCACTGGAAACTCAAGGTATTGGAGCCTCGGATACTATTCTCTCAGATGGGTCCGGAGCCGCTGAGCAGGCACCGGCTTCTGAGGGTGTATTCAGACCTAAACATCTTTACATTAAACTGACTTCAGCTTCAAAGGCAAAGACTAAAGCACATTCAAAAGCAAAGAAACAAACTCAAGAGCCATGTGGACAGGCCTCTATGCCCAAAAAACAGATGCTCAAAATGGCCGAAGACTTGATTACCTTGATCAGGGGTTCCCATCCCCCTCCTGATAAGAGACCTGAGCAAGAGACTGACTATGAATCTTCAGATCAGGTTTCTATTTCTTCTGATTCCTCTTCTGATCAGGAATATTCTCTTTCCCCTATGAGGATTCTGATGCTGAAGAATCTATACCTTCAGCTTCTCCTCCAGTGGACTATTCTTTTGGGGAAACCTTGCATACCATGAGAGAGCATTTCCACTGGGAGAGGCAAGATTTTTCAGAATCTAAAAAGAGGCTAAGAGATTTCCTTTTACTACCTCAACACAGGCCTCTATCCATTCCACCTGTGTTAGATATTGTAGATGATGTATTTTTGGAGTCTAGTCTTACCCCTGACTCCTTACCTCCAGCTCCTGTTAAGCCTGACAGATATTACAGGGTTCCTGACTCTCATAAATTTCTTTTTAAAAACCCTGCTGCAGACCCAGAGACTATTTCACAGGGCCCCAAAGGAGTTAAGGCTTCCACTGCAAAAAACCCTACCCCGTCTGACAGAGATTCTAGGGCACTGGATAGATGGGTAAAAAAGGTTTACACATCTGCTACCTTGGTTATAAGGGCCTTAAACTGTCAGTTTCATATGCTCAAATATCAGCAACATGTCATGGCATTGCTTAAACAGAAAATGTCAAACTCTGAATGTGCAGAAAACAAGGAAATGCAGGATTTATTGCATGCAGCTGAACAAGTTGGAAAGCATACTTTGCAATGTGGTTTTGATTCTTTGGAGGTCTCCTGCAGGGCCGCAGTTACGGGTTCTGTAATTAGGAGGCATGCTTGGTTAAAGGAACAAAATCTGCCTGATCATGTGAAAGTTAAATTATTAGATGCACCTTTACAGCATGATACTTTTTGTTTGGTGTTAAGGCAGAAGAGGTGTTAAAGAAAATGGAGGACAAAGCTAAATCTATGCAAACTGTCAAAGATTTTTTTACAAGTACAGCCACCAAGGTTTGGTCCTTTCCTGTGTCAGACAGACCTCAAAGGGGCAGATCCAGATGCCCTAGAGGCAGATCCCAGGCACAAGGTTCATACAGGTCAATGCAATGGGGTGCTTCTACCTCTAAAGTTGGAGAAGACAAATCACAACCTTACAGGAAACAGTCCCAATGACTTCCCCCTGCCTGCACCAAGCACTTATCTCCTGGCAGCACCCTTAGGGGGAAAAATTAGCACTTTTTTCTCAAAATTGGCACATTATAACCCAGGACAAGTGGGTTCTAAACATAGTGTCACAAGGCTGCAAGTTCCATTTCCATATCGTGCCAAAGGCAAACGGCTGGCCAGATCTGCCAAAAAATCAATGGGCAGAGGCACAAAAACAAGTCTCATCCCTCATGGACATGGGGGCCATTCATAGGTTCATAGGTTGGTACTAGGCTATCGACCCTAAGTCCTATGCAAGCCTAACCATAACAATTCCCTGGAATTTTTTTCCCACAATATTTACTTCTCTGGGCCCCTGTCTAGCAGGGCGACTGACATGATCCCCGGGGTGAATTTCCTATCTCCCATCCAATTATCAAGGTTCCTTTTGAAGAGGGCCAGTGAGGTGCTCTGCTTGACATGTATGGGCAGTCTATTCCAGAGTTTGTGGAGTCTCTGCTTTAGGAACCTATCCCTCCAGCATGTTTTGTTCATTGTGATGATAAGGTTTAGATCCCTGGAGCATGTGACTCTGAGGGATTGGGATTTCTTTAAGTGGAGCATGTCCAACAGCTCAGGGTTTTACATGGCCTTGTATGTTAAGCAGAGATCGCCTCTGAGTAGACGATATGCCACAGAGTATAGCTGGAGTTTTTTTAGACGGTCAGCATATGGCATCTGCTTTAGGACTGTGATTCTTTTAGTGAGGTATTTCTGTGGCCTTTCCAGCTGTTGCAGATGTATTGTGAGGTACATACCAAACGGGGCATTATACTCTATAATGGGTCTAATGAGAGATGAGTACAGTGGGACAATGACCTCCTTTTTTCTGGATGAAAAGCCCTTAGTGATGAGGTGTGCCATGTAGAAGGATTTCCTGACTGTTGTGGCGATGTGGTTATCGAAAGTGAGACCACTGTCCACTTGTGTACCTAAGTCTCTCATCACACTTTCGATGTTTAGTGTCCTGCCACCTATGTAGTAGTTCATGGGTACATGTTTTTTTCCAAAGGGGATGACTATACATTTCTTGGCATTAAGCTTGAGCCCATGGCTCTGGCACCAGGCATCTGTTTCTGTAAGGCCCTTTTGTAGAATATCCACATCATTTGGGGATTCAATAATGGCTCCCAGTTTACAGTCATCTACAAACTTTGTTAGCCAGAGTCCCTTAGTATTGGCCTGTACTTCAGAGAAGTAGATGCCAAACAAGAGTGGTCCCAGGATTGAACCCTGAGGTACTCCACTTGTCACTTGTCTGGAGCTGGATTTGGAGTCGGCTACTTTTACATTCTGGGTTCTGTCAGTAAGCCAGTTGGCAACCCATCGAGTGACGTAGAGATTTATGTCCAGCTTAGTAAGTTTATCTATGATTCCAGAGTGGGGGATAGTGTCGAAGGCCTTGGCGAGTTCCAGATAGGCTGTGTGGACCTCCTTACCCTCATCCACAGCTCTGGAGACAGATTCGAAGAAGTCAGTCAGATTCAGGAGACAAGATCGGCCCTTCACAACAACAAGTACCAGAGCAAGAGCAGGGACAAGGATTTTACTCAAGACTGTTCTTGATACCCAGAAAGGACAAGACCTGGAGACCAATACTGGACCTATCTATTCTGAACACATTCCTGGATATACCAAAATTCAAAATGTTGACTTTGCAGCAGCTTCTGCCCATGCTGGGCAAGAATGCTTGGCTTGTGACTTTAGACCTAAAAGAGGCATACCTGCATGATGTTCTTCGTCTTCCCTTGCTGCAGTCCTGACAATCATGACCGACGCCATTTCCTCAGTCTTTTGCCGCATGGTCCGATGCAGAAGCAATTTAGTGCAGGTTGGCGTTCTGAGATTTTCGAAACCGGAGTTTCAGACCGAATACAGAGTTGAACATTTTGGTTTTTCTTGCCTCAGTATTTAACCGGATGTCAGAAAAAGTGAATAACTGTATTTCTTGTGGGAAGCAGATACCGCATAGGGATTATCATACTTTGTGTATACCTTGTTTAGGGCCTCTTGTGCTAGATTTAACATTAAGAGGAGGCTTGATTGTGCTAGGTTAGTGTTTGGGATTATACTATGCCGCCTGCTTCATCTAAGAAGCGCAAGGACAAAACAGTGAAGTCTAGGGTGAGGAACCGCAGTCCCGCTCAGGGAGCCAGAGGTTTTGCCAGGAGTCTCTATGGAGTCTCAGGCAGATACTTTACTGTTACAGGATGTGCCCTCTCAGGAGGTAGGCCAGGCTGAGGGGCTTCTCAGGTAACTGTTCTTCCCTCTCTTCCCAAGGTAGTTAGGGCCTCTCCTTCTGTTGCCAAAGCTTCTTTTAGAGGAGGCCAAGTTCAGCTTCTGTAGGGGCTTCTCCTAGCATTTCGGGCTCTGTGCCTAAGAAACATATGCTTAAAATGGCAGAAGATTTGATTACTCTGATTAGAGGTTCTATGCCCCCACCTGATAAGAGGCCTAGGGTGGAACAGGAGTTTGATGGTTTTGAACAGTGTTCACAGGCTTCAGAGTCTTCTGTGGAAGACTTGCAAGAGTTTCCTACTTATTCTGATTCTGATGTGGATGATTCCACTCCTTCAGCTTCTCCTCCTGAGGATTTTTCATTTTCAGAGACTCTTCACTCCATGAGGGAGCACTTTAAATGGGAAGGCCAAGATTACTCTGACTCCAGAAAAATTCTTGTTTTGCCCCAGCATAGGCCCTTAGCTATTCCTCCTGTGTTGAATGTGGTGGAGGATGTTAGGCTTCTCTGAACCCTGATTCCTTGCCTCCTGCTCCTGTTAAGCCTGATAGGTATTATAGGGTGCCCAAGCTCATAAGTATTTGTTTAAGAGTCCCAGGCGGACCCAGAAACTGTTTCTCAGGGGCCTAAAGGTGTTAAAGCTTCTGTGGTTAAAAATCCTGTACCCTCTGATAAAGAGGCAAGGGCTTTGGATAGGTGGGGTAAGAAAGTATATACTTCTTCCACTCTAGCCATGAGGCGTTGAATTGTCAATTTCATATGCTGAAATATCAGAATTATCTCCTTTCACAATTGAAATCTAAGGTGGATGCTTATTGAGTGTAAAGAATTGCTGGATTTGGTTCATGTGTCTGAACAAGTGGGTAAGCATTCTTTGCAGTGTGGTTTTGATGCTGTTCAGGCCTCGAGGGTGGCTGCTACTAGTTCTGTTCTAGACATGCATGGTTGAAGGATCAGAATTTAGCTGAGCATGTTAAGACCAGGATTTTGGATGCTCCTTTACAGTCTGATGTGTTGTTTGGACAAGCAGTTTTAAAGAAAATGGAGGACAAAGCTAAGTCTATGCAGACTGTTAAAGATTTTGCAGGTGCAGCCTCAAGTTTAGTAGAAATTGGCCTGATCCTGCTTATGGTTCCCAGTCTAGGGGTAGGTCTACTCAAGGTTCGTTTAGGCCTAGATCAGACAGTTCACCTGCTCAGACTTCTAGTGAGGGCAGGGGGTCAGTCCTTTCGTAAGCAGAACCAATGACCTGCCTTTTCAGCTGCTAGTGGACTCGCCTGGCAGCTCCTTTGGGAGGAAGATTGTCTCTTTTCAAAGAAAATTGGGATTTAATCACTCAAGACAGATGGGTGCTGGATATCATTCATCAAGATGTTCCTCCTCCACAAAGAAAAGAGGCTCACAAGCAAGTTTCTCAGTTACTCCAGATAGACCAATTTTGGATTTATCTATCCTCAACACTTATCTGGACATTCCCAAGTTCAAGATGTTGACGTTACAGCAACTGTTACCTCTGCTGGGCAAGGATCACTGGATGGTTACTTTGGATCTAAAGGAAGCTTACCTTCATGTGCCCATAAGATTTTCATTATCAGTTCTCAGAGTATTCACAAAGGTTCTGGCTCCAGTGATAGCTACTTCAGGCTTCAAGGCATTCAAATTTATCCTTACTTACACCTTCTACAGCATCTGGAATATGTCATAGCAGTGCTAAGATGCCTGTCCAGTCTAGTACCCTCTCAAGACATGTGCTTTCGAGACTGAATACAGCAGCCCAGATGGGACAAACAAAAGAGTCTGTCACTTTACTTCCACCAACTATCTCATCAGTCGACAGTCCTTCAAGCATTAGGGTTCATGGAAAATGCCAAACTGCATATGAGGAAGCTGCAATGGTATCTCAAAATGTATGGACACAGCACTGCCAAGATTTGGACACTGTCATTCAAATAATACCTTGCCTTCAAAAGTCAGATTTTAACGACAGATGCCTCGGACACTGCTTGGGAGCTCATCTAAATGGAAAGTGGATACAAGACAAGTGGCCTGCCAGACTACAGCATCTACATATCAACATGAAGGAGATGTTAGCAGTCCAGTTTGCATTGATGAGGGCAGGTGTTGATTCTGACAGACAACACAACTGTCATGTGGTACATCAACAAGACATTCTTATCCTCTATGCAGGCAAGCAATGATTTTAAGCCTGCAACTGACTCTTCAGGAGCACAGAACTCCTAGCAGATGTATTAAGCAGACAAATCATGGATCCCGTGGAAACTGGATCTTCATGTATTTCAGAAATTGACAGTGTCATGGGGAACTCCAGACATAGATCTGTTAAGCTTCTCCACTAAACCACCAGCTGCCAAAGTATTGCACAAAGGGGTTTCATCACACAGCTTGGAAGGTGGATGCTCTGTCTTTCAGTTGGAAAAACCTTCATGTCTATGCCTTTCCACCTCTACCTCTTCTTCCAAAGGTATTACTAAAGGTCAGACAGGACAGGCCAAGGATGATTTTGATAGCTCCAGATTGGCCTCGGCAACACTGGTACCCACTTCTAAGGAGTCTTGTAAAGAAGCCTCCATGGCCTTTACCTCTGATTCCTCATCTGTTATCTCAGAAGGACGGTCATCTGCTCAATGTCAAGCTTCAATCTCTTCATCTCACAGCTTGGCATATTCTGTGTTGAAGCATGGTAGGTCTCAGCTTCCTCAACAAGTTTTAAATGTGATTATGGAAGCTAGAAAAATGGAAGAGATTTTTATTTTAATTTGAGTGTGGCTCTTCAATATCTTACTGAATTATTGGACAAAGGTTTGTCTTTCTCTTCCATAAAGATTCATGCTGCAGCAATTTCAGCTCACTATGATTGTGACCCACCTTTGTTTTCATCCTTTGTTCAAGCAGTTTCTTAGAGGGGCAAAGAATATAAGACCCCACGAGAGCTCCTACTCCTGCTTGGGATCTCAATTTTGTGTTGGAAAAACTTACTCTACAACCTTTTGAGCCTGCAGCTACTGCTGAATTGAAATATTTGTCATGGAAGACTGCTTTTCTGTTGGCTATTACTTCTGCAAGAAGGGTGTCTGAGTTGCAGGCCCTTATGGCAGTAGAGCCCTTTTGATTTTCCATAAGGACAGGGTATCATCTAATCCTTCCTTTATGCCTAAGGTGGTTTCTAGTGTGGCTTTAAACCAAACTATTCATTTGCCTACGTTTTTGCAGATCCTCAAAATAAAGGGGAAAAGATTTTGCACACTTTAGATGTACACAATTATTTGAGCAGGACTAAAGTTTTTAGGCAGTCTCAGCAGTTACTTGTTTCTTTGTTCACAGGGCAAGCCTGTGTCAAAACAAACTATTTCTAGGTGGATTGGCTTTTGCATTGCATTTTGTTATTCCCATCATGGCAAAGAGGTTCCAGCTGGGATTAGGCCTCATTCCACTAGGGCTACTGCCACTTCAACAGCATTTCTAAGGGGTGGCAACTAAGGATATTCTGAGTTCAGTGCATACTTTCTCTAGGCATTATCACCTGCCTATATACTCTAAGACTAGAGCTGGTTTTGCCACAGCTGTTTTACAAGGCATGTTGTCAGCTCCTGCTACTTTATAATTTGCCAGCCTCCCTTACCTCTGCTTTGGGATTCCAGGACTGCAGCAAGGCAGTTTTGTACCTACCATAAATGTAGATGTCCTTCCCTCTGTGTTTCAGGGTGGTTGTGTAGGTGAGTTTACATGCTTATATTTTGTATATATTACTGTATATATTGTACATGTTTTTTGGTGCAGGTTGTTTTGGGACTTGTCTTTTGGGTCTTCTGACATCTGGGGCAAGAAAAGGCTGAGGAAATGGCATGCGTCAGTATTCTGACGGCTGACGGCGTCAGCGCCCATGGCGCCGCGACCCAGCCTTATCTTCTGGTATTATCGGGCGACTGGGGCGCGGACTATACCCAATTGTCAGGACTGCAACATCTACATTTATGGTAGGTACAAAACTGTACTTTCCAATCAGACAATCATGCAGAAAATACCCAAGATTCAAGGCAGGCTCAATGCATTGCCAGTTCTCTCTGCACTGCCCTTTGGCTTCTGTACTGTGCCCTGGGTCTTTACAAAGTGCCTGGCACCAGTAATTGCATTCTGCAGACAAAGAGGAATACAAATATATCCTTATCTGGACGACTGTCTAATTCAAGCAGAGAACAAGGACATTCTACTACAGCAGCTGGTGTTTGTGAAAAGACTTCTAACATGCCTAGGGTACACTGTCAATGAAAAGAAATCAAAACTAGTGCCCTCTCAAGAGATAATATTCCTGGGTGCAAGCTTAAATACAACTGCCCAGATGGCTTATCTCACGCCAGACAAACGAAGGCACTGACTACCTATTTCAAAATGTTGGCAACAAAGGCCCAGTTATCTGCAAGAAAAATTCTGCAGGCTTTGGGCATCATAGCATCCTGCATCCTACTAATTCCATATGCAAGACTGCATATGAGGAAACTTCAGTGGTACCTAAAAAGTGTTTGGACTCAACATTGCCACAGCCTGGAAACAGTCATTACCCTCATTACCCTCATTACTCTCATTACCCTCATTCCCTGCCTGCAACAGGATTTTCGATGGTGGGCGAAGGCTTGTCACCAGAACAAGGGACAGCCATTCACATTACTCCCAGCCAGGCAGACACTAACAACGGATGCATCAGACTATGCCTGGGGGGCCCACATGGCAGGAAGATAAATTCAGGGCACATGGTCCTCAAACCAAATGCATCTACATATCAATCAAAAAGAAGTGTTAGCTGTTCAAAATACCCTGACAGCCTTCAAGGACCTACTTCATCTGGGGCAACTACTGATAAAGACAGACAACACCACGGTCATGTGGTATATAAACAAGCAGAGGGGCACACATTCTTACCCCCCCCCCCCCTTTGCAGACTAGCCATGACCTTGTGGGACACAGCTTTGACTTACCAAGTACATCTGCAGGCACAATTCCTGCCAGGAAAGGAAAATACTCTGGCAGACGAACTAAGCAGAAACCTCATGGATCCCCACGAGTGGCAGCTGGATCCGCAAGTCTTCAGCATGATAACAAGGAGTTGGGGATGCCCGGACATAGATCTATTTGCCTCCCCTCACAACTACCAACTAAAAAGATTCTGCACAAGGACTTATCACAGACAAGCATGGAAAATGGACGCCCTATCTTTCAGCTGGAAAAACCTATCAGTATATGCCTTTCCTCCACTGCCACTCCTCCCCAAGCTACTCCTAAAGGTCAGACAGGAGAAGCCAAAAATGATACTGATTGCCCCAGGCTGGCCCCCACCAGTACTGGTATCTAATCCTAAGGAACTTGTCTCAATGCCCAGCTTGGACCTTACCTCAAATACCCCATCTACTGTCCCAGCAAAACAATCAGATCCTGCACAGCCAACTCAGGACTTTAAACCTGGCAGCATGGCAGATAATGTAATCATACAAAACATACCTCTCAGTAAAGTTGTGACGGATGTCATTTTGGAAGCCAGAAGGCCTAGCACTAGAAAATCTTATGCTGGAAAATGGAAGAGATTCTGTGCTTGGAACCAGGCACAAGGAACTGATACAGCTGTACCAAATATTCCTCAGATTTTACAATACTTAACTGAGATGCTGGACAAAGGCCTATCTTTTTCATCAATTAAAATTCATGCCTCTGCCATTTCAGCTCATTACAATACAGAGCCATCATTGTTTTCTCATCCTTTATTAAAGCAGTACCTCAGAGGAGTCAAAAATTTAAGGCCTTCAAGGAGATCACCAATACCTGCATGGGACCTCAACTATTTCTTGGAAAAACTCACCCTGCCTCATTCTGAGCCAGCGGCTAACGCTGATATAAAGTTTTTATCTTGGAAAACAGCTCTGCTCCTAGCAATAACTTCTGCAAGATGAGTTTCAGAGCTACAGGCACTCATGGCTGTGGAACCTTTTATCATGTTTTATCCAGACAGGGTTTCTCTGAGGACAAACCTGACATTTATGCCTAAAGTGGTCTCCAGTGTGGCTCTTAACCAAACTATTCATCTGCCTACTTTTTATCCAAATCCACAGAACAAGGGGGAGATAATTCTGCATTCTTTGGACGTATACAGACAGCTTAGATTCTACTTGGACAGAACCAAAGTTTTCAGGAAGACAGAGCATTTACTAGTGGCATATGCTCAGGATCACAAGGAAAGGCTATCTCAAAGCAGACTATTTCAAAGTGGATAGGCCACTGCATTCGTTTCTGCTATTTCCAACATTGCAAGCCACTGCCTAAGAGCATTAGGCCACATTCAACCAGAGCTGCAGCCACTTCAGCAGCCTTTCTCAGAGGAGTGCCAACCAAAGACATTTTGGAGGCTGCTACCTGGAGTTCAGTGCATACCTGTACAAAGCATTATCATCTGCCACTCTACTCTAAATCCAGGGCAGGCTTTGCCACTGCAGTTCTGCAGGGCCTCATAGCTGCTCCTAATGCTGTTTAGCTCCAGCCTCCCAACCATAGCTTTGGGACTCTACCCAAATGTAATGACTGTAACAGTGAAACATGAAGAACATAGTACAGTTGTGTACACTTACCATAAATGTAGATGTTCGAGTGTATTCACTGTTGCAGTCCAGGTTACCCATCCGCCATCCCTATTTTTCTGCTGGAACTTATCTTTCCTTCTCTGATTTATACAACCTATGTTGTGTTTTTGCTTGTAGAGGAAGGTAGAGTTTATATTGGTACATGTATTTATATTTATGGGCCAAGAAAAACTGAAGAAAATGGCGTTGGCTGCTTCTTTTATACCCCTGATGACCTGACATCAGGGAAGGGGCGACAGCAGCCAACGCAGGACCCAAGACTTTGGAATTCAGGCCGACTGAGGGCAACCTGCCAGCAGGATTACCCAAATGTAATGACTGTAACAATGAATACACTCGGACAGCTACATTTATGGTAAGTGCACACAACTGTACTTTGCGTGGTATTTTCCTGTAAGTTACTGGAATTCATGTCTGGAGGTTGCATTGCTTTTTTCTGAACAGCTGCAGAACTTTTCCCAGTCAGTGTTTCATCCTCACTTTTTGTAGCTGATTTTTTTCAGGATATCTGTATTCCTTTTTTCCTGGCATCCAGGCAGTACAGTTAAACTAGCCATTTACGGAAATGTACCACCAAGTCTACTATCCTTTTTTGCTGAGTTTCTGTTTGGGAGTGCTAGAATTAAGCTGTTACTCAATGTGCAACAATCTTGGAAGTCCCGCTGCCTAGATTGTCTTGTGTTGGATCTAAATATGGCTGTTAAATCAGCACCTGCAGGCAAGTATGGTTAGATTCTATCAGAAGCTTTTTGGTCCTGAAAAAAATTAAAAGTTTGTGGTGGTTTTAAATCAGTGTCTTCAGTCTTCTTCATCTACTGATCCCCAAAGTTTAAATCTTTGAGGGGCTCAACTCACTGACTTGAACTTCTTGAGATGCATCTTGCTGAGGAAACTCAAAAGGAAGTGATTTTTGTTTGGGGGCAAGCCCCAAGAACCCTCAGTGTGATGGTAAAGCCCACTACCGTGCCTCAGACTTATATTTACCAACTCATTGGTCACACGAACATGAAGAAGGAAGAAATATCACGTAATGAAAGAATCCCTGCTGACATACTTAGAAATCACATTGAGATTGATTCCTGTAGGCATTTGTAACCAGTGAATTCAACATCAGGAAGCTGAGGCTTCAGGAAAGGATCCTAACAGAGTTTGGACTTAGGAAAGTTGGGGGAAGTCCTTCAGTTTTCATGATAGGTACACCAAGTTGAGAATGTATCCCATTCATGCCATCATCCTTACATTATTAAAGTATGCTGGATGTCTGCTGAACATGTTATGGGTGCTTATTGATATACCAGTGTCACTGAGATTCTGTTTGAGGATTCTCTATTTTCAACAAAATTTGCTACCTTTTGGGCTGTTTTGGATACCGTAGGTGGTCACCACATGCAGCCCAGTGATAGGGGACTTTTATTGCTGAACACTCTTGTATTTCCCTCAGTGTTTTACTAGTTTTTAAGACCTGCTCTTTATGGATAATGAATATCATTATCTCCAGCCCCCCTTTTCTCACGCTGTACATAGCATCGGGGTGTCACATGAGCTCTTGCCATTTTTCTTGATTCAGTAACACTTTCCTGGGTTCCTTGACAGCCTTACCTGACTGTCACAGGTCTTCTTCTCGTGCCGGGCTTTCTGGATGATTTGTGATTTTCCCTTGATGTCAGCATATAGCATTTCCATTAACACATGTGTTCCTTAGTACACTTATCAAAAACCATTCAGTTCATAGTGGCTGTTGTGGCCTTGCAAAGCTGCATGCACTTTCTTCCATGAAACTGGATACCAGAACTGATCTGTTTACTGGAGCAGGATTCATTGCAGAGCAGTGCTCTGTCGTTACATTTTCCGCAATAAAGCAGTACTCAGTACTTGAAAAGGTAGGAATGAATTTTTAAGTGTGTCCACTGAATGGTGTATTTAGCTAGGCATCTTATGGTCCTTGTGGTCACTTTCCTAGTATTATTCCTATGATGTACCTGTTGGATCAGCTGTCAGGTTGCATATTCACAACTTAATGGACTTACATGGCCATACATTGTTCAGTGGACAGTATACTGTCAGTAAATACAGAGTTACCATTATTTGTTGAATCCTCACCTTATTCGGATGACTTGTTGATGATTCCTTGCTTGGTGGACCTTTCCACCAAATTTGGAAGACTTTTCTTCCAAATTAGCTACCTTTTTTCCATGCCTTTCTTATACCTGAGGCAGATCTTGGCCATGGATAATTTTTGTAAGAGATAGTGGGGGTCTTGTTTTTTTACCTCAGAGCTCAGACATTCTGGAGTTCATTTGAAAAGAGGATGCCCAATACCACTCTGACATCGATAGCCATCCTTTGTGCACAATACCACTCTGAAGTCGATAGCAATCCTGTGTGCACAATACCACTCTGACGTCGATAGCCATCCTTTGTGAGCAATACCACTCTGAAGTTGATAGCCATCCTTTGTGCACAGTACCACTCTGAAGCTGATGGCCATCCTTTGTGCCCTTCAGGGACTGCAAGTCCATCTTTTACTAGAATGTCTTTAAATCCAACTACTTAATTTGTTAGGAATGTAGCTGGTAAAAAAAGCATGCTGGAATAAGTTTATGCTCTATGTGCAGTGCAAGTCTGCAAATGTTTGTTGGCTCACTTCATAGACTTGTTTGTAGGCCAAACTTCAGGAAGGTATCTGCCTAACGTATAACTTCACTATGTGCCAGCCTTTCTTTACATGCCACAGTTCTATCAGAATAAGTGATAATGCTTTCTGAACACTGCAGCCAGGTAAATCTGTCTACTGACTAAGAAAATTATTTTTCTCCCTAAGAGAACTGGGTGGTGAATGCCTTTTGTATTCAGTGGGACACTCCGATGTTCTTCATGTTTCACTGTTGCAGTCATCACTATTGGGTTATCTACTTTCAGTTACCGTCAGTCGGCCTGATTAACAAAGTCTTGGATCCTGCATTGTTTGCTGTCCCTTCTTCCATGATGTCAGGTTGTCAGGGGTATAAAACATGCAGCCGACGCCATTACATCAGTCTTTCTTGCCGTGCGGTGCCCAAAGCAGAAGCAGTTCATAAGTGCCAGTCGGCCGACTCCTGAAATTTTCATTTTCGAGTTTCAGAACCGAAGTCTTCAACTAAAGCTAAGTACCCCATTGGGGAAACATTTTCTTGCTCCTTACCGATGTCAGTAAAAGTTAATAATTGCTTTACTTGTGGAAAGCAAATACCTCATAAAGATTTTCATTCGTACTGTTTTCCTTGCCTAGGCCCTGACTGCAACATACCATGCTGTCGGTTTTGTGCTTTATTTAATCAGTGCACTATCCATCGTCGGTATATTTTAGCCTCAAAATATTTTGGTTCTCAGTTTAATTATCTAGAAATGTCATCGGTTAGCCGTTCGACTACCAGGATTCCAAAAAAATGCAAGGATATAGAAAGAGACATGCCGCCGAGGTCCAAAACTGCCGACGATGCTTCTCCTAAGCCAGTCGCCAGTTCACCGGTACTCAGTGAGGTGCTTTCGCAGCCCCTGATACCCACTACTTCTGATTCGCAGGCCTCTACTGAGACCCATTCGGAGTCTGCTATGCCGTGAGATGCTTCTTCGACTATGGAACCTGCGGATGTCTCTACCTTGGATGGGTCCGGAGCTGCTGTGCAGGCACCGGCTTCTGAGGGTGTATTCAGGCCTACAGACTTGCATATTAAACCAATGCCTCCTTTTTCTTTTAGGCCTAAATCTTGAACCATGCCTAAAAATCCGACGCCCAGGCCGCATGCTCAGGCCTCTATGCCTAAAAAACAAATGATAAGAATGGCTGAAGATCTTATAACTCTAATCAGGGGAAGCCAGCCTCCTCCCCCTTCTAAGAGACCTAGGACTGAAGTTGTTTATGAATCTTCTGACCAGGATTCTGATTTTTCTGATTTTTCTGATGATCTGGATTTGCCCATATCTACTTATGAGGATTCTGATGCAGAGGACTCTGTTCCCTCTGCTTCCTCTCTCAGAGGATTTTTCTTTTGGTGAAACCTTACATACTCTAAGGGAGTATTTCCACTGGGAAAGCCAGGATTTTTCTGATTCAAAAAAGAGGCTTAGGGATTTCTTACTCCTGCCTCAGCATGGGCCTGTAGCTATTCCTCCAGTACTAGACATTGTTGATGATGCTTTTTCGGAATCTAGTTTGGCCCCTGATTCCTTGCCTCCTGCTCCCAGAAAACCTGACAGATATTACAGGGTTCCGGATTCACACAAGTTCTTTTTTAAAAATCCTATTGCAGATCCAGAGACTATTTCACAGGGACCCAAGGGCATTAAGGCTTCTACTGCTAAAGATCCTTGGCCATTAGGGCTTCAAACTGCCAGTTTCATATGTTAAAGTATCAACAACATGTTATTGGATTGCTTAAACAGAAAATTATGTAGATTCCTGACTGTGCGGAAAATAAAGAATTACAGGATTTAATGCATTCTGCTGAACAGGTTGGAAAACATACTTTGCAATGTGGATTTGATTCTTTAGAGGCCTCTTGCAGGGCTGCTGTTACTGGTTCTGTGCTCAGAAGGCTTGCTTGACTTAAGGAGCAATCTTTACCTGATCATGTTAAAGCTAAATTGTTGGATGCTTCCTTAAATCAGGACCACCTGTTTGGCAACAAGGCTGAGGAAGTTCTTAAAAAGATGGAAGATAAAGCTAAATCTATGCAAACTGTTAAAGATTTCTTACAAGTTCTAGATTTAGTAGGCACTGGCCTTCTAAGAATTGGTCCCTTCCAGCCTCTTCAAGGTCTTCTCAAGCCAAACCCAGACATAGCAGAAACTCCAAGTTTCAGTCCCAGGAGACACACAAGACTAAGCAGTGGGGGATTTCCACACCCAAGTCAGGGAGTAGTAAGACTCCTCCCTATGGAAAACAGTCTCAATGACTTGCTTCTAAAACTTCCAAGCACTTCCCAACTGAATGCTCCTTTAGGCAGAAAGATTGGTCTGCAGGTCAAAAACTGGGAGCTCATTACCCAGGACAAGTGGGTTTTAAATATAGTGTCCCAAGGATACAGATTTCACTTCCTCACCTTACCAACACCTGGAGGGTGGTCAGACCTACCCCCAAATCAGTGGGTAGAGGCCCAAAATCAAGTAGTCTCTCTCTTAAGCATGGGGGCTATTCATTTGGTACCTGAAGAGGAAAACGGACAAGGGTTCTATTCAAGACTTTTCCTGGTACCCAGAAAAGGCAATACATGGTGTCCTATCCTGGACCTTTCTACTCTAAATACCTTTCTGGTGATTCCAAAATTCAAGATGCTGACTCTTCACCAGCTGCTTCCTATTCTAGGCAAAGATGCATGGTTGGCAACACTAGACTTAAAAGACACATAGCTGCACATCCCTATCAGGGAGTCTTGCAGAAAATACCTACGCTTCAAAGCAGGCTACATGCACTATCAGTTCTCTGCACTGCCATTTGGCTTGTCTACTGTGCCCAGGGTATTCACAGAGTGCCTAGCTCCAGTCATTGCATTCTGAAAACAAAGAAATATTCAATTAAACCCATATCTGGACGATTGTCTAATTCAGGCAGAAAGCCAGGACATACTTTTGAATCATCTGGCCTTTGTTCAAAGGGTACTGACTTGTCTGGGGTACACCATAAATGAAAAAAAAAAATCACAACTGGTACCCTGTCAACAAATTATATTCCTGGGAGCAAGCTTGAATACAACTTCCCAGATGGCTTTCCTGACACCAGAGAAACGGATTCATTTAACAACCTACTTCAAACAAGTGGCCACAAAAACCCAATTATCTGCAAGGCAAATACTGCAAGCCTTGGGGTTTATGCCTCCTGCATTCTTTTAATTCCATATGCAAGGCTGCATATGAGGAAACTGCAATGCTATCTCAAAAGCCTATGGTGTCAACATTCACAGGATCTAGAGGCAATGATTCCTATCATACCTTGCCTACACCTAGAGTTCCTTTGGTGGGCAGAGGCCTGCCACCAAAACAGGGGAATACCAGTCACACTACCCCCTGTGGCCCAAACCTTAACAACAGATGCATCAGACTATGCATGGGAGGCCCACCTAGCAGGGAAGTGCATTCAGGGCAAATGGAACCCAAGTCAAATGCACCTGCATATCAATCAAAAAGAAATGTTAGCTGTACGGAATGCTCTGACAGCCTTCAAGGACCACATTCTTCCAGGACAATTAATGATAAAGACAGACAACACCATTGTTATGTGGTACATAAACAAGCAGGGGGGTACACATTCTTACCCCCTCTGTAGACTAGCCATGGCATTGTGGAACACAGCCCTGAGCTATCAGGTACATTTACAAGCTCAATTCCTGCCAGGAAACTAAATACACTGGCAGACGAACTAAGCAGAAACCTCATGGACCACAAGTGGAAACTGGAACCAAGGATTTTCAACATGTTGACAAGCAAATGGGGGAGCCCAGATATAGACCTGTTTGCCTCCCCCCAAATCTATCAGTTGGACAAATTCTGCACAAGGACTTCCCACAAACAAGCTTGGAAAGTGGATGCTCTGTCCTTCAGCTGGAAAAACCTATCAGTTTATGCCTTTCCTCCTCTGCCTCTGCTCTCCAAAGTACTACAAAGATCAAACAAGACAAACCAAGGATGATTTTGATTGCAACAGACTGGCGATGCCCACACTGGTACCCCTTCTTGTGCAGTGTGTCACTGTGGGCCCCATGGCACCTGCCTCAGACTCCTACTCTATTGTCTCAGCAGGAGAACCAAATTCTGCATCCTCAACTTCAAACACTGAATCTAGCAGCCTGTCTAATTACATAATTCTTTACCATCCCTTAATAAACCAGTGATGGATATAATTTTAGAGGCAAGGAGGCCTAGTACCAGAAAGTCTTACGCTGAAAAATGGAAAAGATTATGTGCCTGGAACCAGTCTCAAGGGATGAGCACAACAGTGCCCAATTTACCTCAGATCTTACAATACTTAACTGAGATGCTTCATAAGGGCCTGTCTTTCTCCTCCATCAAAATTCACGCCTCAGCCATCTCAACTCATTATAACACAGAACCACCCCTCTTCTCTCATCCATTGCTTAAGCAGTTCCTCAGAGGGGCCAAAAATCTACGACCACCCAGGAGAGCTCCAACTCCAGCCTGGGACCTCAACTTTGTATTGGAAAAGCTCACCCTTCCTCCTTTTGAGCCAGCTGCCACTGCAGACTTAAAATTCCTTTCTTGGAAAACAGCTTTCCTTTTAGCAATCACTTCAGCAAGAAGGGTTTCTGAATTACAGGCCATCATGGCAGTGGAGCCTTTCATCATCTTTCATGCAGACAGGGTGTCCCTCAGGACTAATCCCTCCTTCATGCCCAAGGTGGTATCCAGTGTGGCCCTTTATCAGTCCATACATTTGCCAACCTTCTTTCCTAATCTACAGAACAAAGGAGAATGGATTATGTACTCCTTAGACGTGCACAGACAACTTAGATTCTACTTGGACAGAACTAAACTTCAAAGGAAATCTGATCAACTGATGGTGGCATTTGCTGCAGGGGCAGAGGGGAAGGCTATTTCAAAGCAAACCATTTCCAAATGGATAGGCCATTGCATTCTTTTTTGCTACAAACACCATGGAAAACCTATCCCACAGGGGATCAGACCCCACTCTACCAGGGCTGCATCTACATCTACAGCCTTTCTCAGAGGCGTCCCTACCAGGGACATCCTAGAAGCTGCTACTTGGAGTGCTGTACGTACTTTCACCAAGCATTACCATCTGCCAATTTTCTCTAAATCCAGAGCTGGCTTTGCCACTGCAGTCTTGCAGGGTCTTTTAGCTGGTCCTAATTCTATTTAAATTCCTCCTCCCATCCTTAGCTTTGAGAATCTACCCAAAAGTGATGACTGCAACAGTGAAACATGAAGAACATAGTACAGTTGTGTACACTTACCATAAATGTAGATGTTTGAGTGTATTCACTGTTGCAGTCCTGGTTACCCTCCCTCCAGCCCCCTTCTTTTTCTTTTTTGGATATACCTCTACTTACTTTTCTATTTTTGGTGTATTTGCTTTTTTGTTGGAGGTATAACCTTGTATATTTATAGATTTAATTGCTTCCCATTAAGGGGGCACCTGACATCTGGGGTAAGAAAAACTGATGTAATGGCATCGGCTGCATGTTTTATACCCCTGACAACCTGACGTCATGGAAGAAGGAACAGCAACTGACGCAGGACCCAAGACTTTGTTAATCAGGCCGACTGAGGGCTACTGGAAGCAGATATCCCAAAAGTGATGACTGCAACAGTGAAACACGAAGAACGTCTACATTTATGGTAACCGTACAACAAAGAACGTCTACATTTATGGTACGTGTACACAACTGTACTTTTGCTTGTGTCTTTCTCCCTTTCCATTCCTACTGCTGCTGGTAAAGATTAGGTTAACGAACTTCAGGCTCATCCAGAATACCACTTGGTGACCAAAAGTAATCTGGTGTCCACTTCTAATGAACTTCATAATATGAACTTTGATTTGGATATTGTCTCTCTCTCTCCCTATATCTCTCTGGGGAAAGCCATTGCTATTCTCTGTGCCTGACCTGGTTGATAATTCCTGTAGATCTTTTGGAAGGAGTAGTTCTGAATTTGATGTCTTAGAAGAAACCTTTCATGCATCTGATTTGCAGTATAAATTAAAAGCACTTAGAAAATGGGCAAACATTACATCAGTATCCTGATTGGAGAACAAACGTTCTCCAGCAGGGCATTAATATAGAAGTAATGCCCGCTGAAAGATGAGTATGCCGCTTCATGCCAGCATATCAAGCTGCCATGGAGCTTGGACTGGAAAAACTTAATGGCAGTCATTCTTTTATGCTCGCTAAGCAGTGCTTCTGCTGTTTAGAGTGTAAAATGTAAAAAAAAAAAAGAAAATTAAAAAGTCTGTGTGTGTCTATGTCTGTGTGTGTGTGTGTGTGTGTGTGTATGTGTGCATATGAGTGAAAGCGAGATTGATCGAGCCATTATTTTACACTCGCTAAGTAGTGCTTTTACTGTTTAGCGATTGTAAAAAAAAAAAGTAAATAAAATAAACAGAAAAACATGCATGTGCATGTATGTATGTGTGAGTATGTTTCTGTCTGCATGTATGAAAGAAGAGACTGTGTGTTTATATGTGTGTGTGTGAAAGCAGAAGAGACTGTGTATGTGCATATGAGAGAGAGAGAGCGAACAGTGAGATTGATCAAGATGTTATTTTACACTCACTAAGCAGCACTTTTGCTGTTTAGCGAGTGTAAAGTAAAAAAAAAAGAAACTTAAAATAAAAAAAATGTGTGTGTGTGAGTGTGAGAGAGCGTAGAGTGAGCAGCAGCAAAGAGGTCTGCATACCTCTCGACCTCTTACCTCAGTATATCTGAATAAGCAGAAAATACACGGGACAAAAGCTCAAAATAACAGTATATAGAGAATTAGGTTTGATGGTGTTTGTAATGAGTGCTTTTAGCAAGGTGTTAGTTACTTTTTCTCTTTGCAGCAACATAGTTTGACTGTATATGAAAGGAACAAAAAATAAATAAAGTAAATACGTGCACATTTTTAAAGAGTTATGTTTTAGATGTAAAATGCTTCCTCCAACACCACTTGCATATACTACAGCAAGTTTGAAACATTAGGCGGAATAACTATTTTACAGCAAAAATATATAAAAAATATAGTAATAAAGAAAAAATAAGTAAAACACAAAAATTCTACAAACAGCCCATTCTCTAAGCACAATAGTGCCATCCAGGGTGTGTGTTACTGTGGAAATAATGCCCCTCCAGGGGTGTTAATTGCACATTAACACACCCTGTCAGGCATTATTGCTTGCTTATTTTAGATGAAAGTTCATGTTCGGTCAAAACTTGCTGTTTCAAAGTTAAATTGTTTTTGCAGTGGGCTCACCCCCCCCACTCTGTTCCATTTTAATGTAATAACTCAGACATTGCTGTATGTTGGAGAAAAGTGAATTCTCCAAGAAACTGTAGTCTTAACTTTTAAACAAAAAAGTAGAAAATCTGAGATTGCACATTAGAGTGTTAACTCACCAATGACTTCTAGTTAAGCCTCGCAACACCTTATTTATTTTTTTATTTAACATTTGTTAACCGAGAAAGTCCTACTTGGAACAAAGCCAATTTTCAGCGGAGGCCCGGGAAGAAAGGCTCCAGATGCATGTCTTTATAAAGTGGAAGAAAACCAGAGCAAACCCACACGAAAGCAGGGAGGAATGCAGACTCTGCGCAGAAGGCACCCCAGCTGAGAATCGAACCAGAAAACCTCTTGTGGTGAGGCGACAATGCTACCACTGCGCCGTCACCTTCTGAGACCTGTCTTTAAGAATTCATCTTCCCTTGGAGCATAAGCTTTGACACAGAGACTCTTCTTTTGATCTTGTCAAGTTTGCAACTCTCAGTATGTTTTTCCTGTAAAGCCGTTTTTTAACTGACCTCTTTGCTAAAGCTGCGGGAACCCCAAGCTGTTATATGTAAGTAGCCCTATCTCTTGTTCCATAACAACAGGGTCTTCCAGGGACTATTACTCATTTATTCTATGCATAGCCTTGGAGGTTTCTTTAAACCATTTGTTTAACCATCTGATCTTTCCTTAATACCTTACAGTAGAAGTATGCTTGTACCCCATGTCATTGCTGTACACAGTAGCAGTTTGGTTTCTGCCTCTGAAATATTAAGAACTTCTGTAAAGTGAATTTAACTTTTCTTTTGTCATGTGTCAAGAAGGGAAGCGAGCAACCAGGCAGACTCTGTAGGCTTCATAAATCAGTTCATATGCTTAAGAGAAATGTAAATGACCTGCTGACCTGTTAAAGAGATACACTCGACATAGTGACCTCCATTCTCCTGACAAGCTTCTCTTGGAGGTCATAAGTAACTCAGATTATAAGTGAGGTTTTAGAACTTTTGTCCTGATGTTTTAGAATTTACTGCTGATTAACATTTATACAATTCAGACATAACATCAAGATAAAATTGTAATCTTAGCTGGCATTCATCTCAACTTCCCCGTGTAGGGGTAGATACCTGAATGACCTTTTAGCTTTAAAAGACTCCTGTGAACTTTGAGGCTTCAATACTTGCACTGGGCAGTGATTTTACAATTTATGTAGTACTGAATGAATTCTTTCCAGTTAGCAGAGACCACTGACAAAACTAAATTCAAAACAAAAAAGCACATAACCCAGATAAATTAAACATAACAAACACCAATGAATACACATTAGCTAATATGCTGACCCCCCCCCAAAAAAAGACACAGTACAATAGATTTTCAGTGTTTTGCCATTCCACTCCCTTCTTTATTTATACACTAACTCCACTATTTGACAGTCATGGGGTAAGAACGAACACACTGTAGTGACCAGTCTCCTGTACCATGCTGTTTCACATAGCTAGATGAGAAAATACTTACTTTCGCTTCTGTTGCTCCTAGCAGTCACTTCATTGGTATGAAACACGATATTAATGACATGAACTTTATGCTGTGCTCCTGTGTCAAACTTTATTCATATTTTCTTCTAGTATAGTTTGTCTGTATTACTTCTTGACTTCAGAGCTACTCCCTTTATATATATATAATATTTTTATGGTTTGTATGGTTTGCTGTATCTGCCTTGTTTTCAACAGGAAATTAATAAATAAATAATTTTGCTGCTGCCAGAGGCAAGAAGCCTGTAATGATTCGAAATGGTATTTAATTATGAGAGTTGCTGTTTCTACTGCATGCTTGAGGAATGCTTCTGTTTTTTTTCTGGTGAAGTTTCCTGACTTTCCATGGATTTATAAAGCACTGTAACTTGAATATATACCCTATAGGCCTTCCTCGTCTACTACAGATTTGTCATCATGAAGTGCATGGGAATCAAAATCTACTGTACATCAATCATTTAGGTAGACTTTAAAACTAGGCCTCAGTTAACCTTTCAGCTATCTACTGTAGAGTATGGTTGGAATTTGTATCTGTGTATATAGGTACAACCTTTAAGCTGTGCTAAAACTTTGTAATGAAATGTTATTTTATTTGTTACCTGCTTCTAATTTAAGTCAGAAATGGAGCACCTTCTATTGAGAAGGATATGGAGGGGTCATAACCCTCACAACAAATGTGTCCCAAAATTTCTTCTTCAGCGTCTGGACAGTGTATGGTAGAAGGATGACCCCATTGGTTGGATTCAGTCTTTCTTGAAGATGTAGACATACATTTAATATGTATCGATACTTTTGTATCCACTTTGTGAAGATGTACACATAGGTTTAATATGTAACAGTACTTTTGTATCCACTTTTTGAAGATGTACACATACATTTAATATGTATCGGTACTTTTGTATCCACTTTGTGAAGATGTACACATACATTTAATATGTATCAGTACTTTTGTATCCATTTTGTGAAGATGTACATATACATTTAATATGTATCAGTACTTTTGTATCCACTTCGTGAAGATGAGCACATACATTTAATATGTATCGGCACTTTTGTATCCACTTTGTGAAGATGTGCACATACATTTAATATGTATCAGTACTTTTGTATCCACTTTGTGAAGATGTACAGATACATTTAATATGTATCAGTACTTTTGTATCCACTTTGTGAAGATGTACACATGCATTCAATATGTATCAGTACTTTGTGAAGATGTACACATACATTTAATATGTATCAATAGTTTTGTATCCACTTTGTGAAGATGTACACATACATTTAATATGTATCAGTACTTTTGTATCCACTTTTTGAAGATGTACAGATGCATTCAATATGTATCGGTACTTTGTGAAGATGTACACATCCATTTAATATGTATCAGTACTTTTGTATCCACTTTGTGAAGATGTACACATATATTTAATATGTATCGGTACTTCTGTATCCACTTTGTGAAGATGTACACATACATTTAATATGTATCGGTACTTTTGTATCCACTTTGTGAAGATGTACACATACATTTAATACGTATCAGTACTTTTGTATCCACTTTGTGAAGATGTACACATACATTTAATATGTATTGGTACTTTTGTATCCACTTTGTGAAGATGTACACATACATTTAATATGTATTGTTACTTTTTGTATCCACTTTGTGAAGATGTGCACATACATTTAATATGTATCAGTACTTTTGTATCCACTTTGTGAAGATGTTTACATACATTTAATATGTATCAGTACTTTTGTATCCACTTTGTGAAGATGGACATATACATTTAATATGTATCGGTACTTTTGTAACCAATTTGTGAAGATGGGCACATACATTTAATATGTATCAGTACTTTTGTATCCACTTTGTGAAGATGTACACATGCATTTAATATGTATCGGTACTTTAGTATCTACTTTGTAAAGATGTACACATACATTTAATATGTATCGGTACTTTTGTATCCACTTTGTGAAGATGTACACATACATTTAATATGTATCAGTACTTTTGTATCCACTTTATGAAGATGTGCACATACATTTAATATGTATCGGTACTTTTGTATCCACTTTGTGAAGATGCTCACATACATTTAATATGTATCTGTACTTTTGTATCCACTTTGTGAAGATGTACACATGCATTTAATATGTATCGGTACTTTTGTATCCACTTTGTGAAGATGTACACATACATGTAATATGTATCGGTACTTTTGTATCCACTTTGTGAAGATGTGCACATACATTTAATATGTATCGGTACTTTTGTATCCACTTTGTTTTTTATCACTTTTCTCATTTTCCAACATTGTAGTACTACCCAACAACATAGATATTAAGTAATTATAATCACCTACAGGATGTGGGTGATTTTCACAGGCGTTGCTTATAAGGAGTTGTGTTTTTTTTTTAATACTAAGGGGTTCCCTTTAAAAAAAGAAGATGCAGATTTAGAATGTCATGTTCTCTTTTATATTGAATGTGTTGTTGTTGTTATTATTATTATTATTATTACTATTATTATTATTGTTATTATAAGTATTGTTGTATTTGCTTTTTTTTTTTTTTTAGTATACATGACTCATTTGGAGTATACAGATACAGAGAGATTAATGACAGAGAAGCTCCATAAACAGGTGAACGGAACAGAGTGGTCCTGGAAAAACTTGAACACACTGTGCTGGGCCATTGGATCCATTAGTGAGGCATTGCCTGAAGAAATTGAGAGCCGGTTTATGGAAACTATCATTCAGGTATCCATTTATTTACGTATATATCGCTAGTTTTATTGACCTTTTTCATTTACAGTTAACTTTCTTTCAGCCTTTGTTCAATAACTGCACATGATTGCAGGAATTAACAACAACAAAACAACAAGGAAAGAACATGAAGTCTGATTTGCATAGTTTTATCAACTACAACCCAATCTGCTAAAAAACACAAGGACCGGGACCGACACCCTCGGCCCGCGTCCACTACCGATGCTACTCCTAAACCCTCTGCTAGTGCTCCGGTCCCTTCGGAAGTGGTAAATCCACCGCTCCAGGCCGACGACACAGCGTTAACATGACCTTCGATCTCAGAGATCTCTCCGGTGCCGGTTGTTGATTTTCTTCCGGAAACCGAAGTTCTGGATCTACCCAACACCATTTTTGTGGACAAGGTTACGCCTGCACGTGGGGCTGCTAGGCCCCCTGTATCCATGTCCATCAAGGCCTTTGCACGTGCTAAGGCCGCCAGTCAGGCCAAGGCCCATCCTAAGCCTGCTACCCAGGACCCTTCATCTGATAAGCAGATCATGTCTCTGGCTGCAGATCTTATTTCCCTTATCAGGGGGACTCAGCCTCATCTGGACAGGGGTTCTCAGCCACCTGCAGAGAAAAGGCCTAGAACTGAGCAGGCGGACGACCTCTCTTCGGATGAAGCCTCTGGGGATTCTGAGCATTCTGATACCCAAGAAGAATCCTTCCAGGCCTACGAGGACTCTGATGCTGAGGAATCAATTCCCTCTGCCTCCCCTCCAGAGGATTTCTTTTTTGGTGAAGTCCTGCATTCCATGAGGGAACATTTTCAATGGCAGGGTCAGGAATTCTCTGACTCCAGGAAAAGGCTTTGTACCTTCCTCAAGCTTCCCCAGCACAGACCTTTGGCTATTCCACCTGTTATGGATGTTTTGGATGATGTTTTCTCTGACTCCAGTGCTAACCCTGATTCTCTTCCTCCTGCTCCTGTCAAGCCGGACAGATATTATAGGGTCCCTGACACTCACAAGCACCTTTTTAAGGCCCACTCTGTGGATCTAGAAACTATTTCACAGGGCCCCAAGGGAGTGGCTACCTCCTCTGCCAAAAACCCTCTGCCAGCAGACAGAGAAGCAAGGTCCCTGGAGAGATGGGGTAAAAAAGTATATACCTCTACTACCCTATCCATGAGGTCACTTAACTGCCTTTTCCACATGTTTCAGTTCCAAGATTTTCTCCTGGATGATTTACAGAAAAAGTTAGCCTCTCTTGAGCCTATTGATAAAAAGGCATTGCAGGATTATATACATAACACTCAGCAGGTTAATAACCATTTTCTTCAGTGTGGTTATGATGCACTGGAAGCTTCATGTAGGGCAGCTATGACTGGGGCTGTGTTACGTAGACATGCTTGGTTAAAGGATCAGTCTTTGCCTGACCATGTTAAAGTAAAGTTACTTGATGCACCTTTGGAAAAACAGAAGCTTTTTGGTGCTAATGCACAAGATGTACTGAAATCCATAGAGGAAAAAGCAAAGTCAGTGCAGACAGTCAAGGATTTCCTTCAGGTTCAGCCACCTAGATTCAGCAGAAACTGGCCCTCAAAGAATTGGTCCTTCCCCGGCTCAGACAAGTTTCAAAGGGGAAAAAGCAGACGTGGCCGAGGTAGAGGGCAATACAGAGGATCTTACAGGGGCCGCCAATGGCAACCTCCAAATCAAAGAAGTGGCGCAGACAGTTCAGCTGCACCACAAGGACAATCACAATGACTTGACTTTCATACCGCCTACAAAGGTTCAAAGAGAAGCACCTTTGGGCGGAAAATTATCCTTATTCTCTCAAAACTGGCATATCTTAACCAAGGACAACTGGATTTTGGATTTGATAGACAAAAGTTACAGATTCCACTTCCACACATTACCAATAAGACAAGGCATGCCAAACCTGCCACATCATCAAAGGGCAGAGGCGCTCACTCAAGTTTCCAAGCTGTTAAGTATAAAAGCAATAGAAAGGGTTCCTCCTCAGGAGCAAGGCCAGGGATTTTATTCAAGGCTGTTCCTTGTTCCAAGAAAAGAAAACAAATGGAGACTGGACTTGTCAACTCTAAACACTTTTCTCATGGTGCCAAAGTTCAAAATGCTGACGTTGCAGCAACTCCTTCCCATGCTGGGCAAGGGGTCTTGGCTGGTCACTCTGGACCTCAAGGAGGCATACCTGCATGTCCCAATCAGACAAAGCTGCAGAAGATACCTCAGATTTCTTGCAGGGACAGAGCATTATCAATTCTCAGCATTGCCGTTTGGCTTATCTACTGCGCCCAGAGTGTTCACAAAATGCCTGGCATCAGTAGTGGCACACTGCAGACTGCAGGGGATTCAAATATACCCCTACCTGGACGACTGCCTCATACAAGCAGACAACAAACAAACCTTAAAAGAAAATTTGGACTATGTCATGCATCTACTGCAGGCCTTGGGATACACAGTCAACATTCAAAAGTCAAAACTACTGCCATCCCAACAGATTATCTTCCTAGGAGCCAAACTAGACACAGAAAACCAAATGGCCTACCTCACAGAGGAAAAGCAGCAGCATTTACTAGAGTACTTCAAAGGCCTAGCAAAACTCTCCCAGCTGACTGCAAGGAAAATCCTGCAGGCCCTGGGGTTCATGGCATCTTGCATCCTTCTGATACCTTTGGCAAGACTTTATATGAGAAAGCTGCAGTGGTATTTAAAAAACTTATGGTCTCAACACAACCATAGCCTAGAGGACATAATCCCACTTATTCCATGTCTGCAAAAGGAATTCCTATGGTGGGCTCAAGCCAGTCAGCAAAACAAAGGCATGTCTTTCAACAGACCTCAAGCAGGCCAAACGATTACAACAGACGCCTCAGACCATGGATGGGGGGCGCACATGGAGGGCAGATGCACTCAAGGTTTTTGGACGCCAAAGGAAAGGCATCTGCACATAAACCAAAAGGAGATGTTGGCAGTGATACATGCAATTGAAACTTTCGAAAAATCACTACAACAAGGGCATTTGCTAATAAGGACAGACAACACCACTGTCATGTGGTACATAAACAAGCAGGGGGGCACCCATTCTTATCCCCTCTGCAGACTAACAATGCTTCTCTGGGAAAAGTCTCTGAGCCTGAAGATACATTTACAATCCCAGTTTGTACCAGGCAAGGACAATGTACTGGCGGACCAGCTGAGCAGAAATTTTATGGATCCACACGAATGGATGCTGCACCCTCACATTTTCTCTCAACTGACGAAGACATGGGGAAGACCGGACGTAGATCTCTTTGCTTCCCACTTAAACCATCACCTGGAAAAGTTCTGCACAAGGACTCACCATCCTCTAGCCTGGAAAACGGATGCTCTCTCCTTCAGCTGGAATTCTTTGAAAATTTATGCATTCCCTCCTCTGCCTCTGCTGACCAAGGTGATACTGAAGATCAAAGCAGAACAACCAACAGGCATCTTGATAACTCCGGACTGGCCAAGGCAACACTGGTACCCATTGCTGTTGACCATAACTCGGACCAAACCATGGCCTCTGACCCTATGGCCCCTGCTCTTAACACAACACAATTACAGGACTGTACATCAAGACCTGAAAACATTACACCTGACAGCCTGGAGACTACCATGATTTCTCCACCTAGCTCTCTTTCCAAATCAGTTCAAGAGATCTTGCTGGAAGCACGCAGACCTTCCACCAGAAAAACCTATTTGGCCAAGTGGAAGAGATTCAGCATCTGGAATGCCAACAGGGGTCAGGACACAACATTACCGAGTATACCTCAGATATTAGAATACTTGGCAGAACTATTTCATACTGGACTCTCATACTCTTCATTAAAGATTCATGCCTCAGCAATCTCAGCAAGATACAACTGTGACCCTCCAGTGTTTTCACATCCTTTGCTACGACAGTTTCTAAGAGGAATAAAGAATATCAAACCTCCCAGAAGACAGCCAGTACCTGCATGGGACCTCAATTATGTGTTGGAAAAATTAACTCTTCCTCCATTTGAACCAGCAGCAACTTCAGAAATTCAATTTCTTTCATGGAAGACGGTCTTTTTATTGGCAGTCACATCTGCAAGAAGAGTTTCGGAGATTCAGGCACTCATGGCAGTGCCTCCCTTCATAATTTTTCATCAAGACAGAGTTTCTCTAAGAACAAATCCTACATTCATGCCAAAAGTTATTTCCAGGGTGTCTCTAAATCAAGCTATTCACCTGCGTGCATTCATCCCCAATCCTCAAAACAAGGGGGAAAAACTACTGCATACTTTGGACATACACAGACAACTACATTACTACTTGGACAGAACTAAGGCCACCAGAAAGTCTGACCAACTGTTTGTAGCCTATGCTGCTGGAATACAAGGAAAAGCAATCTCCAAACAAACAATTTCAAAATGGATTGGACATTGCATCAGATTCTGCTATTCATTCCATGGAAAAGGTGTTCCTGCCAATATTAGGCCACATTCCACCAGAGCTTTAGCCACTTCCACAGCTTTCCTAAGAGGAGTGGCAACAAAGGACATTCTAGAGGCTGCTACATGGAGCTCCGTGCATACATTTACCAAGCACTACATCCTGCCTTTATACTCCAGATCCCGAGCAGGCTTTGCTTCGGCAGTCCTGCAGGGGATTTTAGCTACACCAACCTTATTATAGATCCATCCACCCCCAGCTTGGCTATGGTATTCAACCCATATGTTATGACTGCAGTTGCATTCTTGAAGGACATAGTACAGTTTTGTACCTACCATAAATGTAGATGTCCGATAGATATGCAACTGCAGTCGGATTTTCCCACCCTCCTACCCCTCTGTATCCTTCTTTTTTGGGTCCCTACCCCTTATCCCATTAGCTGGGGGTATTTCCTATGGTGTATCTGTTTATTACTGTTGTGCATGTTTGGATTATTTTTATCCATTTACCAAATTTAGCCTTCCTAGGAGGGCACCTGGCATCTGGGGCAAGAAACACTGAAGAAGATGGCGTTGGCCGATGCCTTTATACTCCAGCCGTTGTGACGTCAGAGAGGAGGCGACACCAGCCGACGCCGGACCCAGACTTTGGAATTCGGCCGACCGAGGGCTGCCTGAGGCAGGACAACCCACATGTTATGACTGCAGTTGCATATCTATTGGACATCTACATTTATGGTAGGTACAAAACGGTACTTTCCCAATTACCTATTTCTTCCTCATCACACCTTAAAAATTTGCTGTCTACCTGAGGAAAAATTCTCTGGAGTCTACTTGGGTTATAAAAATAACTATGTAAAGATTTCCAAGCAAAAATCCTAAATCTTCTATATTTTCTTTTGCATATTTGGGAGACATACATATATCTTCCCATTGTTTCTTTGTGAATTGCATAACCAGTTTCTCTTCCCAATCCTTTTAATGTCATCTGATTGATTCTTATAGTTATCATCATGCAATATTTTATATGTTGTACTAGTTATTCCTTTTAAATGCAGCTTCTATTTTAGATTCTACTAAAAACTCTAGCTGTGCTGGTCTTTCATTTAGGACCCCCCCTATTTCTTTCTCTTTGCCTATACTCTATCAGTCCTTGATAGGGAAGGCAGTCTCTAACCTGCAGTCCAAATAAATTCCTGGCATATTCCCATTTTATCATCTTTCCTTCTCTAGTTATTTGCTCCCAATACCTTGGTTCCTTTACCAGTTTCCTCCAACAAATTCCAGCCCCCTGTTGTCTGCTGTCTATATTTCTAATTGCAGTCATCCCTATCGGCAGAATCTCCTTTCTGCATTCCCTTGTTGGCTTAGTTCTTAGGATACTTTCTGCTGCTTTATAGATATAATATTCTGTATGATTGTTGTTATTCTACTTAAAGACCTGCATTCAAAATCTCAATCTCTCTCCTTGTTTCTTGAAGCCCCCCCGTTTAATCATCTTCCATTTCCACTTTGAATTATAGATCTGAAGTAGTTTACTTCATGTGCTCTTCAGCCTGTGGGTTACCAATCCGAATCAGATCCGAGACGGGAGTTTCACCAGCATCTAATCCGAACTCCATGCTCCTCTCCTTACCCATAATACCCCTCCATTTCCTTCCTTCCCTCCGATCTCATTTGCCGCGGCTTTGCCTAGCATCTTGCTTGCTTACATAGCATTTTTCTCAAAACTTTTGGGGTAAGAGTGTACCTTTTTTCCTTGTATTAGGTTAATGTTTCCCTTTCCTTTCCCTCCCCTTCCTTGTGTTGCGTCGGAAAAAAAAAAGTCAGTTAGAGTTTCCTATAGGGTGTGTGTGTGTGTATATCTGTCTACAGCTGTTGTTTTATTCCTGGCTATTTTCAGACATGGCTGATCAGAAAGTGTGCAGAGAGTGGCCATAAGTTATCCCCAGTGGATGGCCACACTCTGTGCATGGTATGTTTAGGGGTTGCACATCTGTCGACCAACTGCTCTATTTGCATGGGTTTTTACCCGCACGCCTTGAAAGACCGCAAGGCCAAGCTGGTCATGAAAGGACTGTTGTCTGCTTTGGGAGTGGCTGTCCCTGCTACTACGACTGTGGTCACGGCTGTGACTGCTTCTGCTTCTTCAGCTTCCTCCTCCTCCCAGGCCAGGACTCGCCCTCATGTTCAGAGGCGTGTTGAAGGGGATTTGTCTAGGAAAAGACAAGGACAAGACTAGGAAGTGGTCCTAGGACCGGTTGAATCCATTGGGTCCTCCCCAGAAACTCCAGGCTGTTTCCAGGCCTTGTACTCCTCAGCTCCGGTTGCATAGGTTCTCACCAGAGCCGGAGGAGGCTAGACCTTCTTCCAGGGTGTCGGTACACTGACCTTCTAGGCTGGCGTCAGTGACTTTTTCTTCATTATTAGAGAATTTGTTGCAAACAAAAAGCCATTTTAATAGTTATTGTGTGTTCTGGTCTTGTATTGTGGAAAAGTTGTGTGTTTGATCATTTTTCTGTGGTATCCCACTAGCTGTTTTCCAATGGACTAGGCCCTTTTCGGTTAGAGGACCTAGCCTGTCCCCTTGCTTCCCTTGTGTTATAAACTTTACAGGTCTAAATCCATTTAAATTAGAGGTTTTAGTCCTCCCCCCTTGTGTTGTGTCTAAGGATCGCTTAAATTACAGATCTTGAGGTAGTTTGTTAGTAGTAGTTTTTTCCCGCCTTGTGACTGTTTGACCATTGGTCCTTTTTTCAGTGACTACTTGTCTTTGGTGCTGTGTTTGTTGGTTAGCTATGTCCAAAGATACTAAGGAGCACAAGCCCTCGGGCTTCAAAAAATGCTCCAGGTGCTGTTATAAAATGTCCATTACCGATGGACATTCTGTCTGTGTGTATTGTCTGGGAGCAGTCCATCTCCAGGAGTTTTGCAGTTTCTGTCATGCTTTTAGTCCAAGAGTTCTTCAGGAAAGGAAGAATAAGTTGATTTTGAAGGGACTTCTCAAACCCTCCTTCGAGGAAGGTCTGGAAACTGCTTCCAGCTCTAAGGCAAAATGTTCTAAATCTAAAAAGAGATCTCTGGCTCCATCAGTCTCCTCAGAGCCACCGGAGAAAATAGCAAAGTCTGCTTCGACATTCTCGGCTCCACTGTCCACAGGGCCGCAGGAAGTGTCAGTTGTTATGGAACCTGCGTCGGCTCCAATCATCTTGGAACCTATTTGGAGCCGATCGCCTAGCATTAGACCAGTATCACCTCCTCGCAGTTCTCAATCTCCTTCTCTATCCTCTAAATCCTCCAGGACCTTATCAGATGTGGACGTCGATAGAGTCATGCAGAGACTCCTTCAGTCACCGGTTTTGACAAAATTGTTCTCGGCTCCGACCCAGTCAGCTCCGGAGCCCATGCTTCAACCTTCTTTCAATACTTCCTCCTCCGAGCGCACCTCAGCTTCCGGAGCCGGAATGCACGGCTCCATGTGATGTCCCTAGGTCGGTTCCGACAGCCCCTCCTGGCTTATCAGTGCCGACATCAGCTCTGACCCTGTCGGTGTTGTCCACGGGATTCAGGACTCAAGATTCTTTGGTCGGACCCGAGGGAGAGACTTCAAGACACCCTTCAGTTCCTAGTCTCCCTCTTGGTGCTTCGGCTCAGGGAAGTTTGACTCCTGTCGTGGCTTCGGAGGCTGCTCGTTCCTCGGACTCAGGGGGGACAAGCCTTCGAGGCCATGTGGAGTGGGCTGGCCAGGTTTTCAGCGGCATCATGCAGATCGGTCACTCTGTCCCCTACTACACCGGTGCAGGTCTCTGACCGCCATCTATCTCTAGACAGCGGAGCCCCAAGGCCTCAGAGTACCCCCCAGGAGTGGTCCCCTTTTCTGAGGGCCCTTCAAAGCCTTTACCTGAGGAGCCACCCAGAAAGAAGATGTGCAAGAGGAAGCACATAGATTCGCAGGATGAGTCTCTCACATCAGACACCAACCTTGAGGAATCGGAGGGGTCCCCCAAGTCATCCTCTGAGGATGTTTCTTTCTCTGACATCCTAGAGATTTTGAAACAAAGAGGTGACTGGCCATCCAAAGCCCCCTCCGAGGAGGAGTTGGTCTTCCTGAAGGCCTTGGGTGCTCAGCCCTCCAACTCCTGGGTATCTCCACCCTTCGACGAGCTTCTGGATTTGGTTTGTCGGAGGGTGTGGGAAACCCCTGACTCTGTGGAACCAGTCCCCAGGGGACCCAATAAATTTTTGTCTGCTCCTCCTGATAAGGAATTTCTGTCCAAGGGAGTCCCTGTAGATGCCATGGTGGCGGCACCTGCCACTCAGAAGGAATTAGCCGTGACTTCTTCCACCGTCCATCCCCCTAACAAGGAGTCTAGGACCATGGACCGGTATGGGAAGGGTACTTTTTCTTCAGCGACCTTTACCTTACGGTCGCTGAACTACTGATCTCACTTTACATGGCTCCAGAGTGATCTCCTCAAGGAGCTTGGAGATACTGTCACGGGTAACGTTTCTGAGGTGGTGGCCCAGATGGTTAACACTCAGATGTCTACCCTCAATTCCATTGTAAACTCCTCCATGAGGCTGATTTCATATGCAGCCGAAGGAGCGAGTAGGGCAGCAAGTTCAGGAGTTGCTCTTAGGCGACAGGCCTGGATGCACCTTTGTCATTTCGCGGAGGCCTTCAAGTCTTCATTCACTGATGCCCCTTTTGATGGTTCCTCTTTGTTCAGAACCAAGGTGAAAGACACCCTCACCAGGTGCGAGCAGGAGGGAAAAGCTCTGTCTGCTGTAGGGATCCATTTTTCCATTCCCTCTAGGCCTTATCCCAAGGCCCAGAGGGGTGGCAAAATGTGGTTCAAGAAATCACAGAGGGTTTTTCCCGGTGCACAAGGTGAGCCCCCCTCCAGAGGCAGGGGCGGGAGTGGTTATTCAGGGAGACGCCACCCTAGGGGCAGAGGAGGCCCCCGCAACTCGGGAGACCACAATTCCTTTCGTGGTTCTCCCTACCGCCGCTCCTGATGGGAGTCCCGACTGTGCGTTTCTGGAGCCAGTCAGGGGTTGAATCTCATTGTACCCAGAGGCCTGGCAAGACATCACCCAGGACCAGTGGGTTCTATGAATAATTTCCGAAGAATATGTCATCCCCTTCTCGTGAGATCCCCCTCCAATTAAGAAAATCCTGGATGTTCCACCCAGTCAAAGGGATTACGCAGCTTCAGAATTTTCAAATCTGCTACAAAAAGGAGCCATCCAACATGTCCCCTCAGACCAGATCAGATTAGGGACTTACTCCAGATTCTTTTTGGTGCCGAAAAGGACAGGGGACCTGAGACCCATTTTGGATCTCAACCAATTGAACACCCACATGCAAAAGTCCAAGTTCCGAATGGTCACATTGCAGTCTGTTCTCCCATTGTTGGGAAAAGAAGTGTGGATGTGCTCCATCGACCTCAAGGATGCATACTATCCCATAAAGATGGACAGGGCATCCTGAAGTCACCTACGCTTCCGGCTGGGAGCCAGTCATTTTCAGTTTCAAGCTCTGCCCTTTGGTTTCACCACAGCCCCCAGGGTGTTTACCAAATGCATGGCAGTGGTGACTGCTCACTTGAGACATCAGGGATTCCAAGTGTTTCTGGAGCCAGTCGGGGGTCGAATCTCGTTGTACCTGGAGGCCTGGCAAGACATCACCCAGGACCAGTGGGTTCTACAAATAATTTCCGAAGAATGTGCCATCCCCTTCTCATCAGATCCCCCTCCAATCAAGAAAATCCTGGATGTTCCACCCAGTCAAAGGGATTACGCAGCATCAGAAGTTTCAAAGCTGCTACAAAAAGGAGCCATCCAATATGCCCCTTCAGACCAGATCGGATTAGGGACTTAGTCCAGATTCTTTTTGGTGCCGAAAAGGACAGGGGACCTGAGACCCATTTTGGATCTCAGCCAATTGAACACCCACGTGCAAAAGTCCAAGTTCCGAATGGTCACATTGCAGTCTATTCTTTCATTGTTGGGAAAAGAAGTGTGGATGTGCTCCATCGACCTCAAGGATACTTACTACCACATAAAGATGGACAGGGCATCCAGAAGTCACCTATGCTTCCAGCTGGGAGCCAGTCATTTTCAGTTTCAAGCCCTGCCCTTTGGTCTCACCACAGCCCCCAGGGTGTTTACCAAATGCATGGCAGTGGTGACTGCTCACTTGAGACGTCAGGGATTCCAAGTGTTTCCATATCTGGATGACTGGCTCCTTACTGCTACCACCAGGCATCTACTAATTCAGACCAGGGATGCTACTATCAACCCATGTCAACAGTTGGGCATCACATTGAACTGGGAAAAATCTGCCTTGTTGCCCTTACAACGTGTCACTTTTATAGGTGCAGAACTAGACACCGTCTTCATGCGGGCATTTCTACCATAGGAAAGAATCAGAGTCCTACAACAACAAGTTCACACCTTGCTCCCTCTGAGAAAAGTGAAGGCAAGATGGGTCCTCCAACTGTTGGGGACAATGGCTGTGACAGTTATGTTAGTTCCTTTGGCAAGGCTACATATAAGACTCCTTCAATGGCTTCTTTATGCCCAGTGGTCTCTTCAATGTCTTCCACTTTCTCATCCTATTCTACTCACAGACAGGTGCAAACAGGATCTCAGTTGGTGGCTTTGCACCGACAACCTGAATGCAGGAAAGCCCTTCGTTCCTGCGCCCCCAATTGCCACGGTGACCACGGATGCCTCCCAGATGAGGGGGGCATTATCTAGGCAGGACAGTCCAAGGCACATGGCAAGAGCATGAGATACATCTGCATATCAATGTCCTGGAGATGAGAGCTGTGCTACTAGTGTTGCAAGCACTTCAGAGTTTTCTTCCTCTCGGGACTATTGCAATCCACTCAGACAATATGTCAGTGGTGTGGCATCTGAACAAGCAGTGAGGAACCAAGTCTTATCCCCTTTGCAGAGAGGCCATGCGAGTGTGGCAGTGGGCAGTGTCTTCCCAACGTTTTCTGGTGGCAATGCACATTCCGGGGAAGTCCAATGTGATCGCAGACAGACTGAGCAGAGCTATTCTGATGCCTTACGAGTGGTCCCTGAACTGTCAAGTTGTGGAACAGATCTTCCGTAGGTGGGATCAGCCTTGCTGCGACCTTTTTGCCAGCCCCCTCAATGCCCAATGTAGCAGCTACTTCACGTTGATACCCCCTCAAGGGGAGTCACCCAAGGTCACTCTAGTCCATGATTGGCCCTCCGGTCTACTATATATCTTCCCTCCTGTCCCCTTGCTGTCAAAGGTAATTCAGAAAGCGCAATCCTTGGGAAGCAGAATGATTCTGATTGCCCCACACTGGCCTCGTCAAATTTGGTTTCCCTTTCTCCATCCCTATCTCATGGACGCTCCTTGGATTCTGCACCCACAACCAGACTTACTTACACACATGTCAGGACAGCTCCATCCCTCTCTTCGGACCCTCAGGTTGACAGCCTGGCTACTCCACTTCCATCATTAGTTAGGCTTCATCATTTCTCACTGGAGGTAGTTCATATTTTATCTTCCTCTCATAAGCCCTCCACCAGGAAGATTTATTACAGTAAATGGAAGAGGTTCTCAATCTGGGCGCATACCAAAATGATTGACCCTTACACAGCCCCAATTTCATCTGTATTGGAGATGTTCATCGTGCATACAGCTGCAGTCATTACAGATGGATTCTCCTGCCGTCAGGCGGGTCCTCGGTCGGCAGAATTCCAAAGTCTTGGCCCGTCGTCGGTTGTTGTCGCTTTCTTTCCTGACGTCAGTGTGACAGGGGTATATAAGACACAGCTGATGCCATTTTCTCCAGTCTTTTTTGCTGCGCGGTGCCCGAAGCAGAAGCAGTTCGCAAGTGCCAGTCGGCCAGCTCCTGAAATTACGAAAATTTGGAAACCGAAGTCTTCTTTAAAGCTATGTACCCCGTTGGGGAAACTTTTCTTGCCTCAGACCGATGTCAGACAAAGTTAACAATTGTATTTCTTGTGGGAAGCAAATACCGCATAAGGATTTCCATTCCCTCTGTATACCTTGCTTAGGCCCAGACCACGACGTCTCGGGCTGTCGCTTTTGTGCTACTTTCAATAAACACACTATTAAGCGTCGGGCAGAGTTCGCCTAGCACTTTTTCGGTAAAGATTTTAATTATAAGATGTCGTCGGAGACTCCGACTACTGTTTTGTCCAAAAAACGCAAGGACAAAGACCGACACACGAGGTCCGCGGTCTCCACCGACACCACGCCAAAACTGGCTACACGTGGTCCGGTTCTCAGTGAGGCGCCTACGCAGCCCCTGACTACCGACTACCCTTCTCTGGCGGTGTCATCTGTAACCGAGACCGCAGGTTCCTCGGCCCACACCTTGACTTCAGCTACTGAAGCCACTGTGAGTGTTGAGCCTCTTAATGTGGACAGGTCCACTTCCACCCATGGTGTCTTCAGACCTTCTTCTTCCTTTTCCATAAAGGCCTTTACGAAGTCAAAATCAGCCATGCATTCCAAGAGGCCTGTTGCACAGGGCCCATCTCCAGGCCCCATGCCTAAAAAACAGATGCTCAAAATGGCTGAGGATTTAATTACTCTTATCAGGGGTTCCCAGCCCCCTCCGGACAAGAGACCCAGAGTGGAGGAAGATTCTCCCTCTTCTGACCAGAGCTCCATTATTTCAGAACATTCTGATGTGGAGGAGCATTCGTACTCCCCTTTTGAAGATTCTGATGCAGAACAGTCTATTCCTTCTGTATCCCCCCCCAGAGGATTTTTCATTCTGGGAAACCTTGCATACCTTGAGGGAACACTTCCATTGGGAAGGCCAAGATTTCTCAGATTCCAAGAAAAGGCTTAGGGAATTTCTTTTGCTACCTCAGCACAGACCTCTGGCAATACCTCCTGTCTTGGACATACTTGATGATGTCTACTCGGAGGCTTGTATTAACCCGGATTCCCTGCCTCCCACCCCAGTCAAGCCTGATAGGTACTACAGAGTTCCTAACTCACACCAATTCCTTTACAAAAGCCACAATGCAGACCCTGAAACCATTTCTCAAGGCCCCAAGGGAATGAAGGCCTCTGCTGCTAAGAATCCATTACCTTCCGAGAGAGAGTCTAGATCCTTAGAAAGGTGGGGAAAAAAGGTATATACCTCAGCCACCCTAGCCATGAGGGCCTTAAATTGTCAGTTCCATATGCTTAAATATCAGCAGTTTCTGTTATCACAATTAAAGAATAAAATGTCACAACCTGAACAACCAGATTTAAAGGAGTTGCAGGATATGATACATAGTGCAGAACAAGGGTAAACACACCTTACAATGTGGCTATGATGCTCTAGAAGCCTCAAGTAGAGCTGCTGTTACAGGATCAGTCATTCGTAGGCATGCCTGGCTTAGGGAACAAACCTTGCCTGACCATGTTAAAGCTAAACTATTAGATGCTCCTTTACAAAAGGAAGTATTATTTGGTACTAATGCTGAGGAGATTCTATGAAAAATGGAAGAAAAAGCTAAATCTATGCAAACAGTAAAGGCTTTTCTACAGGTTCAACCACCACGTTTTAGCAGAAATTGGCCTTCAAAAAACTGGTCCTTTCCAGCCACGGACAAGCCCCAAAGAGGTAGATACAGGCGCACAAGGGGCAGAGGACAATCTCAAGGATCATATAGAGGCAGACAATGGCAATCTCCAGCACCAAGAGGTGGTGAAGACAGTGCACAACAATACAGGAAACAAACCCAATGACTTTCCCCTTTGCATGCCAAGCAAGGCTCAGGTGGCAGCACCCTTGGGAGGAAAGCTGGCATTATTTTCAGAAAATTGGCATATTGTCACAAAAGACAAATGGATCCTGGACATTATAAACAGAGGCTACAGATTTCAGTTTTACACTCTTCCAAAAATGAGAGGCATGCCGAACCTGCCACACAATCAAAGGGCAGAGGCTCAAATACAAATTTCAAAGCTCATGGGCATGAAAGCTATTCAAGAGGTACCTACTCACGAACAAGGTCAAGGTTTTTACTCAAGACTATTCCTGCTACCAAGGAAGGGAACCGATTGGAGACCCATTTTGGACTTATCCATCCTAAACACATTTCTACTCGTACCAAAATTCAAGATGTTCACCTTACAGCAGCTTCTTCCCATGCTGGGCAAGGAGTCTTGGCTGGTAACATTGGACCTCAAGGAGGCATACCTGCATGTCCCAATCAGACAAAGTTGCAGAAGATACCTCAGATTTCTTGCAGGTTCAATCCACTATCAATTCTCTGCATTGCCCGTTGGCTTATCTATTGCGCCCAGAGTATTCACGAAATGCCTGGCATCAGTAATTGCCTACTGCAGACTTCAGGAGATACAAATTTACCCTTATTTGGATGATTGCCTGATCCAGGCGGACAGCAAATTCTTACTTCTGAAACATCTGGCTTATGTAACACGGTTATTGAATTACCTGGGATACACAGTCAACAAAGAGAAATCCAGGCTAACACCATCTCAGAATATAATTTTCCTGGGTGCCAACTTGGACACAAACACCCAGATGGCTTATCTTACACCAGAAAAACAGGGGCAACTAACTCAGTACTTCAAGACACTAGCAAAGTGTACCAGGCTAACTGCAAGGAAAATCCTGCAGGCTCTGGGATTCATGGCATCTTGCATTCTTCTAATCCCATATGCAAAGTTGCATATGAGGAAACTTCAATGGTACCTAAAGAACCTATGGTCTCAACACAGCCACAGTTTGGAAACAGTAATACCACTAATTCCATGTTTGCAAAAGGAATTTCAATGGTGGGCCCTAGCATGCCAAACAAACACAGGTCTACCATTCTGCAAGCCTCAAGCAAATCAAGTCATCACAACAGACGCCTCAGACTACACCTGGGGGGCACACATGACGGACAGGTGCATCCAGGGCAAGTGGTCCCAAAAGGAAAAGCATCTTCACATCAATCAAAAGGAGATGCTAGCAGTGATAAATGCAATTACAGCTTTCAAAGACCTTTTGCATCCAGGACAGTTATTGATAAGAACAGACAACACCACAGTAATGTGGTACATAAACAAACAAGGAGGAACACATTCATACCCCCTGTGCAGGCTGGCCATGTCACTTGGGAACTTGGCTCTGGAATGTCAAATCGAACTTCAAGCACAGTACCTGCCAGGTTTGGAAAACACGTTGGCAGACAATCTAAGCAGAAATATGACAGATCCGCACGAATGGAAGTTGCACCCTCAAGTCTTTACAAAAATAATCCAAGCGTGGGGAAGGCCAGACATAGATCTCTTTGCCTCCACAAGAATCATCAGTTGACAAAATTCTGCTCAAGGACATTTCATCCAAAGGCCTGGAGGGTGGACACCCTTTCTTTCAGTTGGGCAGCACTGACAGTTTACGCCTTTCCACCTTTGCCTCTACTGCCCAAGGTGCTCTTGAAGGCAAGAGCAGACAGACCAAGGATGATATTGATTGCACCAGACTGGCCAAGACAACACTGGTGCCCACTCCTGAGGAGTCTAACACACTCTCCTCCCTGGACCCTACCTCTAATGCCTCTTCTCCTGACTCAGCACAGCTACCAAGTTCTACACAGCCAGCTGAAAACACTCAACCTGACTGCATGGAAAATTCCTTAGCACCACAACAGACCCTACTCTCCAAGGAGGTGCAGGATGTCATTTTGGAGGCAAGAAGGCCATCTACTAGAAAAGCTTACTCTGCAAAATGGAAATGGTATTGCGTTTGGAATGAGAAAAAGGGCCAGGATCCTAAGAAACTGAATTTGCCTCAGATATTACAGTATCTAGCTGAGCTGCTGAACAGTGGACTTTCATTTTCCTCCATTAAAATACATGCCTCAGCCATTTCTGCAGAATACAACACTGATCCACCCTTATTCTCTCACCCACTCTTAAAGCAGTTCCTCAGAGGGGCTAAGAATATAAGACCTCCAAGGAAACAACCAATACCAGCCTGGGATCTAAACTACATTCTAGAAAAATTAACATTGCCTCCCTTTGAACCAGCTGCCTCAACAGATTTGCAATATTTGTCCTGGAAAACAGCTTTCCTTCTGGCTATTACCTCAGCTCGTAGGGTCTCGGAACTACAAGCCCTCATGGCTGTGCAGCCCTTTCTCATTTTCCATCAGGACAGGGTTTCTCTACGTACCAACCCCTCATTTATGCCTAAGGTAGTATCAAGGGTAGCTTTAAATCAGGCCATACACTTACCTACCTTTTACCCCAATCCTCAAAACAAAGGGGAAAGGCTGCTACATTCCTTAGACATCCATAGACAGCTGCGTTACTATTTGGACAGAACAAAGCCTTTCAGGAAGTCAGAACAACTCCTTGTCTCCTATGCTGTAGGAGCTCAAGGGAAGCCTATTTCCAAACAGACAATTTCAAAATGGATAGGTCACTGCATACGTTTTTGTTATTCCTTTCATGGTAAATCTGTACCTGCAGGCATCAGATCCCACTCCACAAGGGCCACAGCTACCTCTGCAGCCTTCCTCAGAGGAGTCCCAACCAAAGATATTTTGGAGGCAGCCACTTGGAGTTCTGTGCATACCTTCACCAAACACTACCACCTACCTTTATATTCCAAAACTAGAGCAGGCTTTGCCACTGCTGTGTTGCAGGGCATTCTGGCTCCTCCCAGTTCCACCTAGTGCCTACCACCCTGTGCGTAGCTTTGGGATTCTACCCATCTGTGATGACTGCAGCTGTATGCACGATGAACATAGTACAGTTTTGTACCTACCATAAATGTAGATGTTCAAGTGCTAATACAGCTGCAGTCCAGGTTTCCCTCCCTCCTTCCCCTCTGGGAACATACCTAGTGGCTAACTCCCCTACTTTCAACCTGATTGGGTTATCCTTCTATGGTGTATTTGCTTGCAACTACTGATTTAAGATTACATTGCATTGCATGATTATATATACATAATATCTATATATATATATATATATATATATATATATATATATATATATATTGCCTTCCTTCTGGGGGCACCTGACATCTGGGGCAAGAAAGACTGAAGAAAATGGCGTCAGCTGTGTCTTATATACCCCTGTCGCACTGACGTCAGGAAAGAAAGTGACAACAACCAACGCCGGACCAAGACTTTGGAATTTGGCCGACCGAGGACCCGCCTGACGGCAGGAGAACCCATCTGTGATGACTGCAGCTGTATTAGCACTCGAACATCTACATTTATGGTCGGTACAAAACTGTACTTTTTTGTCTATGCTTTTTAACCAGGGCTCAGCGGCCGCAACCATTAAAGGCCATTTGGTGGCAATTTCTACCTTTCATGTCGCACACGAGCCTAGCCTGATGGCACATAGTCTCTGTAAGGCTTTTCTGAAGGGCATTCTGTTACTTTGTCCTCCAGTATTGGAACCTGTCATGCCTGGGATTTAAACTTTGTTCTACAGGCTCTTACTTCACCCCCCTTTGAGCCTGCAGCCACTTGTGATTTAAAATTCGTAACTTGGAAGACTGTCTTTTTAGTAGCCATCACGTCAGCCAGACATGTTTTGGAGCTTCAAGTTTTATCAATCAAACCCCCTTATTTGATTTTTCATAAGGACAGGGTTTCTCTCAGACCAAACCCCTCCTTTCTTCCCAAAGTGGCGTCAATCAGTAACCTTAATCAATCTATTGAGTTGCCAGTGTTTTTTCCCCAGTTCTCAAACAAGGCAGATTTCAAATTTCATCAATTGGATGTACACAGACAAGGTTTACTATTAAAATGTCGAACGGCACTACGTCGACTGTACTGTAGTCGAACACGGAAGTTCGAAAATAGTAATGTTGACGACAAAAAAACAATCTAGGACTGTGTTTTAACATGGGTTAAGGTAGGGGAGATGTTTGTAGTTCTGAATAATACTGAACACCTACCTCGACCCATGTTAAAACCATTCCTAGATTGTTTTTTTGACGTCGACATTACTATTTCCGTGTTCGACTATAGTACAGTCGATGTAGTGCCATTCGACATTTTAATAGTAAACCACAGACAATTATGTTTTTATCTGCACAGAATGAAAGACGTCAGAAAACCTGATCAGTTGTTTGTTTCCTTTTCGGAAAACAGAATTGGGTCTCCTGTCTCAAAAGTCACACTGTCCAGGTGGATCTCCAGTTGTATTTCTTTCATTTATTCCTCAGGGGGTAAAGATTTACCGTTCCCGGTGAAGGCTCACTCTACTCGGTCTGTATCTACATCTACAGCCTATCAGGCCAGATTGTCTATGGATGATATTTGTGCTGCGGCTACTTGGGCATCTCCTCACACCTTTGTTACTCATTACAAGTCGGATGTGGTATCTAGGGACAGGTCTTCCTTTGGTTCCACGGTGCTCAGGAGTATTTTCCACTGAGCCTCCCAGGATTTAGGTGCTAGGGACGCTGTCCAATGAGTAAGAATGTAGGCGAGATTGGACTACATAACATCAAGAAGTTATGTACTCACCATAACGTTCGATGTATGTAGTCCATCTCGCCTCACATTCTTACTTATCAACCCACCTTCCCCCATCCTGGAGGATCTGGAGGTTAGGTCTGGTTTCAGAGCTTCCTTCATTGTTGGTTTGTTCTTCCTTTCCTTGGGTGTTGTTATGCATGGAGAATGAGTGTTGGGGCTCGCAGCAAACTAGATCTGGGGATAGAGAGCAGTGCAGCATGGGATACCATCTTAGCCCAGCCAATAGAAAGACTTCGAGCTAGAAAAGTTGGCCAAGTCGGAGCCGACATTCGACTCCGAACCATGGGTAAGAATGTGAGGCGAGATGGACTACATACATCGAACGTTATGGTGAGTACATAACTTCTTGTTTGTTCCTGCTGCTCTCCCTGTAGCCATAAACATTAACAAAGTGTTTTATTTTCAGTGAATGTTGTTCTTTTTTGGTGCTTACATCAAGCATAAATGATTTTTCTAGAGTATTCCAGGAGACTGGTTATATTTTATTTTAATATTTTAAATATGTGGGGGGCTGTTTTTCAGTATGAATAATCTGTAGTGTGGACTGGTATCTTTATTTGCAGTTTTAATTAATGTAAGGGATTATTTGGGTAATAGACTCTTTAAGTAGAGTGCTACAAAGATTAATGAGTTTGTCTGAAATGAAAGGGTGCAAGTTTACATTACTGGACGCAAACATGCATTGATTAATGAACTTGTCTGAAATCAAAGGTGCAAGTTTACATTATTGGACTCAAACATGCATCAGTTATGGTTCCCATACTTGTTTAGTTTATTTTATGCTATAGTGAAAGAGTTCTGCACATACGACAAATGCAGGGCCAAACCAAATCAGGAACAAAACACAAATGGCCAGCACTGAGGTGTAAATAGCAAAAAAGACTGACTCAAAATACAGCCAAATAGTAGGCAAATCAAAGTTTAATCCTCCATACTGATTTCGGCATAACCGCCTTCATCAGTGGAATACCATTAAACAGATAATGTCATCCCTCCATAAATAGAGCCATCCACCAATGGAAAAAACAGCCCCCCACATCAGCATCACTTCCTGCAGGTAATGTTTTTTTACTTTATAACTGTGCAGTGTTGATATGTTCGTATGAGGCTTATAGTTGTGGTGGTTTGGGCCCAGACCACTCACTCACTCAGTCTCCATTTGGTTTTTGATCTTACAGTGCTGGTTGGGGCAGTCTGCTTGGTGGTGTTTGGCCACTCATAAATCTCTCGTATTTGATAACTTGTGTTCGGGACCTGACACCATAAGTCGAACAATACATTTTTGTTCATCTTGAATAATTAAAAATACAGGCTGATTGTGGACTATTGGCAACTCTGCTGGGCTTAAGAATATCAGTGCCTGGATTTATTACATCTGAAGGAATGTTTTGGTGGTGTGTTGGGCCCTGAACATTTGCTCAATACTATTTCTACTATTTGCCTACTAGATGGCTACATTTTGAGTCTTTTTTGCCATTTACACCTCAGTGCTGGCCATTTATGTTTTAGTTTATTTTTATCTCTTGACTGCAGAAGTGGAACAAATGATGCAACGATATAAATAACATACTGAATTTTATAACCACTTAGTGACCGCTGTTTTTCTTTCAGAATCTTCTAATTCTGAATAAACAAAAGGAGACAAAGGATGACAGGGCTATTGTGGCTTCCAATATCATGTACATAGTAGGACAATACCCACGGTTCTTTGCAGCAAGAAGGCAGTTTCTGAGCAGTATGATTAACAAGCTCTTTGAATTCATGCATGGTGAGTAAAGCAATATCATAACATATATAAATTACAATTTAAAAGCAGTTATTAATGAGTTCCTAAGTATTAGAAATTTATCTTGGCTACAAGAAGCTGTATGTAAAAGTTTGCAATGGCTAGCTGATAGAGTGGACATCAAAGTAATGTGCTAAACCTCCTTCCAGCATCCGTATGCCCCTTTCTATATATGGCCTCCAAAACTGTGTATTGTACTCAGACTGTGGTCTGATCCCTGCCCAGTAGAGTGGAAGCATTACGTCTGCTCCTCTGAGAATACAAGCCAGGATTCTATTTCTTGCTGCCATTGCCCTCTCAGTCAGCTCTTGGTAGTCCATTCCTGTAAAGCTGAACCCCCAGATCTTCCCATTATCCTACACTGTTGTACCTCTTTTGTGTTATCAGTGATGTGGGTCATCTAGTTATGTGTTCCCTCAGATATGTCTGAGACAATTCACTGAAAAGTACTGGACCAAGACGTGACTCTTGCTGTACTGCATAAGCCATTTTATTTATGCATGCTCTCCCTACCATAACCTTGTCTGTCCTGCCATTCGCCTGAGCAGAGGTCCAGTTCTTTAGTTTTGGTTATACTCCCATTCAATCACAGGCCTTTCTGAAGTTTATGTAGACCACATCTACACATATTACCTTGACAGTTCACCTGCAAGACAATCGTAAAACTGGATCATGTATGTCTAACAGACCTTCTGACCATGAACCTATTTTTGTTACTGTCCTGAAGATTGTTGTTCCATTAACCTGAGTTGACTGCTGTCCTGGAGATTCTTGTCTTTCAGAAGTGCTAGCAGCCTTCCTCTCAAGATTCTGTCTGACTTCCCTGCCACTGCTGGTAAGCTAATGGGCATGCAGTTCCCGCCTTCCGTACAATGATACAGTACACTTCAGCACTGTGCAGTGATCTGTCACCACACTGGCCAGATTCAAGAGCACTCTTAAAGCTAGCATATCTAGACCTTGTGTTTTATCCTACCTGTGGCCTGATAGTGCCCTCTGTAACTCTTCTGCTCTGTTTTGGTGTCTGTCCACTGCTTTCTTGTCTGTTCCCTGCCTCCCTTCAAACATGAAACTATCTCCTTGCTTTTGTTTGTGATAATCAATACAAAGCATTCATTTGGCACCTCTGTTTTTTCTGGTTTTCTTTGGTTTCTCTACCATTTTGGCCTTTCTTTCCTTCTCCTTTATGTATTGTGATTAAGAAAGCTATTTTTCCCTTTTTGATCCATTTGCTAATTACATGTCCATTGTTGGCTTTTCTGCCCTTCTGCTATCATCTTTGTAGTGTGCTTCCTCACCTTCCCCACACTGTCCTTTCTGTCAGTTGTAGACTCTATCATTTACCCTAACTGCAAGTTTCATGGTCGTGTGTAGCCACATCCGCCTTCTTTTTTGCGTATTTCTAAGTGTGTCATCCTCTAAATCCCTTAAGCATCCTTATTTTGCTCCCTATTTTTGGTACCAGGTTTCTAATTCATCCTTGACCTTGTCTCTGAACAGGACATAGTCCTGCCTCCTAAGGCCCACACCATCATGTTTGTCTGTGAGTTTTTCTCCTTCCACAGGACCACACAGTAGCATGATCTCTATTGTTTAATGGTACCTTAGTCTTTGCAGTCACAATGCATCATGCATTGGCTAGGACCACATCCAGAATTCATTCCTTTCTAGTACAGTTCTGCCATGGTTCATGATATTAGTCATCTCCCACTTCTTCTCTGCTAAGGAGTTTGAAATCAAGTCAGTGTGCTCTTAGCAAAGTCATATTCATTCTGTATCTTACAGACTTCTTCCTTCCCCACTCCTTTATTGTTTTCTTTAGATTTACAAAAAGCTCACTGACTAGTGGATGAAGACAAACCACTGGGCTTAGGGTCTAGATGTGCTTGTGTTATCAGCATTTATCATCACATTGTGCTCTAACACTGAGTATACCCACCTAGGGGGCATGGGATCTTCAAAATAGAAGGCCAGATTCTGAGTGGTGGAGAAGATGAACTGATACCCCATCATAGATGAATTGATACAGTAGGACTGTGCCCAGTTTTACCCACAGTTTGGCCCCTTACCAAGATGTTTTGTAGCTGGCTTGTAGATCAAATGAGATGCTAATCCAGCCTGATGCTTACAAGTATTGTTCCCCTTAATTATTTTTACACTGTGATCAGATGAATAAGATAATTGTGCACTTTGTCATCTCCACTGATACAGAATGGTAAAGTCATGACTGCAGTGGATGTAACCAAAGTTCAGTTTGCATCTCTTGCATCTCTGACACCTGTTGCAGCTGGCACAGGGAAGAAGAGGGATCACATGACTGAGCTGTCTCACTTATTCTTAGGAGGAAAGGCATGTACCTGAGCACAGTGATGCAGTGGAAACCCTGATGGAGAGCAGGGACCATGAGGAGGAGCTATCTACAATGTGGGCAGGGTCCTCGATTTCATGGGCATGCTGGTGTGTATGTACATGGTGGTTACCCATTGCATTGCCAGCCCCTTAGATGCTTTGGGCATGCACAGAGAAGGCTAGGACCATAAGGAAAACTACAGTACTTACAAAATGTTAACACCACTCCTGGCTGTCTCTACCCTCACCTTTAGGGGAGTGAATGGGCCAAAGGACCCTCATTCCAGAAGCAACAAACAGGACAAATGAGCAGTGGAAAGGAGGCTTGATGGTCAAGGGGAATGGATTGTGCAATGTGACAGCCCAGCCACTACTGAACAGCAAACCTTCCTACTTATTTCATTACCCCCCTATCACTTTTATCTGATACGACTGTCCCAAGATAATTTTGCTGTTGTTGTCAGTTGTATTACTTCCAGTTATTTCTTACTTCAGTTTGGTATTTTAGTTTTCCAGTATATTACACCAGACTGACTCCTTTCAATTTACCTACTGAACTTCTGGCTACTCCTCAGCTTGGAAAACAAATTGCCATCACCATTCTACCCATTTCATAACTGTACATAACTGTAAAATTAATCGCCATGGTCATCCTGTCCAATTCATAACTGTGCACACTTGTAAAATTAGTCACCATCACTATCTTGCCCGCTTAGTAACTGCCCATATCAATTGTAAAATTAATCGCCATTACCATCCTGACTACTTATAACTATACATATCAGCTGTAAAATTAATTGCCATCGTCATTCGGCCCACTTCATAACTGTACATATCAGATGTAAAATCAATTGCCATAACCTGTCTGCCCATTTCATAACTTTGCACATCTTTGTAGTATCAACAACCAACATTATCCTGCCTGCTTCATAACTGTACATATCAACTGTAAAATCTATCACCATCACCATCTTGGCCACTTTGTAACTGCCCATATCAATTGTAAAATTAATCGCTGTCACCATCCTGGCCACTTCATAACTGTACATATCAATTGTAAACGTAATCTTAGTCACCATCCTTCTTACTGGGTAACTGTACCTGTCAGTTGTATGCAGGCCAGTGTATGAACGAGTCAAACACAAAAACTCAGTAGCGTAGCACTATATGAAGTAAAATGTATAAAATGCATGTTAACAGACTGGCTTAGCATTTTAGGCTGTAAAGTTAACCATAAAAAGTTAATTCTGTTAATGTTTAATAGTCCAATAGTAGCACTGCATCTGGATGAATATAACTTTACTGTTAACCTCCCCACCCAAATACTGGGTTCGCTCTTAGCTCCTACTCCTATAGCCATGAGAGATCTTAACATTCAGAAAATTCACTTGATGATGCAATAAAGGAATGGCCAAACTGGTCAATTTCCTGTGAAATTAAATTGTAGCTACTTAAAATTACATTGTATCCCAAAATATCATATCTTACAAAGCCTTCCAATGTATATTCCCATAGCAACCCTAATAAAATGGGACAAGCGAGTGCTAAAATTTCTGTGCTCATCTTTTGCACCCAAAAGTGCTCAGACTGTCTACTGCAGTTCTTGTGATCAGGGTGGATTCAGAATGATTAAGCACTGAGGAAGGGTACTTGATACCTGAAAGCTTTGTTACCTTATTGACTGTTCTTAATTTAAATTTATTGCTGCTCTACGTTGGTGTCAATTGTTTTGTTGGAATCTGGAAACAGAGTTCATTCATTTTTGGTAGTTTGTAGGTAATCATGCTGCCATATTACATTACTTCAGAGAGTTATACATTCAAGACCTCTTCATGGATAAGATCTCTTCAAGGAACTATTCTTCCTACACTAATGACTCCTCCTCTACTGAGTCCTATTAACATAGAGGAGGAGTCATTAGTGTAGGAAGAACAGTTCCTTGAAGAGATCTGTTCTTCCTACACTAATGACTCCTCCTCTATTGAGTCCTATTAACATAGAGGAGGAGTCATTAGTGTAGGAAGAACAGTTCCTTGAAGAGATCTGTTCTTCCTACACTAATGACTCCTCCTCTACTAAGTCCTGTTAACGTAGATGGTGATTTGTTGCATGCTGTAGCCATGGGCATGCAAGACAGATGTCCTTCCATAGAAACTTTGCAGCACTTAAACATGATATGCCAATAAACTACTGCCGTCTTAAAAACCATGCCTGAAGCTGAGTTGTTAACATCTTTGCTTTCCCCATTTTAGGCTCATCCCTTATAGAAAAACATGCACCTATTTTTCCCAATTGTCAAATGGCTAGAAAACAGTTTCCACTATCAATTATATCCTTCAGGAGATAAAAAGCAGTTTTGTACTTTATTAACCAAGTACTCCCTGCCAGCTAGTCATCTTATATTCTATAACCAGCTCTCATTGATGAATACTTGAGGGGTTAATGTTCACCTTCTAAAGGAGGTATTGAACTCTCCACTTCTGCAACTGATTATGTCAGCAGCTTTTATGGGTATCACTGTTATCTTCTCAGCTTTTCTCTTGCATTATGTCGTGGCAGATTTCAAAAAGACATCCCAGGAAGTATGTTAGAAGTGATGGATTAGAATCGCTTCATGGGCATCCTGAATGCCCACTGGATGCTTACTCATTGTCCCAGTTGGCGGCTATTTGCTTGGAATTGTTTGCATCACCTTTTCATTAGTCCGACTGTTCCTCATTAATGGGGTCTAGCGATGTATTCACAGTGCTGGAGATGTCTTCAACCCAGAACAGAAGCCTCCTGGTCTCATATAATGTAGGAGTGCCACAAAATGCAGCCCTTTTGGGAAGGTTTCTATTCTAGTCCAGAGAAAGTATGCTATACCCTCTTCCCTCTATGATAGGCTTTAAACCAAATGTGAAAGTCCTGAAGTTTTTACAGCTTTTAATATTGCCTGCCAAAAAAAGCGATTGCATGTCACAGGAAAGAGGACCCCCCCCCCCCGAAATAGCTGAGTGTTGGCTTATATTGCAGGGGATTTAAGACACATAGCTTAAATTAACTAGGAGGAAGCAGCAAGACTTAAAATTCCAAGGATTTGGGGAATAATATCTGGATATTTTAGGACATTCTTCTGCCTAGCTATATCCACTCTACCCCTCTCACTGTGAAGCGGTACAAGATCTAATTAGTGTATCGCCAGTACCTTCTGTTGCCCCAGTGGTTTGAAGTGCAGTTAGAACTGAAAGTTTTTTCATAGTTAATCATGATCTTGGTGCTGTCATGTAAATTCTGCCATAGGATACTGACCTGGGTGAACTTTGTAAATTGAGTTTTTATTAATCATTAGACGGTTTGTATATTGTATCGAGTTGGACATTTGAATGGATAAGCTAAATGTTGATAATTCTTATTTTTCTTATTCAGGGATTTTTATCAGCAAATGTATAATGATCAATTGTATATTTCAACATCAAAATAAATGTCTTATTGAAAGTATTATTCAATATGCTTTTGAAAAATAAAAATTCAAAAAAAAGAAAACACTTTCTTCAAAGTTCAGTACAGTTAGCCCTTCAGCTTATGAACAGTTTTTGCAGGTATGTGTGCAGCTGTGTATATGCATACATGTGTGTGTGTGTCTGTCATCCAGATGTTGTGCAGGGTTGCACATATGAGCAGCCTAAAGAGAATAATGTTTACAGGTTCATAGGTTAGTACTAGGTTAACTGCCCTTGCGAGCCATTTTAAGCCTAGCCAATTATCCCTTGTGAGATTCAAACCCTGAACCTTGTGTTTGTAAGGCAAACACTTTAACCATCAGGCCACCCTCCCAACCCGAAACAGCCTTGTTTCATTGGTGGTTGCAATATTTTTAAGTTTTTACAGCAGTTTGGATTAGCAGGATAGGGGAAGAAAGTTCATCATGTCCACTGCTATAGTAGCTTTTACGCTGTTTGGGTTGTGTCTTGCCCAAACACAACAACTGACCATCTTCTAAAAGCTCTGGTTCCCTCCTACACTCCCTGTTGAATAGTCCTAAACTCTCTGAATTATGTCAGAAATGTTTAACTTTCAATGGTACATGATGTTGAAGAAGCCAGCTATGACTGTATTTGAAGCAGCCTCTTCTAATTATTAGGGCTTTGTGCCACTGAGGACTGTGGTTACCACCTCTGTTAGGAGGATCTCCTTACGTAGTGCTTCACAGGAGGAATCTGTCTCATGAACAGCCCTGGTCTAGAGTAGTTTCAAAGTATACAGTGAAATATAACCCATAATTATTTGAATTTCCCTACCCAGTTGAGAGAAAGTCAGAGAGAGATTGCGGCACTCCTTAGATATGCAAAGACATCTGTGACCTTACCACCAGAAAAAAAAACCCCACAAAATCCTGCCAGCTGTATTTTGTTAAAAGAGGTCTTCCCAAAAACATTTTTGCCATTGGCTTCATAGCAGATTTGGAGAGCTTGTATCTTCTTAATTTGCAGCTGAAACGTGTCAAAAGCTGATACCAATGATGCTACCGCCTTGTCTTTTGCCTGTACTTGCGTTTTGCACTGCTACTGCCTTGTCTTTTGCCTGTACTTGCGTTTTGCACTGCTACTGCCTTGTCTTTTGCCTGTACTTGCACTTAACACTGTCACTACAGTGTAATTTCCAAAGTCAGGGCCTGCTTTGGCTGAACAGTTTATGAGGACCTTTTATTATGATGTCTGTTGTTTTTTGTTTTCTCCTACACTGCCTTGTGTCCCCTGATGTCTCATATTACTTTGGTCTTTTTCCAGTATGGGAATGTTACCGCCTGCTTGAAATTAGTTCAGCCTGTTCGATACTGTCATTTGTAGACGATCCCTGTGAGGGTTAAGAAACAATTACATTCCTTCCTTATTTCCTTCCTGTATGTCTGGGTGGGGTGGCCAGAGACGCCTTCTGGGCTGTGCAGCTTTTTCTTAGACACTTCAGGTCTTCTGGGAGAGCGACTATCGGAGCGAAGCTGATTTGTCATGTTTGTGTGGGAGCTGTCCCCTAAAAAAACTGCTGGAAGGAATATTTTCTGTGACAAGCCTGCTACTGACAGTCTTGTATGATAATCTTGTGCAAAAGGTTTCAGTTATTTATTGCCATGGTAAGTAATCACATAAGATGTTTTTGTAATTTTGGCTGAAGAAGGAATGTTGTACAATTAGCAAGTATTTTACTGCATATGCTCAACACATTTGGAACACAGGATCATAACCATAGTAAGCAGACCCCTTCTGCAAGTGTAATTTAAAACATCATCTGAAACTTTTGTACTTTAACATAATGTTGAGGGGAAACTCTAAGTAGTTTTGTTGTGTTCCTTTGGTATAGACAGCCATGATGGAGTCCAAGATATGGCATGTGACACTTTCCTGAAAATTTCAAAAAAGTGCCAGCGTTTTTTTGTTGAGATTACAGCTGGAGACACAAGGCAGCTACTTAATGAGATTCTGGAAGATATTCCCAGCATAACATCTGACTTACAGCCTTATCAGGTAAAGACAAGTAATTAATTAATAACCCATAAGTCATGGCTGGGTGTGGATAATGCACAGTTTACCCATGGCTGGTGTGGTTTAGTCAAGAGAACGAATTGTGTTAATTTTGTATAACATTTATATATGTTGTTCTTGTTTTTCTTTGTGTTTACCTGTGCATTCTTCCACTTTGCTACTGTGCTAACCAAATGTTCTCCACAATTGTTTTTTATAGGTGTACTGTAAGCTTATATTTTTCTGTGTAAATTTCAGTATTATTAGTTTTATATTTAAATGTAATTTTTCATGGTGATTACCCTGTTCTAGTTTGAGCATTTTAGCAATTTTTAGTGTAGAGTGTTAGAGTTCTGCTTTATGTCACTTATGCTGTGATCCTGTTTTATTTATGTTTTAAGTATATGTATTAAAAATGTGTTACAGTGTTCAGTTGTGCACTTTAATTTCCCAATCAGCCTGTAGACTGGACATTGCTCCTGATCCATTTGTTCTGACTGCATGAAAAGCATGTGACATATAATGATCAGCTGTAACTGAGTTGTGCCCTCACTTCTTGAAGAAAAAGCAATTTATATTTTATTGTTTTACTTTTTTACAGGGTAAAAACATTAGTTGTACTTAACCAGTAAAAAGCAAATCAATAAAATTTAAACTGCAGTTCTATAACTGCAAGGAAAGCATTATATATATATATATATATATATATATATATATATATATATATATGCGTGTGTGTGTGTGTGTGTGTGTGTGTGTGTGTGTGTGTGTGTGTGTGTGTGTGTGTGTATATGTATATGTATATATATATATATATATATATAGCGCTAGAGAATCCCAAAAGCCCAATATCCTGAGACCTAAATCCTGAAAGTTCAAAATCCTGAAAACTCAAAATCCTGAAAATAAACAGGATACCAACACTTACTATATTCCAAGTACATACAGAAAGAAATAAAACGCAAACCGTATTACTGTTCTACAAGTATAAGCAGGGGGACAAACCCCCTGCATACAGTTGAAGGGTAATATGTTTCTGTATGTACTTGTACTGGAATATAGTAAGTTTTGGTATCCTGTGTGTTTTCAGGATTCTGAGTTTTCAGTACTTTGAGTTGTCAGGATTTTGAACTTTCAGGATTTTGGTCTTTCAATATTCTGTAGCGCTCCCATATCTATATATATATGTGTGTATATATATATATATATATATATATATATATATATATATATATATATATATATATATATATGAGTCTACATCTACGTCAAAAGATCAAAGCCCCAGATACTCAAATAACAAAACATTGAGACCCTAACCACGAAACTCTGGTTCATCAAACCCTCATAATAGCGAAACCCGGAACACCTAACGGTAAACATTACCATGTCCGGTCTGCACTTAAAGGAACAGTTCTCCCGTTAACTACAACTGACAGAAAATCTGTATCAGTGGTTTTGCAGGGGTGCAAGCCCCTCTGCGTCCCCCCCACACCCCCTCTAAATTGTATATACCCACTCCGAGGTCGCACTACAGTGAGAAAAGTGTAAATTTCTCGATCCTCACTGTACTGCGATCCCCATTTAAAACCACAGATACAGATTTCCTGTAAGTTCCCACAGGGAATCCTCAAAGTCCAGCAACTCATGCATTCACAGAAAATATGTTCCCAATTACCTCTTTCTTCCTCTTCACACCTCCAACATTTGCTGTCTACATGAGGAAAAGTTCTCTGGAGTCTACTGAGGGTATAAAAATATCTACGTAAACATTTCCAAGCAAAAATCCTAAATCTTCTAGATTTTGTTGCATATTTGGGAGACATATATATATATATATATATATATATATATATATATATATATATATATATATATCCTCTCATTGTTTCTTTGTGAATTGCTTGTCCAAGCTCTCTTCCCAATCCTTTCTAACCTCCTCTGATTGATTCTTATAGTTATCATGCAATATTTGATATGCTGTACTAATTATTCCCTTTTTAATGACAGTGTCTGTTCTAGATTCTGCTAGAAACTCTACCAGTGCTGGTCTTTTGTTTACCTATTTTTTTCTCTTTGCCTGTCCTCTATCAATCCTTGACAGAGAAGGCAATCTGTAACCTGCATTCCAAATAAAATTTTAGCATCTTCCTATTTTATCATCTTTCCCTCACTAGTTATTTGCTCCCAATACCTTAGTTCCTTTGCCAGTTTTCTCCAATAAATTCCAGCCCCTGTTGTCTATTGTCTATTTCCCTAATTGCAGCCATCCCTATCGGCAGAATCTCCTTTCTGTATTCCCATATTGGCTTAGTTCTTAAGATACTTCTGCTACTTTATAGATATAATATTCTGTAGGTGCTGAGTGTGTTGGTTAACACTATAACTGAAGTACTTAATGTGACTACATATCTCAAAGTAGTCCACATAAAAACAAACCAGTACCTGTACAGACCCTGCCAGCATTATAGGTCTATGCATCTTTAATCTGTGCAATGGCATTAAATAATGCATGACAAACAAGAGCAACTTTGGCACCTTGGGTAGTCAGTTTCACAAATAAGTCATTGCCAGAGAATCTAGGACCTTAAAAAAGTCAAACTGCTGGATAAAAGAAGAACAACACCCTCACTCATAACGGACTTCCATACTGTGGCATCAGTATTACTGGACAAAGTCAGCAAAGGCCTACTCTCTGCCCTTACAGCATCGTTATACACCACGTAGATGTCAGATTGTAGCAGCACTTCATAGACCCCTACCCCCCACAAGCACCTTTTAAAAAAGGCATGACCAGTAGTCATATCTGTGGCATAGCCAGCAATTTACCAGAACATTACAAACGTAACCATGATAGACTACACTTAATAAACCATGCAACAACAGTCAGTTATATCTTTACTGCTAACTCAAGGTATATTTTCCATTAAGTAGAAATAAGCTACAGCAACATCAACCACTACCAAACATTAAGCCATTTTCTCCTCTAGAGCACTGCAGTTGCATAACTACACTTTATGCAATGGTCAAGGCATTTGAAAATGTATAATGCCGCCTGGTTACATAACAGCATCATCTTGCTTTAAAAGCTCACTGTTTTTGATAACTGCTGTGATTACTTCTTATGTTTCCATTTTGGCACATTTAAGAAGTTTCTTCATTCCATTTGCTTGGGATGTGGACATATCTGACTGGTGCAGATGATGAAATTATCCACCAGACTTGCAGAGCATCTCCCATTTCTTTTCTGCTGCTTTCTTAGTTTGGATTTCACACTTAATGTATGTCATTGAAAGTCATTGCATTCCTTGCCTGTTTCACATGACCCTCAGAGTGTCCCTAAAGTACACATCTTGAAGCGCATCAGTCTAACCACCCAAAGGAGACATTAGTAGAAGCTCATGTCCTTTACTGAACCCCAGAAGATAGCAGTCATGGTGGGTGACCAGTACAGGGATCAGCAGGAAGGTCCGTTGTGCATTTCTGGGTCAGTAGGCTGACAGCAGCAGACAAATTAGAAAACATAGGGTATCCAAAGACCAGGCACCAGCCAAAGTCATCTCCTAAGAAGACATCCATTAATGAGACAGACTTTTTTTCCTGAGATGTTGCAAATCTCCTTCAACTTGCAAAAGATTGCCTTTGCACCTCTTGTATGCTAATGATGTGAGGAACACCTTGGCAACCACTTTGGGGGTGTCCTTAAATGGAATTTGTAGAGCTTAGCTGTACACAACCAGCACATACTGAGCGACTCTGAGTCCCTCAGCAAAGGCTTGATGGTCGAACCCAGGTTCAGACAGTTTACTTTAGCCTCTGCCAGGTACTCTAGCCTCTGCCAGGTAAAGGTTTGGAAAATGTTGTGGTCTTCCCCAAACCTAATGGGCCCACTTGAATGGGTCACATGCTGGGCAAGCAGTCACTGCTTCATGTCTGGTAGGATGCATATGCATCCTCACAGATGTGAGAGCACACGTCCATAGATCTTACTTTGATGCCAGAGCTAAGCCCCATGCAAGCTTCCTATGACCTAGCAGTCTCCAACATATTCGGATCTGAGCACTGAGGCACTGTTGCCTGGCATGTGGCACTCATCTTTCATTCACTTGTCATATCATGGTTTAGATGAGCTAATGTTATCCCCTGCTGAAGCTTGGGAATAGGTAATGTCTTTCTCCTCATCACGTGCCACCTTGAAAAAGAATTCTGAGAACCCTGAAGTCTCTGTTAGACAAAGCCCGTGTGAACAAACCACACCAACCATGGGTAAATCTAGCATTACCTACAGCCAGCTGGGGGTTATTGCTATACTACACCACAGGAAACCCAAGTTCCAGTTGTGGTTTTGGTGCTTATAGGACTGGTCAAGGAGGATAGAAGTGAGCTCCCTTTGTCTGCTGACTTATCCTAAGGAAGTTCTGGCTCACCATAAAAGTGACACCTAGTAGGAATAACAGGTGTTACACAAAGAAGTTTGAGCCAGCCAAACCCAAGCAGTCTTGGTGCCTAGGGGTCCAACATGTAGAACCATGTTTCCCCTCATGGTACTGGAGTAGGAGGCTTGAAGGAGCTACCAAGGCAGAAAGGAGGGGGCTTCCAGTGTAGATTGGGTAGGCTACCTCCTAAGACCACCAGGCTGGCCTGTTTCCTACTATCTGATTCTCACTGGGGAAATGGAAGGATTGATTGGGATTCCCAAAAGCAAACAGATGGGCTCTAGGGCTGTTACCCAGTCCAGGAATACTCAGATGCTGTGTCCCCAAAATTAGGGGAACTTTGGGGTGTTGGTAGTGAAGCCACTGTGCAGGGTCTTTGGAAGTTTTAGAAAATCAGAACAAATCCTAGCAGTGACCTCCAGCAAAAGAATTTGCAGATTAACTGATATGGTGAATACACATATCTGTTCTTTTAAAAGTAGTCATCACCATGTTTTATTTGTCTACAATGAATCTTTAGCATAATTTTTAATAGCAGATTATATTCAGCAATTGATTTTAAAATTTGATCAATGTGCTATACCGTACCTATTATATTTCATAACAGAAGGATTAAATATAGTTTATATGCATAATGTTATATTATTTTGTGTACCTTGTATCAAAATCTGGAAAAACAAATATAAACAGTAAAGTGTAGAAAGCTTAATCAAAAAGTCTGTAAAGATTCCATGATGTCATGGGCTGAAACTTCATGTTTATGTTATCTGTTCTGCCTGGCCGTGATGAGTTACCAGCAAAACTAACCATATTTAATATTAAGACCGTTATTCATACAGCCTTACACTGACTGTTTCCTGTTGTTAATACATAGTTTGTACACCCCTCTTCAAAATCACCCACAGGATGGGAGACATCTTTATATGATGCTTTAGTTCCAGAGACTGGTACGTCAGAATGGCATTCCTCCAAGCCCCCTCCCTATATATCATGCATATAATAGTTTGAAGGGTACTGTGAGGCATTTGTGATATTATGGTAACAGTAAGTGCTTTTACAGTGGCATTAAAGGCCCCAGCTTGGGTGGTTGGGAGATGTAAAATGTTTTAAGAGTAACTATATTCAGTGACAACTAAGCCAGTGGATTCTTATTCTAATGAATATTATCACACGCTTTATACTCTGAGTACAGGTATATGTATGGAGGACAAGTAAGGAGATGAGGTATTTGGGTTAACAACCTAAATGTTTAATTAACCAAGTTTTAATGCTATGGAACAAACCCTAACTGGTAGAGTATCACTTGTGCAACTCATGTATATTTACAAATGCAGGCACATTCTTCACTGAATGGCTTACACTTAACTTTTAATGTCTTAATTTAGTGTACCATCATAATCCAGGTGTGCCAATGAGCTATAAAAAGTGGTGTATTACAATAAAAAAAAAACATAATCCATAATGTTTAATTATGGTTGTATGAAATTCCTGAATTATTGTGAGATGTTTTAGCAGTAATTCATAAATGGGCGTTGGTAATGCAGGATTTACCCACAGTTAGCATGATTAAACAAAGGCAACTTTGTGTAAATCGTACATCTCCCATGCATAAGCATGGATTATTGCAATTATACGACGTTATTTAAGGGAAAAAAATCTTTCCTTTTATAAATAATATTATTGCATAATAGTACTTAAGTGATCTTATATCAGTTCTGGTAGTCTGGGGCATCCCAGATATGTACTGGGCATGTTCTATGGTTACATAGTACGTTCAGTACATTGTTGTTGCTGTTTTTTTGTGGGTTTTTTTTTTTTTTTTTTACTACAAGTCTAATGTCGGTTGTATTGTAAATAACTAGTTGTGCATGATAGTTGTGTGCATTTTCATAGAATATAGAGATGTTTGCTTCACATTTTTTATCTGTTCTTTATAAATGTTGTGGTTTTATGTTATATAACTGAGGAATTAAGTCAATAAATAATGAGAGATCTTGGTTTCAGGAGGTAAGAGGTATACTGTGGGGCTTCTTGGAAAAATGTTCCCATCATTGAGATCGGGAGTTGTTTTAAAGTATAACATATTCTTTTCTACAGAACAGTTTACTTAATTGTTTTCCTGTTCTACAAAACAGTTTACTTCATTTTTTTTTTTATATTTTCAATTCTCTATAAGCAGTACAAAGAAAGTTAGTTAATGGAACTGTTTCCCATTTGGATTTACAGTGAGCACACTAAGTGGTTTGTCCAATCATCATGCATGTCTTCAATATAAGTGAATCATTATTGTGTAATTCTTTTATGTTTTGCATGTGTCTTTTGCAGTCATCAAGCTGTCTCTCTCTCTCTCTCTCTGCTTTAGGTTCATACATTTTACGAAGCAGTAGGTTATCTGATTAGAGCGGAAACAAATCAGGTGGAACAGACAAAGCATATTGAAATGCTCATGGGAATGATGAACCACGCTTGGGATATAATTATACTGCAGATTACTGAGGTTAGTGTAGAAAAAAAGGCAACCTGCCTTTTTCTCAAAACTAGCTCAATGGAATAGACTTGTTAATGAGTCAGAATGTACAAAAGTCCTTCACAGTGAAATTTTGGAAGTTTGTTTTTCTAATTTTCTGCTAATTGTGTAATAAACTCCAAAGTTGATGCACATTGTGAGCAAGGAGAAATTTCCCTTTGCAGAAATCCCTTTTGATAAATGCTGCTTTATGGCTAATTGATCAAAGCTATTATTTGAGCAAGTTGTCATAGGAAACTTGACCAACATTGCAGTAACAGTGATTTATTATTAACTGATTTAGGGTATGTAGTAACTTGAGGTGTGGAGATGCACATGAACTAAAAAAAACATAAACATTTCATCTAATATTTCTCTTAATGAAGATGAATCTACAACTTTTGCCTCAGTGTCCTAGCAGTACCAAATTAAATTATGTATTAGCATTTGTCTGTGCATTGGCAATGCCAAATGTAATTGTTATGAGTATATATCTGTTTATTCTCTAGTCATGCCTGAAAATGTTTGGTTATGATTCATGCATTTATCCAATCTTTGAAGCAATACAAATACCTAAGATGTCCCTTGGGATATCTTCTGTATTTTTATTGCTTCATAGATTGGATAAATGCACGCGACACAACCAAACGCTGTCATATCGTGTCATTAATTCTCATTTATTTCCTATAGTAGGTAAATGGACTGTACTTTATCCAGCTGACATTACAAATGGAAACCATGCAGATCTGAAACATTTATCTTTATTTATGTATTTATTTATTTGACATTTGGTTACCGGGAAAGTCCGACTGGGTAAGGTTCCCATTTTCAGCGGAGGCCCAGGGAGAAAAGCTCCAGTACAAAGAAAAAGAAAATATTTTTTACATTCTCAAACAAAAGAAGAAGAAATATATGTGTATTTATATATATATGTATGTATATATATATATATATATATATATATATATATATTTGTTTTTTTTTTTTTTACATGGGTAGCTCAAACAACAGAAAAGAAAAACATTTTTACATGGGAAGTTTAACAAGCCTAGCAAATAAAATATGTTTTCATAGGAGGCACAGCTACATTAAAAAGGATTAGGAGAGAAATAAGCTTTGCATAAATAGAGCATAGTTACATTTAAGGAGCCAAAATGATTAGACAAAAATATTTAAATATAATACAGAGATCCTGACTTATTGATAGTCTTAGCAGAGGAAAACAGAACTAGAGGTAAGGGTACGGAACGTTGGAAGTGGGGGAGGAAAAGGAAGAACCAGGTTAGCAATTCAGTGGGAAGTTAGTAGGTTAGTTCTTCAGCACAGACGGTTAATGATTCAATGGGAAGTTAGTAGGTTAGTCCTTCAGCACAGACGGTTAGTGATTCAATGGGAAGTTAGTAGGTTAGTTCTTCAGCACAGACGGTTAGTGATTCAATGGAAAGTTAGTAGGTTAGTTCTTCAGCACAGACGGTTAGGGATTCAATGAGAAGTTAGTAGGTTAGTTCTTCAGCACAGACAGTTAGTGATTCAGTGGGAAGTTAGTAGGTTAGTTCTTCAGCACAGACGGTTAGTGATTCAATGGGAAGTTAGTAGGTTAGTTCTTCAGCACAGACGGTTAGTGATTCAATGGGAAGTTAGTAGGTTAGTTCTTCAGCACAGACGGTTAGTGATTCAATGGGAAGTTAGTAGATTAGTTCTTCAGCACAGATGGTTAGTGATTCAGTGCAGTGTAGTAAAAGCATAGAATATGGCAAAAGGAAGGTGAGATTAATGCTTGTGCACAGTGTAAGAAGTTATAGTGGGGTTGTATGTTGGGGGTTTATAGTACAGATGGAAGTGGGCACTGGAGGCAAGAGGGGAGGAAGTATTTGAGGGGGAAATTGAACTAGGATAAAGAAAGGGAGGTGAGAGTCATTCTGGTTTGGAACAGGGACAGATATGCAATTTGAGTAAGAAATATTTTAGTTTATACTTGAATTTGCTGAAGTTGGAGATAATTCTGATGTCAAAAGGTGGAACATTTCATAGTTTGGCCACTGAATAAGAGTAAAGACGTTGTCCGGCAGTTTTGTTTAGTTTATACAGAGATAGAAGCTGTTTGTCTTCAGAGTGGGAAGTACTACTAGTTATGTAGATTTGGAGTATTGTTAGTAGGTCATTGTGGATAAAGTGGTTAAGGAGGGCAGACTGCAGGTTTATAGATAATTTTGTGGCGATCATTAGTTGGAGGTAGTTAAGGTGCTGGGGGTGTTCAAGCCATCTGAGAGAGCTAAGAGCTGTACAGTGTTGTTTATGATGTGATGCACCTGTTGCAACTTTGGCAGTTTTATTGTAGCAAGATTCAAGCTTGTTTTTTAGTGTAGTCTGTAGATTGGTCAATATGGAGCACTGTATAGTAAAGAGGATAGCAGGTAGGTTGAAGCTAGTATTGTTTTAGTAGCTATATCAATGACGTTTTTGTGCCAATAGAGCATCCCTACTTTTCTGGTGTTTTATATTTATTTATTTATTTTTTTATAGTGTTACGTATATGAAGGTTAAAGATAAGTTTGTCTATTGTTCCTAATAATGTGGTGTGTGAGACCACTTCAATTTCTGTGTTATTTAGGGAATAGATCTTGAAGTGAGTTGATTCTGTCCTTGGTGTAAAAAGGGGAGCTTAGTTTTATTGGGGTTGAGTAGTAGTGTGCATTACTCAGCCAGAATTCAATAGAGGAGAAGGCAGCTTGGGTTGTCTCAGGTATTATATGTTGTTGGAAGAAGAAATGAAAGTTAAGTCATCAGAGTATTGGATTAGGGAACTTTGACAGGAAGCAGTGTAGAGATTATTTATAAAGATATTGAAGAGGAGGGAGCGTTGCGAAACTCCAGTTTTGCTGGCTCTTGTCTGTTGGATAGGTAAGCTAGTAAACCACTGTAGAGTGGCTGTAGAAAGACCTAGAGATGAGAGCTGCTGGAAGACTTTGGGGTGTGAAACAGTGTCAAAAGCTTTGGGTAGATAAAGAAATAGTGTTGAGGTTAGTTGGCCAGAGTCTCTTGCTTTATTAATTGTGTCCATGAAGGATATTATTGCGGTTGTTGTGCTATGTACTGGTCGAAAACCATGTTGAATGGATGTTAGTAATTCATTGTGGATAAGGTAGTTAAGGTGCTGTTTGTTTACACATTTTTCTAAGAGTACGGAGAGAGGAGATAAGATGGTGATAGGGCAGTAGTTAGACATTTCATTAGATTTTCCACCTTTGTGTAGTACAATTATGATCATTTTTTTCCATAGGGAGGGGATGTAGGATTCCATGATGGATCTGTTAATAAGAATACTGATCAGATAGGCGATGGTGTTAGCAGCCACTTTCAAATACTCAGCTGGGAGGTTGTCAGCAGAGTTTTATTTTTTGTAGTAGTTTTCTTATACAGTTAATGGGAGCAGGTTGCAGTGTGAAGTTGGGAGGTCGAGAGGCTGTAGTTAATATGTTTTGAGATGAGAGGGATGTGAAGGCAGTGTTTTTGGTTGAGGTTTGAAAGAGAGGTGGAGTGAGGTTGTGGAATTGGGAGTGAGGGGGTGGTTGACCATGTTAGCTATATTTTCAGTAAAGAGTGTGTTAAACATTTCTGCAGTTTGTGTTGGAGATTCATCTGTGGATGAGCTGTGGTTTTGTTTGGATGCTGGGGTCAGTAATGATGAGATGGTAGACCAGAACTTTTTGGGGCAGTTTTGTGGTGGGTTAGTTGTTGTTTAAAGTACTGTTTTTTGTCAATAGTTATAAGCTTTTTTGCCTGATTGCGTAGTTGTCTGTAACTTTACAAATTTTGGTCTGTTCTATTATTTTGCCATTCCTTCCAAGTTTTGTCCCTGCTTGTTAGTAGTTTTTTGTGGGCTTTGCTAGACAGTGTGCTTGACTGATTTTAATTCTTTTTGTTCGAAGTGGAGCTAGGCTATTAAAGGTATCAGGAAATAGTCTATTAAAGTGGTTAACTGCATCATCAAGTGGAAATATTTTCAGCATGGACCAGTTTAAGGATTTTAATCCATTAAGGAAGCATTGTGGGTTGAGGTTTGTTAAGTTTCTGGAAGTTTTATAGTTATGACCTTTGTTTAGTTGGGTGGTTGTCCTGTGAATATATGCAAGTAGGTGATCACTTAGCACATCAGGGAGAGTACCGGATTTGGTATGTTTGTTAGGATCTGTGACTAAGATCCAGTCATGAATAGATCTTAGGTTGCTGTTTCTTAGAAGTCTACTAGGAGTTTTAATAAGTTGTGTGAATCCAAATTGATTCGTACTGTTGAATAGGAAGTCGAAAATTAAGTTTTGCCGTTGATGTTGACATCACCCATGATGATGGTTTCACTGGAGATATTTCTAGTATAGGAGTATTATCACCAGGGGGATATACAGAATTGTAATGCATAGTTGTTTAGTTTTAATAAGGCTATAACGATTTCTGCATTAGTGATTTTTGAGATAGCCTTGGAATAGGTGTATGAGTTAGGATAGAAAAATGCTACCCCTCCTGCTTTTTATGTGTTCTGTCAGATCTTATTATGTTGAAACATGGAGGAAGCAGTTTGGAGTCTTGTGTGTTTGGTTTTAGCAATGTTTCTGTGATTGCAAGTATATCAGGGGTGTGGTGTGATGCCACACATGGAGATCTGTTATTTTGTTGCAGATACTGCTTAGGTTTAGTGTGACTAGAAACAGAGTATTAGAGGGAGATCTGTTATTAGAGAGGGGCTGCTCCCTCCCTCCCTTCTCTGATGAGCCTTATTTGGTAACACTTTAAAGCTTGTGAGATCCTGTACTGGGAAAACCAGTTACGTAACTGTCCAGAGATACCTTGTTGGTCCACAGGCAGGGAAAACCATACAAAATGCAAGAGTCGTTATTTCCTTTCATGTTCCACTCTTAATACAACACTGCTGCATAACAAGGCCTTGCAAATGTCTCTGTATTCACTCACTTCTAATGCTTTTCCTATAATAGACCATCCAGGTGCAATTAACCATAGGCAAGACTGCTCTGCAAATTTCACAAACTCAGGAACCACATGGCCTTCTTGAAAAAAACACTAGGGATAAATGTATCCACCAACACCCATCATACTAGGTGACTCAATTACCCTAATATAGACTGGGAACACTACTCAAGCCCAAACACTAGCCAAAAAAAGTTCCTGGAATTCATAAAAAATGCCATGGATGGAACAGTCACCATCCCCCCAAGAGGAGAGAAAACATACTTGATCTCATCATCACGAACATGGGAGCACAATGTTCTCGCTGGAGGTCTCATCCCACCCCACCTGAAATAAAAAGACCACAGTAAATGAATCACTTACAAATGCCTTCTACCAGCACCTGCAGGACTGCATGGATAAGGCAATCCCAAGCAAAACAAAGACGGCAATCCACCTGGTGTGGACCCCAGCCAAAAACAAACTCTACAACAAAAAAGAGGAAGCTACACAAAGATAAGCAAAAAAAAAAAAAGGTAAGACACCCTTGATCACACTAAGTAAAAAACTAGAGCTCTCATAAAATCATCCAAAGCAAATTTAGAAACTGGGGGGGAAACTCCCAGATATGCTCAGAACTAGTTCAAAATGATGTGAAGATTACTGATCCTACAGACATTGCAACATAACTGGCTGACAGGTTCAGTGCAAACTTGCAGCCCCCAAACATCTCCATGAGAACTGCTCTCCAAAGCAAAAACACAGCATCCATGGGACCTGATGGTGTCCCATTAAACCCACAGCTAGGACAGCTGTTTAATCATAGTCTTACCTACTGCAACTGTGGTCCCGCCATGGAGAGGATCATAATGGACCTCATAAATAAAGACATAGGAATTTGCAGACTTTGGATCCATCCCAGTTTGGCTTTGTCAAAGGCAGATCATGCCTTCTAAACTTGGTTGACTTTTGATCTGGCTAAGGCCTTGATATAATACCCCACTCGGGTATCATTGAAAACTCATCAGCTTAAATGTTAACCCATACATCACAAGATGGGGTGCAACTGGCTCTGCTGACAGAACCCACAGGGTCAGAGTTTGCTGGCGCCATGCAGACTCTCAAGCCTGTCACGTCAAGTGGTGTACCACAGGGCTCAGTCCTGCCCACTCTTGTTTGGCATCTACTTTCACATCTGACACAGATATCCTTCAGAAGGGTCTCACAGAAACGGATAACTGGTTGATAGTAGTCTGTCATACCTTATCATGAAGGATTCTCATCTAGATCAAGGGAGGTCATAGTCTCCTATACTCATCACTCATCAGACCAATGATTGAATACAATGCAATGTATCTGACCCGACACTTGCAGCAGCTGTGACCTTTGCCTAACATACAAGGCCATGTCAAACCCAGATTTGATGAATACTGGAGGATAGATTCATCACCCAAAGACTCCTATGCTGTGGAATAAAAGGGATTACCTCAGTGTCACTGCTCAATAGAGGCACAGCAAAATAATGGGTATAGTTCGAACCTATGAACCTATAATAGCCTTCTAAGGAAGTAACACAATACAAAGTCAGTCACAATATTTACAAAAGACCCTCACATTTTAAATCGGTTTAAGTAAAGCCACCAATGAACTCTAATAAAACATGAATAATTAATAAAAATAAAAATAAAAAAACTAATAAAAATGTATTTAATTAATCAAAAATTAATAAAAAAATCAGCTACCTGATCTCTGCATTCTGATCAATCTCCTAGTTAAGTCCAAATGGAACAGTATTATACTATTAAATAAAACAAGTCTCTTTATATCTTAAAATATTTGTAACACTGCCATCTGCTCTTTCATTATTAACATATCTGTAGACTTCATCTGGTTTCATGTTATTTTATTAAGAATTCTGACATTCATGAAAGTATTCTGCTAAAGGACTTTTAAAATTCTTATTCTTTTTCTTTCAAATTTTCAGACAAATTTCTCTTAGTTCCACCAAAGTATATTTTCTTGCAGAAATATTGTATCATATATACTACTTTACTACTGTCGCAATAATTTGATATTGATTACATTTTATAGTTATTAACTTGCACCTCAGTGTTCCGTTCCATAATTCCACACACTACGGCATCCACAATTGCGGGCACTTTTTATAACATTAGTAAATAATTATTATCAATTGTTTTAGTAGGAACTGTAAAATGGCTAAGGACTAAAATATCTTCCTTATTAGTACACCTCAAAAAGTATACATTAAATTTCATTCCTATAACTTGCATTAAGTTTACATCCTGAGATATTCATGTCCACTAATCTTTAGCATTAATACAATCTATCAATAAAATTATTACATTGTATCATGAAAAACAAAAAATTGTCAGCTTTATTATTGTTCTTATTCATATCGTGTTGTCATCATAAAGATATTTGTTTTTCTTGTAAATTATATCATATCTTTTCTCTTTATATGGGAAGCTTTCCCTTAAGCTTTCTGTATACAGGCCACTCCATAACCCCTTTTCAGAAACATTTGAATTAGAAATGTACTTTCATGTATGAAGGCACCCCAGTTGACTACAATTATATATTATTATTCTTAAAAGTTCGCCATAAAATAACGATCTCAGTAAATATTCAGGATGGTGACTTTTAGCCATGTAAGAATACACCTGCATTAGTATCTTTATAATACATCACAGTGCCAATATTATGACCTGTAATGCTCTTTAACATCAAATCCAAACCATTAATTTCCCATTTGTTAACAGAATTTTTAATTCTTAAAAAATCTATAAAATTCAAAACCTCTACCTTTGTAAATGAGAAGCAAATCATCTATAACACAAATACAAAACTACCTTCTTAGTACAAAATCAGTGCTATACATATACTCGAATGAAAATAAACCCATAGCTAGAGCCACATAATAAGGTGCACAACTACTTGAAAGTTCCACTGGTAGTGGGAACTGCATGGAAAGCACAGGGGCTTGAGTTCAATCCCCAGGCAAGGGTCAGTGTTTTCTTTTCCTGTTTTGTTGTTAATGCAATACTAGGTTTAAGGTTTGTCCTACACAGGATGCTTGGTGATTTTATACTTAAAAGGAGAAACAACTGCTCTTGGAGGAGACCAGGTGCCTAACTGACCAGAGACTCCTTGTTAGTCCAGTGGCAGTGACAACTGCAAGGAATGCAGGGAGTCCTGTGCTGTATCCCCAGACAAGAGTCAAAGATTTCCTTTCCTAAGTTGTTAATACAATAACTTGGTTGATGGTCTCTTTCCAATGACTGAACGTTATCACTTCAAAAAAGGCTACTGACAACTGCTTGTACTAATTTTGTAGTTAAGTTAAAAAAAAGCAACATTTCACTGGCCAAAGTGAGACTGACAGATTGTTTATGTAATGCTCCAATATAACTAATCTCTGTTCTTCATACAAAGATTTCTAAGCATTTCATAGTTTCGCTTTAGCTGTTTATAGCCCTTTATTGAACCCAGCAAGATAGTCCCGGGAAGTAAACTTGTAAGTAGTTACCAAGTCTAAAAATCGAAGAATTTCTGCTCTCTAGCCTAGATCATGTGGGCTGTGAAAAAATCCTTTCTGAAACCATGTGAAATTTGAGTAAGGACAAAAATACAAAACCATCATGATCTCTTGATCTATGACAGGGAAAGAGGTGGAGACTGAAAAAAATGAAAGGTACTCGAGGCTTTATGAGAACTAAACAATATCTAGGTGATGTTGTAGGGAGCAAAATTACTGTGGGATAAAGTTGACAATATTGGAGTGTGGACTTTTCCATTAAGGGGCTAGCATGCTCAGGGAGTTAATTTGTCTGCTTTGCTTCATTTGGAGAGCTGCAGTGGTGCAGTGGTTAGCATTGTCACTTCACAGCAAGAGGTTCTCCCATTCGATTCTCAGCTGGAACGCCTTCTGTGTGGAGTTTGCATGTCCTCCCTACGATAGAGTGACATTTAAAAAAAACATGCAGGTTGCGTGCGTGAATGGGTGTGCCATGCCTTCTTTGAAGGTTGGGCGTCCAGCTGGCAACTCAGCACCATAAAAATCCACTGCCAATCATTAGCGGATCTGAGTTCCACTGTGGCGAATACCTAACCGGGAAAAGCTGAAAGACATTAGTATTTTGTCGTGATCAATGTGAACATGAACTGTCAAAGCTTTTCCTTACTCTTCAGTTTTGAAAATAAATGTAAAGCTAGTTGTGTCTTTAAGTCTGAAAATGTGAAGTTATTACCATGTTTCAGAACAAGAAATTGATGCATTGAAGTATTAATTCACCAATAGGTAATTAGAAAAAAGTCTTCCTGAAGTGCTGCTAGTGTCAAAAGCAGTAAAAGAAGTAAGTAATTAATCGGAGTGGCTTATCCTTATGAAATGAGTAGCATGTGTCAGCTCTTCCATTCCAGGAGAGACGGTATGATTTATTTTTGTCTGTGATCAGTGCGCACCCTGGTGGTGATCAAGGTATGATGCTTCGATCACAGGCTGTTGTTTTTTCGGCGGGGGGGGGGGCAGGGGATGACACCATGTACAGAGCTGCAAGTGATGTTATGTCACTGCCCATTTAGTTCCCCTCACATAACCAAAGTCAGGCTGCTACATCTGCACCACCCCAGAATACCTTGATCTCATCTCCGTGTCCTTCCTTACCATTGGCTTACACTCAGAATTTCCCCTGTTCCCTGCCATGGGGCCCTAGTTGGAAAGGTCAAATTTGACAGATGTTGGGGAGATGATGGAGTGGAAGATTAAAGAGAAGCTCTGGGACATGGCTGATAAGACATCTGTAAAATCAAAAGAAAAAAAATTACTGTTATGAAGGTGAGAAAAAGGGAAAGGTATATGCTGGTTGTGAAGTAACATCTGCAGCGTACAAAATATGCATTTGTCATATTTTTTCTTTTCACCAAATGCAAAAAGAAGCATTGTAGGTTTGGTAAGTTGAACAGATGTTAATGTGATATTGATGTCATTTCTTCATAATGATTTTTTTTTATATTTTATTTTTGTTAACAGAACTTGGACACTCTGAGGGATGCTAACACTATAAAGCAGCTGATTTTCATTATGAAGACTAACACCAGAGTGGGCAGAGCAATTGGGCAACCCTTTGTGTTTCAGCTGGAAAAGATTTACATGGAGATACTCCACATATACAAGTGCACCAGTGACAATGTTTCTGCTGCTATTCTGACACATGGTAACCTGCATTTCTAATATGTCTTATAAACTGTACTTTAATGGTGTAAATGTAGTTAATCAATACTGAAGTATTTGAGAACTGTTAAAATATGTTACAGGACAAAGTATTGAATTAAAATAAATAAGGAGCTGCTAAATGTGGTTTAACATAAATGTTTTATATATAAAACGCCTGCCTGCAAAAGCTACAGAAAACTGCAAATTGCAAAATTGCTGATGCATTCTAAAGAGTGTGATTCTTTAAATGATTTAATATATGAAAATTCTGTGGCCAGGATTCATAACCACCAAGGTGCTGATTGTATAAGGTTTAGTGTGTACCAAATGCCTATAACTTCACAGCCAATAGCACATCAGGGTTACAGAAAAGATATGTTACTGTGCACCAGGAAGGCCAGTGTTGTGAGCTGTGTATGTGGATAAGCAATGGAGCAGGCGTAGTAGTGATTGCATCATTTACAAACAGGCATGAAGGGCACCCGATCCTTCAACAGGGCCTGGAGAAACCAAGGGTCACCAACTAAATAGCCACCACAGTGCGACTGATAATTGCAGTAATAAAACTGTAGTAGCAAAACTTGCATATACAACTCACCAAATACACTCCATGCACACAGAAATGGATATGTAGCACCCCCGAATATATGCTCCAAGCAAGCAAAAACTGAGGGTGATGCTACTCAATGCTAGAAGTCTAAATTTCAAAATGCACTCACTCGAGGCACTCCTTAAAATGGAGAACATCGATATCTGTGCAGTGACTGAGACCTGGTTCAAGGCTCCAGAGAGCACCCCTGCACTACCAGGCTATAACTCATACCATACTTTTCGGCCATGTAACCTGGACCGAAACACCAAAGGTGGGGGTGTGTCCATATTCATTAAGGATATCCACACCTCCAGGCTAGTTGCTCAGCATAATGCATCCGAGGTTATCCAAGTGCAACTAACTCTTGGCAAAGCTGCAATCCAAATTGTTGCTTGCTATAGATCCCCCACCATGCCCCAGGATTCCCACTCCTCTTTTCTTGATGTACTGGAAAATATTAGGGTTCAACCAAACACTCTAATAATGGGCGACTTCAACTACTCCACCATTAACTGGGAAAACTACTCATGTACCAACTCCTTAGCACAACACTTTCTGGAATTCATAAACTCCAATGCCCTAGATCAACTTATCCACACCCCCACCAGAGGCAACAATATCGTTGACCTAGTCATTACCAACATGAGTGACCGGTGTTCCACACCTGAAGTCAACTCCTCGTTGGTCCGATCCGACCATAAGCTAATCACCCTTGATATCCACATCCCACCCCACCCCCCCCTAAGGAAACCACATTAAAAAATTTCTCCAAAGCCAACTTCATGCTTCTTAAGACAGAAGTAGTGAACTTCATGACACCCATGCAGATGGACAATACAGTTACAACTGCTGAATCCTACACAAATGCACTCTATAAGCACTAACATGAGTGCATGGATCATGCTATCCCAAACAGAACCAAGACGCTATCCTCCAAAAAAAGGAAGCCAATCTGGTGGTCTCCTGCCATAAACAAACTGTAACACAGAAGGAAGAAACTGTTGCAAAAGAGAGTCAAATCCCATGAGTGGAGGAGCTCCCTGGTCAGCCTCAGTAAGAAGCTGAGATCCCTTATAAGATCCTCCAAAGCTAGCTACAAAAATAAAATCGCCACTAATTCCAAGGACAACCACAAAGCATTCTATAGCTATGTCAAGAATCTCAATGGCAACACCCAGATTTGCTCTGAGTTACAGCACAAAGGCATGAAAATTACAGAACCAACTAATATTGCCAACATCCTGGCAGATAGGTTCAGTGCTAACTTTTCCCCCCCATCACCCCCTAAAGGGCCCATATCTATACAGGAAGAATGCAGAGTCCCTGTAATCACAACTACGCAGGTGAAAGCTGCACTCTCTAAAGCCAGAAACACAGCATCCATGGGACCAGACAACATCCCAGGCTGCGTTTTACATGAACTTCAGAATGAACTGGCTCCCCACTTAAGCACCATGTTCAATAATAGCCTCGCATCAGGCTTTGTGCCCACTGAATGGCGCACAGCAACAGTTATCCCATTCCACAAAGGGGGAGCCACCACTGATCCCGAGAACTATAGACCTATTAGCCTGACGAGCCTGGTCTGCAAGGCCATGGAACGTATCATCATGGAACTCAAACAAAGACATTGGTAACCTCCAGACTCTGGATCCCACCCAGTTCGGGTTTGTGAAAGGTAGATCATGCCTCCTGAACCTGATCGACTTCTTTGAGGCAGTCACCAAAGCCGTAGATGAGGGTAAGGTGGTTCACACAGCCTATCTTGACCTCGCCAAGGCTTTCAACACCATCCCCCATTCTGGAATTATAGCTAAACTGAATAAACTAGGCATAAATCCCTACGTCACAAGATGGGTTGCCAACTGACTCACTGACATAACCCACACTGTAAAAGTTGCAGACTCCAAATCTGACCTCAAACCAGTGACAAGTGGAGTACCACAGGGTTCCATCCTGGGACCGCTCCTGTTTGGTATCTACTTCTCTGAAGTACAGGCTAACACAGAAGGCCTCTGGCTAACGAAGTTCGCAGATGACTGCAAATTAGGAGCCATAGTCAAGTCCCCAAATGATGTGAACATCCTACAGAAGGGCCTCTCTGAGACAGATGCCTGGTGTCAGAGCCATGGCCTCAAGCTCAATGCCAAAAAGTGCAGTGTCACCCCCTTTGGTAAAACTCTGTACCCATGAACTACCACATAGGCAGCAATCTATTTAACACTGAATGCGTGATAAGAGACCTTGGGACCCAGGTGGACAGTAGTCTCTCCTTTGATAGTCCCATCACCACAGTAGTCAGGAAGTCCTTCTACGTGGCACACCTCATCATAAAAGGGTTCTCATCCAGGAAAAAAGAGGTCATTGTTCCCCTCTACTTGACACTCATTAGACCCATTATAGAGTACAACGCCCCTTTTGGAATGTACCTCACAAGACATCTGCAGCAGCAGCAGCTGGAAAGGCCACAGAAATACCTCACAAAGAGGATTACTGGACTCAAACAAATGCCCTACACTGACCGCCTCAAAAAACTCCAGCTTTACTCCGTAGCATATTGCCTACTCCGAGGTGATCTCTGCCTAACATATAAAGCTGTGTCAAACCCAGAGCTGTTGGACATGCTACACCTAAAGAAATCCCAATCCCTCCGAGCTACACGCTCTAGGGACCTAAACCTTGTCACCACAATAAACAGGACATGCTGGAGGGATAGATTCCTATCCCAGAGACTTCCCATACACTGGAACAGGCTACCCATCTATGTCAAGCAAAGTTCTTCATTAGCACTCTTCAAGAAAAATCTTGATGAGTGGATGGGAAATAGGAAATTCACCCCGGGGATCTCTTCTGTGTCTCTGCTCGACAGTGGCACAGGAAAATAACTTTCTTGGGTGGCGTAAGCCAGGGAACCTTGTTGGCTAGGCTTACATAGGCCCTTGGGCCGATAGCCTAGTACCTACCTATGAACCTATGAACCAAGACTGAAAACACTGATATATATGTGTAATAGCTGTAACACATGGACATCCTTGCATATATGCAGCATACATTTGCTATGTTACAAGAACTTCAAAGGCCTAAAGACATTCTGGTGCCAGTTTTCCTGTGGAATAGATAATGAGAACAAAGACATGCAGATGTTTCTAGAATTTCACTCCTTACCACCGAGTAGCTGGTCATTATCATCAGTATCAACTGCCCCCCTTTTGTTCACCATTTTCTGCGTGGCGTTGGGGTGTTGCATCTGTCACCATGTCTCAATTCAGTGCCACAATCCTACCTTCTTGGCAGTCATGCCTGACTGTCACACAGTCCATCTCTTTGGTGGACGCCTGCATTTCTTCTTGCCTTCTTCTTGTCTATCCCAAATCATCTTCACAAGATTGTTTTCTGTCTTCCGTCACATGTTTCTAAAGCACTATAATCTCTTCTGTTTGATCTTCTCTTCAAATGTAAGTACTTTGACTTCTACCCTGATGTCATTATTTCTTCATCTGTCCAAAAGTGTTCATCCTACCACCCATCTCAGGCACTTCATCACCATCACCTCTAGCTTTCTGAGCTGCTCTGCCTTCACTGCCCAGGTTTCTGTACCAAATAGTGGTACCAGTTACACCTTACTTTTCAGCTTCTTTGGCGTTCTCATGTCACACATTACCCCTGATCCTTTGTGCCAGTTGGCTACAGCCCGTCTGATTCCAGCTTTCACCTCCTCATTCAGACTTCTATTCTCCTCAGCCACCCCTCCTAGACGCTCGAAGCTGTTAATCTGTTCCACTGTTTCCCCTTCTATTTATGTTTTTAGCTTCTACTGATTTCCACCATTTGCTGACATGATAGCTGTCTTATTTTTCTCCATTTCATCCAGTCCGTCTTCAGTTTTGAATTCCATTCCGCTACCATCAGCCACCATATTGTCTGCATACAGCAGCTTTGTTGACCTGTTCCCTCCGACCTGTTTGCTAATGTAGTCTGTCACCAGTGTGAACAGTAATGGGCTCAGAGCTGAACTCTGATGGCCCCCCACTCCCACTAGAAACCCTTCTATGAGTCTGAACACTGTCTGTACTTATGTCATTGGGTCTTTGTTCATAGGTTCATAGGTGTTTACTGGGCTAACGGCCACAAGAGCCTTTTTACACCTTGCCATGCATCCCAAATCTCTGACAAGTTCTGGTACCCTTTATAAGTGTGAGCAGGGGCATAAGCAGGGCCCTCGGAGATAAACTGTTTACAGGCTGCTTGTGTCCATTAGAGCCAAACCAGGGATGAATTTCCTGTTCACCATCCAACTGTCCAGGTTAGACTTATTTATTTATGTATTTCCAGTTTGATGACCGGGGGGGTCCTCTGGGCTCAGGGAGCCCATTTTCAGTGGAGGCCCAGGGAGAAAAGCTCTGCAATTACAAAGTTTAGTTACAAATACAGCCATAGTATAGAAGACACAGTTTACAATTTCATATCATATTAGAGAGCAGACATAGGTTCTTTTGTTACATAGTACAATTAAGATATTTACAGTATGCACATTTTTGTGGTTAGCGAGTTAGCCAGGAGTTTAAGGGAGGAGTCAAATATTAGACTAGGTGGGGAGAATGCAGTTGCATTTCTTGTTAGAGGAAAGGAAAGTATGTAGCTGAGTTTTAAAATTTTCAGAGTTTTTACAAGCCCTCAGAGAGGAAGGAAGAGAATTCCATTTTTTAGCTAAGGAAAAGGATAACAGAAGTTGACCAGTGGGACAATTGGGTTTTTGGACAGTGATTAGGTTTTGGTGAGTAGATCTAAGAGTTCTCAGAGGGGAGTAAGGTAGAAGGATGTTGGAGAGAGCAGGGCACTTAGTTGGTTGAAAAATTAGTTTGTGGGCTACAGTTATTTGAAGATAGTCAAGATGGTCAGAGAGTTCAACCCAATTTAATAAATGAAGGGCAATACAATGATAGGAGGAGAATTTGGCTTTGGTAGCAAATTTAGAAATCTTATTATAACAGAGTTCCAATTCTGAGGTGAGAGCAGCAGATATGTTTGTTAATAGAGGAGCGCCGTACATTAGTGAGGGGAGTAGATAGGTAGTGGCAAGAGTTTGTCTGGTGGAAGGAGAGAGAAAGTGGATGTTCCTGTACAGCATACCTAGTTTTATGTGGGTTTTCTTAATCTTTTGCTGGATGTGAGTGTCGAATTTTAGGTGTTCATCAATGGTAACCCCAAGTAGTTTGGCAAAGGGAACAACCTCAATAGTAAGAGTTGTTTTGGCGGATAATTTGGAATGAGTTTTTATCAAGAGGGGTAGATTTTGAGTTAGAGAATAATAGAATTTTGGATTTATTGGCATTTAGCTAGAGGTGGTTTTGAAGCATCCAATTTTTAGTGGTGGAGAAAGCAGGTTGGGTCATAGTTTGAAGCTCAGAGAGGTAGGAGGCGCAGATTAAGGTAGAATCATCTGCATATTGTACAATTTTGGTATTGGGTATGGCTTTGTGGAAATCATTTATAAAGATGTTAAACAGCATTTGACCGAGGATAGATCTCTGGAGTACCCCAGTGGGGGTAGGAAGGAAGGTTGAGGTGCCCTTCCCCCATTTTACAGCTTGAGACCTGTCAGAGAGGTAGCTTGAGAACCAGGATAAGGTATTCTGGGAGAGATTAAGGCTTGAAAGATGGTTCAAGAGATGGGTGTGGGAGATGATATTGAATGCCTTGGTCAGATCTAGTAGACAAGAGATGGGTGTGGGAGATGGTATTGAATGTCTTGGACAGATCCAGTAGAACTGTTGATACTATGTTTCCAGAGTCACGGGCAAGATTTATTGTGTCTAAGAAGGAGAGAAGGGCAGTGATAGTACTATGGCCAGGATGGAAGCCATGTTGGGTTGGAGTGATTAGTTGGTGATTAGTTAGAAATGGCATAGGCTGGATGTAGATGCATTTTTCCAGAAGTTTTGAGATTGGGGAGAGGATAGCTGTGGGGTGGAAGTTTGAGATGTTATTGTTTTTGCCTCCTTTATGGAGAGGTAGAATAAAGGCAGAATGCCATAATTTGGGCACATAAGATTCCTGCATCAATCTATTTATCAGGATGCTAATGGGGAGAGCGATACCATCTGCGGCAATTTTTAGGAAGGAGGATGGAATATTGTCAGGGGCATTGGAGCATGGTTTTAATTTAGAGAGTACTTTTTTCATGTGGGAGGTTGATATGGGTTTAAGCTCAAATATTGGAGAAGGATTGAGGGCAGAGGGTTGTATGGGTGGTAAGGGAGGTTGGATAGGCTGAGGGGAAGAATTATTGTTAGGGAAGGTTTTGGTTAGTTCTGCTATGGAGTTGGTGAAGAAGGAGTTGAATAGAGAGGCTATTTCAGGATCAGATTTGCTGGAGTCTACGCAGGAGTTGTTTTTGGTACCTGGGTTGAGGAGAGAATTAATGGAATTCCAGAATTGTTTTGGGCTTTTTGATTGGTTAGACTGGAGTTTAATATAGTAGGACTTTTTGTCTCTGATGATTTGTTTTTTTAGCAAGGTTGCAGAGTTTTTTATATTTAAGAAAAGTATCAGGCTGCTTGTTTTGACGGTATGTTTTCCAGGATTTGTCTCTTTATAGCATAATATTTTTGGTATCTTTGGTTAGCCATGGGGCAGTTTTGGTTTTTATTGTTTTGTTTCTTGGTGGAACTAGGGAGTTGAGGATGTTTAAGAAGGTTGAGTTGAAAAATTCTATGGCATTGTCTAGTGGAAGAGTTTTTAGGGAGTTCCAGTTTGTGTGTTTCAGGGTGTATGAGAAAGTAGTTGGATTAAAGTTTGTGAGGTTACTTGTTTGAATATATAGGTGTAAGTGAGGAGAGAGGAGTGGGTAGCTTGGTGGATGAAAGCTGGCAAATGGTCTCTTATAGGGTCGGGTGTAATGCCAGAGTTTAAGACATTGTTTGGATGGGATGCTAGGATCCAGTCTAGTGTGGTACCTGGGGGTTTGTTTTATTGGGTCTGGTAATGCAGTTAATTAGTTGGTTATAGTTAAATAGATTGATGGACAAGATGGGATTAGGGTTGTTGATTTGATTCCAATCGATATTTATGTCTCCAAGTATGATGATGTCAAGCTTAATATTTGTAGAGTCCAGAGGAGAATTTCCTCAAGAGTAGTGATGTTGTTACCAGGGGGATGTAGAGGGCAATGATACAGATGCTTTTGTGGCTATTTAATCTTAGTAGGCCTATTACTAGTTCTGCATTATTGAATGAGGGGATAGGGTTGGGGTAGGGAGTGATGAATAGTAGGTTACAGTAGATTAAGGCTACCCCACCACCTTTTCTATTTATGCGATCATGTCTGAGGGATTGGAATCCAGGAGGGAGGATTTCAGAGTCACAAATATGAGATTTTAACCAGGTTTCTGAGATGGCTACAATGTCAGGTAGGTTGTGGTTTAACCAAGCATGTAAGTGGGCTACTTTATTTCTTAAACTTTGGGCAGTGATGGTAAAGAATGTGAGGTATTTATGGTTAGCTGTGTTGTTAGTGATAGGGAGATTGGGGCTAGAGGAACTGTTTGGTCCAGGGTTAGGATGTATGTCTCCAGCTAAGCAGAGGTAGTTCTGGTAGGGCAGTAATATATTTAAATTAATCGTTAAGAATTGTGGACAGTAAGGTATTGGTTTAGGTTTGTAGGATTTAGTTGAGGGGGAACAAGTTTTATTTTGAAGTAGTGGAGTGGGTTGGGTTGAACTAGAGAGACAGATATGTCGTGGAAGTGTGTTTTAGTGGGAAGAGAAAGGAGGTTGGGAGTGGTGGAGTAGGATAGGAAAGGGTGGTAGTGTAGGCTGTAGGAGTAGGAGGTGGCGTAGTATAATGGGAGTAAGAGTAGAATGCAGATAGATGGGATGAGGATGGTTTGTGGTAGGCGACTAGGCATGGTAGAGGATATGAGATAAGGTCCAGCAGGTCCGGTTTATATCACAAGCAAGATTTAAGTCTTTAGAATGGGTAATTCTGATGCTGTTTGTTTTCCAGATATGCAGGAGGCCCATCAGAGTGGAATCTGTCAACGCCTTGTATGCTAGGCATAGATCTCCCCTCAACAGCTTGTAGGAGACAGAATACAGTGATAAGGCCTTGAGGCGGTCTGCATAGGATATGTTTCTTATGCCCTGTATTCTTTTAATGAGGAACCTCTGTGGATGTTCCAGTTGTTGGATGTGCCTCATTAGGTACATAGCAAAGGGTACATTGTTCTCAATTATAGGTCTGATGAATGCCAAATACAGTGGAATAATGACTTCCTTGGACCTAGATGCCATACCTTTGTTTTATGTTGCACAGCATAGAATGATTTCCTCACTGTTGTCGTCAAGTGATGGCCAAAGGCTAGATTGCTCTCTGTGTGTGTTCCCAAGTACCTGACTACTGGGTCAGCTCTTGGGGTGTGTTGTCAATATGATAGTTACCAGGGGTGGATGACTTCCCGAAGGATACTATTATGCATGTCTTGGCATTTAGTTTTAGTGTCTGACTCTGACACCAGTTCTTTGTCTGTGTCAGCCCTTCCTGGAGAACATTTGTGTTGGTAGAAAATTCATTGACATCTCCTAATTTGCAATCAATGGCAGATTTTCTCATTGGCCTTGACTTCAGAGAAGTAAATGCTAAAAAGAAGCAGTCCTAGGACTGATCCCTGATGGACTGTGCTTGTGACTGGCCTCTTTGTAGAAGTGGCCTCCCCAATTCTAATTTCCTGGATCCTGCCTATGAGCCAGTTGGCTATGCACCAGGTGACATACGGGTTTGTAAGTAACCTTTTGAGTTTGTCAACAGTGCCCAAGCCTTGGCCAGGTCAAGGTAGGCAGTGTGAACCATTTTGCCCTCATCACCATCATCATCATCATGCTTCATCAGCTAGCTTGATCCCGGGTCACCTTTGTTGCATTTAAGGCTTTATTCCTCTGTTCCAAGATCCCAGTGCCCTTTAACATTTTTATTTAATTTTACTAGGGTTGGATATTAAACTGAATGCCAGTGGTACTCTAGGTCCTTTTTATCACCCCCTTTTGGTAAGTAATGCAGTTTGGGACTGGGGCCATAGAACAGATCGTACTAAGGTCTGATACTTTAGAAAGATCTAAGAGAATACTTCTTCACTGCACTAAACATTACATTTTTCACTGGAAAAAGACAAAAAATTCAAGGTAGGTTGAGTGGAAAGCTTCATAATTTGGTTTTATTTGAGTTTTAAAATCTCAGACTTGTTTTTACTTCAGCCTTATGTTTTGACTATGTTCCTGATTAATTATTTTAATGTTTTAAATTGAGCATAAGGAATGGTTGATAGAGAAATTAACCATATTTAGTTTACTAGATCAATGCTTTCTCAGGTGTTATGACTTCAGGGTATGTTATATTTAGTTGGGGGTGCAAGGGGGTCTATCCTGCATGGTGAAGGCAAGGTTCCTTTCTTAGAAAATGTTCAGCAATTTTGACAAAATAGATCTGCTGCATTGTATTTTACTGAGTTGTATTTCAGCCATCTGTAGGGAACGCTGTTTTTAGAACAGCTGTATCTCATTTGTGTATTGTAATGGAAAACATTTTTGCTCACTTTCAGGTGAAGCTGTTTTGAAGCAACTACTAATTAAGGACATGCAGTTAATGAAGAAAGATGCACTAAGGCTAATCACAGAACTGGTGGGTCAGTCTGAGGACCTGCATTTGGTAAGTAGCATTGCAGCTTTTATGCATTATCCCTGAAGGGGCTTCTCTGTCCTACTTAGATTTTTTTAAACAGCATTATTGAATTATCACTTGTGACATAGGCACATTTACATTTGTCTATGTCCTACTTAGATTTAGCTCAGTAGTTGTAGTCTGACATTCTGTAAATGAGTATGTTCAGTTACTGTAGCAGTCTTAAACCACGGTGCTGTTTTCACCAGTCCTGTAGTCCTCCACCTTTTCTAATGTCATAATCAACTTATGATACCCTTCCATATCACTGTTGCACTATTAATAACCTAAGGGATCTCTGGCCAAGGATAGCCCAATGTCCAGCCAGTATAACAAAGCCTTTTACTACTTATAGGCATTGTATGTCATATGTATGTTCCCTGCCCAGGGCATAAGGCATGCAGAAACCATGTGCATGGTTTATTACTGGCAGGTCGTATATTTCAAACCTAATCCATTGTTATGGTAATATATTAAATACATTGCATTGTGCTTCCTTGTTGATGTTGTCTGTTTGAACTTTAAGAAGGCATTAGATACCATTCCTGATTATGAAGTCATTAACAAAGTTAATCCTTATATAATCCATACTTTTCCTTTAGTGTTAGAGAAAGTCCACCTGCATGTAGACTTGAACCTGGGGAGTCCTACAGGACTCTATTTTAGGGGCCTTACTTTTTTTTAATTTTTTATGATTGCTGTCCATTTTGCATCTCTCTGATGCTCCAGTTTCTCTGATGACACCAAAGATGGGATTCATAGATAAATTACTGTCCCAATTCGTGTTGACCCTCAGTGGTCCTTGGTACAACACAAGTCTATAGAGTAGTGAGGGTTTTGGAACATCAGGCAAATGTGATGCTCCGTGGACAGAGCTGTTGTTGATGAGGCCCCTTCAGGAGCCCAGTGTACTGCTTAGTTGGGACACTTTCATAGTATGGAAGGCATACAGCTAAACACTGTGCAAGTCACCCACAATGTAGAAAAAGTGTTCTTCCCTATGTAGTGGACAGCACCTACACAGTTTGGTGGGAGGTAATTCAAGCAGGTTGATATGGAGTACTCTTACCCTATTCATGGTGTTATGAATTATGGATACAGACAGTACAGGCACTGAAAGTGTTTATGTTTGCCTTTATGTGTTTATGTACCAGTATGATGTCCTTCAATGATACATCTGCAGTCCTTACAAATGGGTTGTCCTGTCGTCAGGCAGCCCCTCGGTCGGCCGGATTCCAAAGTCTGGGTCTGGCCTCTGCTGGTGTCGCACTTCACCTGACGTCATAGCGGCAGTTCTTCGGGTATAAAGGCATCAGCCGACGCCATTTTCCCCAGTCTTTCTTGCCGCGTGGCGCCCGAAGCAGAAGCTGTTCGCAAGTGCCGGTCGGTCAGAACCAGAGATTACTACTACAAGTACAGAAGACTTCTAAAAAGCTAAGTACCCCGTTGGGGACTCTTTCTTGCCTCAGCTGATGTCAGAAAAAGTGAATAACTGTTTAAATTGTGGGAAACAAATACCTCATAAAGATTTCCACTCTTACTGCTTACCTTGCTTAGGCCCAGACCACGACGTAGCAGCTTGTCTAGCCTGTGCTTCTTTCAACCGACGAACGCTTAGACGTCGGTCTGAATTTGCTGAAGAGTTTTTCGACTCCGCTTTTGCTTACATTATGCCGTCGGATACTCCGACTATGCAAATTTCTAAAAAACGCAAGGAAAAGGACCGACACTCGCGGTCCGTGGTTTCGGCCGAAACCGCGGTTAAGCCAACCGCGAGTGTCTCGGTTTCGGCTGAAACCGAGTCCACGGTTCTTCCTTCGGCCGAAAGCTTGCCACTTACCGAGGCCTCTTCCAGCCTGGCTGAATCTGCTACTGAAATCCCACCTGCTCCTGCAGGTTCACAGGATTTATCAGATACTATCCCTTTGGATATTTCTACCCCTGCACGTGGAGCTGCTAGGCCTCCTGCATCCATGTCGATTAAGGCCTTTGCCAGGGCTAAAGCAGCAAAAACTTCCAAAACTGTGCCTGCTAAGACCCCCTCTCACAGGCCCAGTTCTAGTTCACAAATGCTTAGTCTAGCAGAGGATCTCATTTCTTTGATCCGGGGATCCCAATCACATCCAGACAGGGCCTCTCACCCACCTCCAGAGAAGAGGACTAGAGTAGAGCCCCCTGAGCCAGTTTCTTCAGATGGCTCCTCTGATGAATCAGATAATTCAGACCCTCCAGAGGCCCCTTTTTCTCCTTATGAGGACTCTGATGCAGAAGAGTCCATTCCTTCTGCCTCTCCACCTGAGGAATTTTCTTTTGGGGAAACCTTGCATGCTATGAGGGAACAATTTCAATGGCAGGGCCAGGATTTTTCAGACTCTAGGAAAAGGCTTAGAACCTTTTGCATTTGCCACAGCATAGGCCTTTAGCCATTCCTCCAGTACTTACTGTTGTGGATGATGCTTTTAATGATGCTTGTACTGCTCCTGATTCTCTTCCTCCGGCCCCTGCTAAGCCCGATAGGTACTACAGGGTTCGGACACACATTATCATTTGTATAAGGCCCTTTGCAGATCCCAAACTATCTCCCAGGGACCCAAGGCTGTAGCAGCTACCTCTGTCAAAACCCCCCCCTCTGAAAGGGAATCTAGGGCCTTAGAGAGATGGGGTAAAAAAGTTTACACTTCTGCTACTCTTTCAGCTAGGGCCTTGAACTGTCAATTCCACATGATTCAGTATCAGGAATTTATGTTAGACCAGTTAACTAAAAAGCTGTCCTCGGATGAACCATTAGACAAAAAATCTGTACAGGAAATGGTACATAACATTCAGCAGGTCAGTAATCATTCTTTAAAATGCGGCTATGATGCACTGGAGGCTTCCTTTAGATCAGCCATGACTGGCACAGTGATCAGAAGACATGCATGGTTAAAAGAACAGTCCTTACCAGACCATGTTAAATCAAAGCTCCTAGATTCTCCCATGGATAAGCTCAATTTGTTTGGCTCCCCTGCACAGCAGGTGCTGAAGAAGGTGGAAGAGAAAGCAAAATCTGTCCAGACAGTCAAGGATTTCTTGCAGGTCCAGCCTCCAAGGTTTAGCAGGAACTGGCCTTCCAAGAATTGGTCCTTTCCAGACACCTCCAGAGCTCCGAGAGGCAGGAACAGACGCTCAAGAGGCAGGGGTCAATCCAGAGGTGCCTACAGGGGACGTCAGTGGCAGGCTAACAACCAGCGAGGTACAGCCACAGATCCAGCCACCACTACCACTACCACAGGACAATCACAGTGACTTGGCTCTGGCACCACCTACCAGGGAACAACTAGAGGCACCCTTAGGCGGGAAGCTAGCCTTATTTTCAGTAAACTGGCATTACATCACAGAAGACAAATGGATTTTACAGACAATAGACCAAGGTTACAGGTTTCACTTCCATACTCTACCAAGGAAGAGAGGAATGCCAAACCTACCTCCAAATCAGAAGACAGAAGCTCTAGAACAAATAACTCACTTACTAAGGATGAGAGCTGTAGAAAGGGTACCATCTGTGGAACAAGGGCAAGGATTTTACTCCAGACTTTTCCTGGTACCAAGAAAAGAAAACCAATGGAGGCCTATTCTCGACCTGTCCGCTTTAAACACATACCTCATTGTTCCAAAATTCAAAATGCTGACCCTACAGCAGCTTCTTCCCATGCTGGGCAAGGAGTCTTGGCTGGTAACTCTAGATTTCAAGGAGGCATACCTGCACGTCCCCATACGACCAAATTGCAGAAGATACCTCAGATTTCTTGCAGGATCAGAGCATTATCAATTCTCAGCATTGCCCTTTGGCTTATCTACTGCGCCCAGAGTATTCACGAAATGCCTGGCATCAGTAATTGCTCATTGCAGGCTTCAGGGAATTCAAATTTACCCTTACCTGGACGACTGCCTGTTACAAGCGGACAACAAAAACAAATTAACAAAAGATTTGCAAAGGGTCATTCATCTACTACAAGCCCTGGGATACACAGTCAATATAAAAAAGTCAAGGCTGATACCATCCCAAAGGATAACCTTCTTGGGTGCAGATCTGGACACATCAAAACAAATGGCATTCCTGACAGTAGAAAAACAGGAGCATCTCCCTTTCTACTTCATGGCATTAACAAAGCAGAACCAGCTAACAGCAAGAAAAGTCCTGCAAGCTCTCGGTTACATGGCATCCTGCATAATATTGATTCCACATGCCAGACTACATATGAGAAAGTTACAGTGGTACCTAAGGAATTTATGGTCTCAGCACAAGCACAGCCTAGAAACCCAAATTCCAATAATTCCATGCCTGAAGCAAGAATTCCAATGGTGGGCTCAGGCCTGTCAAACAAACAAGGGACTGCCCTTCCACAGCACTCAACCAAGCCAGACCATCACAACAGACGCTTCAGACCTCGGTTGGGGGCACACATGCTGGACAAGTGCATACAAGGCTTATGGACTCAAGACCAGCTGCACCTACACATAAATCAAAAGGAAATGCTGGCAGTAAAACTGGAAATTCAGGCATTCAGACCATTTCTTCGACAGGGTCAACTGCTGATAAGGACGGACAACACCACAGTTATGTGGTACATCAACAAACAGGGAGGCACACATTCATACCCTCTATGCCGGATGGCAATGGACCTCTGGAATGTGGCACTGAGCTTCAACATTCAGTTACAAGCAATTTTTGTGCCAGGAAAAGAAAATATACTAGCAGACATCCTAAGCAGAACTGCCATGGATGCCCACGAATGGATGCTGCATCCGGACATCTTCAAAACCATTACAAGGAAATGGGGACTACCAGAAATAGACTTATTTGCATCCCCACACAATCACCAACTGAAAAAATTCTGCACAAGGACGTACCACCCACTTGCTTGGAAAGTGGACTCCCTATCTTTCAGTTGGAAAAACCTGACAGCATATGCATTCCCACCTCTTCCTTTGATGCACAAGGTGCTATTGAAGATCAAGGAAGACCGTCCAAGGATCATCCTGATAGCTCCAGACTAGCCAAGGCAACATTGGTACCCATTACTGAGGAGTATGTCTCGGGAACAAATATGGCCTCTGCCCCTAGTTCCCTTGCTGTTAACACAGAACAACTTCAAAGCCCTGCATCCAAACCTGAAAACACTGCAGCTGGCTGCCTGGAACATTGCATAAGACCAAATAACCCAGATTTATCTCAAAGGGTTAAAGACATTATCTTGGAGGCTCGCAGACCCTCAACAAGAAAAAATTATTCAGCAAAATGGAAAAGATATCTCATTTGGAGTACAGCAAAAGGAGAGAATGTGTCACTGGTAAACATAGCTAACATCCTGGAATACTTGGCAGAGCTCTTCCACAACGGCCTGTCCTATTCTTCCATTAAGATTCATGCATCAGCCATTTCAGCAGAATACAACTTGGATCCTCCAGTCTTCTCACATCCTCTGCTCAGGCAGTTTCTGAGAGGAATTAAAATGTAAAACCACCTAGGAAGCCACCATTGCCAGCATGGGACTTGAACTTTGTGCTAGAAAAGTTGACACTACCTCCTTTCGAACCAGCAGCAACAGCAGAATTACAATACTTATCATGGAAAACTGCTTTCCTGCTTGCAATCACTTCAGCAAGAAGGGTATCTGAGCTACAGGCATTAATGGCAGTACAGCCCTTCCTGATCTTCCATCAAGATAGAGTGTCCATGAGAACTAATCCTACTTTTATGCCAAAAGTGGTCTCCAGGGTATCTTTAAATCAAGCTATCCACCTACCTACATTCTTCCCCAACCCACAGAACAGGGGAGAAAGGCTGTTGCATACCTTGGATGTACATAGACAATTACGTTACTACCTGGACAGGACTAAGAGCAACAGAAAAACTGACCAGCTACTGGTAGCATATGCAACAGGAATGGAAGGAAAAGCAATTTCAAAACAGACAATCTCTAAGTGGATAGGAAATTGCATTAGATTTTGTTACTCCTACCATGGGAAGAAAACTCCAGAAAACATCAAGCCTCACTCTACAAGGGCTACAGCCACTACCACAGCTTTTTTACGAGGAGTGGCTACCAAAGACATTTTAGAGGCTGCTACTTGGAGCTCCGTGCATACATTTGCCAAGCATTATAATTTACCTCTATACTCCAGATCCCGAGCAGGTTTTGCCACTGCTGTTTTGCAAGGGATCTTAACTACACCATAATCTTATTTCTCCTCCTCCCCCAGTTTGGCTATGGTATTCTACCCATTTGTAAGGACTGCAGATGCATCCTTGAAGGACATAGTACAGTTTTGTACCTACCATAAATGTAGATGTCCGATAGGCATGCATCTGCAGTCAGGATTACCCACCCTCCTTCCCCTCTGTGGTACTCTTAGAGTATTTGCCCATCTTGTAGCTAGCTGGGGGAATCTATTATGGTGTATTTGTTTGTATATATGTACATACATGCTTATTTTTTGTTTGCTCTCTACTATTTGGAACCATTTGCATTTATCCAAATTTAGCCTTCCTAGAGGGCACCTGGCATCTGGGGCAAGAAACACTGAGGAAAATGGCGTCGGCTGATGCCTTTATACCCGAAGAACTGCCGCTATGACGTCGGGTGAAGTGCGACACCAGCCGAGGCCAGACCCAGACTTTGGAATCCGGCCGACCGAGGGGCTGCCTGACGACAGGACAACCCATTTGTAAGGACTGCAGATGCATGCCTATCGGACATCTACATTTATGGTAGGTACAAAACTGTACTTTTTTGTGAGTGCATGCGCACACATACGTGCAAATGTGTGTGTGTGTATGTATGAGTATGTCTTTGTGTGTGTGTGTGTGTGTGTGTGTGTGTGTGTGTGTGTGTGTGTGCGCACATTGTGCAGGGTGAGTGTAGTTGGGTGTGTAGGGAAGGTGGAGGAGGGTCCGCGATGGATGGTTTCCCCTGCCACACAACGGGCTATGTCTGAGGGGGAATGGCATTTGGAATTGTAGAAAGAGAGTCAGGAAGTGAGAGCAGTGCAAGACCTGAGAACAGTACACCTTGGGATCAGTAGAATCATGTTTACTGTGGCAAGGGCACTGTTTTGCCATAATAATAGTTATCCATTGTGTGTATTTGTGTGTGTTTCTCTGTCTCTCTCTCTCTCTCTCTCTCTCTGCTGGTGGTGGGAGGTGTGCATGTGTGTGGCTTGCCAGGATCTACACTGTTTCATAGCAGGGGTTGGTAGGGCTGTAGCAGTGCTTTGCAGAACTGCTGCTGTTGAGTAAGTCATAGTCATGCAAATTCCCAGTTAATGAATGTTGCTAGAGGCTGTGCATGACTGTGAAATTCTGAACAATGGAAAAAAAGGTCACTTCACCTCTTTGGTGATGAGCATTTTGCTGTACTGTGCTGATGACTATGATCCTGGCTGAAGATAGCCGTTTGAATTAATAGTATTAATAACCTACAGTTACTGTAGTCCCAGGTGGATAAGTTAGCTGTATGAGCTAGTAGTCCTAACACTGGATTTAAAGTTAAAAAACAGTGTGCAGGTATTAATTTTGGTAAAGGTGATTTTTAGTTTTCATATACTGTCAGGTGTGACATTTTAATATCTGTTGATTGTTCTAAATACTTGGGTATCATAATTTTAAATGACCTACTGTTTGATATCCATATTCAAGACATCTGAAAAAAAGTGTATGCTATTTTTGAGTTTTCCTTCTGAATGATTTCTTTAAGTTCTGCTGAAGTTCTGATTCCATATTTACTGCCTTAATAAGTTTTCATATTGAATATAAAGTATCCTTTTGTATATATTCTATGGTCAACATAAAAACGTTAAGATGTATTCAACAAATGTTGACTAGAAGGATTAATAGATGAAAACGCAGAGGTATTTTAAATGCCTAGAGTGTCTAAATTTATTCTCATCTGTTATGGATTGATTGGGGGTTACGAATACTTAAACTTTTTAAAAACCTCCAATATTGTGCTATAGGAGCCACCTTGAATTTACTTTATTATAGTCATTCTGTAAATCTGTATAATAACTTAATTCTGCACACTTCAGTACAAAGTCTAAGATCAGAAGGAGAATGTTTCATGTCAGAACTGATAAAATGTGGAACTGTCTTCATAGCCAAGTCATACAAGCTAAGTCACTACCTGACTTTAGAAACACGTTTGACATCTACTCAGAGTCTTTCAATCCCATTGCAAACTGTGCAGACTCTAATAGCCCTTTTAGGACCACAAGTCTGCACATTGTATGTTGAAATTAAGTGGATGATGTCAGACTTAACAGAGATATGTAAATTTATGCCAGTTATCCTGAAGATGCCTAGTTTCACAGATAATGGATTCAGACTCTCATGGAGCATTTCAGGCTGATATTCATAAGACCTTTGCACATCTGCAAATGGCTTTTTGTTTATTTATTTAGTTAGTTAGTTAGTTAACATTTGTTTACTGGGAAAGTCCGACTTGGAATGAGACAATTTTCAGCAGAGGCCTGGGAAGAAATGCCTTAGGCTATGCAGTTTTTGGCTTTATGATGTAGTTATGAGTTCATCTGTTCATTCTTCCATCTATCTGGTGAGAGCTCATTCACAGTAGACACCTGTTGACAAAAATTCCAGACATATGTGATTCACTGTAAAAATTTCACACTATGAAGAAAATATATTTATTTATTTACACATTTGAAGATACTTGTATATGCAGTGTTTGCATAGTGGCAAGTATATTTTAGTCTTTGATGCATCATTAATTATATGTGATACAATCATAAACAGCTGCAGCAATGAAGCATGTGTAATGTAGAGTGATTGTAGATTTGAATTTATAAGACTGGAACATGGAAAGAATAAAGAATAACAATTGTATCAACATTAAGTTAGGTATTCTGCTTGGTAAATGCAAACAAAACATAAATATCCTGGGTGTCTTGAGGGACAGCGAAGTAGACCTATAGGATACGTTTATAGTACTACATAAAAATTGTAAATGAGATATGAGTGATTGCCAAAGGATATTTGGGGGAAGTACCAAAGATAATGAGGCAAAGGGGGGCACCAGCAGAGCCCATGTCCTTACTGTGGAGGACTCTTTAGTAGACGTTCAGGACCTCCAGACAGACTTTATGGGTCATTCCTGCTATCTTTGATACTGTCAGTTTGGATACCAATATGGGGCCCCACCTAATACAGTGATCATCATACCCAAAAAGACAGGGTGAAAGCTGCATCCTTCTAGAGACTGGAGTTTTGGGTTGAAAACTCCCAAGCTGTAAAGACACTGGTTTCCAAAGTGGCACTAAAAATCCTCCTACCCTGTAGAACTCTGTGGTCCATCCACCAGATAGGGAATCCAAATTGCTTGGCCATTTGTGGAAGCACATGCATATGCCCTCAAATTTATGTCCAAGGACACTGTCCTATTTCAGCCAATTGCTGAAATTCTTCAGTGATAATTCAGATGGAATTATTTCCTTCACAGAACAGAATACAGTTGGGTCCACTAAGGATCAAATTAATCTTACAGTGTTTTGGCCATGGCCAGCCTTACTACGCACATGACATTGAACACAGATGAAAATTCAGTCACTAAAGCAGCTTTTATGAACATCCCTTTTCATGGTCCTGAGATTGTTCACCTAGACATCAAAGCATATGTAGAATTGATGGGGCAAGAAGGGAAATCTTAACTGTGTTTGGCCTTACCCCCCCCCCCCAACACGCACACATGCACACACACAATGTTCCTTCACTAAATCCCAGAAAGAAAGTGTGCCATAAAGGGAAATTTTTGTCATTAACATTTCCATTGAAATATTCCTTCACTGAAGCCCACAAAAGTGGAGGTCACTTTTCATTTCATTGAGAACAACAGAACAAAAAGACTCAGGCAGGAGAATCAATAATGAGGGCTTCTTCTGGAGAGGTTGCAGAAGGCTTGGCTTGGGTACTCAGCAATCATCAAGAGGAAGAGGAGGAGGCATCCACAGCCATGAATACTTACCTAACTGCTCCACTCTGGAGGTATGCAAAGGAATTTTTCTCTTCACTTCCTGACATGAAAGGTCACTTGTAATCAAGGGTTAATAGGGTCCCTTCCCCTTTTTCTTGACCCTGGCATCCCTTCCCTTCCTATAATGGACACCCAGCACCATCAATAAATCGTGTCAAAGTTAGTGATGTTTCATCTGTTGGAAAAAAAGAATCATCCAGGAGGTCTCACCATACCACAGATGGTCCATATATATGTTCTTCTTGGTGCCACAAAAAAGACCAAGAGACTCAGGCCTATTATAGACTTGAGCACCCTAAATTAGTTTACTCCCAAAGATACCATCTCTGTGTTATTTGTGCAGATGATCCTTATGTGCCTAGCAGAAAAATACATTAGATGTGCTCTTTATACTTTCAGGAGTCTGCCTGCATATCAGAATCAACAGTCAATCGAGGAGGTACCCATGCTTCAGAATGTGAGTCATTCACTGCCAGTTCAGGACCCTCCCACTTAATCTCAGCTCTGCCATAGGATGTTCTCCAAGTGTACATCTGTGGTAGCTATTGATCTGTAACTGGAGAGGCCAAGAGACTTTTCTACCTGGACAACTGGCTTAACATATTATTAAGTCATTATATTTTAAATTGCAAATTTGCATTGAGTTCACATAGATTAATAGAAAACAAAACAAAGCATAATGGCAGTTTCAACTATTACCGTTATGCAGTATGCATATGTATCTGTCTTTTTAACAGTTTTTATTCAATCCACCATTACATAAATTGCTATTTTTTTCTTTCCTTTAGACCTCACTCCTCCTCCTGAATATTATTCTGCATTTATTTTTCCCACATTTATCTATACATTTTGTATAATCACATTTATGCTCCTTTCCCTTTTAATGATCCCACCTCCAGTTCTTTAATCTCATTTAAAATATTAAAAATTTCCACTGTACTTGTCTTAGATTTTGATTACAAATTTCTGTTAATTACCTTACTTTATCTAGGCAGTTTAGATCCTGTCCAGTTCAAAAGAATCATTTCCTTATTTAGTACATTTTTTCTTTCAATGTTTCTGTCAAGATACTCTGTAAGGAATTTTTAAAGTTTGTCAACGTGTTGCATTCCTAAAAAATGATTTTCCAGTTATCTGTCTTCTCCATCAAATCTCCATTATTTGCTACCTACCTGAGGAAAAATCCTTTGAAGTATCCTTGAGTTACACTTATACTTAGATGCCTCACAGATTTCTTGCCATTGTTCTTTTGTAAATTGTCTTTCTGTTCTTGTTTCCCATACTTTTCTAACTGAAACTGATTGATTCTTATAGTTATCATGCAGTATTTTGTATCCCCAACTTATTCCATTTTAACAGCAGCCTCTGTTATACACTCAAGTGAAAACTATACCAGAGCAGGTCTTTCACTTAGCACCCCTCTTTCCTGTACTGTTTGCATATATTCTGCTATCAAGCCTTAACAGGCATGACAATCTTTACCTGTAGTGCAAACGTCTACTAAGCCTCCTTTCTCTCTCTTACCTTTCCCTCTGTAGTAATTTGCTCCCAATATCTTTGTTCCCTTTTGTTAATTTCATTCAGTAAATTCAGTCCCTGTTTACTATTTTCTATATCCCTACTTGCAGACATCTCTAAAATGTCCTTTCTGCATTCCTTTGCTGATTTAGTTTTTATAATGCTTTCTGCTACTTTATGGATATAATGTTCTGCATGGTTGTTACTATTCCTCTTAAAGACTTGCATCTAAAAATCATAGTCTCTCTTTATCTGTCAAACTCTCCCGTTTTATTGTCATATTTTCCACTTTGATTTATAACTTCTAATTTAGTTATGTATTTCAGTTTTAACTACATAGCATTAAAATACCACCTCAAATCATGTAACCTTAAACCACCTTGTTCTATGGGCAGAGTCAATATATCCCACTTTATTCTTGCCCTTTTCCTCTTCCAGATAAATTCCTTTAATTTTTTGTTTAATTGTCATCCATAGCTACTGCTCTGGTTGATAGTAATATGCCTGACTTGGATATTAGAGGCACTAAAAACATTTTTACTGTTTGTATCTTGCTAGCTATATTCTTAATTGACAACTTCCAGTTTGTCAGTTTTTGTATTATCCTTTGCTTAATATCGCTATATAAAACTTCCAAAAAGAAGGTTGATCCCTGCAACTAGGAGCAGTTGTTCCAAATTGACTGCTGCACTCACAGGCATTATCTACTAAAATGTTAAAGTTAACCAAGCTAATGTAAATATTAGAACCATGCATTTCCTCTTAGATTGGTATATGTTCCTATCTTATCTGTAGTCACCTCCCAGATGTAAAAAATAGCTTGTGTGTTAACTTTAAGACTTATGAAAAAGAGCATTGGAATCAAAAAAGTCTTGAAACGTGTGACACAAGTTCAAATGGGGATGAGAAGGAACAACTGTATAAAAGAATGGCTTGCCAAACATTAGTACGTGGGTGTAAGACAAAAGTTGGAAATAGACATTCAAAAAATGTCATCTAATGGGTAGGAACACTAGCATTTTTATCATAATGACCACAATGAAGGAGAAAAAGGTACAATTGCAGCTTAGAAAACAGTTATCCACACCTCAATGGAACTCCAGAAGACAGGAAATAGTTAATGGGCTTAACACAGTTTTAATGCAGTAAGAAAAACGATACTCTTTGAAAATACGTTTTCATCCTCAACTTCATCAGATACAATTAAACTAAATTACATGCCTTAAATACTTCGATTAAATACAAATTCACCAATAAAAACAGTGTATCACTAAAATTAACATTTCATAGACTTTACCCACAACCCTTTTCACCTCCACTAATCATTTACAACAACAATTCTACACTTTAAAAGTTTTTTTAATACAATTCGTAATGTAAAATAAACCCTGTAACTGCTTACATCAATAAATGTTAAAATAACATCTCTCCTTAAGGGGAATAAATCATAAAAATGCTTGATATATAAATTTATAAAATTCATACAATGTTATCTTTGTGCCCTCTACTGGCTCCAAAACCCACAATTGCTTCACATTTAAAATAACTACATATTTTCACTATGCAGGGACCCAACACAATAAAATACCACATCTGTATAAGTTTTTGTAAATGTTATAATCGTGCTGCTCTCAGCTTTAAAACTGGGGCCAGGGATAAACCATAGTTTAGTCCAGGGAACCTACTGGCTTTTAAAAAAATCTGCCAGTTAAGTTCCCTGTATTCAATTCTGGTCTCCCACATACCAGCCCTCATATCTCTTGGGATCTCCTCAAGTAAAAAAAACTAAACTTTCCTTTTCCACATTCTGTACTGTGCCTATATAGTGCATTATTAACATTTCTATTACTTATGGCATTCAAATGTTCATATACTCTCCTTTTCAGCTTCCTCTCAGTTTTTCCTAAATAGAATGCCTTGCATTCACATAAGGCAAGATATACAACCCCGCTGGAACTAGAAACAAGAAAGGGACATTCAAATGTGTGACATGTGTGCAATGCCCTTTCATTATGAATACTGAACTAGTCCACCTGGATTCCAGAAATAAAACGCTCATGGCAAGGAGCTACAGTAATTGTGAGACCAGCGGGGTTGTATATCTTGCCTTATGTGAGTACAAGGCATTCTATGTAGGAAAAACCGAGAGGAAGCTGAAAAGGAGAGTATATGAACACAAGGAACTTTACTGGCAGAATTTTTTAGAAGCCAGTAGGTTCCCTGGCCCCAGTTTTAAAGCTGAGAGTGGCAAGATTATAACATTTACAAAAACTTATAAAGATTTGGCATTTTATTGTGCTGGGTCCCTGCATAGTGAGATTCTGTGGTTATTTTAAATGTGAAGCAATTCTGGGTTTTAGTATTTTTATGATTTATTACCCTTAAGGAGAGATGTTGTTTTAACATTTATTGATGCAAGCAGTTACAGGGTTTATTTTACATTATGAATTGTATTACAAAGAACTTTTAAAGTGTAGAATTGTTGTTGTAAATTAAGTTATGTATGTTAGTGGAGGTGAAAAAGATTGTGGGTAAAGTCTATGAAATGTTAATTTTAGTGATACACTGTTTTATTGGTAAATTTGTATTTAATTGAAGCATTTAAGGCATGTAATTTAGTTTATTTTTATCATAATGGTTACTTTATCTATATTAAGTTGGAATGTAAATAGCATTACAGATATAGATGAAAAGAAAGGAGTGTTAAGAAATGTAGAGTGTGAATATCAATGCTGCAGGAGACACATTTGGAAAGAAATCAGCATGTGAATTTGACAAAGAAAGGATTTCAGGATGGTTATTCAGCAGAATGTTAGGGACAAAGGAAAAAGAGCGTAATAATGCTGATTGTTAGATGGTCTCCATTAGATCCACTGGCAAAAAATACACATAAATACACAAAATCATACTCAGAGGCTCTAAATAAAAACCTGCAAAAGCATCAGAGACCTCCAAAGCAGACACCCAAACAATCTGCACTTACCGTCACATGCCAGACAATACATAAAACACAAAATCAGTGTGCCGCACAATCACAGCCCTTAAGGTGAAATAACATACCTTACACACTAGTAATAGGTGACTCAATAGTCAGGCACACTGATGTCCCACTCACTAGGCTGGACAAGCAGAAGGTTACTGTTAGCTGCCTGTCGGGAGCCAGAATCCACCACATAACACAAGCACTCAGGTCACTCCAGAACAAGTACAAATATGATTCTGTCATTGTTCATGTTGGTGTGAATGACCTGAGACGTACCTCCCTGGACTACATGAAAAGAGACATGGAAGAGCTCTCTGATCATGTGGCCAGGCTGGTATGACCCTGACTCTGAGTAGCATCCTGCCCTCACCAAGAATGATACCTCAGTATAAAGAAAAAATGATCAATTTCAACAACTGGCTAAGCTTCTGGTGTCATTCAAAGGGGATCCAGTGTCTGTCAGCCTGGGACGACATGCTCGATAAGCCGCGTTGCTTCTCAAGAGACGGCTTGCACCTGTCACCGGTAGGCTTTCGAATACTGGCCAAGACTCTTGATGCCCCCGTAGTGCCTTTTTTAGGCAAGGCTCAAAAGCCAAACCCACCTCCGTAAACAGCACAATTAACAAAAAACTGAGGGTTATGCTACTCAACGCCAGGAGTTTAAATCTCAAAATGCACGTACTCGAAGCACTCCTCAGTATGGAGAACGTTGACATCTGTGCAGTAACCGAAACCTGGTTCAAGACTTCATAGAGCACCCCAGCACTACCGGGTTACAACTCATACCACACGTTTCGGCCACAGAACATGGACCGAAACACAAAAGGAGGGTGTGTATCCATATTCATCAAGGATACCTACACCTCCAGGTTAGTGGCGCAGCATGATACCTCTGAGATCATCCATGTGCAACTAACATCGGGCAAATCTGCAATGCAAATTGTGGCCTGCTACAGATTACCCTCCATGACCCAGGACCACCACTCCACCTTTCTGGAGACACTGGAAAACATGAAGGTCCTACCAAACACCCTGATATTGGGCAATTTCAATTATCCTACCATTCACTGGGAAAACTACTCAAGTGCAAATTCCCAGGCCCAGCCCTTCCTGGAATTCATCAACTCAAATGCCCTGAATCAGCTGGTACACTCCCCTACCAGAGGTGAAAACATATTGGACCTGGTCATCACCAACATGGGCAACAGGTGTTCCACACCAGAGGTCAACCCATCACTGGTTAGATCAGACCATAAACTAATCACTGTGGATGTCCACACCCCACTACCACCCCCAGCTAAGGAAACTACAGTAAAAAGTTTTCTAAAGCAAACTTCATCTTACTTAAGACAGAGGTGGTACGTTTCACAGCCCCCACGCTAAAGGATAACGCTACCCAGGAAGCAGAAACCTTTACAAATGCACTCTATGAGCACCTACAAGGATGCATGGATCATGCCATCCCTAGCAAAACCAAGACTCACTCCTCTAAGAGAAGGAAACCAGTTTGGTGGACCCCTGCAATAAACAGGCTGTACAATAGAAGGAGGAAACTAGTTCAGAAAAAAAGCAAATCCCAAGAAGGAAAGACGTCCCTGATCAGTATCAGTAAGAAACTGAGGTCCCTCATGAAATCATCCAAGGCTAACTTCAAAACAAAATTAGCCAAGGATTCAAAAGATAACCACAAAGCCTTCTTTAGCTATGTTAAGAATCTAAGTGACAACTCACAGATATGCACTGAACTAGTGCAAAATAGCACAAAATATACTGAACCTACTGATATTGCCAACATCCTGGCAGATAGATTCAGTGCAAACTTCACCCCCCTCTCACCTCCAAAAGGGTCCACAACAATAGTGGAAAAGTGCAGTGTCCCAAAATCACAGACACACAAGTGAAAACAGCCCTTTCAAAAGCCAAAATGAACTAACCCCACACCTAAACACGTTGTTCAACCTCAGCCTCTCCACAGGCTGCGTGCCCATAGAATGGCACACAGCACTGGTTATTCCTCTCCACAAAGGAGGGGCCACAACTGACCCTGGTAACTATCGCCCCATAAGCCTGACTAGCCTGGTCTGCAAGGCTATGGAGCACATCATCATGGAACTCATTAACAAAGACATTGGGAACCTCCAAACACTTGACCCAACCCAGTTCGGCTTTGTTAAGGGCAGATCATGCCTACTAAACCTGGTTGACTTCTTCGAGACAGTCATCAAGGCCATTGACGAGGGAAAGGTTATTCACACAGCCTACCTTGACCTCGCCAAGGCTTTTGACACCATTCCCTACTCGGGTATTACAGAAAAACTCACCAGCCTGAACATAAACCCCTACGTCACGAGATGAGTTGCCAACTGGCTTACAGACAGAACTCACATGGTAAGAATAGCGGGCTCCAGGTCCAACTCTAAACCAGTCACAAGTGGTGTCCCTCAAGGCTCGGTCCTGGGACCCCTACTGTTCGGCATATACTTCTCAGAAGTACAGGTAAACACAGGAGGACTATGGCTAACCAAGTTCGCCGATGACTGCAAACTGGGAGCCATACTTGACTCTCCAGCTGACACGGACATCCTCCAAAAGGGCCTTACTGAGATGGACACCTGGTGTCAAAGTCATGGCCTCAAGCTAAATGCCAAAAAATGCATAGTCATCCCATTTGGGAAAACAAAACACCCACGAATTACCACATAGGTGGCAGCCCCCTTAATACAGAATAGGTAATAAGAGATCGGGGTACCCAGGTAGATAGTAATCTCTCCTTTGACAATCATATTGCCAAATTAGTTAGGAAATCCTTCTATGTGGCCCATCTAATTAATAAAGGGTTCACATCTAGAAATAAAGAGGTTATATTGCCCCTCTACTTGTCACTCATTAGACCCATCATAAAGTACAATGCCCCATTTGGGATGTACCTCACAAGACGCTTCCAACAGCTGGAAACACCACAAAAGTACCTCACCAAGAGGATTACTGGTCTCAAACATATGTCCTATGCAGCCCGACTGAAAAAACTCCAGCTGTACTCAGTGGCATATCGCTTACTAAGAGGTGATCTCTGCCTGACTTACAAAGCCATGTCCAACTCAGAATTGATGGACATGCTCCACCTAAAGAAATCCAAGTCACTGCGAGCCACGCGCTCTAGTGAGCTAAACCTCGCCACAACAATAAATAGAACATGCTGGAGGAATAGATTCCTGTCACAGAGACTCCCCATGCTTTGGAACAAAATTCCAGATTACATCAGGCAGAGCCCCTCACTAACACTCTTCAAGAGAAACCTTGACGACTGGATGGGTAACAGAAAATACACCCCTGGGATCACTTCATTGGCTCTGCTTGATAGAGGATCAGTTAAATAATCAATGGGGTGATGAAAGCCGACAAACTCTAGCTAGGCTTATAAATGCCCTCGGTCAGAAAGCCTAGTACCTACCTATGAACCTAAGATATGAAAAAAGACAAAAGACAATCGTATTAGATTTGTGGCACTAAAAGGCTACTGGCAATGCAGGAGTATTACACGGGTATATATTTATATTCCACTAAAAACTGCTGTTATGGAGATTAAGAAAAGTTGGGGAGAAATAATCAACTTTCAGCAGGGAATATTACCTATAGGTGGGAACTGGAACTTTAATTCCAATAGTGAGGATGAAGACGTACAGGAGAGTATACAGAGAAAGAGGTTGGCAAAGAAGAAGCGGGATTGTCAGAGAGATGAAGAAAGTAGACAGGAGTATAAGGAGATGAGGTGCATGGCAAAGAGAGAGGTGGTGAAGGCTAAGGATAAGGCATATGAAGAGTTGTATGAAAGGTTGGACACTAAGAAGGGAGAAAAGGACCTGTACCGATTGGCTAGACAGAGGGACCGAGCTAGGAAAGATGTGCAGCAGGTAAAGGTGATAAAGGATAATGAGGGAAACGTACTCACAAGCAAGGAGAATGTGTTGAGCAGATGGAAAGAGTACTTTGAGGGGTTGATGAATGAAGAGAATGAGAGGGAGAGAAGGTTTGGATGATGTAGGGATAATGAATCATGAAGTGCAGTGGATTAGCAAGGAGGAAGTAAGGATAGCTATGAAGAGGATAAAGAATGGAAAGGTTGTTGGTCCAGATGGCATACCTGTGGAAGCATGGAGGTGTTTAGGTGAAATGGCAGTGGAGTTTTTAACCAGATTGTTTAATGAAATCTAAGAAAGTGGGAGGATACCTGAGGAATGGAGAAAAAGTGTTTTGGTACCGATTTTTAAGAATAAGGGTGATGTCTAGAGCTGTAGTAACTACAGAGGGATTAAATTGATCAGTCACAGCATGAAGTTATGAGAAAGAGTAGTGGAAGCTAGGTTAAGAAGGGACGTGATGATTAGTGATCAGCAGTATGGTTTCATGTCGGGAAAGAGCACTACAGATGCGATGTCAGAAGGAGTTGCATTTTGTTTTTGTAGACTTAGAGAAAGCATATGACAGGGTGCCTAGAGAGGAGTTGTATTGTATGAGGAAGTTGGGAGTGTCAGAGAAGTATGTAAGAGTGGTACAGGATATGTACGGGGGTAGTGAGACAGCGGTGAGGTCTGCAGTGGGAGTGATGGATGCATTTAAGGTGGAGGTGGGGTTACATCAAGGATCAGCTCTGAGCCCTTTCTTATTTGCAATGGTGATGGACAGGTTGACAGACAAGATCAGACAGGAGTCCCTGTGGACTATGATGTTTGCAGATGACATTGTAATCTGCCGTGAGAGTAGGGAACAGGTGGAAGAGACCCTGGAGAGATGGAGATATGCTCTAGAGAGAAGAGGAATGAAGGTCAGCAGGACTAAGACAGAATATGTGTGTGTGTGAATGAGAGGGAGGATAGAGGAATGGTGAGGATGCAAGGAGTAGAGGTGGCGAAGGTGGATGAGTTTAAATACTTGGGGTCAATAGTTCAGAGTAACAGTGAGTGTGGAAGAGAGGTGAAGAAGAGAGTACAGGCAGGATGGAGTGGGTGGAGAAGAGTGTCAGGAGTGATTTGTGACAGACGAGTACCTGTAAGAGTGAAAGAGAAGGTTTACAAGAGGGTAGTGAGACCAGCTATGTTATATGGGTTGGAGACAGTGGCATTGACAAAAAGGCAGGAGTTTGAGCTGGATGTGGCAGAGTTAAAGATGTTAAGATTTGCACTGGGCGTGACGAGGTTGGACAGGATTAGGAATAAGTATATTAGAGGGTCAGCCCAGGTTGGAAGGTTTGGAGACAAAGCCAGAGAGGCAAGATTACGTTGGTTTAGACATGTGCTGAGGAGGGATGCTGAGTATATTGAGAAAAAGATGCTAAGGATGAAGCTGCCAGGTAACAGGAAAAGAGGAAGGCCTAAGATAAGGTTCATGGATGTGGTAAGAGAGGACATGCAGGTGGCTGGTGTGACAGAGCAAGATGCAGAGGACAGGAAGAAATGGAAACAGGTGATCCGCTGTGGCGACCCCTAATGGGAACAGCCGAAAGTAGATGATGTCTGTTATTTCCTGACTCTAAATAACTGGCATATGCAGTGTAGTGTACTGGTCAAGCAAAAGGGGACAGTGGCCAACTTAGTAAGAGGTCCTTAGAGTGCAAGGACTACTTCACAGAGACTTTCAGTCACAGAGAAGGCATGTATTTAACTGACTAAAGTTAATACACAGCAAGGTTCTTCATGATAAATGTCCTTACATGATACATTGACAAAATTCTCAGTAAACCTGTAGGAGTAGGGCCTTGTGGCAGAGTTCCTGCAGTATCAAGGTCAGATGCAGTGACTGCAAGCTCTGCTCTATGAATGAAGACAGGGACTAAAGTCAGGAAAAAATAAACTAGCCCTGAACATGTGTTAGATCATAAATACCATATTCCAGCTCCTCACAATATATGAGAGCATTCCTACTGTGCTCAAGACTTAATCTGACATGCTTCAGCAAACAAATATCACATTTATCATCAGTCCATGATGCACTATTGTCTAACAGAAAATATCAAAATGTTAGTATTTAGAGTAAATAACTTCATATATTCATTTTATGACAGTCCCTATATTTTTTACATCATTGGACCTCCACTGTCAGATGCCGTCTCATCCCTAGAAACCTCAGAGCCACTAACCTCTAAACCTGAAACAGTCTCTAAAAATATCTTATTGCTGCTATAGGTTTTCCAGAAGGGCACTCCTTCACCCTAAGTTGACAAGTATCCATTTGCCTAGACACAGCTGAATCCTGCAGCTGAGAAAAAGCCAGTTACACACTAGCATCTTTCTGACATGTCTTCATTTGGAACAAAGTAATGAGCAGTTTGAATATTTTTAGGAAAATATTTTCAAATATATAACAATTCCAGTGTGTAGAGGATTACAGCCCTGAGTTTGACCCAGACAAACTGAGTTTTATTACCAGTTCAGCAGCCTGACAAAGCTGACAAGGGAGGATGAACATGCTCATCCTATGGCAGAGGGTAGGAGAGAAATGGTCAGCCATTCCCAAAACCCCTAGGAGGAAGGCTAGTGATGCACATGCACAGCCTGGAGATAGATGTTGGACTCACCAAGTCATCACCTGGTGGTAGCATTTCATGTAGGTGTGCAGAAGTATGCAGTCACATGGGAAGGCATTGTAGGTCTCCAGGGTGATAACAGATTGTTTTTATTCACTCAGTTCTCTAGCGCCTCGGCTGTAACACAGCCTTCAAGGAGTAAAAATATTCACAAAAAAGCATTCCTTTATATATATCTCCCAGCAGTCCCAAACTCCCATCAATTAAGCAATTATATAATCAATTAATCATCTAAAACAGATACATACAACTAATTTAAAGTAAGTGTATCAAATAACACTGTGTAGTGTTGGTTGTGTGGTGCACAGACTCTCTAGTGTTGTTCCAGTCGTGGTGAGTTGGTGAGATGGCCAGTGATCCAGCAGTCAATATTCCACAAATTTTTAGAGAGGATATTTTAGATTCCTCTCAATGAACATTAGATGGCTTCCTGAGACTGAATTTGGATCGTGAGAGAGACCGGGAGAGAGACTGAAATGACAGGTTGACGGGCAGTGGTGAATGGCTACCCTCGGTGTTATGGGAGAGGCTGCTTGAAGAAACGAGAAGTAAGCATTCTCCTAATCCATTTGCCGATGTGGGTAAGTGTTTCACAGACCTTTCGCCTGAAGTAACAACTTTAATTGAGAAACTGAAACAATTGTTAAATAAGGAAACAACTGCCTATTATAAGAAAACTAGCCTCCAGAGGTATCTGGATTTGGATATAACTCCGCAGGGGCTAAGAGCGATGAAATACCCATCTCTTCCATTTGATTCAACTATTACAGAAGATAAATTGCTTAAGCAGAGATGGGAGAAGGCAGCACACCTATGTTCCAAGGAATGGACTACCATTTTGGTAGAGAGAGATGAGGTAAAACTTTCAAACATAAAAAAAGACATTAATAATGTTTGTATTAGTTTAATGGCAAAATTAGAAAGGTCTCAGATTGAAACTTGTTTGCATGACATTCAGGAGAAATTGTGCATATTTGAGAAAAAAATTAATGGATCAGAAATTGAATAAAATCAAAAGAGATTTACAAGACTATGAGAATGGGACTGCCTTTTTTAGACAGATCAATCACAAGTCACGTTCTCGGGTCCATTTTCAGGAAGGGGAAGGAAGGGGAAAAAGTGAAGCAAGAAGTGAGGCGTCTTCTAGTGATAACAGCAGATACATCCGCGACTGTGAAGATGAGCGAGAATATCCTCCCTTGCCTGCTGTGAATTACAGACAATATATGCAGGAAAATGTTCGTCCCAGTGGGGGGATTAATGGTGAGAGAAAAAGAAATTACCCAGAACGTGAATCGCAGAGAGGAGATCAACAGCAACAATGGCGGAACAGTAAGAGATCCAAACAGTATTGACTATTTTCACAAGAGTACAGATTTGATCATTAACTTAGCGGGTTGTGTGTTAAATGAACATTTATATACTGTTTTAAACCATGGTTTGAAATTTGTGCCCACTGTGGTACCGAGATTGCATGAATGTAAGATGGAACTGTTTAAAATAGTTCGTAAGCTGCATTTGTGGTATTTCTTTAATGTTCAACAAAAAGTAGTGGCAGATAATGTCAGTGATCAGAATATGTTTGAAAATACTAGCAATGAAGAAAGTATTTCTTGTAACGACTCATTTGAGTCGTTTACTTCATGTAACAGTGAATTTAATGCCTACTGTCCAATAGATACATCTAATGTTAATAAAAAAAAGTAAATTTATTCCACCATTTATTCATGAAGGTATTAAAAGATTCCACTCTATAGTGGAATATAAAATTGAGGTATTATTCAATAAAATTAACCAGTGAAAATGTTCATTACAATTTGACAAAAAAATGAATGGTTGGCTTTGGTTGAATTTTCTAAACAAAATTATTTGGTGGTCAAATCGGCAGACAAAGGCAACAGAATTGTGGTGATGCATTTTACACAGTATATGAAAATGTGGTTTGATTTATTGGAAGATGATAGAATTTATGAACTTGTGAATTTAAATAGGATGGAGGAAGCAAAAAAGAATTATATGCATTTGATACAGAAAGGCTTAAGATTGGGTTATTGGACTGAATATGATGTATTAAATAAATTTGCATGTGAAGATTCAGGAAATGCATATTTTTATTGCCTACCGAAGGTTCATAAGTACTTATTATATCCACCGGGGAGGCCAATAGTCTCTGCTAGTAATTATTTCCTACATAATGTGGGGGTAATTCTCCATAAAGTTTTGTTGAAGGAGGTGATTTGCCTTCCTTCTTATATCAAAACTTCATTTGATTTTTTTGGAAAAAAATAAGAAATATCAGATGGTCAAAGGGAATGTACTGGATGACTTTAAACATAAAGAGTCTCTGCACGAACATTAGACATGAGTCTGAGATAGAAGCTTTAAGATTGAAAATGGGGGATAGTCCATTAGCCCATTATGTTATGGAGCTAGTAAAATTTAGCCTAGAAAATAATTTCTTTTGTTTTGAAGATAAAATATATCATCAAGTGCAGGGTACAGCAATGGGCTCCCCCTTTGCACCTATGTATGCCAACATCTTTATGGGGATGTTTGAGGGAAAGTATATTTATACTAAGATGTTTTATCAAAGATACGTGAAATTATGTTTTAGATTTATAGATGATTTGTTTTTTTTATATGATGGGGGTATTAAGGAGGAGGAAGGATGCAGATGCACATGCACAGCGCATAGATGATGTGGCTCACCAAGTCACCACCTGGTGGTAGCATTTCATGTAGGTGTGCAGAAGTATGCAGTCACATGGGAAGGCATTGTAGGTCTCCAGGGTGATAACAGATTGTTTTTATTCACTCAATTCTCTACAATTTGTAGAGGAGATACAACAGAATCGATTTAATATTAAATTTGATGGATTACAATATGGGGAAGAGATATCATTTTTAGATATAAGACTTGAAGGGAGACCTGGTAAAGGTATAATTACTAGTGTTCACAGAAAATTTGATGAAGTTAATCAGTTTTTAATGGGGACTAGTTGTCACCCTAAGCACACTTTAGAATCACTTCCTTTTGGTGAATTTCTAAGAATTTCTAGATTGTGTATGGACAATGAGGTATTGTTGCTATGTGTAGAAACAGGAAGTATGATTCTAAAGTAATAGAAAGGGATATGCTTCAAGTTCAAGATCAGAGGTATGGTAAAATAAAGAAACGGAGGGTAAATATTCAGAATAATAATCATAGCAATAGGAACAAAGAGTGTTTTTTTGCAGTCATGAAATATAATATTTTAAGTGAAGATATAAATCATTGTATTTTACATTATTGGGATTATTTGAAGAGCTTTGATGAGTTAGAAGGGATGACTAAGGACAGACCCATTTTTTCATATCAGCGAGGCAGAAACCTGAATGATATAGTAGTGCTTACCAAATTTCAAAGACCGGAAGTAAATGTAATACATCAGTTATGCAATACAGGTACTGTAGCTTGTAATAGATGTATAGGATGTAAACATATAGTGAAAACATTCTCAGAAATTAATGGCATTTATTTTAGAGTAAGTGGGGAATATAATTGTTTCACAGAAGGGGTGGTATATGCAATAAAGTGTGTTTCTGACTTGTTTTATATAGGCCAAACAAAAAGAGCCTTCAAAATAAGATTGTTGGAACATTTAAGAGACATTAAGGCAGGAAGAACAGAGAGTCCTTTGGCTCAGCATTTTAAGGCTTGTCATGGGGGGATCCTGAAAGTCTGACAGCAACTGTTTTGGAGCAAGTACGAGGGGTAACTAATACAGATCTTAAAATTGAATTGTTGTATAAAGAGACATTATTCATCCTGAAATATAAGACTTTTAAACCAAATGGACTTAATACAGATTGTTTTTGGAAAAGTGTTATTTGATACACTTATTTTAAATTAGTTGTATGTATTTGTTTTAGATGATTAATTAATTATATGAGTGTTTAATTGATGGGAGTTTGAGACTGCTGAGATATATATATATATATATATATATATATATATATATATATATATATATATATATAAAGGAATGCTTTTTGTGTATATTTTTACTCCTTGAAGACTGTGTTACAGCCGAGGCACTAGAGAATTGAGTGAATAAAAACTTTTGGCTACAGTGTGGTGTTGGTTGTGTTGATGCACAGACTCTATGGTGTTGTTCTAGCCGTGATAACAGATTGTGCATCCTCTGCCCAAGGTCAAGGTTAGGCCGTTACAAATACCCTTACTACCAGGATGCCAGCAAGGGGATAAAGCCTGAATGACTGCTTCCTCTGGACAGATGTTGCTATGATCCTGGTTGAAATTACTGGGTATAGGAAAGAATGAGTCATATTTAGTTAGGGGGGTCTTAATGATTTACAAATATCAGGGCTAAACCACATAAAAAGCCTATCTAGAAATGGTTTGCCCTCTATCCCCATACCAAATACATTTTTTTTATCAAAATGTTCTTTGTTGCAAGCAAACTGCTGGCAATCAGAACATAGAAAAGCAGCACATTCCCGTATAAAATGACCCACCTCCTCATACAAAAGTACTTTTTTAGCTGGCAAGAACTCTTCAGAAACACTACAGCTGTTAAAATACTGATTTTCAAGATAGTTTAAATGTCCCTGTTCAACAAACAAAGCAATAACCTCCCAATCGAACCCCCCAGTCTGTACTTAAATCTTCTTCTGTAGTTGATAAACATAACAGTAAAGGTCAGTTCTGACAGTCACCTCCTCAAAAAATACAAATTTGTACCCTAATCTGTGTGTTGTTTCTGGGGTTTACATCCATATCACATATCTAGATATTAAGCCAAGGAACATAAGTATCCTTTTTCATTTTCTTTTTAATTAAACTCTGTGTGGGCTGTTTGGAGAGCAGTTTCTGGCTCCAAACTGGTTCTTCCTGAGCCTGGTTACCATAATTGGACAGCAGTTCCTTTTCAAATTAGACTGATGTAACCCACAACCATACTCAGGTACAGTCCACTGATCATCTGAGATGAAGGGAATTCCCATGATGGCCCTCAAGGCCTACTATTTAAGGCTTTTACAGGCCCAAATTAAGTGAACTGTATACAAATGTTAGACTATCAAGTATAGATTGAGCTGTACAAGCCTATTCAATTATAATAAACACTCCAGAAAAAACATATTTTGATATAATATTTCTGTATGTTTTTAAGTTTGTTTATAAAACAAATCACTGTGAAACCTTCTGCAATATTCATTTGGGATATAATAATGATTTTGATTAATGAATAAATATATTTTCACGCACGGATGAGTCCATCCTGAAAATAGCCTTAGTACTACAAAAGCCCTTCCTATGTTGGCATTTATGTCAAAATGTAAGTCATTGGGGGTATTAAGAAACAGTGAGTGCTTAGTGAAGCACGGCATAGTATGATCAAAACTGTTTTAAAACATTCTTGCTTTCATAAAATGGATCTAATTTGGTTAGATAAGTGTGTAAAAGAAATTATTTTTGCACTTATACATATATAAAATAGCTGATTTTTGCATTTGACTTAAGTTAGGAAAGTTTTAAAAGCATCAAATATTTTCACACACATTAAGTAGCTCTTTGCTAAGTGTTCACCGTTTCTGAATACCTCCAATGTCTGCAGTAATTCCTAAGTCTCTAAGCTGCGTAGATGGAGTTTACAGTTTCTTATTAATTGTAGAGGGATGGAGCTTGGCTAGTGCTTCCTAAATGTATAATTGTACATTTTTTCCATTGAATTCACTAGACTTATTTTTCCCCACCTGAATAACTGGTCGAAAAATCCTTGCATTTTTGCATGGTCATAAATAGATTGTGCCATTGCAACTATATCATCCACAGATTTTCCAGTCCAGGTAGGCATGTTCAGTTGTCAGCAGGGTAGTAACAAAGAAATACAAAGATGGGCCCAATACAGACCCTTGTGAGACTCCCCAAAATATTGAAAATGGACGTGAAGTGCTCTTCTTTGCATTAACATGACACTAACAGTCTCTCAACTACCTTTGTGTAATAATGGAATGGATGATTTGCTAACTTTGATTATGATGAAATGGGGAATGGAGCCAATATTTTTTGCTAAGTCCAGAAATATAATATCCACTGGGATAATATTATCTAAGGAGGCAATTACGGACATATAAAAAAACATAAAAATCTGAGACACAAGAGTGCTCCTTACCGAAGTCATGCTGGTTGATGTTCCTACCCAAACGCATATTTGATGGAATTACTGTACACACTCAAAGCATTTTCTGAAATGCAGGTAAAGCTAATTGGTCTTTAGCTTGCTGGATGACGGTCATTGCTTCACAATGGGGGATGGTAATATTAGCTTCTTTCCATCTTTAGTGGACATCCTCACATTCTAGATTTTGTTGATATATCTAGGTTAAGAACAGCAAGATACAGTCCCACACCTAGTTTATAAAATAGTCATTTGGCCCATCTTGGCCAGCAGGAGAATCTGTGTTATTTCTTATAAAGATTCACGTGCCCAGTCATGCTTAATTTAATGGACGTGTAAGAAATGTTTGGCAAATACTTCTTCAGTTATACTCTGGTCTATAATTATATTAACCTCATCTTTGAGGGTTATGTGGATGATATTTTCAGTCATAACGACTCTCATTTCTAGACAATGATTTCTTGTAATCCAGAAAATATCTAGCCAGTTTATATTCATAGTTGCTTTTGGCCTTTGTTATTTTTTGCCCTAAGGCCAATATATCTGTCTTTATTAATGAATAGAAATTCTGGTAAATAGCCCATTGGTATTTCATTTTCATGACTTTTTCAAGCTCCGATTCATCATGGTTGTATATTAATTAGTACTTAATAGACGCTGTCTTTGATTAAATTCTGTTAATTTTCTTATAGATCTAGTGCCAGGTTTCCCTAACAGAAATATTGGCTTTGTCCCTCTTCTAGTGCCGTAAGTCATCTCCTGTTTGATTTCTGAATAATTTTCACTATAGAGCTTCCACACTGGATTAAGGTTTAACAATTTCTTGCAATGGGCTAGTGTCACAGACTAGAATATACCTGTGTTTCACCTGAAAAACAGTGCAGCAACCCTTATCTGTGATATTTATATTTCCATTGGTGCTACAATTTCATTAAAAAAATAACAATCCATGGGGTCCCTTCAGTAAACCTTTGCTCTTCTAAAACAATTTTAGATTCTTTATATACATTAGTTGCAGGTCTGTTCACCACCTGCAGCAAAGGATTTGCCTTAACACTGATTCTAAATTCTTTTCACACTGTTGCTGCCATGGAGTTTCCTGTGACCTGTGGGAACATGGTGAAAAATCCCTGATTTTGCTCCAACTTATCGCCACAATATCATGGGTCAATGCACTTTCCCTGGGATTAGCACTATCTTTTGCCAGTAAATTCCCTTCCCTGTAACTAACACATATTTGAGAAGCACATAGCTACAAAATCAAATCAAAATCTTCTAAAAAAGTCCATCAAGATCTTCTGAAAAGTCTGAAGCTACTGCCATGTCAGCACATCTCTTTGTATTCTGTACAGTATTAGACTACAGATGGTCACGGCCTTCATAAGTAAGTCTGGAGCTGCTGCCATATCAGCACATCTCTTTGTATTCTGTACAGTATTAGACTACAGATGGTCTTGGCATTCATAAGTAAGTCCAGAGCTGCTGCCATGTCAGCACATCTCTTTGTATTCTGTACAGTATTAGACTACAGATGGTCACAGCCTTCATAAGTAAGTCTGGAGCTGCTGCCATGTCAGCACATCTCTGTATTCTGTACAGTATTAGACTACAGATGGTCATGGCCTTCATAAGTAAGTCTGGAGCTGCTGCCATATCAGCACATCTCTTTGTATTCTGTACAGTATTAGACTACAGATGGTCACAGCCTTCATAAGTAAGTCCGGAGCTGCTGCCATGTCAGCACATCTCTTTGTATTTTGTACAGTATTAGACTACAGATGGTCACAGCCTTCATAAGTAAGTCTGGAGCTGCTGCCATGTCAGCACATCTCTTTGTATTCTGTACAGTATTAGACTACAGATGGTCGCGGTGGTGGTGCTGTGGTAGCGTTGTCACCTCACAGTTAGATGTTGCACGTTCGATTCTCAGTTAGAGCGTCTTCTGTGTGTCGACATGCATGAATGGGTGTTCCTTTGTTGAAGGTTGTGCGTTAGGCCGGGCAAGCCAGCATGTAAAAATCTACTGCCAATCATTAGCGGACCGGAGTTCTGCTGTGGCGACCCCTAACCGGGAAAAGCCGAAAGACAGTTTATTAGACTACAGATGGTCATGGCCTTCATAAGTAAGTCCGGAGCTGCTGCCATGTCAGCACATTTCTTTGTATTCTATACAGTATTAGACTACAGGTGGTAAGTCTGGAGCTGATGCCATATCAGCACATCTCTTTGTATTCTGTACAGTATTAGACTACAGATGGTCTCAGCCCATATCAGCACATCTCTTTGTATTCTGTACAGTATTAGACTACAGGATGGTCACGGCCTTTGCTGCCATGTCAGCACATCTCTTTGTATTCTATACAGTATTAGACTACAGGTGGTCACGGCCTTCATATGTAGCAGGAGCAGCACTGAATTCCAGCAACTGCAGCATTAATAGACCAGGCACACAGCTAACATGTATTGAAAGATGACTGTAAGTGGCGATATCTCCTTTTGTAGTAGGTTTGCATTTACCTTTTATTAGACCTAGAAAGCCTAAAACATTGAGTAGTTAAGTACTTTGAAGAAAATTTCAGAGAGGTGAGTCAATGAGGGAGGCTGCTAATAACATTTATCAGTGTCATTTAAAAATACCTATCTTGCAGTTTAGTGTTCTTTCCTTGATATCATTCAATTTAGGGAGTCTGTTGTTGGTGTGATGTATGCTTTTCATCAGTTAAATTCATGTTTTTCCATTTTGTTCTAGATAAATAACACTCTTATTGTTCCTCTTCTCGATGCTGTACTAATGGATTACCAGACCAGTTTGCCTGCTGCCAGAGAACCAGAGGTGCTAAATACCATGACACAGATTGTGAAAAAGATAGGAAACCTCATCAAAGAACACTTGCCTCGGATTTTTAAAACAGTGTTTGAGACCACTCTCGACATGATCAATAAGGTACCAGGACAATTGTTTTGTTCTTACATTTGTAGGCGTCATTAGACTTGGGTGACACAGTAGCTAGTGTTACTGCTTCACAAGTTCTGGGTTTGATCCTGTTTTTTTTTTGTCTGTGTTTGTGTGCATGTGTGTGTGCATGTGTGTGTGTGTGTGTGTGTGTGTGTGTGTGTGTGTGTGTGTGTGTGTGTGTGTGTGTGTGTGTGTGTGTGTGTGCGTGTGTGTGTGTGCGTGTTTGTGTGTGTGTGTGTGTGTGTGTGTGTGTGTGTGTGTGTGTGTGCACGTGTGTGTTTCTGTAGTTTGTAACTTCTTCCTTTGTCTATATGTTTCCTCCCTCTATTCAATGGCATGTTGCTCTCCTTATTTCATTACTCTGATTTGATATATGTTCATTTTGTAAGCATTTCTCTCCAGATCTCACCATAGGGGAGCCTGTGGTTCTTTTGTATACACTGCTTTGTGTTTCTTTGGCGTAGGTCCCTCACACTTCTCAATAGTGTTACGTGGCAGCATGGGATACCCAGTTCATGTTAGCTGATAGGATGGAGTATGTCTGAGAGCGTCATTCTTTATGTTGACAGTGACATTTGTTCTCTTTTCATAGCCTTTAGACACATACAGGGATCCATCATAAGAGCATCTTTCTTCACTCACCATGACGTCATCAGATGAAGCAGCAGGTTAGGATACATCTTTCTTCACTCACCATGATATCATCAGATGAAGCAGCAGGTTAGGCTATATCTTTCTTCACTCACCATGACATCATCACATTAAGCAGCAGGTTAGGCTACATCTTCCTTCACTCACCATGACATCATCAGATGAAGCAGCAAGTTAGGATATATCTTTCTTCACTCACCATGACATCATCAGATGAAGCAGCAGGTTAGGATACATCTTTCTTCACTCTCCATGACATTATCAGATGAAGCAGCAGGTTAGGATATATCTTTCTTCACTCACTATGACATCATCAGATGAAGCAGCAAGTTAGGATATATCTTTCTTCACTCACCATGACATCATCAGATGAAGCAGCAGGTTAGGATACATCTTTCTTCACTCTCCATGACATCATCAGATGAAGCAGCAGGTTAGGATATATCTTTCTTCACTCACCATGACATCAACAGATGAAGCAGCAGGTTAGGATACATTTTTCTTCACTCACTGTGACATCATCAGATGAAGCAGCAGGTTAGGATATATCTTTCTTCACTCACCATGACATCATCAGATGAAGCAGCAAGTTAGGATATATCTTTCTTCACTCACCATGACATCATCAGATGAAGCAGCAGGTTAGGATATATCTTTCTTCACTCACCATGACATCATCAGATGAAGCAGCATGTTAGGACACATCTTTCTTCACTCTCCATGACATCATCAGATGAAGTAGCAGGTTAGGATATATCTTTCTTCACTCACCATGACATCAACAGATGAAGCAGCAGGTTAGGATACATTTTTCTTCACTCACTGTGACATCATCAGATGAAGCAGCAGGTTAGGATATATCTTTCTTCACTCACCATGACATCATCAGATGAAGCAGCAGGTTAGGCTGCATCTTTCTTCACTCACCATGACATCATCAGATGAAGCAGCAGGTTAGGATATATCTTTCTTCACTCACCATGACATCATCAGATGAAGCAGCAGGTTAGGATACATCTTTCTTCACTCACCATGACATCATCAGATGAAGCAGCAGGTTAGGATATATCTTTCTTCACTCACCATGACATCATCAGATGAAGCAGCAGGTTAGGCTACATCTTTCTTCACTCACCATGACATCATTAGATGAAGCAGCAGGTTAGGATATATGGCAAAAGGGCAATTATTTTGGTCTCCCAAAGGGTCACCGCTCCTCCCAGGAAGATTGATAGTCTCTAACAAACTTGATCCCCTTCCCATCAGTCTGATCCTATAGTGAATCAAGACCTACCCATTCCTGGCTAGTAATTTGTGCCACTGAGCCTGTACGTTGATATGGCTGTTTTCTCTCTGTGTACATCTATTATGAGGAGTCCTAGCAGCAAGAAAGTGATGGTGATAGTTGTACATGTTTCTTAAAATTTCTTTTATTATTGCATGTGGATAAACGGTTTTGAGAGGTACTGTTCCACTGCAGCAATGATGATATATCCATAAATGAACTAATGTAATAACCAAGCTGTGCTGAACTCTATGAGAAGGTTTATAAAACTGTGGAGTAAGTTCATGGCAGGGAAAAGGTTAAAGGTTTTCTGAGTTGTGTGAGTGACTCTTCGTGGAGGATCTCAGCTGGAGAAGGGAGTCTAATCTAAGATTTGTACATTTGGGCAGATGTAATAATTACACAGATACCTAATTCTTCATGTATGCTTATAGTTCCATGTATTTCTATGATGTGAATCATACCTCTTGGAGTCTGATCAGTATTAGCACATTAGGCAGCCTTGCACCAAAGGTGCTCAGTTTTCAGTAATGCTCACTGCAACTTCGCAGTTGATGTATTGGTACAGAAACGCATAATTCATTGCTTTGGTTTCAGGGTCAAGATTTATCCATCTGGTGAGTATTAGGTTTTTTTTTTTTTTTTTTTTTGCATTTGTTTAATTTTCATATTACGTTTGTTCATTCGTTCATTTTTTAGTACTCACTTTATGGTCACTACTCCACTGAAATAAAGTAGGAGGATATAACCCTGACTACAGCCCACCTGACCTGGGTTGAGCTACTGACTCGTATGACTGAGATAGTGTCAGGGAAAGATGGGCATGCCTATCCTGGGGAGAGGTAGTTCTACAGCCATACACTGTGACAATCCCTGGTGGAGACTGGTGTGTCACAGTGAGTGGGCATGGTCCAAAGAGGGGAATAATAATAATATAAAATAAAAAATAAGGTGTTTACCTCACAAACACAAAGTAGAGGGTTTGATTCTCACCTTTGAAAGGGAGATTGGCTAGAGTTGAAATGACCCAGAAGGAAAGTTTATCTAATACTTACCTATGCACCTATGTGCACTTAAGTAGTGTTACCTCCCAAGGTTCACATGCTGGGGATGACTGCTCACATTTGCATCTCTAATCACTTCCAGTGTTGCCACATCATAAGAAATAGGGCTTCTCCCTTGATGTGTTAAATTGAGAGAAAAGTGTAGGGACTGAATCATATCTGTGTGTACTGGCAAAATGCAACTTGACTGCCATTAGGAACTGCTGAGTTGAACCCTCAGAAATAAAAAGCTTCACTATTACTGCTGTTTGACAGTACAAGACACATAAGTAAATCATACTGGTATCAGAAAATGTTGAGGACACCAGCAGACTGCTGTGGGATTCTTGGACTGCCCCCGCTGTAAGTCCAATGCATAGAGGCAAGATTAGGGTGAGGGTGCAAAAACAAAAAAAAAAACTGACCATCAGCGGGATGCTGCTGCACCAGGAGACCTCTGTTTCCTCTTCCTGCTTTAAATATTAATCACTTTCAGGAGTAAAGATAGCTTTGGAGGACCAGAGACTGAGGGAACACCAGGAACAGCTGATAGTTACTTGTCAAGGAAACAATAAATATTTAAAAAATATATTTTTCATGCTGGGTCTATTATTTATGACTGGTGTACAGCCAGAAAGGTAAATTCTCATGTCTACAACTGACCAGCTATACCAAGTCATAGATACACACCGGATACATGGAATTACCTCTTCCTCATAAATGTAATGCTTCACTGTTGATATGAAGTATGGACAAATCTTTGCAGCAATTTTAGTGGATGTCACAGATCAGCTGCAGTTTGTATTTCCTGACCCGTACTGATGGTTGGTCTGGAAATCATCAGCCAGTGCTGTAAGTAAAGCAGGAAAATGTGGTTAATTAATAGCAACCAAATAAAACAGGACCCCAATAAAATTCTGAAGTGAACTTAATAAAAGGTGGCATAGTAGCGATATTGCAGTAATTTTTGCTAGTTCAAAATGCTAGCTTATCAGACTCAGTTCCTTGCTGGAGTTTCTTCCGTGTGGAACATGCATGTTCCCCCCTGTGTCCAAGTACATTTTCACTGGGTGCTGCAGATTCTTCTCACATCCCAAAGATATATCTTAAATGACAAAGGTGTTCCTCTAAATTGCCCATAAATGTTATGTGCAATGTATTTGTTAGTGTGCATTCTGCTACAGACTGCTGTCCAGTCCAAGTTTAGTTCTCTGCTTTGCTCACAATGAGTTCCAGGACTGGCCTCAGTTCCTCTGTATCCTTAAAAAGAGTGAAAGTGAGTATTTTTGGAGCACTGTGTTACTCCCCTATGTCATCCCATAGACTTCTATCCAGTGTCCCATTTCCATTGCCTGGTCTGTCAGCTTCTCCTGTGCCCTCCAGACTTTGCTCAACTAGGGCCAGAGTGGATCCTAAGGGTGTTATAGGGATCTAGCTATCTCCATTCAGCCAGGAGGTACTTTACTTTTAATAGCCTACTTAGGGCCAGAGTGGATCCTAAGGGTGTCATAGGAATCTAGCCATCTCCATTCAGCCAGGAGGTACTTTACTTTTAATAGCCTACTTTATTATTTCCTCCTTCTAGTGAGGTATCATTGGTTGCATCCCAGCTGTGGGTGTGAAATGGATATGTGTGGCACACTGCCCATTCAACATTGCAGTGCAGCCAAGTTCACAATTCTTTTCCATCTTTGAACCATACACCCTCATTGTAACATACTCAACCTCCAACAGGGATTGTCACAGGGTATAGTTGTAGAACTAATTACCTAGCTATGGCACCCACTACATGTCAAATGTTTTCAACATTTTAATGAAAATGACAACTATAAGCATCTACCATTATGCCTGTCACCTTAAATTGTTCTGTCTTTGAATTCTGTAATCTAATAAGTGATGAACTATGTTTTGGTTCCAGAGTATTCTAGGAAAGGGAATTAAGTGGAAAACATTAATGGCCCTAAGAAGTTTAACACTGTACAGTGTTTTCCCCTTAGCTGACCAGTCCCAGCTGAAATAAAAACATAATGACCTAATGATGGAAAGATGAAAGGAACCAGTACATCATAGAACTCAGTTTTCTGGTGATAATGGGTACTACTCTTACCACCTGTAAGAGGATTTATGGTCAATTCAGAGTTACAGTTTCCCTGGTGGAGACCAGGGAAACCACCTCCCATCCTTCAAGGTCAGTTGGTGAGTTTGCTTGATGGCAGTTTTCTTGCAGAAGTGAGGGAGTACACATCATAGACAGCCCATTTCCTATACCCCTCCACTGCTCAGCCATATGTGTGCAGGGACATAGGGCCAAAACATGCAAAAGCCTTGAACCACCCCTGATGACTGCCTAAACAACTGTCTCATTTAACTGACTCTTACCCTTAGCGAAGATGGAACAACTGGGTCAGTAGACAGAGAACAGTGAGGGCAAATGTCCAACAAAAAAGATAATTAATTAATTGATCATTTGCCTGTTTGTTTATCACAGTGTGCTAATCAGGAATAATAAGACTGAGCTAAAAGCCCAGTTTTGGTGGATGCCCAAGGAGAAGGCTCTACAGTTATACAACATAAGTAGAAAATAATTTAGTTACATTCTCTGATGAAGTCAGCTCTTTATAGACTTAGTCCTGAAAGCCCTTGGAAAATGTTTGATTTGACTTCAAAGCCTCGTACTCTTTTTTTGCCCAGTGGGTACAGGCCAGTGCAGATTCCACTGTGACCTTTGTTACTCGTAGGTCAATTAATAAATCTATCAAGGACTGTACAGGGGAAGCTACTACGCTAATAAAAATAATTTCCAGGCATATTTAAGAATGCTAGCAGCACAGGTAACTCCATATGAACTGCAAAAGGCAAAACATTTAGATAATTGTGGGTTCAGCGGAGAAATGTGCTTGGCAAACATCTGTGAGTAAAACAGTACTGATTTGAATTTACTTTGTACCATGACACATTAGAAATCGGAGTACAGTAAAGGGATAATGGAATAGTGAGTGAAAGACCTGCTTTGGTAGAGTTTTTAGCTGAGTCAAGTACAGACATTGCTTTTAAAAAGGGATAATTAGTATGGCATATAAAATATCGCATGATGCCTGTAAGAATCATTCAGAGGTGATGAGAAAACATTGGGAAGAGAGATTGGAAAAGCAATTTTCAAGGGAACAATGGAAGGTCATATGTATGCCTCCAAAGTCTGTAACAAAATCAAGATGTAGGATTTTTACTTGGAAGTGTTGCAGGGGGTATTTTCATACCCAAGCAGATTTCAGAGAATATTTTCCTCGGGTAGATAGCAAATGTTGAAGGTGCAGTGGGGAATAAAGAGATAACTGGGAACATGTGTTTTGGGAGTGTAATGAGTTGATGGATTTTAAAATTCCCTAGAGAGCACTCTTTCTGAAATATTGGGTGAGCAAATGGGTGTAACTAAGGAAAATATTCTTTTGAGATGGGGCAACAAGATCTGAATTACCAAGACATAGTAAGGCCTTGTTATGTTAATTCTGATAGCTGCTAAAAGGGCAATTACTAGTGAATGTCAAACAAAAGTTTAAACCAGCTGTACTTGAAGTATTGAATATTGTAAAAGAGATAAAAGAACTAGAAGATGATCTGTAGAAAAGGGAAGGAGCATATTACATAGAAATAAATGCAATTTGTGGGTACAATATATGCAGGGTAATGTTCAGGAAGGGGAGTGATGTTTAAGGGAAGGCAGAAATACAGCAAGTTATGTAATGTTTTATAGATGATAGTTATAAAGAAAAAAAACATATGTGACGTATAATGTATGTAAACTGAAAAAAATATCAGTATGTCTTTTTGTTTTGTATTAATGTATGTGTGCCCATAGCTTAAGTAATAAGAGTGGGGCAAATTATTTCTGTAACATAAAAACACTAAACATGTGGAGAAGTTAAAATCAAGTATACAGTCCCAAAGACAAGAACTATGTTCTTATTTTACCACTGCAAAAGGTGAGACTGATATTTTTTAGCTAAAGTCTGGGCTTAATGCTTCATCTTTTTGCCGGGATCTTAGAAAAGATTGTCTCAGTACAATTAATGGAACATATCAGTCTGCATAGTATCCTGTCAGATGATTAACATGGCTTTAGGTCTGACTATAGGATATGTGTAGATATATTGAATGCAGTAAGAAGGTTGGCTCAGTAACATAGTAATGGATCACTTTTATTAGCATAGAATAAGAGTGCATAAGCTTTTACATAAAAATGCTTTACTGAATGTTCAAACTTCAAGAGCGACCAGATCATTAAATATCCAAGGAAAACATGTGACCCAAATTTGTGAAGTAAAACAGTTTAATAATAAAGTACAGTACAAAAACGTAATAAATTCATGCACAGAATTATGTTTCCAAGACAAAATTGCAAAATCAGTGTTTAAATGGTCTGTTCTTTAAATTGGCTTTAAAGAAAAACAGTCTTTCATTCCTGGCAGTTTGTTGGTCTGCATCAGGAAGGTTATCCAGTTTCACTCAAAATATTATGTCTGCTTAGCAGTGTCCCCTTTTTTTTTATTCAGATAAAAATGTTGCTAAAATACAAAACTGTATGAAGAATCAATGTACAGAATATGAATTGCAGGTTTGCTGCTAACACTCAGTCGCCTGATGTCTGACATGAGGTCAGTGATTTGCTCTTTTAACTCTCTGTTCATCTTTCCTGTATAGGGAATGCTCCGTACTTTACTTTTAAGAATACCACCAACTTGAAACAACAATTGTGTCACAAGTCCACACAACCAGGAAGTCTCGATATTACTAATAAGAATGACATGATCCCTTCTCAGAAAAGTGTTAGTTGTTAGCTGTAAACATATTAAATGTAACTGATAAAATACTTAACATTTATTCTATATGCAGACCGTAACAGTGTTGATTTGGTTTATTTAGCCATTGCAAAGGTTGGCAAGTCTTCTGTATAGGGAAGTTGAGCAGAACAAATGGTCAGAAGGCTGAGGTTTCTGTCCCCACAGCAGGCACTGTGACTTGACATTGCAGTAATACACTGCATGGGAGGGGAAGAGGGTTCGTCACTCCTGCTGTACCATCCTTCATTTTATATTTAACTGAGGTCCCAACTGCCTAAATCATTTGTAGTTTAGGTGGCTGATAAAGATCATGTGGCACTGATCAAAAGAAGAGCAGAAATTTTAATTATTTTTTTCATCCAGGCAAACGTATACTTAAATTTCAGCAGTTAACACTTAAATGTGTAGGACAAGAAAAGCACCAATAATGTACTTAATTCAGAATCATATAAATTATAGCTATTTCATTAGCCTTCTCTATTCTGATAAACTAAAAATATTACTTATCTATGCACATGCCCCCTTATTGTTCCAAATCTTGTTATATACTGAGACGTGCACACACTGTCCTAACCAAATGTTCTGTAGCATGAACATTGTCAAGCTACCCCAACCATCATTGTTTTTTCTCCTCTCATACATTCTAAAAGTAACAATATATATTTTTTTCATTTGGCTTCTGTTTTTCATACCACAGTTACGTTCAACCATGTCTCAAAACTTGAATCCTTTCATAGTGGGATAAAAAGGTAATCCTGTATTTTATACCCTCCCTGCCCCCCCCCCCTGAAAAATCCACCAAACAATTTATTTTACTTTTACTTCTATGTAGCATTTGCCTTTTTGTGTCCATTTTCTTGTGAGAAAAGTCATCTCTGAAGTGTGGAGGTTTTGGCCTTGGGTATTCTACAGATAGTCTGGGTTTGATTAGCCATCTGGACACTGGAGGAGCAGGCTGGGAAGGGGTAGTGAGTGGCTGATGTCTGCTCACCTGCCCAAGGAGCAGGAAGCTGGGAGAATCCTGCCACAAGAGTGCCGTATGGGGAAGGAGATACTTCTGTTTTAAAGATGTGGTAGTAGGGCAAAGAAACATGCAACTGCCCTGGTACACAGTGGCAGGTACTGCAAATTATTTTTCAGTGGGTGTGTGTTAGGAGGCAACAGTTTTAAATTCCTAGACTTGTAAGTGTGAGTCCTTGGATAATGAAAGTGAATATTCGAGATTGCTGTGTGTCAGAGCCCAAGGCACGGCAATTTCAGACTCTGTGTGTGTGTGTGTGTGTGTGTGTGTGTGTGTGTGTGTGTGTGTGTGTGTGTGTGTGTGTGTGTGTAGCTACATATGTAGTAGAGGCACCTATGAATTAGTTGCCCCCTTAGAAATAACTTCAAAGGAGAACAGTGATTGATGACATTCACTGTTTTTCCTTTAGTGTTGCTGGGGAGTTTTTTTTCTTTTCATAATTCTGAGACTTGCAATTACAGGTCTAAGAATTGCAGTTGAGAGCCATTTTAGGAAAATTTTAAAATCTCTTATCCCTTGCTGGACAATGACTATGATCTCTACACTGACTGTGATCCCTACACTATGATCTCTATAATGACTATGATCTGTACACTGGCTATGATCCCTACACTATGATCTCTATAATGACTATGATCTATACACTGACTATGATCCCTACACTTGTTGTGTCTTTCGGCTTTTCCCGGTTAGAGGTCGCCACAGCGGAACTCCAGTCCGCTAATGATTGGTAGTTGATTTTTACGTGCCGAGTTACCAGCCCTGACACACAGCCTTGAACGAAGGTACGCCCATTCACGCATGTCTCCACGCAGAAGACGCTCTAGCTGAGAATCAAACCGAAACAGCGTCTTACTATGAGGCGATAATGCTACCGCAGCACTACCACTGATCCCTATGATCTGTATAATGACTATGATCTGTACACTGACTATGATCCCTACACTATGATCTCTATAATGACTATGATCTATACACTGACTATGATCTGTACACTGACTATGATCCCTACTCTGACTATGATCCCTACACTATGATCTCTATAATGACTATGATCCCTACACTATGATCTCTATAATGACTATGATCTATACACTGACTATGATCTCTACACTATGATCTCTATAATGACTATTATCTGTACACTGACTATGATCCCGACACTATGATCTCTATAATGACTATGATCTCTCCACCGACTATAATCCCTACACTGACTATGATGTCTATACTATGATCCCTACACTGACTATGATCACTACACTAACTATGATCCCTTCTGTTCCTTCCTGGAATCTTCCTGCATTGGGGATTGGAGAAAAAATGGGCTTGTAGGGGATGTGACCTTAACGGTTGCAGAAGGATCAGAGGACAGGAAAACTACTTTAAAAAATCTTTATGTGAAACTTCCAGTGAAATGTCACACAGTTTAGTATTCTTTTCTAATAGCCTTCTGAATTTCCAGAGCCAGATGGTCCCACATAGGTTAAAAATATGACTAGGATGTGAGGATACTGCTTTTTTCTTGTTTTCAGATATAGCCTGTAAAATTAGTTTCCATTCCATTATTTTTCTTCCCCGTCTATTTCACCTTGGCACTTGAGACTTGCAGTCGTGTACAAACAGTCGCATTTTATCCTAATTCAGCTACTAAAATAAGTCCCTACTACTTGCCTGAAAAAAAAAAACAGGTGCATAATCCCCAAGACACCCTGACTTCCTATTAAATAAGCGAACAATTAAAATAGCAAATGGTGTTTAATCGACCCTTTTTAATCGAAATGGCAAAATTCCAAACATAAGAAACAGCAATTTTTTTCCCAGGGAAAAAAAATAACTGGGCCGTTTTCGGGACTTTGCCATTTCCTTCACTGTGGTGCTATCTTGGAGTTAGTATATTTAAGTAGGGGAGGTGTGGAGGGCAAAGCCCCCCAGTTCATTTTGTGCTTGGGTTTTTTTTTCCCTGGGAAAAAAATCGCTGTTCCGTGTGTTCGGCATTTTGACATTTCGACATTTTAGGGTCAATTATACAGCGTTCGCTATTTTAAGCGTTCACTGTTATAATATAGACCCTTTATAAAAACATAATTTTAATGGCATTTACCTTGTACTGTCTCAAACACCTGAAAAGGAACACCCATTACCTCCTCCTCCAATATAAATGGAATTAGTTATACTCCTTAGGTAAAGATGCTAAACCTGTCAACATGGATTTTATTAAGTAAATGATTTATTAAACAAAGAAAATTTCTGCCTTAACTGTATTGCCTCAAGCATTCCCTACACAGCCTTCTTCCATGCAGTCAAAACTATATCATCCCTCCAAACTCAGTGTCCAGTAGCTCTTTGTTTTATTAATTCAATATCCAGTGCCCAGTTTATTCTAATAGAGATCATAAGGAGCTGGACCCTATCCTGAGAGCCAGTGGACATAAGACAGGGAACCATTATGGACAGGAAGCTGGTCATTTACTGAATCTTTTTGTTCTAAATTCCCAAAACACTGTAATAACCCATTTTCCACCAAACCATTTATTTTAGCTTTGTGTATCCCTAACCTAAAGGTTCCTAACTCTTTTTCTGAAATGCCTAACATGACACCTTCACCTATCTTGTTATGTTCACAGAGAAACCACTTATCTGCATGAGATGATGATATTGGCCACCACACTTCAGATTCCGACTTTGTTGTATTCCCCCCCTCCACTTTCTTTCCCCCGCTTGCCTTCTTCATCATTGCATTTATGGGTAATCTAAATAATATTCTTTTTTTCACCACTTTCTACATCTCAACCCTTCTTCCTTCTATTTCTTTGAGTAACTGCTATACCTCAGTCCAGTATATACACCCAATCCAGCTTATAAAATATTCACTAAAGGAATGCTGCTCCATATTTCTGCAATCCATATTGAGTTAAAGTATAAAAAGCTTACTCTTTATCTTCACTAATTAAACAACTGTTCTTCTAGCCCTGTGCAGTACAATATCTCTAATAAAGCTTAACAGACTCCTAACATCCTTACCTCCCCTTGTGCCTCATCTTTTTTTTCTATCAAAACATTAACAAACTTACAAACGCAGATCTGCAAAATCTTTGCCAAGGGTAAGGCTTCCAATTCTGATTAATACTGCATCACCATAAAATCCCTGTAGGTCTTATTTCATTCCATATACTGTCTTAAAACCATCATGAGTACTTTATTTTGCCATCTCCTTCATGGGTTTATAAAGCCTTTACTCAAGTTAAACCCTGCCTAGTGATTTATTCCCCTCATTACTGCAATTATATGTTTTTGACCCCTTCTTTGACTGTACATGTTTACAGTACTAGTCAGTGTTATGGTTGTGATATAAGGAGATATTGCCATCCCATCTATCTTGATTTTGTAAGTAATTCTATGTCATTTGTGAATATTGATATGATTTATACAGAGCTGTATGTTATATACTGAGCTAAAATGTAACCACAGCATGCCCTGCTGACTTAGAACAGAAATGCATATAAACTATATACCTGTGCAAACATATGTTTTAACAGTAGAAACTAGAACATAAAAGAGTTAACTTGCAAAACTTCAAGAAAATAAGTTGCAATTAAGTTGCTTTACAATTGTTCCATAAAAGTTCTCTCTCAGTTTCAGTGTAGCAGACACAATGTCTAGAGCTAGACGTTTTTGTATTGTCTTAAAAGAGAAGTAATTACTAGGTTTAAAATGAAAAAGTGTTTTATTGTTTTATGACCTCCAAGATCTGCAAACAACTGAGATATATATATTTTTTGACAAAGAGATGTTAATTTCTGATGGCTTAATAAGAAAAAATATCGTATAGAAACTAAAGTATTCCTAGGTAGCAAGGAACACCAAAACAGGAACAAAGCTAGGAATACAAGTCAAAGCTTGTTTTTAATAAGACAAAACACAAAGCTTTCAAGCAAAAGCTCTATTGAGAAAGAGCTTTTGCTTGAAAGCTTTGCGTTTTGTCTTATTAAAAACAAGCTTTTACGTTGCATTCCTAGTTTTGTTCCTTTTTTGAATTTCTGATAGTTTCTGATTTAGCCTGGGAATTGAAGTCAAGTGACAAAAAGTGATGTCATCCAAGCTAACTCAGCGGTAATGTTTGATATTAATTTAAGAACTCTCTCAGAGAGAGACTGGGCATTTTGTATTTTGTCTTGGACCTATCAAGAACATCCACTCATCATCACTACATCTGCACTTGCCTTGCTGTAAGTAAGATTTAGGACATAGTATCTCTTTTAGATATAGATAGGAATATAGTAGAGATTAGTTTAGATGTTTTCTGTATTTTTTGAGACTCTCCTGCAATGTTGTTTAAAAATATTTCCTGTCATTTTGAACTCAGGTTAATGTGTTGATTTAGCATTGTTTTCTTGTTTTATTTATTATTAAATATATTTAAACCTATCTCTGTGGCTGATATTTGTTTGACATATTTAAGCTCTTAGAGTACGTGCATATGTATTTGGTGACACTGTACAGGCCACTCCTAAATAACCTTGCAAGTCTTGGTCAGATTACCATTTGGATTAATAGTAACATTACACAGTAGGGTTGGACACCCTTTGTTAAGGGCCTTACAGTAGCTTATAAGTAGTGGTTGGTGGCAGTAGAAACTACTGTATAGTCAGGGCAGGAGAGGACATAGCTATTAAACCTGTGCCAACCTTCTTCAGGTGTGTGTGTGTGTGTGTGTGTGTGTGTGTGTGTGTGTGTGTGTGTGTGTGTGTGTGTGTGTGTGTGTGTGTGTGTGTGTGTGCGCGTTTGTATATAAATCAAACCTCAAAGAGTGTATGTGTTGGTTACTTGGGCAGGGACATGAAACACTGGTTAGA